>NC_058506.1:12537317-13162317 GCF_020382885.2 Scatophagus argus | reverse complement strand
CTTTCTCTTTTGACTGTTTCTTTCAAAACTTTTCTTTTTTTTTTCTCCATCTCTCTATCATCTCCTCCTCCTCTCTTGGCCTCTGTCCGATCCCTGTTGTGTAAATAAGGTGAAAGTAAAAGGATGAGACAGCATTGCTACATCCAGAAACATGCAAGGTCATCTTTTTTCTGTGTCAGCACTGCAGCACCAACAAAAACCACCACCATGTATACATCACTGCTCAACAGACACGACTGTCCGCCAGATGGAGGGAAATAAAGAGAGGGAAAATGAGAAAAATGTCACTGGAAATGAGAAAAGCTAGAGAACCTTAGGACCAGGATGCAGAAGAGTTGTCTTTATTGAAATTCAGAATTTCTCACCTTTGTGTAATCTTTATTACAGATTACTGTTACCAGGTGGTAAAATGAGCTTGATGCATCTGGAAAATATTTACTTTAAAGGTTACATTATATCAGCAGCATTCAACCAAAAGTATATACTTTGAAATATTGCAGCTTTAATCCTGTCATAATCAAGAAATCCTGAAAACTTTAAATTCATATCCCAGTTTTTAGGTAGACACGGGCCTCATAGAGCCGCTGTGTGGGTTTGTTATCCTGCTTCTTCAACAGATGGCAAACCCCTGCAGAATATAATCATACATGCCTTTGGTCAGTGTGTGGTTGATCCTGAAGTGTCAGAATTATTAGTTTTGAGTGTGTGTGTGTGTGTCGGTAGGGAGAGAGAGAGCAGCAGGGGCTGTGGGATCAGGCTGATGCTAAGGAGTGGGTTTATTTTCCCCTCACTGTGACTGATAAGATACAGCTGTCCAAACTGAGCCACAGACACACACACACACACACACACAGAGCTCTAAATTTAGAGCATATTTTAATATTTGTAGAAAAAAAAATACAAAATATAGTTAACTAATACATTCTGGTGTGTTATAGATTAAGCTACTTGTTCCGCTGCTGCTTAGAATTACTGAGCTGTCTCACACACACACACACACACACACACACACACACACAAAACAGCATGTAAATCATTGCTTTACATGAAATTCAGATTTTAATACTCCTTTATCTTTTCACAACTTGACAGGCAGATGATGACTCTTTTGTTTAGTGATTTGCAGTGTCTAATCTGAGGCCTGAGGAAAACCCACAGGAATCGCACAGAATTTCCTGCGTAATTGCAATAAAGCAGGTGCATCGTTTGGTAAATCCCGACTCCTGAAGACCTTTGGAGGGATGTGGGGTTTTCCTGTGACGGCGGCAGCGTTCGTGACACACTGTCTGTGGTGATAAGGTTTCACTGGTTAGGAAATTATTCAGGAGCTTATCATTTGTCAGTTCCTGTAGATTCTGGGATTTTTTTAAGGAGTGTAATGTGCTCCTCATGATCAGAGTCTTAAGCTTTCATTTCCTGTGTTAATACTCTAGCTGTTAAATATCTGAGTCGTGGTTTGTTTATGGTGGATTTCACTGCTACTGTGCTCAATCTTCTTTTCTCCCCTCGCTCTTTTTTTTTTTCTTCCACCACTGTTATTTTTTTCAGGTAACATCATCTGTTTTGATTACCTTTTCTGTCATGTCCTCTTTTTTCATTCTTTCCGTTTTCCTCTAATTTAATTGCCTTCTGATCTCAGTTGCTTTTCCCAAAGGGACTTTTCTCATTCATCAAACAAATGTCACCCAATTAAACAAGACATTCTTCACATGTTTTTTTTTATTTTTGTAATTTTAATAAATGTCTGGTTAATATTCAAACAACTAACCTGCTCAGGCTTGGTGTGTAGTTTCCTATGATCGTGTGGGATAAACACTCAGGAAATCTGTTGCTTTTGGTTGAACCAGATTTGGAATTTGGGTCATTTTCCCAGCATAGCAGCTCCTGCTGTATGAGGGAGTCATTGCCTTTGGCTGATATTGAGTTTACATTCTCCAAAGCTTCAGAGTGTTCACGTGAATCCACATAAGCATTTGTGTATATTTTAATCGCTTTTGTTTTGATATTCATTGTGTATTTCTTTTTTCTTTTGTTTTTTTTACATCAGGCTGCTGCAAGGATGACCGGTGGATCGGCAGGTAGGATAAGAGTCTGTGTGTGTGTGTGTGTGTGTGTGTGTGTGCTAAGTATCCATTCAGTTGGATTGTTTGCATTCCCACTTTTGGATAAAACCGGACTTCTGGGAATACCTCCCACAGGATTCCCAGCCAGTATGTCAAACCTCAACCACCCAGAAGTAATGATATACAGTTTCTACTATAACACACTCATACACACATACATACAGCTTTGTCTGTATGCATACACATCTCATGCATATTCACGTGCATAAACACAAATGTATCGGTGAGCTCATACAAAAAAAACAACAAAAAAAAACCAAAACAAAATAAAACAAACCCATAAAGGCTTTGAAGTTTTTGGATTACTGGAGTGTGTGAAAACACCCAGAAGCTCTTAATCCCTCTAACCAAACAAAAACAGAGATTTTCCAGCTGAAAATATCTCCTATGTCAAAAAGAGTATTCATACTTTTTTTTTTTCCACTTTGGTTTCATCTTTTCTCTCTTTTCCTCTGGGACTCAAGTTCCCAGAGACAGCGATACAAGAGTCTGGGGACATGATTAATGAGTCCAACTCTGACCCCTGTGCGTATCTCTTATCCTCAGAGTGTGTCCCTTTTGATTGACATGCACAGGCGTCATGGCGACTGTAGTTTAAGTACAACCCAGGGAGAAGTCTCACATTTGGATTGTTTATTTTCGTGTGTTTTGTGTGCGTGCCTGTGTGTGTGTGTGTGTGTGTGTACAAATCATAACAGTTGGGGTGTCTCCGATGTGGCTCCACCGTCAGGGTCACATTACTGTCAATGATAGTCCACGCAGGAGAGGTGCAGTGTGGGTAATGAGGCCCCAGAGGCTTGCAGGGAGGTCAGAGGTGATGCTGTCGATGGTGTACAATGTGTGTGTGTGTGTGTGTGTGTGTGTGCAGAAGGAGAAGGACAGAAACATTTCATACAAACACAGGAGCGTAGATTCGTCTCATTGTTTGGGGTTTTGTGCTTCAGGTTTGTTTTCTCACTTGAGAGCGTTTCTTTTCCCCTCTGATACGAGGAAACACTGTGGCTCTTTTACAGAAATCCCGTCTAATCAATCAGTGTTTGTCGGCCTGTGTGGGCTGTGTCTCAGCTGCAGAGGGACAGGATATGATATGCACATATCTCCCCTCGCATAGCAGACATTCACTGTGGGCTCTGCCAGATAAACGGGGAATTCCTCCCAGGAGGTTTGAGCAGAACTACCTGTGTTTTCTGCTGGGGGTCAGTTACCCTCAGCACGTACCTTGTGACTCGACTCTCTTGAATGTCTGTTGTCTGCGTATGAGAGAGCGTGCATGCAATAATGGTATGTGGTTTAAATCGAATCTGCCCTTCAGCCACTGAGTAAAATGTTTTAATCCCTGGAAAGATGAAAGGATTTATTGTCAATAAAATATTGCTGAAGAATTTCTATGCAATAACAGGGGAGTATTTTAGTATAACTTCTGAAGCGATTTCAGCGGCCTCTTCATGTTTGACAAGCATCTAAGCGTGGATTATAGAAAATGGCAATTTAGTTTGATGTGTTAGTTAGATGTGATTATTTCTCATTTGAAATATCAGTGGTGTTCTGGACAGAAAGTGCCTTATAGAGTTTACGTTTGCTCCTCAACCTCCTGGTTAAGTTACTGTGATCCAGTAGTGATAAAGCAGAAAATTATTTTAATCAGCTGAAGATGAAAAAAAAAATCATCTGTATGTGATATATCAGACTAATGTTAACTGAGATACTGAGAGGATTAGTTATCCTATAACCCGATAAACAGAAGACCTCACCTTTCATTTGTATTAATCCAACTGGGAGACCTATATCAATGTGCAGTGAAACTGTACTGAGACTTTTAATAAATTACTTAACAGTAATGGATAAAGATGATTGGAAAATTTGTGATTTGAAGATTTGTGTTATGGCAAGGAGGCCATACACATCATTTTGCACCATTTTATATGTCAACAAATGAAGTAACCTGGAACCACATGCAAGTGATGCCTGACTCTTACTATACAGTAAAAATATTATCATTAAAAATAACTCTGTGCCACTGCCTTCTGCGTTGCTGTATATTAAAAATGAATGGTTTCATCAAAGAATACTGTTTATCCATGTTAAAAAAAAGGAAATACTCAAATCTAAAATTCCTCCGGCAGCATCAAAACAAACATAAATGATTCTGTTGTCTGAAGTCGACTGTGTGTGAATAAAACTCTTCATGTGCATTCCACGCAGCGTATGAATGCAATTACGCTCCAGATGTTGATCACAGCTCCACGTTCTCAGACGCTGCCGAGCTGCTCTCGTAAACGTTACCTCTCAAACATAATTCAGAAGACTGCCGTTGTCTCAGAGCTGCCGATAAGCTACAAATGACCTTCGTCTGAACTAAACACACACTCACACAAATTCTCTACACTTTCACTGCAGTCCCGGATTATAAAAATAAAACAACGTTTAATCCATCAGAATCTTTACGTTATTGGAAAACGCTCGGGGAGGCTGTGGGTAATCTCAACCCATGGCCCGTGAATCCTTTTAGCGTGTCCCTTGCATATCTGTAATGTGTTTTTTAATATGTCTGACAGGAGGGATTGAGCTGATTTATGGCTCCTGCAGACCTCTGACACACATTTTCCTATGGGCAGAGTCATGCAGATATTTGACCCAAATGTTTTCACTTCAATAAAACATCTTTGTCATTTTCTTTTAACTGGCCTGAAAGCGTTAAAGGTATCGGAGGGTTCAGTCTGTCCATGCGTCTATGAATGCCGTGGCCGTTTGTTTGTGTGTGTGTGTGTGTGTATGGGTGAAAATCATTGTGTTATGCATAAGACACCACACAGAGGAGAGCAGTTGACTCAGCAATTAACCTGCAATAAATCTCTATAACTTAACGATGGTGGTTTGTTGTGGTGTCTGTGTGTGTGTGTGGGTGTGTGTCTGCGTGTGTGTGTGTGTACTGTGAGATGAAGACCCACCAGTGTGCTTACATTAAAGGTTTGTGATGCTAGGAGGTCCCTTATTAACTTGGTGCTCAGTAAGGGTGTGTGTGTGTGTGTGTGTGTGTGTGTGTGTGTGTGTGTGTGTGTGTGTTGAATATTGCAGCAGTGCTTTAACAAGTCTGGAAGTGGATTTGGCTGTAATCCTGGTCTCTCCTTCTGTTTCTTCCTCCTATCTCTCTATCTTTCTTCTTCTGCTGTCTTTTCTGCCCATTCAAACTGTAACTGGACCCCCACTGTGATTTTTTTTTTCTTCATTGTTTCCAAGTTGTTTTACTTTAAGTGTTTGCTGTGCTCCCATTTTGCATCAGTGCCATGTTTTTTTTCTTCCTGTGTAAAGAACAGACACACAAACACAATTGAGTAAGAAGATGTTTAAAGGATCGTTTGGGTTTATTACAACTTTGGTCGTGCTTTAGCAGTGTGGGTCATCATATTTATTTATATTCATTTATTTATTCGCTTAAGAAACATGAGCAGTCAGTCGTTTGTAAGGCTTTTAAATAAACCAGCAGGCAAGCCAAACAAAAAAAGAAGCGAAAACAAATGCCATCAGTAAAACTACATCCCAGACTTGTTCAGCTCGACCTCTTGGTTCAGCTTTGACTTCCCATGTGGACACACAGTTTTCCTGTGCAATATTATTGCCACCTTTTCGGGGGCAATCACTTTTGATTTTAACAACAAAGTAGTTTGGAATTATTGTTTACTTTCTTTTTTCTTTTTTCTTCTGTACATAATTCCGAAATACTGTCTTTCTGACTTTCTTGCCCAGTCTGACTGTAGAGTACTGTAGATATACTTGACTTGGTGAGTAAATGACTGACAGAAAGTTGTAGTAAACCAAAATAACTTAAACTTAAACTTAAATTATCTGATTTTTTTTTTTTTAACCAGCGCAACAAGCTGTAAACACAACACTGACATATCATCACCTTGTAAATAAGACATGATGATGTTTAGACATCCAGCAGGTACAGAGCTATGTTTGGATTCACCTGGAGATATCATTTTACCTGCTGAAAGTTCACCAGGTAGTCGATGACTGTGTATACCTGCTGTTCGGTGCTGCTGATTCAGTCTCTTGCTGCTCTACAGCAAATATACACAAACATATAAATATTACTCTCCTGTCTTGGCATTTCACTGCGCACTGCTGATCTTTGAGGTAATGGCAGCCATGTTCAGCTAATCAGCATATGTGAACACTGTGGTGATAGCTTGATGGTGAACTAAAAACATCGGTATGTTTGACAGCTTTTAAGCACAACTAATGTGCACATGAGACTCTACAGCTTGTATATTTTGTGTGTGCTTGTGTTGGCATGCGTGTTTGGAGGCACACGTACACACTTTTGCGTGTGGTCCTGCAATCCTATACTAGCGCAGAGACAAGGCTCGAGGAAGCAAGTTGGTCCTTGAGGATTTTCCCGCTAAAATGCTTATTTTAACAGCTAAAAACCTCCCTACATGTGTATCGTTCCTAAGAGCCTTTAAAATGAGACACTCAGCAGCAAGGCCCCCTATCAGCGTGTGATCTGCACTCTCATGACCTGTGGAGTTTCCTCCGTGTCCATTAGCTATTGTTTCCCCTCCCCGGTCCTGCCTCAGGTCCTGCTACTTCCATACCACAGTCTGCACCCCGTAGCCCTCCGCACTCAGCTTTCAGTCCCCCACGCCTGTCTCCAAATACGGCGTCTACCCTCCTCCCCGTCAGGTTCCATACTTTATACCTCAGGCCAAGTCTGCTTCCCATATCCCAGCACTGGATTCCCCATCTGTATCATCTCTCCTCCTTGGTCTTTAGGCCGAGACCTTTTGCTTTGTGTCCCCTCGGCCTCAGGCACGCCGCAGTGATAGCCATCTCCTGCTGTAGGTGATCCAGTCTCCAGAATAGGAGATGGACGATGTCAACAGACGTCTCTGCGTAGGCTGGACAAGGGAAGTTGTTGTTGTTGTTACTGGAGAGTGTGGGGGATAGACACTCAATTTGCTCCTGACCCACTTTCCTCCTGGCCCATTTTTTTCTGAAGGAACTGACCAGAGTAGCATTCCTTGATGGCTGGTGCAGAAATATTGACAGAGAAACCCTGGTGCTGTTGATTCAAGCCCCTATGAGCACATGGGCTTAATGCTGGTTCTTTATTGATGACACATGATAAGCATATGGATCCTAGAGTAATAAAAAAAAAATTGTTTCAAAAAAATTGTTTAGGTGACGCCTGTTGATTAAAGTCAAATGTCAGGCGGGAAAATCTGAATCTTTTAAGCTCAGACTTTCTCCTTCTTCCACTGGAAAATCAAACATCTTAGTTTTTAACAAAAAATAACTTCACATCTTTTTATTTTTTTCTCTCCACTGGGTCATCTCTCTTCTGATCTGCAGTGCCGCTGTCGTCTGTCTTCCCCTGCTTATTTCCTCTCTTGCTGAGTCTGAACTGCCTTCTTGCTTTTGCAAGGGGCTCCCGTCAATCACAGCATCTCGCTGATGTATCAGAGTCGAGGGTCAGGCTTGCTGTATCACCTCTGAATACTAAACACAGCAACAGTTTCTTTTCAAGCTTTCGCATCTGAAGCACTCGTGTATGAAAAAGGACATAATTTCTTTATACAATTGAAGTTGTTCTGTTTTAGGATTCGTCATGAATACAACATGAATATAAGTTTTTATTTCATGATGGGTCGGTGGATGTAAAGAATACAATCATGAATGAACATGTAAGTGGATGTTGTGATTTGAATCCTGCAGCTTTTCTGAAGAAATGAACAAAATATGGAACTACTTTGTGCTTCATAGTAAGATGATTAGGTGTGTGTGTGTGTGTGTGTGTGTGTGTGTGTGTGTGCTCTTGGGGATCATTGCAAACAGATAGTATGAGCTCGGAATTTAGGTCAAGGTCACACAGTGCCATCTGTTCATTTAATCTGGAGGTTTTCCACTTAAAGCAGACTGGTGGTGCTAACACTCAGTGTAACCAGCTACTGACCATTTAGCTTTAGCTTCTGTATTCTTCTCCTGTTTGAAGATGATGATGGATTCCTGATTTGTATTGTTTGCAGCGCACCTCAAGATTACAAGAAAGCAGCTGTTGAGGTGACGTACGGGCAGGTTTCGTTCATTTCTAGCTCTAACAGAAGAGTCAAGTGAGCTGAGCAGCTTGGCCTGAATGACTGAGTGTTGCTGAAAATAGAAGACAGAGACCGGAGAGAGAGTGTCGGGGATGAAGAGGAGGAAGAATGAGATGGGAGAGGAGGAGGAGGAGGAGGAGGAGGAGGGGGAGGAGGAAGGGAAAGAGGGTTGCTGGGTATACATGCAAATTTAAGGAATCTGGGAGAGAGGAGCAGGTTGCACAAGATGCTTGTGTCACAGTCTTTGATCACATGATCTGTTAAATTATTGATCAGCCTGAACTCGCTAACCCAGAGTCTGTATGCATATGCAGCTACTCACTTCTTCCTCTCATAGCATCACAGTGCAGGAGAGTCTCAGTGACAGAAAACCTTGTACGCATTTTAATTTGTGATTGTGATTTGTAAGATAAGATGAACTTTATTGATAATAAATAATACTGTCTGATACTTAGTCTTATTAGAATCCTCCCTGCATTGGAGACAGGAGGGGGAACTTTGGGCATCTTTGTGACCACCACATGCTGTTTGTGCTTATTTGACAACATAACCTAAACTCAGATGACCTGACAGGACGAAGAAAGAGGAGCTCGACCTCCTCCCCCCTACTCGACCATCTCCTCCTCCTTCACCTCCTGTCTTTTCTGCTGAAGAGGATGGCAGCGCTCTCTAAACCAGCCCTGTCCACTTCTGCAACCGCCGCAAGATCTGATTGCTCTCTCGGTGGCGACGCCCATCCTAGGCTGTGTGTTTGTTCTGAAAATCAGATCTCTGATCTTGTCCAGAACATGTCCATTGTGCTGCTTGGATTGGCTCTTTGAGCCCTGGAATGTGTTAAGTTGGTGTTTTGATTGGCCGCTGCTTTGAGACAGTGATTCTGTGGTGTTCTCCCTCCCTGCGCCAGGACCAGCTTACCAGTCCGCATATTATAGCCTTCAACATCACAGAGGAGAAATACAAAACTGACCCTGGATCAAAGTGTCTGGACGTTTTGTAGCTTTCCCACAGAAGTGTTTAATTTCTGCCCTGTGGCCTCTGTCTTTCTCACTGTTTCTATCTCTCAACCTCAACCCACAATCCACATTGTTTACCCAGATTCTTTGAGAGTCTGTCACATATGATTTTGTCCCACATTAGCACAACTGGTTGCTGATGTCTCTTACCAAAAATATCGAGCATCAGAATAGAGAATCTAAGAGGACTGATGAGCTGTCAGCGCTTAAAAGAGAGACGGTGCTGCAAGTGATTTTATCACGCAGTGAGAAAGCTGCATGGCTGTTCAACAACTCTCCTTCCTAATTAGCTTACCGTCCCGTCTTTTTGTGAAAACGTGGTTGATGTTTGTGTGAAGGTCACTGTTGGCTGTGCTAGAGATCTGTTCATGTGATAATCTCATATTTTCCCTTGAAGGAGCTCTCTAAGTATGTCGCCTCTGTAAAGCCTCACAAGAGAGTGATGAAAACAGAAGAGGCAAGTACCGAGATATCCTGGCCGTTACTGTCCATCAAGCTGTAACATTTAATAAGTGTAAGAGCCATTTAAGAATATAGTTTTGTATATATTTTGTATGTAAGGCTATGATATATTTGAGGGTCAAATATATCATAAATTTGAATTCATATAGAAATTAGTATTTTTGTTCTGTGTTAAGATTATAATTTTATTTACATTATCCTGCCGTAAAATATTGCAGTTGAGGTAATTATGACTTCACTTCACGACATTGGTAGTGCTGCATGACATGACTGACAGGTATAGTCAAGAGCAACATGGTGCCCATTGAATAACAAGGTAGTTTGTATAGAGTGGAACGTGTGAAGAGCCATTTAAAGTGCCTGTGTTTAAGGAATTAAGCAGGTGTGGATATGTCATCTGCTCAGTAGGAGAACGGACTGAGGCATTAATGTGAATTTGCTGTAACTGTGGAATAATCAATGAACGTTTGTGCCTGCGCAGTTCTGAGTACTTTGGAATTGATCATAACTACTGTATGTATGTTTACCATCGATACAAACTAAGTGGTTTTGGACTGTGGATGAAAGCAGCCACTAAAACAAGATTCCCTCTAGATGACATTATAGAACAGTTTTCACAAGCTGAGAAAATACTCCTCAAGTCATATAAGTTGAAGATCATATGTGAATTCAGTTACTGTGTTTGGTGAAGTTTAAATTATTCCTCTTGTCCCCAGATGGTTTTTCAGAGCATCTTTTCAGTCACACCTCTGCTTATCCCAGTAAATTTATCACACATATATGAGTAGAAAATGTTCAAAAGGATTTAAGAAAATGCAGAAAATGTCACTGGTACTTAATCTTCTCCTCCTTGTGTCAGAGCATTTTGATTATAAGCCAGTTGTGCCTGTCGGTGGCTGTGATAATGTGCTAAAATCCCTTAATCCCGCAGCCCACACACATTTGCACCGGGAAAGCGGGTCACAAGGTAACGTGTGTTTATGTGAACTGAGTACATGTGCATCCACTTACACATGAGTTTGTGCATGCGTTGTATTTGTGTGGGCCGAACATTATTTACATACATTCGCTAGTCATGTGTGCACATGGCGTGGTGTGTTTATATCTCACAGAGTGTCGTGAAATCTCGCCGTCATGTCGTCAGTCTGTCTGGTACCCTCAGGGTTTATGTTACGCCGTGTTTCAGTATTTTTGTAACATAACTTCTACAACACACATGTAGTTGTACAAACAATATGTCAAAAAAAAAACTGTACATGCAATCAGTGCGACGCACTGTATTTCTATTTTTTATTTAAGACGGATGTTGTTTCATAAAAATCCACAGACATGTTCGTTCTTCTTTGAGTGTACATTTATATCAAACACGCAGCCATTCAAAGCAGAATCTCATTGTCGTATCCGTGTTTTGATGAACAGAATAGAAAGAGACAGAAAGGCCCTTATATGGCCGTTTACTTTAATCTTTCAGTGTTCCTGTAGCTCTAAGTAGAAGCGCTGTTACGTCACTAGTCTCGATTTTTGCGATTTCAAGCCATAAAGCGGTTTTGATCTGATTGAGAACAACTTGAGTGATCCTCTGTGAGTCTGCTAAAATCTGCTGGAGGGATGGAATATCATTCTTTCCAAAAGATATTCCCTCATTTGTGCTGGTGACGATGTGGGTGCAAAATCTCCTCGCGTGGGTTCTCATTTGTTTAAGATCTTATAGCTTGTCAAGGTTGTAGCATATGATTGACGCCATTTTCATGGCTTCCTTGTGCCTTGAATGGAAGCGTCTGCCATCTGGTCTTCTGCCTGAATATCTGAGCCACCAGGGAAACAAATTTTTGGCTCTTCTGTTTAGCGACAACCTGCAGGAAGCTCACTGACATAAATGAAACATTGGACCTTCAAAATAACGTCCTGGTTCGTGTCTTCCCCGACGAGACATTTGATGGTTCAGCGTGTTCCTGTACACCCTTCAATCCCACACATTCCTATACACATCGCATGTGCTCATCGTCTTTTTTCAGCATCTCTTTTCTCCAACTCTGACTTTCTGCAGTGGCTCATCACATCCTCTCCTGTCTGCTTTCTCCTTCTTCAACATGATTGGCGCTCTCCCACACAAAATGTAAGCCTGCACCCCAGCATCCTGTGCCTGTATCTTGCTTTAAAGGATCCCTGGCGTCATCGCTAGCAGATCAATGCTACACGCCTGCATATGCTGTGGTTTCTACTGCCAGCTGGGTATCCAGACTCACGAATAGAGCTGATTCAACTGTCCCTGCTGCTTGCCTCTGTTTGTTATCCTCAAATCAGCAGTTAGCTAAGGAAGAAAGCTTAGCCTTGAGAAGATATTTAAAATATGTCTAATACTTCATCATATCAGTTAATTGATTTAGTCGATAAACAGAGGAAGAATATTAATGAAGAAGCAGTTCATCTTTTAAGGCACTTTTTAAAGCAAAACAGTTTGAGATTCTGACTCATGAGGATTTGCTGCTTTATTTTGTTTCATGTCATACTAAACATAATGTCAGGTTTTGGTTGGACAGAGTAAGACTTTTGAAGATGCTCTGGGTGTTTATCACTATTTTTATTTACTGATTAATTGGGCTAATAATAGGCTGATGAATTGATTATCAAAGTAGCCGTGAGTTGCAGCTTTGTATCTGATGTTTAATATCATCAGGAGATGAAAGATTGTCACGAGGTTGTTGTGCACATGTTATCCTTGCACGCATGTGATATATTGAAAGTACCATATGTCAGAAATTAAAAGCAGAAAAGCCCTTTTGCTCGCGGCCATGATTGCCTCTGTATTATGCATCAACAACAAGTAACTGCAAAATTTCCTCCTCAACTTGTTTCGCAGTGTGACTCTGTGAAACACCAAAAATACTGTCCCATTAATCCCAGTCCCTTTCATTTTTACCAGTTGAGTGTAATTATTTGTGAAAGACACATACCGTGTGACTTTCATCCTCTATCTGCCGATAAAATGCTTGTGAATCTCATTATCGAAATGTAAACAGAAAAGGAAATTTCATCACGTTTTATTCCATGAAGTGCATCATTTAACATGTTTTCTTGCTTCGTCTTCGTCCCACGCCGGCTCTTCTACACGCTGCTGGTCTTGTCGATCGACTGTCCCCTCAGCTCCTTCCCTCCTTTAATTCCTTCTCCTCTAAGCTACTTACTGCTCACCATTTTAAACCACTTCCTCTCTCATCACTGCTGGCTGCCAGTGCCAGCCATGAGTCTCACCCTGGTCTCAGCAGGAATATAAATCACCAGCTCCCTCCAAAGCTGTACTGTCATTAGCAGGACAAGGCGGAGAAAGTAGGGCCATGATCTCCAGCCACAGTAACCTTCCTCTTCAACGTGTTAGCTGTATATTTCATTGGAAACAAAATCCAACTGGAGAAGTCACATTTTGGGCTTAACTTTTCCCACCCCAAAGTGATTATGATGAGTGATAGCCTCATTTATGAAAGTCACTCAGTAAAGTGGTATTCGGTGTCCAGATAAGCGCAGGATTCTGCTGACCGTTGGGGATGTCCAGCGCGTTTCGACAGGCTGAAATGTCGAATCAGGTCCCTGCTCGTGGATCCGTGCCGACCTGCAATTCAACACCACAAACAGGACATCCGATGGTGTCAGGCGGACGGCAGCTGAGGAGCATCCTGGCTGGTCTGGTCACTCTGTCTGGCATTCCTGGGATAACATGGGAGTAACTGAGAGTTCAGAATGAGATTTCCAAAACTCTCGACCTGTCAGAGGGGGGGAATGTGAATGACTCACAAAGAGTGGCAGCTCAGACGGTTGATGTTTGTCCACTTTCACTTCAGGTGGGGGTTGAGTTCACCCCTCTTTATGTCAGTTAGTCAAGCACATATTCAGTCACTCATGCTGTGAAGCCATCTTGTGCAGTTAAAGGAAAACATGCCTTGGATTCCTTTGTCCATTTTGTTGTGTTTTTCTCATTTATACCACATTGACATCATGGAAAGGCATTTCAAGTGCTGCTACAATTTAAAACAACA
The DNA here is from genome assembly GCF_020382885.2 of Scatophagus argus. Lineage (NCBI taxonomy): Eukaryota > Metazoa > Chordata > Actinopteri > Scatophagidae > Scatophagus > Scatophagus argus. Next base: position 13,148,590 of record NC_058506.1, on the reverse strand, counting down.
AACATTTACTGTGTCTTGCCTCTTAAATACAAAGATTTGCTGCTGATCTTGGTTTCCTGTCATTATAAACTGTGTGTATTTTGTTTACTGGTAGCTGATTTTGATGGTAAAATGTGCTGGGTGTTTGTCCTCGTATTTGTTCGCCAAGATGTGAAACATGAGAAAATGAAATTGGAAATGAAGGGTGGTTAATGGGGAAAATAAGGAAAATTATGGCGCCAGTCACTAAAGACGCCCCACATGTCTGATAGAGCAGTTTGTACAGCTGCCCTGTAAGGTCACACTGAATGAGCAGAGATGCTACGGAAAACTCAGTTGCAACTTTGTCTGTCTCTCTGTGTGTGTATGGAATGACTGTGTGTTATTAGTATCAAGGGGATTGAAAGAGATCCTTGTTTGGGTGAGTGGGTGGGTGGGTTTGCGTCTTGAAGCACATGTAGATTTGGTGTGTGTGCGTGTGTGTGAGAGAGAGAGGGAAAGAGAGAGGGAGAGGGAGAGAGAGAGAGAGAGAGAGAGGGGGTCTAACCACACAAATCCACCTCTCACATCTGGCTCGCCATGTCAGAAGTCCAGGCTCACATGCAGAAGTTATGCTGAGACATGACTGCACCTTCTCCCTACCAGCGACTGTAGATAAATCGGGCAGTGGGCTGCGGAGAGCAGAAATGCTGGATGAATCAATCCAGTTTATCTTTAGGGGGTCCAAATCCCGCTACTAGAACCTCATCCGGCTCCGGTGGTGCAGGAAGGTGACGCAGCGCGGCAGGAGCTTTAACACCAGGTGAAGCGGTGACGACCATTGCGGCAGCCAGACGCGGCAGCAGCCGGGGGGTTCACGCTGGAATAACGGGATTGAGGAATAACGGGTTGTTGACGGACCGCTGGTTTTTCTGATAGTCAGGGTGGGTGGGTGGGGGGGATGCGCCCAGCTCCACCACCGCAATGACAACCCAGCGAAGGTCTGCCAAGCTACAGCTGCGGCGGTCGATCAGCGAGCAGCTACGGGACTCCACGTCCAAGGCTTGGGATCTGCTGTGGAGGAATGTCCGAGAGAGACGGCTGGCAGGTCAGAGAGCCAAAAACCAGCGGAAGTGAAACTTATGTTAGCGTGAGGAATGCTGTTTAGGGCTAGAATACATGCATCAGTCAGTGTACATAATAGCAGCACGAGTCAGAAACTGCCACACTAAGACAGCCTATTTTATTTTTTAATATTAAATTAGTGTTCTGAAAATGGATGTTTGGCTGCACTGATTCATATTTGCATTGTGCTTCTCACAGTTGGACACCACAATGACCCCGTATTGTGTCATTTAAAACAAACTTTGCTGAATAACACGCGAACGATATCGAAAACAAAAGTTAATCTTAGTCTGTGTGCTGCGTACAGCTTCTGTGTTATGCCCGTAGCGTCATGCGCAGCGCGCTCCTTGATATTTTGGGAAGGTCATTGTCAAATATAGTGCTCAAAACAGCGCAGGCATGTGCTGTGGACAGGAGTCCGGTGGTGGTGGTGGGGTGGGGGTTCACATGCCAACCGCTCAGTATTTGTCGTCCCAATCAGGAGGATGATTTGCTCTCCTTTTTTGAGAAAGTGAAAGGAGGGCAGGGGGGGGGTAATATTTTGGATTTAATAGCAGCATAGCGTCAGATATTCTGTGTGCGCGCCAATGCACCAAGTTGTTGGAGGCTCAGTCGGTTTGCTCTATATTTACAGCGGCCTGGATGCGCAAAGCAGGATCTCTCTCTCTCTCTCTCTCTCTCTCTCTCTCTCTCTCAACTGTGCGTCAAAGAAGGGAGGGGAAGGGAGAAAAGTAAGGGAAGACCAGGAGGGAGGGAGAGAAAGAGAGATGCGGAGATGAATCTGTCTCCTCTTTTTAATGTAATTACCGAGATGTCTGCCTCTTAAGCGAATTAAACGACGAACATTCCCACACTCGACCCCACAACCCACCACAGGCCGCAAACCCATCGTGCCTGCCAGACGTTTTCAAGTGGATAGCAGTGATAAATGACATGGATGACCATCAAGAGTCTGCCAAGGCTTTGTTGAATATCATTTGCAGCGTTGCATGATGGGTAATTGCTAACTATGATGAATGTTGTTTTGCTTTTGTGCACAATAAAGAGTGGAGTATCTGGGAACACCTGCTGCCCCCGGTAATCCTCTTTCCCCCAATTTGGAGGCCAGAGTCGTTCCCAAACTCCCCACCACCACCACCCCTAAAACTCCCAGCCCCTCCTCCTCCACCACCCCTCCTTTACCCCCACTGCTTAACCCATCAACTCACCAGGCACACAGTTCACATCTGTCTGGATCAGATTTTCGAGATGGGGAATCTTTAGAATGCGCACATCTGGCTTCTCTGTTACACAGGTATTTAGCAGCGCATTTGCTACTCTCTGAATTAGGACTGTAAATTTGCTTGTTTTTGTTACATGAAGCTTAAGATTAACAAAACGAACTCGGTTACATCAAGAAAGGTGAGAGCAAATGTAGAAAACACACTGAACACTGAAACTGAGCGACTTAATTCAAGCGTGGCTGGATGTTTAAGTGAATTCGATTGTGTATATGGTTTCCATTCAGTCATCTGTACGTTTGCGTGCGTGTGTGAAAACAGAGAGTGCATAATAGCACCTGGATTTGGCTGTAATCCCACAGATTTTTAGGTTACTGGTGGGGGTCGGATCTCCCGTTGCGTGTGGGATTTGTGGGTTTTAGTTGCTTCAGTGTGAGCGTTGGTGTGTGTTTGTGTGTGTTTGCATTGGTTTGTCGTAAAACATAAACGCAGGGAAATGAGCTTAAACTTCACTTCGAGTCATCTCTTTCTAACTTGTCATCATTCTCATTTTTTCAGTTTGCCACCTCGCCCTCTTGTGCTGAAAATACCCAAGTAGCTGTGAGTGCTTTCACAGATCATCTCAAGGCTGTATCAACAAATTTAGGTTTTATCTTTGGTTAAAGCCTTTAACAACACGATAAATGTTCTCATGTTTCGCCTGGAGGAACTGGTGTCAATAAGCCAGTCTTCCTGTACAGGCTGCTGTATCTGCATTTTAACAGGTCAGTTTAATGGTTGGTTTAGTTTAGTTTGTTCACATTTCACATGTTTCTTTTTATCTTTTTTGAGCCCTTGTGCAGCCTTAGTTACTCAGGAATGGGGGGGGGGGTGCCTTGGCTGCTTCTAGGTTTGTTGGTTAAAGATTAAAGGCAACTGGGCTTTGACTGTCACAGCCTGAACCCTGGAGCTCAGGCTGGTTATAGTAAAGCCTCCCAAAGGGCTTTTTTAAAAAAAAAACAAAAAAAAAATGAGACCTGCATCTTTTTCTCTGATTTATCTTTTGGTGTTGCCAGTTTCTTTCACTTCTGCTCTTGTGATTGGTAAACAACATTGTCTCTCATAGATGTTTAGTCCAAGCATTTTCTTCTGAGTATCACATTATGTTGGGGATTTGTATTCAGGAATATATTTATATGTATATATATACTGTATTTGATGTCTTGCAGTAAAGGTAAAGGTTTTGGTCCTGACATCCATGTGTGAGTCATCTTTACTGCCATACATCTGCAGCAGATTTTTCCATCTCCACTTTAGTATATTTTCTGTCCAGTCTTGGCCAGCTGTAACTGAGACAGAGCGATGGATATTGTGTTACTGGCTGCTTACTACAGCCCCGTCCTGTGCCAATCCATTTACACATATCTATTTAGCCCACTAACATGTTGCTGCGTCAGCTTTCTGTTCTCTGCAGCATTCAGAGGGTTTGTCCTGCGCTGTATGTGGTGTTTCAGGTGCATTTTCTTTTGTCACTTTACACAGGCTGACATGACAAGTAATTAAACCAATTTAGTCCCATTTTTCAATGAGAAATGTTGCCTCTAGAGGGCAGTCTAATCAAATCAAATCATAGATTTTAGATTTCACAAGATCACAGACTTTCTTTGACTATGAATTAATGTCTGGGATGTCATACTGTTGAGTCCAACATCTCTAGCAGCAAGTGACCTGTTGTGCTGTACAGTAATGCCCCTTTACTGTGTAACTGCTGACCCCAAATCGACCTTGCTCTGACCTACTTTTCCCGTGTGCTTCGCATCCCACTTAGACCCCCTGCCTATTACCTCCCTAAAATGAATTAAAATGACCCCCTATATCCTCTAGCCCTGGCAAATCACTCTCCTGCCAAACTAGGTCAAAGTAGGAGCTTCCCTCCTCCTTCACTGCATTCCATACGTTTATCCACCAGCTCTGTTACTGACTCACACGTTTCAGACATTAGCTTTCCTTACTAAAACTGATTTTTTTTTTTTTTACTTTTTATTCATGAAGCATTAGTGTACATTACACAAAAGGGGGAAAAAAACAAAAAAAAAAACATGAGGTCATGGAATATACAATGTGTAAATAAAAAGATATGAAAGAATTTCACAAATTAACATACATTATACAATCATGTAGTATCTCTTTGTTCAGCTATGTAAATGGACCATTTTACCCACCTTTTCTCCCCTAGCTCTTTTTGGAGCCGTATAGAATAAGTCATCTGCTCAAGGAGGTGTAAATATTTCACAATATCAATAAAGGCCCTTCCAGTAGGAGTAACTTTTTGAAACCAAAGCTTTGTAATTGCCTTCTTACTTGCTGCCAACAAGATCTTTAGGAGGTACTCATCATCTTTACCTAGTCCCTCAGGGAGGCTCCCCAGGTATAAAGATGTGAATGTGGTATCAAAATAGAAACCCAGAACTTTTGTAATAATTGCTTGCACTTCCTTCCAAAAATTTTTAATAAGAGGACACAACCAGAACACGTGAGCGTGATCAAGCAAAGTTTCTCCACATTCCCTCCAGCGCCAATGTGCCAATGTGTCAATCTGTTTGCCTTTTTGTTTCGGGGTGATAAAGAATCGTATAAGGTTTTTCCAGCAAAAGTCTCTCCAAACCAGAGAGTTGGTGGTGGTTGACAGTGTAATCCAGGCATTCATCCATGTATGATCTGTTATTTCAATGTCCAGTAATGAGGATATGCCATTGTACAGCCTGCCTATAAGTCCTTTAGTACTGTTGGACTTGTATGCATCAACAACAGCTGATTTTTGATGGATTGTATTGCGATCAAGAGGCGCCCAGCAGGGAGTGAGGGAAAGTTCTCCAGTATTGTACAATAAAATAAAAGTAAATTAAATTGTAGAATTTTGAGGTGTTTCCATTTTATGTTTCCTTATACTTCTACTCCACTACACATCAGAGGAAAATATGGTACTTTTTATACCGCTGTATTTATTTGGCAGCTATAGTTGCTAGTTACTTTGCAGGGTAAGAGTTCACATGTGCAATTTCACCAAATTGACAAGTCCCCTCTGAACCTCTCACTGAATTTCACTTCAGTAACTCTTTGATGCCCAAAGAGGTAGAATTATCTGAAATCGAGAAAATAAATTTAAATTTGAGTACCAGAACTTTGTTTTTCCTGCTTTCCTGCCTCATTAATTATCTAATGACCCCTCTTGACCCTTTGGAGAGGCCCAACCCCTAGACTGGAGTAAACTACCTGACCTGACCAGCTACAACAGCAAAATGATGTGGAGGACATTTCTCTTTTACTTTTGGTATTTTAAGTGCGCTTTGTTGCTAAGAGTTTTGTACTTTTACTAGCAGTTTTAATGCAGAACTTTTACTTGCTCTTCCAAGTGTTGGTAGTCAGTAAGTAAAGGATCTGAGTACTTCTTTCCCCCCTGGTGTTGTTAAATGTCATGTGGGCTGAACTTGATAGTGTGGAACATTTCTCAATGGCATTGCAGTCCTACTCAACTGCTGTGCCAATATGTTTGCTCCTACATACATTCCTCATCGCAGTCTCACACACCCACCTGCTCTCTATTGTTCTACACTCTTTCATTTCACTACTTTGGCGGATGGTCGTAGTGTATTTTTTTTTTTTTCCACCCATCACATCTCCCATCCCAGATGCCCTTCTCTCTCTCTCTCTCTCTCCCTCACACACACACGCGCATTTGCCTGAGGCGTGTACCAAAAAGTGTCTTTGGCACAGCTTCAGGAAGCTGAGTTCCCTGAGCTCTCATGCCATTGGCTCTGCTGATCATATGACCAAAGGAAAACCCTTGTGGAAACAAGTTTGTGAGTTTTCTTCCCATCACAGCTGAGAAGTCAGCGTGTGTGTGTATGTGTGTGCGTGTTATGTGCAGGGGGGGTGTTAATAAGGTTGTCATCTGAAAGTGGTGTGATGAAGCTTGTGTGTGTTTAGATGACTGTGGTGAGTTGAAGGGAGGAGGCAGGCGGGTGGGGAGCTGATTTGACTTCCAGTGAGGGCATGTTAGAAGCAGGAATTCAGAAGGAGTGCTCACACAGCGGCTCATTAGGGCGAGAGGGAGGAACACTTGCGTTTTAGTGAGAATTAGATTGCTATCTTATGGAGGCTGAGAGAAGCGGTATGACTGTCATGGATGATGTGGGCGCTCCAGTGAATGCGGTCATCGTGGATGTCTCAGCACGCGGAGTGGAGACCAAAGAGACAGTAAACAGCAATCTGCACTCTGTGGACAAGTTTCAAGAAACTGTCAGAGAGGAGGATGTGACTGGATGTGCACACCCTACGAGTATAACCAACACTGACAGTGTGGACGATATGAGGGACGGCTTGGAGAGTGCTGACACTGAGGACGGCGTGGACAGTGCTGATGTCACGGACAGTGGGAGTATGGAAATCGATGACCACGTAGATGGCATGGATCAAAGCACCAAGGACGGCGGTCACGACTGCGAGAGCGACGCCGACAGCGCCAGCGAGTCGACTTGTCTGGAGGCCATGACGCCTTACGGGCAGGACCACTACCTGAGGCTGGGCGACACCCCTCGACGGCGCTCTGCCCTGCGCCTCTCACGCATCATTGCCCGCCGGCAGCTGCTTCGGAGGCTGTCACAAGGTAGAAATAGTGAAGTGGTAACGTGTCCACCGGTTATCGTTGGAATTTTAATGTGACTGGATTTTTTTCAGCTTTCTCCCAGGAAAAAGAGATTTTAAATTTAATCAAATCATGTAATTGTTTCTCACATTTCCTGTATTTTTTAAGAGAAAGATGAAACATGAAAAGATTTGACTTCAGTGTTTGAAGCCTGATTTTTCCTTTTAGTTTTCTTTAGTTTTGTGGATGAACAGAAGAAGTGTTTTTTCCATTGAGAAGGTAGAGAAGGGGGGGGGCGCAGATTCAAACAATGTAAGCTTTGATCAAAAGTGTGTCAGTTTGAAAACATAGAATGGGATTGTGACTGCAGCCTTCTCATGTGAGATCTTCATCAAAGAGGAATTTTGCAGTTTTTGACCTCTTTGATTTTCACACGCCAAAAATGAAAAGATTTCTATATATCTTCTGTTTTATCTTGCTTTTTAAAGTATGCTTTATTTGGCACTGGCTTATACACTACAGGTTGCCAATCCTCCCACGTCTTTCTGGTTTGAATCAGTTGGACATATGGAGCCACTTCTCCTCCAAAGATGCCTTTCATAAATCTAAAAGAAGTCATAACAAACCCTTAAGGACTGTAATGTTATTGTTTTTGTCTATGCCCCCACCCCCTCAACCCAGCTGGTCAGCTTTGTATTCCATTGTTACTTCCGCAACTTCCTGTCACATGACTCGTGTTTCCCGGGGAGTAAACACAACATCCCGGTGTTTAGTGACAGGCGTCGGGCTGCTCCAGTGGCTTTTCTTATGGGTGTTGAATTCGTACTTGAAGATGAGTTACTCTTCTTTGTATCCTGAGGTTTTCCCATGTGCAAAGTTGGCACAAAAAAACATGGTCATGTGGTTTTTATTTTTTAGTTTTTTCCTGTTTTAGTGTACCGTAGCACATGGCTTCATGTCTTAACAGGAGAAGAAATGTGTCGGGTCTTGTGTTAGCTGTTTTTTTTTCTCGTCCCCTGCTGATAAATTTGTCTCTGCGAGCCATATCTTGTTTGAAGAATCTAAAAACCTGGTATGTGTGAAGGCAAGAGAGATATGACAGCTGTGAGCAGTGTAGGTGGAGAAGCAAGTTTATGCCTGTGTTAGTTTTGGGTGATGGTGTGACTTTATTAACTCCTCGCCTCTTGCATTAATACACACTTTTCTTCCCCCTCTACTGTCTCTCTGTTTTCCTCACACACACACACACTCACACACACACTCTGCCCGAGTTAAAATTCAATTAACACTCCCTAAATTAAAACAAATTGCACTCATGTAAGAATTTAGTGGAATCAACTAATCTTTTCTGACATACAAATTTTATTTATTTCAGGTTGATTAAATTTCTTGTTTTTTACTTTCAGACCATTTCAGAGGAATTGAAGTTACATTTCTTAGATGAAACAGTCAGAATTTTTTTAAAGATAACAAAAAAAGGGGAAAAACATCTTTGCTGTTTTATGGCTGCTTCTAGAGCAAGAGCAGAGTAAAGGTTACCTATCCATTCCTCACCGATATGCTCACTACGACCAAACCACTGGACTTACCTGTTTCTTAAATGCTCAACTACTGACTGGCAAAATGGACAAGATATGGCACATACAGCACGCCCACCTCATGAAACCATAGCCTGAAGCAAAGAATAATTTGATGGAAATTTCAATGCATGGCTGTGACACATCATTTCAACACCCTCTGCTGGAGAAAACATGCCATGACAACCAAATACGCAACTTGAGCGCCTTCAGTCTTCTCATCTTATCCCTCACCATAACCTCGGTGCTGTTAATAATCGCGGTCAGCTGTGGTCCTGTCATGTCTATCCAGGTGCTGTCTAAGCTCTGCAGTCCTCAGACGCTGATGCACTCTGTGCCTTAACCTGCAGTTCCATGCCAGTGTGGTTTCTGTTTTACCCTGCATTCCTGAGGGCTCATCATCATCACAGATGAACCATGCAGGGCGGGAAAGACATATTCCTCCCTCCCTTCCTCCCTTCCTTCCTCCCTCCCATCACTCCTCCTCTGCCTTCTTTGCTACTTTTTTTCTTTGTGACCTTTAAACATGAAGGACTAAGTGCTTTAGCATATGTGGGAATATGGCTGCTTTCCAGGCATTCTGCATGAGTGTGCGTGTGTGTGTGTGTGTGTGTGTGTGTGTGTGTGTGTGTGTTTGTGTTCATGCCTATAGAGCCTTAACAAACAAGGACTTATCTCTTCTCTGTCCTTTATCAATGCTGTTCCATCTCTTCTAGTTATCCACTTTACTCAGACTAAAACAACTCATTTACAGAACATTTCAGCATAACATTGTAAAACTAATCAAATACTCTCTCGATCTTCTCTCTTTTGTACATCATCATCGTCATCGTACATCTGTCTAGCTATTATCCCAGCTGAGTCCCACTGACATGTTCATTCCAGGAACTTCCTGTTGCTGTTCTTAGCTCACATGGCGCTCTGGACGCCTGGGAAATTCAGAGCAGGAAATGATGTCATGCAAGGCACTTTGGGGCCCTTGAGACCCTGGCACAAGCGAGACATAACTCTGAGAAAAGGCTGTCAGAAAGTCAGGGTTAACGCAACTGGATAAAAGAGAGGAAATGCAAGGTAGAGGAAAGAAAGGCGAAGGCACACTTTCAGAGGAAATGCCGTGAGCACATTAGGGTGCTTTTGTATTAAGTGTATGATGTAACATCTCTGGCTCCCTTGTTATGTAAGGAATTACCTTACAGCCTCTTTGTCCCACACTTGGATGCCTGTATTCACACACCCACACACGGTCATACACACACCATCTGTCCACCTTCCCTGCTGCTGTTCTAGTGGCTTGCTGCCTTCTGTCATATGTTCTCCACAGCAGGAATGCAGCGACGTGGAATAGACTGAGGGAAAAGCACGGTAGGCAGTTCGGATTAGCTCTGTCTGACTGTGTGCATTTGTGTGTTTTGTGTCCCATTAATAACATGTTTGTGCACTAATTAATCTCTTGATTAAATTCTACACAGATGAATAGTGGTGCTTTGTTCTCACGCTGACAGGAGCTTTGCCACTTGGCACCTTCATGCACAAACACAAAGACGCGTTGGCAATAACACATGCACAAACAGTTTAATGCTTTTTCCCCAGCACATGTGGGGGACTGCAACAGCTTCATAATTATTGTTTACTGTTTTTTTAAGATGAGGATTTTCGAAGCTTGTGTAGCATTCTGTCAGTTGATTAATAACAGGATGTGTTGGCACATGACTCATTTATTTATCTATAGGCACTAAATTGAGTATTTCCACTGTGTAGGCAGGATATTGCAGCAGAGGAAGAAGGAAACGGTCGACTGTACTTTTACTCGACTGTATCTCAGGAGCTCTAGTTTCATGATGGAGGTTACCTGTTGTGTCGTAGCTATTCTGTGGAGAAATGGACAATGTTTTTGAAAGTTGCAAACAAGGTAACATGACCGTGACTGAAATTCATGCACTCTTCAAAACATCATCCTTGCATTGAATTACACCACCGTTTGTATCACAAATATATAGTTTTCTTTTTAAAAAAGCTTAGTAATTTGGCAGAAGAGAGCAAAATAAGTAAATGCTACGCAAAACAGAAGTAACTTGTGTATTTTCAAAGTTTGGTGCACTCGTGTTTATGATACCACAAAGTGTAAGTGAGATTTGACTGAAAATAAACTGCAGTGCCCATGTTTACAGCACTGACTGAACACGCTAGCTTGTGAAATGATGTGGCCCAGTGATGCGTTTTTAATGGACAACAATGAAGGCCTCAGGTCGCATTGGACGCATTTTCATTATTGGTTTTGGTCTTTACATGAGATTTGTTGGCAATAAGAAAAATTTCTCTCCTTTAGTGCCTCCTGCTCTTCATCTGCATCTCCTGTTTGTTTTTTCAGTCTTGTCTCTGTGAAAGGAGTTAATAATCTTTAAAATCTTACATTCGGTAAATAAGCTGCTGGTGTGGTATGTTTTCCTGCCTGTGGTTTTCCCACAGGGTCTGTCCATCTGAGTTGCCCTCCCCACCCCAGCTGTCTGCCTGTCTCATCCTTTTTGCATTCCTTGACTCACTGGGGGCAACATCTGGACTGCGCTAAATGTCTGCACTGTGTGTGTAATGTATGTATGTATGTGTGTGCGTGCACGCTGCATTCCCTCGCACATTGTTCTGGTCTGCAGTGTTGCACAGTAAGCCAAAAGAAAAGAGGGCGAGGTCAGAGTTTCCTTACTGGCCCACCAGTAGCTTCAGCTGACATGTGAAGCTGGCGTCCACCAGTCGTCAGTCTGTGACCTCAGGGGATGGCTGATGCAAACACCAGCTGAAATTAGCTATTTCCTCTTGAACGTGACAGGACAACAGCAGCTCTGGCATTGACAAAGAAGATGAGGGGTTGGTGGCATCGACCAGCTTCATGCAGGAGCCAAAAACGAGAAAGGATGAGGTTTCTGTGAAAGACACAAAGGGGACGGATGGATGAAGGAAAACATGCAAGGAAGTATTTTTGTTTAGAGAAAGATCGCGAGGGGGTAAGAGAAGGATAAAGGTGAGCAAGAGTATGTAGGAAGAATGTAAAGAAAAGAGAAAAACATTGCAGAGGTAAGAAACTGAAAAAATAAGAGGCTTGCGGAGAAGAAAGGAATGAAGTGAAGGGAGCTGTAAAAATAGAGAGATATTGTATGTAGATCCTAACAAAGCAGAAAGTGCAAGAGAGGAGGCTGAGGAGAAAATTAGAGGGAAGAGAAAACCTGCATGGGGCAGGCTGGAAGAAAGAGGCAGAGTTGTAAACACAGGGGTTTGAAAGGCAGCGAGGGAGAAAATACAGTCGCCGCCACTTGATGGAAAGCTGGATAGCGGCGAGTGGATGTGCCATGGGATGGAGAGGAAGCTGAGCAGAGGAGAAAGAAACAGTAGCATGTCATCACCATGAGGGCTTCAAGTAAGTTTTCAGCTCTGTGCATTTCCTCAGATTTTCTCACATTTCCTCACCCTACTGGCTCTCTCTGGTGAAATGCTTCTCCCCAGTCTATTTTCAGAGTCTTACTAAAAAGGATATTTTTTTCATGGTCTGCCCTCGTGTTACTTCATATGTGATTTAGAGAGAGGAGTTATGCTGGGAATGTTCGGACAGGCATGTAATTGCTGGATTGCGGCGAAAGGATCATTTCCTCTGACCGTTCTCATCTGTGATGGTGAAGATGGAGGCTTTTTATTGCCCTGCTGAACTTTGTCCCCTGTGTTTCTGTGGTGCTTGTCCCGTTCACTGCCAGCACCTCTGGATAAGTGAATGAGAGAAGTGAGAGTGAATGAGTTGAGCTTTGAATGAGGCAGAGAGGCAGCGACTGCAGAAGGATGCAGAAACAATGTTGCCTTTGGTGGTTTTTCAGTGAGAGTGACATTATTGTATCACATTTAGGAACTTTCTGTGGGAGTTTATGTTATTTTTAACTTAAAAACTTGTCATTTATTCGTTTCCTCTGCTCTTATTTTGTCTTGTAATGGCCTGGTAGGGCCCTGTAATCCACTCCTTATTATTTATAACTTGGGTATTTTGTATGATTTTTTTAAAGATGTTTTTCTATAAGCCCTAAACTTCCCACTCGCTTCGTGTGCAATATTTTTTTAACGTGTATACATGTGAAACATGTTTATGCGTGTGTCTGTCTTTCTGGATATATTATATATTTTACCTGACTGTATTTTATTGCTGGCACTAAGATCATTCAGATGTCTTTGTCAGCACAAAGCTGTGCAGAGCAGTTTAATCAGTGTCCCCTCATAAAGAAAATGTACACACGCACACACGTTTCAGAGCTGCCAGTTTAGTGGTGTGAGCAATACATATGCCAGCGGAAAAAAGTAGTAAAACAAATGCCTGTAAAACATCCCGTGCTGGCAGCAGCAGCAGCAACTAATGGGGTGTGGTGCCATGTGTAAGACCTGTTAAATTAATGGCTGAAATCTGAATGCTACTATCTATCCTGTGCTTTCAAACAACTTTATTTCCTTTATCCGGTCAAGACAATGCGTGTCCCTCATTGGCTCACTCAAAGCTTTTTGAGTTTCACCATTCCGGTGAATTCCCACAGGAAAAATTTTATTCTCCAAGATGTTCTTCCGCCAAACGCTAGCGTTTATTTGTGTTACGTGTAGGCTGTATTTTTAGAGAGAAAATAATTAACAGTGCACATCAAGTTGGGGATATGAACAACATTAGTCCGCTGGAATTCTCAGTGGTAAACTCAATAATGTGGGGACTTTCCTCCACAAAAATGCTGTGACATTAGCTCCCATTTCAACACAGTGTTTTATTGCCCTTAATTGTTCTTATGGTCAGTTTGTTGATGTGTGTACTCAACATTTCTCTACTGCCTTCTTTTTTCTTTTTCTTTTTCTTTTTTTTTTAACAGAGATTGAGGCTAAGGAGGCTTGTGATTGGCTTAGAGCAGCAGGATTTCCACAGTACGCCCAGCTCTATGAAGGTAACACACACTCACCCACACACGCACACACACAGACAGCTCTTACCCAACTGCCTTACACTATATAGACAAAAGTATCGGGATACCTGACATTCTGACAACAGCTTCTGCTGTTCTGTGAAGGCTTTCCACCAGATTTTAAAATATTTCTGCCCATTCATGCAGTAGAGCATTTGTGAGGTCAGACACTGATGATGGACCAAAAGGCCTGGCGCACAATCTCCATTCCAGTTCATCCCAAAGGTGTTGGATGGGGTTGAGGTCAGGGCTCTGTGAGGGACAGTCAAGTTCCACACCAAACTCATCCAACCATGTCTTTATGGTCTTTGTTTCGTCCTCGGGGTCACAGTCATGCTGGAATATAAAAGGGCCTTCTCCGAACTGTTGCCACAAAGTTGGAAGCATAGCATTGTCCAAAATGTCTTTGTGTGCTGAAGCATTAACATGTCCCCTTGCTGGAAGTAAGGGGCTGAGCGCGAACCCTGAAAAACAGCCCCATAAAGACTTGTGTCTGGATACTTTTGTCTATATACTGTATTTCACACAGACTTGCCCCCTTTAAATCTCTCCTTTTGTTCTTTCCTGTTTCTGGTTCTCTCTCTCTCTCTCTTTGACTCTTAGTCTTGTTTTTTTGATTATCTCTGTTTCTTTCTCTTTTTTATCATCCCTTCATCTTCCTATTCCCGTCTTCTGGGCTGCTGCTTTCTATTTCCAGGCCTCAGTTCCTGTCCAGAGGGATGGGTCATGGGAAAGGCCTTGTTATCACTACTGGGACTCTCACAGCTTCTTTCTGTCTCACTCTCTCTCTCCCTCACTCTGTCTCTCTTCTATCTTCCACCTCTCTCCTTCTACCCTGTCCTCAGCTCGCCAATGCTTCTGTTCAGCAACCCTCCCGGTCAAATCCTGCAGACTTAACCATCTCTTTCTTTACACCTTCCCACCTTCTGTTTTGCCCTCCTTCCGCCTTTCTGGAGACCCTACACCCACTCGTGCTGATCATCAAGGCTCATACAGTTGTGGCACAAACAGGAAATGGCCCCAGTAATCTAAGAAGTGGCTCTTAAAATCCAGAAATACACACACACACACACACACACACTCTGCATTTCTCTGAGAACTGCTGTAAGCTCCAGTAATGTCAGGTTATGAATGTTGGCCTCTGGGACTCTGTGGCTGCTCTCGGGCACACATGATGCCTGCAGTCTGCCACCACACACATAGAATCACCAAAATAAAAGGCTTGAGTCATTTTGGCATCAGCATTGTGGGGAATTCAAGTTATTTTGGGGTTTGACAATGTGTGTGTGTTCTGTAAACTGTAGACACAGATGACAGGTGTTTACAGTGGCGGCAGCAGTTGTGCCACATGGCACAGGTTTCATTAACGGTTAACCAGCAGAGCAAACTGCTGTCTCCTGTCAGTCATTAACTAACAGGAGTCTCTGACTCTCTCCTACAGACTCCCAGTTTCCAATTGACATTTCTTCAGTGAAAAGGGACCACGACTTTTTGGACCGGGATCTGGTGGAACCTCTATGTCGGTAAGGGCAATCACTGATCTCACTCATGCACATACAAACCTCATTCTGTCTCCAGTAAATTCACAGATTCCTTTTCCTGCTTCAGCTCCCCAACCCCCTCACCCTCCAGGTCCTGCAGTCTGACTTGTCCCTGCGGTCCCATACTAACAGCTAATCATTAGATGCCTGACCCCAACCCTTAATGAAGTCCCCATCCCAGTCTGTCTCTCAGACACCCAGGCTTTGATCTGGTCACCTCCCCTCCCCTCTGCCACGCTCTGATCTCCCATTCAAAGAGCAGAGACCCTCAGGGGGTAAAATAGGGGGGCCGAGGGTTACGATGCAAGAGTCAGGGGATGCCACTATATTTTACCAGATGGCTTTGAGTGTGTGTTTTAAGTCCCTTTGCACACCTCTATGATCTTTCTGCTTCACATCTCCTCTTCCTCTCTACCCAGTCTGCACCAGCAGAGTTCTCCCCCCCACTCCTTTATCTTTGCTCTCTGTTCATCCCCACCTCTCCAATTCTCCAGTGTCTATGGTAGAGAAGGGTGTGGTTATTACAGCATTAGTGATTCCTGACAGCTTTATTGTGAAAGAATACACACCAGACCTCTGAGGACTGTCTCGGGAGCTGTAAAACACACTCATGATGGTTTGGCTTCCAGAACTGTAATCTTTAGATTATATACTCATACTAACAGTGTGTATGGGGGTAGCACAGGATTCTAAATATGTATAAATATGTGCATCTTCAACCAGTAACAAATGCTCTCACCATTCTGCAGCAGAAATACAGGGTCTGGAGGCTACGAAAGCTCCCTCTTTATATTTGTCAACTGTAATGTTTACTTTCAGGAAAAAAGACAGTTGACATGACAGATTGCTGCTTCCGTCCTATTTTTTGGTTTATACATAGCAACAAGCAATCCCTTTTCTGTCCTGTTGTATGAGAGGGCAGAGAAAGTAGACAACAAACAAAAGATTTCCTACTGTGCTACTAGAGGCTGAGATCTTTCAAAATAAAACAGGTCACAAGCCTGAAAGCATGCTTTTAATGATCCCATCTTGAAAGGCACCAACACAGACACCACCCTCCTAACCAGCCCGTGTTCATGTCCCCTGAATTGCAGAAGGGGGAAGAAAGTTGTTGGGAAGGATGGGTGTAGACAGCAGAGAGAGAGATTGGTGGGGGGTGGATGAAGTGGAGAGGAGGAGTCGGCTGTGTTTCTGGATGAGATGTACTCTGTGAGGTTGAGGATGAGTCCCAGTGGAGTGATGCCAGAGGAGCAATAAAAAAGGCAGTTCTGGGAGAATGGGGTAGACAGTGTCTTGGGAAGACACTGAAGAAGAGGAAGAAGCGAGACTGAGAGAAAGTGATCAGACTCAGGAGGAGGGGAGACAGTGAAAGAGAGGAGTGAGAGACAAGTAAATGTGAGGGTTGGAAACAAACCCACAGCAACAGACAGAACATATCTAACCCACCAGCTGTAGGATGGTTCACTGACTGTGCGTAAATGTGTGTGTTGCAGACGTCTAAATACTCTGAACAAATGTGCCTCAATGAAACTGGATGTCAGCCACCCCAAGAAGAAAGTAAGACTTTTTCTTTTTAACCATAAGACATCATCATCTTAACAAACTCTTTGTTTTGCCCATGATGCTTTTCTGGTCACTGTACAACTGAAAATGTGTTTGCGTTTGATCGAGATAATTTAAGGCTGGTTAGAATCAGTTTGAAAGTAACTGACTCTAAGCCGCAAGCTGATTTAAAATGGCCGGTGTCTTGCTTCTCGCCATGTCTTCGTCAGATCACCATGACCATTGCAGGCTCTCTCATGACAGGTGTGGTTAAACATTCAACTCGCCTAGAGAGACAAACGTCTCCAAACAATTAGCAAATAAGGAAGTACGCGATGATGAAAAAAATCAATCCAAAAGAGGGGGACTATAATATATAATACATCCAATACATCAAGTATATTTCAGAAATATTTAAATTTTGTGTTACCTAGTAGAGTTAGTAGAGTAATAGTTACTTGAAATGAAACATTAAAATACTGTCCATCTTTCCTCATATACATCTCATATACTGAGTGGACAGCTAGCACCAAGAAGTTTTACCCCAAAATATATCTGAATATTGACACTCAGATGTATGTTCTGTTTCACATTCTTGGTGTCAGACTTTAACATGAAAGGACATAAAAACTCTCTGTTTGGAAACTGGATTAAAAAAAGTTCTGAAAGACTAAAAAGTGACTGCAGTTCATATGAACACAAAACAGACCAACAGTGTGATATGAACACATGATGTGTGGATTCGGAAGCAAAACAAAAGCAGTTTATGGCCTCATTCACACTTCAAACAAAACTGTCCCAAATGTAATTTTGTTTTGTTTCTATGTGACATAATGTGACGTGATCTGTTCAGACTATGATGATGGGCTGTTGTGCCAATGACATTTTCAGCAACATGCTTTTTGTAAACGTGGGGTCATGGTATAAATCTGTTCCAGTGATGTCAGACATGGGCAATGTACAAAATGAATGTGAGCAGCAAAAAGATCAGACTTTGAACCACATGGTGAATGTAGCCTATCATTGTGGAAAGCATTTCTCTACTTTTGGTGAACCATAGGACACTTTTTTTTATTTTTATGAGAGAGAGATGAAATCCAGATGCAGTGTTATCTAATGCAAATAGTCAGTGGGCTCTTTATGAGCTCTAGAGAGAATAAAACCTTCAAGCTGCTGTCAGTTACCATAATACAAACAGTGCTATTGATGCAGCACAGCTCGCCAAATCTGTCTGATAAAAAAAACTTTTATTCCATGTGACACAGCATTTGCATTTCTTGATTTATCTGTAGTAAATTTTAACAGAAGTAAAATTAAACAAGTAATCGTGACTAGTGGAATCAAATGCATCCTTTATCCTTCCAGGGTGATGACTCTGATGAAGATGACCCGTTGGCCATCAGTAAAAGATGGACTTTCGAGTGGAGCAGCCGACGTTGGTCTCGCCTGCAGGACTTCCTGTTGGACAGCACTAATGAAAGCAGCCCAACAGGTCAGGGGGAGGGCCTGCACAGCACAGTAAGCAGTGAGAGTGTGCTGACAGACCTGAGCGAGCAGGAGATCACAGAAATCTCCTCGCTGCACAGTGAGGACTCCGCCTCCGCC
The DNA here is from genome assembly GCF_020382885.2 of Scatophagus argus. NCBI lineage: Eukaryota > Metazoa > Chordata > Actinopteri > Scatophagidae > Scatophagus > Scatophagus argus. The sequence continues at coordinate 13,130,431 of NC_058506.1, read as the reverse complement.
ATGCCTGACTCTATATCTATGGCCTCTCTCTCCGCTTCCTACCAGCCACCAAGGGAACTTCCACACTACAACTCCTTGCCAATTAAGAGCAGCCGCCATGGACAAGGAGGGAGGAGTAAAGCCAAAGAGTTTTTGCGCCGTATGGAAATCATGCGCACCTGGGGGCCATCGACAAGGCGGAAAAGCTCAAATCGCAGGCCGCCACTGGTCATCAGTGGGCCGGTGTTGCAGGGAGAAGAGCCTCACGCTCTGCAGATGCTCCATTGTACTCCAATCAGCCAATTAGAACACAGCCATAAACAAAACCACCAAACTGATGATGACACTTCCTCTACCACACTTACTAATGAATGTAAAGACCAATCTGCGGTGAGCATAAGCCCCAACAGTGAGACAGTAGCACCCACTGTGAAGGAACCTGCGTGTGCAAAGCCCCGCACTGCCAACAAGAGAAGCAGCATGTATCTGGAAGATATGGAGCTGCCTTCTCAGGGTAAGAGGACAGAGGGACAGAGCCAGTTTGGCAGAAACCAGTTTCGCTCATATGAAAACCTCCTAGTTCACATCCCTAAAGACCATAAACCAGGAACCTTTCCAAAAGCTTTATCCATAGAGAGCCTGGCGCCCTCTCCCGATGACAGGAACATTGGCTCCCAAACACAGGCCCAAACGTCTTCGCCCAATAATGGCCTGGGTGAGCCCTGGTCTGGTAAACCTCTGTCCAAACCTCCCTGTCCAGGAGCTCCTCGAGGCAGCAGGGTGAGTGTTTATGACAACGTGCCGGGCTCCCACCTTTACGCCAGCACAGGAGATCTGCTGGACTTAGAGAAAGAGGACAATCTGTTCCCTCATCTAGATGACATCATCCAGCACGTTAGCGGTTTGCAGCAAATAGTGGACCACTGGAGCCAAAGTGTACTGCCCGAAGGTGAGACAGGGGAGGGGGAGGAGGAGGGGGAGGGCAGGACTACCCCCAGTGAAGGAGAGAGAGATGGCGTCTCCTTGAATGACACCGATTCGACAGGGACCAGTCGGGAGAGGCGGGACTCTGGAGTCGGGGCCTCACTGACAAGGCCGCGGTGAGTTGCTGTTAGGGAAATTTAAAAGGTAACAAAGGGACTTGTTTTTGTTGTTTTGGCCCTCATTTTTATTGGTCGTGATAACATTGCACTCACTAAATTAACTGTTGAAGTTCTGGAACACACTGATAAGTTCATCCCCCATCCAAGGTCACAGAAATAATTGTGTTTGAGCTCTGTGTCATTGTTGCAGATGGTAATAACATGGTAATAAGACCCAAGTTTGTAATAAACCAGAACTGTTCTTTAAATTGACCCAATAAGACTTTGACATTGACTCTCATTTCTCTCATTCTTCTCTGGTGGTTTCTCCTCATCCCAGTCTACGATGGCCCAGTTTCAGAACCTCTGATCATCTCAACCAACCAGCGTCTTCACTGCAGATCAGCAGCCAATCAGCAGGCCAGCTCAGCCTGCTGCAGAAGTTCTCTTTGCTCCGCCTCACTGCCATCATGGAGAAATACTCGATGTCTAACAAACATGGCTGGACATGGTAGGCACACACACACCCACAGACATATAGATTGTGTCATGGCTTCATCCGTGTGTGTCTCTCCTCTCGTCTACAGTGTGGATGTTAGCTTGTATTTTATGGATTAATTCAAAATTCAAGGAGATTTGTTCATTTTTACACTGACTTCTCAATTGCAAAAAATTAACAAACTTTCTGCTGTGTTCTTTTTGCTTTATTATTTCCAATCTTCCTTGCCATCTAAAGTAGATATACTCTGTATGTGTGTTTATGTCAGCTTTTCTATGTAACGCAGGACCATACGTATAATCGGTGCCTTCACAGAACCATAACTTCATCTTGTACGCTGACACTGTCTGTAACAATGGACTTTTGCATGATTAAATCATCAAAGGCACCAGTCCTGGTCAAAAACTGGCTTTAGGTTCTCAGCCACACACCACAAACCCACAGACACCTTGGCCTGCAAACACAAGCACATCCTTATGTTGTTAACGATCAGTCCTGTTCATCTTTATTATCCCCAGGAGGGAAATTCCGTTGACCAGAATTTACGTTAAGAGAAAGATAATGAAAGCATAGGCCGCTCTCACACACTTCCCTAATTGTTTTCTGTCCATCGCTCCCAGGTCTGTGCCCAAGTTTATGAAGCGCATGAAGGTGCCAGACTACAAAGAGAAGAGTGTGTTTGGTGTTCCCCTCATTATTCATGTCCAGCGCTGTGGTTTTCCACTTCCTCTGTGTTTACAGCAAGCCCTGAGCCACCTCAAAACACACTGCCTGGACCAGGTTAGAGAGGTTTCATGAGACTGAAATTAGAGTCTGTGCATTTCCTCTCGCTGTGGTGTTAAAAGCACGTTATTTACATTTCATGTGGCATTTGATACAAAGCAAATAAGTGTGCTGTTTGTTTTCCGTCGTCCTCATTGCCTTCCTTGGACCTTTCTGTCGTTCCTGGCTCAGGTGGGATTGTTCCGCAAGTCCGGCGTGAAGTCTCGTATTCAGGCTCTGAGGCAGCAGTGTGAGCTGTCCCCTGACTCCGTGAGTTACGAGGACCAGTCAGCCTACGACGTAGCCGACATGGTCAAACAATTCTTCAGAGACTTGCCAGAGCCTCTGCTAACGAGCAAGCTGGGAGAAACCTTTCTGCATATTTACCAGTGTAAGCCGTATGACTGCTGTAACATGTAATTGCAGCTGAAGTCCTCTGCCTCAGAGGATGATGACTGTACATGGTTTAAAATAAGATAATTTGAAGGTGGAGAGGTACAGGCAACAAGTAAATTGATATGAAGCTCACGAGCTGAAATACAACAAAAACAACTACGTGTACAAAACGTTATGAACAGTCAAATAACTGACTAATATCTGTAATGTCTTTTTTGGAACTAATAATCATCATAATATGCTCCTATTTTCCTTTGTTTTATGTTATATCTAGATAGTTGATCTGCAGAGGCATTTTTCAATTATGAAATGTATCAATGCCCAATAGACACCGTTAGCCAAATCTGACAGAAATGGTGATATAAAAGGTAATTTTTTAGCCACTCACTGTGTGTGTGATTACATAAAAGATGACATTGTTTGTTAGTAAGTGTGACCTGTTCTTTGATCCACCGTGATCCTCCTCACTTCCTCTTTTCCTTTTTCTTTAGACGTCCCAAAGGAGCAGAGGTTACAGGCTGTCAGAGCGGCCATTTTGCTGATGCCAGACGAAAACAGGGAGGTTCTGCAGACGTTGCTCTACTTCCTACGTGATGTCACTTCCTTGGTCGAGGAGAACCAGATGACGCCGATGAACTTGGCTGTTTGCCTGGGACCTTCGCTCTTCCACCTCAGCATACTGAAGAACGAGACACTGTCACCAAGGTGCATATACGAACTGATGAACACGCTCACAGTGACACGGAAAGACTGTTCAGAGTGGCGCTATTGTTACCAACCTGCGAGGACAGAATTGATAAATATTGGTTGCTATTCATATCAGTCAGCTTGCATAAAGACTTCATGTGCATATGGGAAGTCCTCAGGAAAGAAACTGCTTTTGACTGAACAAATGCGTTCTTCTGTCCTTCTGGAAATGCCTGTACGATTTATGTTCTGCATATTCTGTACAATCTCTATTCCTCAAGATCAATCCAGAGGAAGTACACCACGGGCCGCCCTGACCAGAAGGACCTGAATGAGAACCTGGCTGCCACCCAGGGCCTGGCACACATGATCACTGAGTGCCAGCGCCTCTTTCAGGTCAGAGCTGCCAGTGTTTGATTGCTTATACATTATCAGTATGTTATGGGCTGACTTTTAGAGGTGTTTTCAGAAGAGAAAAACAAAATGAAAAAAAGGACTGTTGTACAATTTGCTGTACTGACTAAGAAATAATGCATGTCTGTGTCTCTATATATGAAATTAGCAGACAGTAATAACTGATAACGTGAAGCGATGTTTCCCCTGCTGAGTTGTTATCGTCCAAGGCCACGGTATAATTGTGTATAAAGAGCTCATTTCTCATTTGAGGCTGTCAGTGTGTACAGTATACTGTGTACTGCTGCTGTCAGTTTGTTTGTTTTTCATTGACTCAGGGACTAAGAAAAACAGGTTTGATCACCAAGCATCATTTGAGTTCATTTTGGTTTTAAGAGTTTTTGTGAGAGCAGGAATGGTTGAATCTTCTCAACCCACAGAGGATGGTATAATTCTTCCAACACGTAAATATGATCAGTGTGAGATTAAAAGCATTTATAGGATGATAATATTTGGAAGGTAAAGGACACTTAATATTAAATGTTCTTCTTTTGTTCTTAAAACTACTTTCAACAGCTGGTATGATGTATGTTTCTGTCATCTCAGTACATGTGTTAAGGCTCCAAATACCAAATGGACAACTAAGTTAGATTGCTCTTCGCCTTTCTCTGTTCTGTTTGTCTATTTTAAGCTTTAGATTTGGTAGAATTCAGGCCTGAGCTGATGTTGTGCGGTGTGATGTAACGCACTTCTCTTCCTCAGATCCCGGAGGAGATGGTGACCCAGTCTCGCAACTCCTACATGGAGGCTGAGCTGATGGTGCCCCCGCTGGACGAGCTGGGCAAGGCTCATGAGGTGGAAGTAGACGAGGAAGTGGAAGAGGAGGATGAGGAAGGATCCTATCATGCACATCTAGATAGGCTGGTCCAGAACCTGCTGGAAGAGGTCAAAGATAAGAGCAAAGGCTGGGTGTCTCGCCCAACTACTGACCATACAGAACTGGCTTTTAAAAAGGTATGTGATCATTAAATTCCTGGAACATCATTGAACTATCTTTGTAAACATATTACACAGAAAATAAATTATTACACTAATTGTCAATTTAGCTTCAGAGGTTGAGTGACCAAAACACAATACCTTTGAAGAATAATTCAGTTTTTTGAATATTGAATGTGTATGAGTCCCAGATACACCCTACACAACCAGAAAAGGCATAAAGCTCTTCTGTCTTGATGTGTCTGTGTGTAAGGTGGGAGATGGTAACCCTCTAAGGCGGTGGCGAGTGAGCATTGAGGTGTCGGCAAATCCCGATGATGTGCTGCAGAGACTGCTGAGAGAGCGCCCCCTGTGGCAGACTGAGCTACAGCAGGAGAAGGTTCTGGAGACGCTGGATAAACAGACAGACGTGTACCAGTACTCCTGCCGCAACATGGCACCTCAACCCACCTGTGACTATGTGGTACTAAGGTCAGCATTTTTCGAATTATATATTTGGGTACTTTGTGTGATTTCTAAAGAATGAACATCACATATACATTCAGGTACTGTAAAAAGCCACTTTACAACCTCAGCACCAGCAAATAAATTTAAACAATGGAGTTGCTGTAATCACTGCATGTATTTTGGACAATTACTACTCAAAACAACCTCTTCATGCTTTCCTAAAATAACATATTGTATAAAAATAGAGTTTTAACTATCAGTGTGATATTAGTCCATTAAAATAAAATTGATTGGCAGTTACTTAACCAGTTATCCCAATTCATTTTTTCAATCACCAAACATGTGGAGATTCCAGATTTATATAGTTACAGTGAACTGAATATTCTTTGGATTTGGACATCTGGTGACATTCCTTTGTGCTCTGGGATATCAGTTGCAGTTCTAATCTCCCATTATCCCACATTAAATGACCCCTTTTATGTGTCTCTTTGTCCTCAGATCGTGGCGCACAGACCTGTGTAAAGGCTCCTGCGCACTGGTGTGTGTGTCCGTCGAACACGATGACAGTCCACACATGGGAGCAGTGAGAGGTGTGGTGCTGGAGTCACATTACCTCCTTGAGCCCTGTGGGAGTGGGAAGACCAGGCTCACACACATCTCCAGAGTGGACCTCAGGTGTGGACAGACTTCAAACGTTCTCATAGTCAAGGCTTGACTCAACATTGCAATTATTAATGCGTGTTATTTACCATTCTTGTCACAGGGGAAGGTCTCCAGAATGGTACAACAAGGCTTTTGGTCACCTGTGCGTTAATGAAGCCCAGATGATTCGCGCCTCTTTCCAGCCACTGGATCAGATGAGCTCCGAGGCCAAGAGCTGAACCCCAGGAATCTGGCTTTATCTTGGGTCACAGTTTCAGAGCAGCTAGGCCTGAGAACAAGTGACCCTGGGGGAGGGGGGGGGTGTCTTTTCAGGCTGCTGAGCCAGAGTGGGCTTTAGTGTACCATACTGTACTGAGTTACAGTCATTCATACACAGAAAGGAAAGGACGAGTGTAATTGTGCATAGGTGTCTTTAGACAACACATCGCTACTTATTTATCTCAGAAATTATGATATTTTCCCAGCATATTTTTCAAATATGAAAGGACTAATAAGTTATCCCTTGAATACCCATTGATTTTTTTGATTTTTTTTTTTTAATCGGCTTGTAATTATGTGCATTATTGAAAGGATGAGGTTTTGAAGACACAAAGCATTTTTTGCTCTGGGTCATTTTTCAACTCCTTTACTACTAATCCAATACCTTGCAAAAAACAAATGACCTAACAAGAGAGCCAGCACCAGCAGGCGCGATCATGAGAAGGCTTCCGTAGTGTTAGGGTTAATGTGATGTCACTGTAATTGTTATGGAGCACCTGTCCTTAGCTTACACATAAAAACAGCTGATTTAGTTGTGTGTAGGATCAAAATGATATGAAAGTAACACAAGGAGAATATCTGTATATGTATTGATTAATTTGAGGAATCTGTCCAGTCTAGTTCTCTTTAAAATGTAACATGACCTGCGAGTGCAAACATTTGATTGATTTTTTTTTTCTCAGATGTTTTATTGAATAGATCTAAAAAAGTGGTGTGACACATTGACTCCCATCTTCTTTTATCACAGTCAAAAATAACATCATCAACACTGGCAACATCTGATATTGATCGTATTCCCTCAATAGCCACAATTTTTCATTTGTCCATGTATAAACTACTTTAAACTAGATCAGCTTTTTTCAACCCGTCCTACAAAGCTGTTAACTTACAGATATATATATTTATATTTGTAAAATGCACTTAATTATAGAGCCTAGCCTCATCAATAGGAATGACCAGGACCAGTACAATATGGGTACATGTCAGCATTAACATTATGAAAAGTGCACTAGTTCAGGTTAAAAAGTACAGGAGTGACTTGGATCACAGAAAGGGGAAAGACTCACTGGGTCCATAAATGTGCGTTAACTCTGTAATGGATGCATTGTGATTTAGTTCTCTATCACTATTTTCAGTGTTAATCTTACCTAAATGTTATTTTAAAGTTATTGTTGTCATTATATTGGTGTATATGGTATCACTTCTTCCTTGTTTTGCTGTCATGTTATACAATGTCTAAGACATGTGACCATTTCACTGCTTCCGGGAAGCATGGTTAAAATGGTGTGTGTGTGTGTGTGTGTGTGTGTGCATGGATGTGCCCTGTATCTGCATTTTAGATGTGTGTACAGCCTGTACTGTAAATATATTTGACGCTTTCTGTGCCAGCAGAGCAAACATCATAGCTTTTCAGGGTCTTCCTATCATATTGATATGCCGAAATGTGAAATGTGAACTTTCCACACACCACCCGACTAAAGCAATAGCAGACTAAAGCTTGCTCTGCCATAGCACTGCCTTAGCTTTTTTTGTTTCAGCTGTAAGCAGCATTGCTATGGTGTTGCTATAATACAATATCTCTACAGTGCCACCAAGATCCTGTATGGATGCTGTTTGCTGGGAACTATTGTGTGTGTGTGTGTGTGTGTGTGTGTGAGTGAGACAAAAAAGACAAAGTGTGAGTGAGTGACTCTGACATGAGCCCTCAGCTGTGTGAGGAGAGGCTCCAAACTTAGATGAGTAGCTGAGAAAAGGTCTGCTTGGTTATTTCTGACAAAGTGACAGGACAGAACAGAACTGTTGTTTCTAAACAAGACAATAAAAATTCTAAGAATTCAACAGAAACACTGTCTTTTATGGGAAAGTTATACTTTCTGTGATATTATAAATTTCCTAAAGCATGAAAATCCCTGGAAATATAATATTTTTCCTGTCATGTGCTCCTGAGTCCATTGAGTGGTGCTGTTGGCCTGCTGGAGTCTGAAGGTCATGACTGAATCTGGAAAGTGTGCCATGGAAAATTATTTCAGGTATCTGAGTGAATGAAGAGCCATCAAAGCGTCAGGTTGTTCTCCCTTAGGACATTTTCACTGTGTCCTTTCAAAGCGAATGAATGTAGGAAACTAAACCTCCACAGCTCGGATCAATACGCAATCACATTTACCTGCTTAGCCGTGTTAGACGATGGCTCTTGGCAGAGGACGATGAAGGTTTTAGGATACAGCCACCTCTCTCACCAGCCTCCACGTAAATCTTGGTGTCTGTTAGTTTTGGAACAACACAGAAATGAGTGAAACATTGCTTCATTAACTTCCACCTCATTTAACATGTCAGTGATTTTATCTAGAAAGTAGGGCACACTGTCGCAGCTCCTGAATGTCAATGATCCTCTGCACTGTGGGTGCACTTTAGCTCCACTACTCCATGGGCTCTGACAAATGAGGGACATCATGTTGCAAATTACACTCACTGACAAGGTGAATTGATCGTCCCACCCGAATTCACTTTATTTGTGTGTGTGTGTGTTTATTAGAGGCAAGGTGGAAGCAAATTACAAAAGCATGGGCTGTGTGAGAGAAAGTGGAATTTGTTATGACAGTGTTAGTTCTCAATATGTACAGATAAACTGCAGAGGGGTTTAAAACATCATCAGTGATCTTTCACATAGGGTGACCTCTCAATAGGATTAAAGGGTGGCCTCCTCTGGAGAAAACAGGAAGTGCATGTCAAGACACTACATTTGTCCAAGACATCTTCAGACATATTAGGACAATTTGGCCAAAGAGTTTCAGCACAGGGTAATCGATCATCTGTTTCCATCTTCTTCCCCACCCAATCTGGTATGAAAATCAGATTCTACTATTGGTACATTTGTTTTTTGTCATAGGCTTTGGCACCTTAGTATGCCCCTCCTGATACTTCCCCCTTTGTGTGAGCTTGGGACTTAGCTTGTGTGTTACTAAGTGGCTGGAGACCAACCTAGGGTGTCTTGCTCAAGGACATTTGAAGCGCCATCCCTGTAAACAGTGAAACACCCCCTCTACATTATTATAATATTGTTTTAGAAAATGAGTATAGGTTACTTTTCCAAAAACAGAAACAAAAACTCTTTGCTTTGCTTTTCTTTCATTCTCCTGATGTTCTCTCCTCCATCACAGACATAAGAAATATCTGATACGTGGGAGTGCTGGCTTAACCCAGCCTCACTTATGTAACAGACCAAAATAACAGGATCTGAAAAGATATCTCTTATCTTCAATTATTAAAGAGACCGACATCATTCACATTATCTGAAAAATATAGCTGATGTTTGTTTTGATTTACTACACATGTTGGCTAATGTTAATCTTTATCTGCATCACGTTCACATTGCAGAAGCTGAGCAGGGAGAGAGAAAGACGGAGTGAAGCAGATGTGTCCCCTCTGAGACTGGTTAATCCACTGTCTTCTTCCAGACAATCATGATAAGGTCATTAATGAATAAATTATCCAATGAATGAATTATTGATGAGACCATGTTGGCAGTTGTGTGTACAGTATCCTTGAGTGTGTGGCCTGGTGATGGCATACTACAACCAAAACTCTGCACAATTAATTACAAAAACTAGTGAAGCATGTGTTAAATGCTTCAAAAGAAAAAAAAAATCTGTCACTTCCTGTCAGTACAAGAGGTCGACATTTGGAGCTTGTTCTTCCAGTTAAGTTGAGCAAACATGAAATCAACAAATCGAGGCTGCTGCACAGACTGCATCAGGTAAATAATAATAATAATAGTGTCATAATAGGCTGAAATATTCATACAGAACATATATGCTGCACACTGTATGCCATGCAGTGCACACAGTTCTAATTGCCCAACTGAGTGCAAAGGTTGTCACAGAGGGAATAAATTGATTTGTTACGCCATCTGATAGAGCCCTTTTTTCAAAGCACAAAGGGCAGACATTTTGATTCATTATGGCAGTGCAACTAATAACATCAGTGATGGCTCCACTCCTTTTAGCTATGCTGGTGAAACTGCATGCACAATATGCCAAACCTGGAACAGGAACAGCTAATAGAAATCCAGACATTTCTCACTTTCCATTTGTCTCCGACTTGTCAATATGCTGTGAGAATTAGATATTATTACAAAACTAAATTCTTTTCTGGGGCTCACTTGCAAACACACAAAATTCATTTGTAAGAACACTCAAGGAGAGCGTTAACCCTCTCATTTATTCTTATTATGTTTGAGTCACAGAGCAAAATGTGATTTTCTGAAACATTCCTAGAGATGAAAATCACATGTTTTTTTTTTCACAACTCAGAATATGCTGCTGTTCTGAAAGCCTTTCTACATTCCTCGAAGGGACATCCAAACATCTGGATCAAAAGAAATCTTCTGTCATCTTTTTTTGATTAAAACCGCTGCCTCCTATAGCTGAGAATGGCATCACGAGAGCAGAGAGAGAGAGAGAGAGAGTGAACCATAACAGTAAAGTTCTGGCAGCTAAAAAATGAGCAGAAACTTGTTATGAAGCTTTGGGTGATGACTCTCTGTAGGTTCATCACTACAAGCGAACTCTTTCACATTGAGTTTGTGTCTAATTTTGATGCTTGTTTTATTTAGAAAGCACAAACAGAAAGTAACTGGCAGGTCACATCAGGTACCTGATTAGATGCGGCCTTGTGTGTTGTAGCAGACTGCAGTTTCACCCTGCGTCGACGCCCACAGGAGGTTTAATCAAGCCATGAGTGAAAACCCTTGCGTCGATGTGCCATGAGGCTGTAGAAGCATAAGGGCAAATCAGGGAGGTTACTTTAATTTGCTAAATTCCTCAATACATAGATTATAAAAGAGAAGATATTTTCCCAACTGTTCACAGTGTCAGCTGTTAAAAGTTAAGTAATTTTATTCCACTACCTCTAGATTTATACTGCACTTTAATATAGAGTAAAATGTCTAAACTCTTAAGCCTGTGTTTTTATTTTAAGGCTGTACTTTTACATAGTAAATTCTGGTTGTGTTGTGAATCTGGTTATGCATGGTAATTCAACATGACAGATTTGATATCTTTGGAAATCCTGAGAGCTCAAGTAGAATTTTTAATAAACTTCTGTGAATTTGAACTATGACCCGCTGCATAATAACTGAATTCACCAGGGGGTTTAGGGTCCAAAGGGTTGAAGAGACTGGGCTGTAACAAAAGTGCAGATGCTGTTAACGAGCAGATTTGTTTGGATGCAGTTGACTGGTCTCTGGTGTACAGATCATCAGAGCCGGCCTTGCTAACTCAATAGTCTTGAGGGCCATACACTGTATGTGAGCTTTTCCATCAAACTGAAGTTTCTGTTTCATCTCAGTGGGGTTATGTGTTGTGTTCCAGCCCAGTGAAAGAGCTGAATCCTTGATCCTGGGTTGTGACCCTTGTCAAAGAACTGGACCTTTCTTCCCTGAGGACAGCTTTTCAGACCAAGGTGTTAACACAAACCAGTATATCTCATTTTTGGATAATGAAAGTGAAGAGCTCTGACATGACTTACGCAGAAGAAGTTTCAATATTGCAGTTTTTTAAATTGAAACATTTTACTCTTTCCTAAATGTTTCTTTGACTAATACAAAAGAGGTAAAAAAATCTTTATCACTCCACACTTCTGAGTTCATCCTGAAGGGTTTTGAAAGGGATTCATAAGAGCAAAGATGGTGTAATCTTCTTAGCCCATAGAGGAGTTTGTAATCCTTAAAACATGACAATGACCAATATTGAGGTTATGAGATTTTAGCAGGATGACATTTTTTTTCTTGTGTGCTCTTTCCCTCCAACTGATACATAGGCACTCATTTTATCTTTAATACTTTAATAAGCTACTTTGTGAAGTCCTTTGAGGGTTGTCATCTACAATTCCACCAGTATTAGAGTCACTGAGTGAATGCGAGAGGGAATATGAACTGCTTGTTGAAAGTATTTGGTCCCAAGAGAGCAGATGCTCAAGGTAAAGGAGTCAAGAAGAAAATGTTGTTTAATACCCTGAGAGTGAGGACTGGAGGTCTTTTAGTCTATCACTAAGTCCCTTTTTTCAGCCAAGAAGTGAAAAAATAGCTAGTAAGGAGAGATTTTAACATAATGCTGTTAATACGAGTCATGTTTCAGTGGTTTTCTTGATTTCTGCACAGTGAATTTCTTTGTCCTGCATTACAACAAGAAACAGTGCTAATAGACACAGAAGTAAGATGGCAGAACTTATCTGACTGAAAAAGAATTAGAAGTGAATACCTCATTTTGAACGAGCAAAATAATTTGCAAATCACATCTGCGTTGTCTTTGTTGGAAAAACAACTGCAAAAAGAGAAAATAATGATCATAATGATGAAAAATAAAGCATGTGATTCAGCCGAATCATTTGTCTTTTGATCAAGAAATTCTTCTCAGTAAATGGTAAAAAAAAACATTTGATCTGTTCATTGAAGTGATATGAAATTGATTAATTGATGAATTGCATGTGCAGAGACAGCAAGCTGCTGTGTTGGGCCAGCTGTGTAATCAGTTTCCTTCCGTCTCTATCTTTATCTTTCTCTCTCTCTTACACACACACACACACACACACACACACAGGGCCTGCATGCACATCTTGATGACTCACATCTGCCTGTGAAAACAGGACGTTATTACCTGTGTTCCTATCACCGTCTGAGGTCAGCCCTTCACACATCAACAAGTCTCCTTTTCAGCTGTCTTTAATAGCTTGTTTGGAGGCAGAATAGTCAAAATAACATCTTCATTTCAAATGTTTATTTTTCTATTTTAACACCGAAAAATGGTGGCCTCATTTTTGTCAAGGCCTTGGCTGAACTATCATTTAAGTGGTAACAACAGACGGTGAATACTTGTCAAACCAAATCTAAGCACAATCACTATGCTGTAAAAAAAAACAAACAAACAAGGAAGCAAACAACATTTTCTCCAGTACACACTGATCAAACCTTTTCCGACAGGCCTTACGTCTCCTGCTCTCTCATTCTTGTCCTGATCCTTTCTGAAGCTCCAGTACTCTGATCAACAGCCCACACAGGATCCTGGCACTACCTTCATATGCCTCTACGAAAGTACACCAGAACAGAGAGCTAAATGACTGGCTGCCCTGAAGTGCTGCACCTCTGCTGGAGGTGAGGGAGGGGTGAAGGGGAGAGGTGTGGTGGAGGAGAGATGACACAGTGAAAGAGGCAAGGAAAGAAGAGGGGTATAATATTAGTGCATCTTTACCCAATCACCAACCAGATCCCAGTTAAGACCTCTCTTTCTGCATAAGAAGTCTTTTGTGGAATCATGACAAAGCTTCAGAAGCAAGCCTTTTGTCTGAAAACAAAGAGGAGTGTGTTTGTGCGCGAGAGAGAGCCTGCCATTGTGTTTGTGTGTGTATGTGTGCTTGCGTGTGTGAACCCAAGTGTGTGCATATCCGAGAACAAGATTGCATGTGTTAGTTTGAGAAATTACTTCTCTGACTGTGAGGGAAGTGTGTGACAGATGCAGACGTTGTGTGTGAGTGTGCATTGACAGAGTGTGTGTGTGTGTTTGTGATTGTCTCCTTCATTTCCTTTGTGCTGAAGATTGGGTCAAGGGAAAAAAAACGAGACAGCTTCTGCTCATCTGTAAAATTATCTAATGACCTCATGTGTGCACAAGCATGTGCGCCAAATGCGAAATGCACATGCACATACACACACACACACAGAAATCCCATGTCACCCCCACCTTGGTACCCTCTGTCAGCGGTCAGCATCTCAAGAAAATTGAGGAGAGAGACATGGCTGCCTATATGAAAATACATTCAGACAGAGATGCACACACACATGGACAGACATGTACAGACAGAGTGACGAATTGGCCTCTATAGACGCTTTGCTAATGGAAATCCTACCCAGCAGATGTGCCCCATTGGAAGAACACATGGAGTGTGAAACAGGCTTATGTATGCTTACAGGTAGGCAACCAGTAGCCACGGTCTGCGCAGCCACCAGAGGATACTATAGGTGTGTGACTGAGTGTGTGTGTATTGAAAGCAATAGCTTGACCCGTGAGCCGTTTAGACTCAGATGAGAGCATGGCATCAAAAAATTTGAAAGAAAAACATCCAGACAGAGTTGAACATGCAGGTCATTGTAGCAACATTCAGAATAAATTTATGGACGCTACTTGTAAACACGGGACGTGACAATTTACGTGTGTGTGCATGTTTGCAAAAAGTGCCTTCGTTTTTCCCGTCATAGACATAGAGCATAATTTTAGGGTAATATATTTTTCTTTTTGGCCTGTAAGAAATAGAAATTATACTCTGTGAAACAGAAAGCACAAGGACAAAAAAAGAAAACAGGGGGTGAGGTAAGAGGGTGTGCGTGCAACGAGTGAAAACGACTAAAGGAAACAAGAGAGGTTAGGACATTGAGAGGAAAAGAAAGATCATATGAGAGTCAAGAGAGTAATTGTGTGATGCTTAATGAGGAAACAAAGGCACCTGAGTTAAACAAGGAACAGCAATAAGTGGGACAGATGGATGGCTTCTGAATATATAAACACACACCGTCTGGAAGCCAGACTCCTTAAACTGCATGAACTCATTCTGAATTGCCCCTGAACTGCACCCACAATATGCCCACCAGTATTTACTGCCATAGTAGGCTGTTCAGCTCTTCCTCAGAATTCCACATTTAAATATACAGAGTCATTAAATATAAAAAAAACACATACAACAAAAGAAAACAAAACAACAAAACAAAAACACCCAGTTGTTCAGGTGCTGCTTTGCTCTGTATGAACCCATGCACGGATGGCTCCATGTTACTCTGCTTCAGTGCACTACTAGAAAATCCCGAAGTGCGCATGCGTGGCTAGAGCGCGCTGCCGCAGACAGGGGGCGTCAACATGGCGTTCTCTTCTCGACGACCGCACTGACTGCAACCTGCCAATGAGAGAGAGAGACACACACACAGAGGGAGAGTGAGAGAGAGAAAGACAAGCGTAGGCTACCGTTCTGTCAGTCCTCCATCCCTTTTTGCCAGCCTTATGAAGCCCTACACATTTTCAGGAGGATAGGGTGAATTCAGAGGATTTTAAAACCACCGCTCTCCCTTGTTTTTCCTGCGTAGTGGATGATTTTTGTGCGGCAGCAGACGCAGCTTGAAGAGCAGGTGTGAGAGACAGGGGCGACCGCTCCTCTCCTCCCTGTTTCCAAGGGGAAATGTCGAGCGAGAAGCCGGTTTCAGCACCACCGGGCTCTGCTTCTTCGCTCGCGGACTCAGACCGAGATTCCCACCCGCCGCCGGGCTCCTCCGTTCAGCAGCAGCCACAGCAGCAGCAGCAGCAACAGCAGCAGGTCGCCGCGGGCGCTGGCTCCGGCGCCATCGGGGAAAGGATGGTGTCTGCAGCCGGCTCTATGGTCCTCCCAGCCGGGGTGATCAACCCTGCTGTCCCGATCAGGAATATCCAGATGAAATTCGCCGTGTTGGTGGGCCTGATCCAGGTCGGGGAGGTTAGCAACAGGGACATCGTGGAGACGGTGCTGAACCTGGTGAGTGGAAGCAGGATGAAGCGACGTTAGAAAACACAGAAAGGCAGCCATAGAACACAGTAGAATCACAGAGTCCTAACCGCTATGTTTTATTTACGATGCTTCACTCCCATGATTGTGTGGCTTTCAGAGGATGATGTCATTTGTTTGTTCGGAGGATGGATCTGGGGGTTTTCTTTTCTGTAGATGAAAGGGAGCGTTTATGAGTCTATATGTTGGGGAATTAATAAGCTGAAGCTGTATTATTGTAAAGCCGAGAGGAGCTGAATGAAGCATGTGACCCCACCAAGGCATGGAGGGTTATAGTTAATCACCAGCCATTGTTGACTAAATGACCCGTTTGCGATGCAACGAGGAAAAGACATTTGCAGTCAAACTGTAGTGAATAGAGGGGGGGAAAGTGTCCGCAGACTATTCTCCTGACCCCGATATGTACCCTGAAGTGATGCTGCATAGGCAGGTTGTAGCTACCAAACGGCGAATGGTGACAATGTTGCGCACAACACCGAGACCCAAACGGGATTAATTCGGTTTACTACAGAGCGAAATTACGCAGGAACCGAAACAAAATCAATCCAACACGGACAAAGGCCGGCTAGCATTAAGCTATTCATCGACATATGTGTGTGTGCATGAGAATGGCTCAAAATTATGCACAGGCCTATTGTTGGAGGCAGGGCCCTGCATCCTGTGCGCAAAGGCGTGATGTATAGGTAGCCGTGAAACGGCTCGTGGTTTGTATTGCTGTGCTTCAAACAGCGATTATTTTATTTATGGATCAGATATACATTGCCATCCCCCCTCCCTCCATCTTTACCCTCCATGGGAGGTTGTGTCGGCGATGTTGGGCCTACCCTACACATCAGAGGATTTAATCCAGCTGGGGGCTTTTGACATGACTGGTGTTTCCCGTTACGAAACAGATGAGCAAAATGTACAACAGACATAGGTCTGGAAGACTAATGGGTTAGGAGGATATGGGACTTGTGTGTTGGATGCTGTCTGGCTGTTTTCCCTCCTTCATGCATCAAGCGATGGCGTGTGCTGCATAATATCACGTATCTGCCATGGAAAGAGGGCCTCTGATCATTATTCATTTTATTCTGAGAGAAAAAGTAGAAGAGTGTAGACATAATTTATAACCTGATTCCAGAGCAGTGCTTTCTGGAGGTTGACTATTTCAGGGTTTCATGTAGCCAGTGGCCTATTTACTCACTAGATGCTTGGAGTAGGACTGCCTACAGCTGGGCTAAACCATTTTCCTCTCAATCAGACTGGTGAGCCGTCCAGATTCAGGTCATCTTTCATCTCCCAATCGATTATTGGTAGTACACGGAAGAGCGGAGGGCTTTGCTGGCTCAATCCGACCTTGTCTACTTCTCTTATGCCCCGCCACCCCCTCTCCCTGATAACCATACATCCTGTTCCACAGCGTCCTCCTTCACTCTGAAGGGGCTGAGAGGAGTGATGCTGCCTGCATAGACTGGCCTGGCAGGGCAACGCCATGCATTTAAAAGCAGGCGGAGAGGAGGAGGAGGAGAGGGGGTTGAGGGACGGTGGGGGAGGAGAAGAGAGAGAGTGGAGGAGGAGAATGAGCTGGTAGGATGCTGCAGTGGCTATGTGCTCAGAAATCACCAGCTGATGCAGCGGAAGAGGAAAGGACTCTGGATTGGTCCACATCAGATCAGAGAAAGCTCATGAGAGCATTCAACTGAAATGTACTCTATTTTGTATGAATACCTGCATTTAGGCCCCACGCTTTATTTGCTAATGTTGGTCTGATGTATTAACACACAAAGACCCCGCGCTCTGACAAATTACAGCGGTATGTGTTGGCTCTACAAAGCTTTACTTGCTAAATCTTGAATTGAACAATCAGTTCTGGTTGTGAGGCTGCCAATAACTAAGCCTGTTAGGGGAATTTAGTTGCCCAGCTCCTTAATTAAAAGAGTTGAAACAAAGAGGTGTGTGGACGCAGGAACCTCAGTGGTCAGTCCACTGTGACCCAAAAGCTGATCCATTATTCCAGTCAATGTGGGAGACCACAGCAACCACATTCTCCAGCCACTGTGGCCATATTGATCAGATCCCACACCGCTGCTTGGGTGAACAGATGGCTTGTCTGCTGGATCAGATACGCTCCCTGTTCTATATGGCACGATACTGGGCCTTTGGCGAGTGATGAACTGTAGTGTCTCTGGAAAGAAAGGGAAGGAAAGTGGAGAGAGAAAACAATAAAAATCAACTAGGGCCACAGTGCTGGCTGTGACGATGCTGATACAGTGACAAACAACAGAGAAGAATGAGCTTATCAGCAGTGTTGCCTCTATAGCCAGGGACACTCTGGGCTTGTTGTTGTTGTTGATAATAGTGGAATATTAGTGCTTCTGAATAAAAGTAAATGTACAGATACAGTACATTCAGTGCACACATGCAGCAACACGTACATTGTGTGTGTGTGTGTGTGTGGGCTGCTGTCGTTGAGGTGCTCAGCTATTATCATCAACAAGGCATCACAGTTGTCAAGGCAACGCTGCTCTTTGACTGCCTGCCTCCAGACGCTCGACCACCTGGTGTTGCTCTCCACTTCCGGACTTGTGTCACAGCACTCTGCCACAGCGTCTCTGTCTATCTCACACGCTTTTCTTTGTCTGTCTGTCTCTCTGTCTCCTAATATGTGCTAATATTTATACGCTTCGAGGAAGTCTTGACTAAACAGCAACAACAAGCTGAACAGAGCAGTCAGTCATCATCAGTCAATAAGCATGGTCTGTGTAGAGCTGTGTCACAAATGTAGAGGAAAAAAAACAATATCAGGTGTCTTAGGCAATGGGCCACTATGACCCACCAGACTAGTTGGATCTGTACTGGAGGGATGAGCACTGTTTTTCAAAAAGATGTTCTCTCTTTTGGTGTTTTGATGATGGTGTGGTAGGAGATGTCATCTAAAATCTCTCCCGGTTAAGTTGAGATCTGGTGGATGTGAAGGCTGTAGCATGTGATTCATGTCTTTTTCATCCTTATGAAATCTACCTCCAGTGGATCCATCATGGAAGCAGCTGCATTTGTTGTGTTCCTCCTGTCTGTTATTAATATTTCTTACATTGGAATGTAAGGATGCATTTCAAGCCTGGATGAAGGGGCTTCAAGATAAATCTGAAGGGTCCTGAAATGATAAGCAGAAAAACAGACGGGAGAGCAGAAAAACAGACAGGAGAGCAGAAAAACACTTTGCATTCAATTCCATTTTCTTCAGTTTATTTCTTGAGATTTTACTCTAATCTTTTTTTTTGTACTAGAAAATGAGTTAAAATAATTCAGATAAAACAGGGCAACAAAAGCTGGTCGTAACCCACAGGCATATGTTCAGTTGTCCTTTATGTGTGGTCACAGGCTAAAGAGGTTGGTCACCACTATTACAGATGACTTCTTACAGGACGGGATCCTCTCTGGTGTGGTAATGGACCTGTTCACTGGTGGTGTTGTCCCTTTAGAGGACATTGCTTTCTTTTCTGTCACTTCACTGGTGGTTCTGTGGATTGAAACCTCACCTTCTTCTAGTTAATGGTCGGCCACTTTCTCCCCAGGCTGTGGTTATTTGCTTTGACGTGTTGTGATATTGGAGGAAGCCAGGTGAGGAGGAATGTTTGTTAACACAAGCAAGAGGGTTGACATGTGATCTATCTATCTATCCCTACTGTCCTTATCAGTCCTTTGAAATATTGAGTGGTATATTTCAAATGCGTTTTGTATTGTCAGTCTTGCCAGAGTAAAGCACCGGCTCTGCATATTTATAGACAGCTTTGTCAAGTTGTAATGCTTTTTTTGGGATCAAAATGGTGTGTTTGTCTGGCATAGAAAAACATCAGTAACACTCGCTGTGGCTCGCTCTCGATCTTTGCTTTTTTAATTCTCTCTTTTGACTTCCTACTTGGTCGGATGCAGTATCTTCTGGGAGTGTCATTCCCCACCCGAGTCCCTTTAGTGGTCCCACTGAGTGTCTGTTAGTAAACGTCTCATTATTCTTGTCCACACACTGCACAATCACCAAGGTCACCTGATACCGAGTCCACAGCCAGCAGAGTCAGAGTCAGCACAACACACTGAGTGCAAAAAGTCCCCCCCCCTCCAGAAAATAAAAAATACTGTCACTCAGATGTTCACATTCAGACAAATACAGCAGAAACCCGCTGGTGTTTCTCTGTTCAGATGGATAAACAACCAAACCAAAACAAGTCAAATGAAGGTGAAGAAAAAGAAGGAAGGAAGACTGAATTAGAAAGGGATTTTTTTTGCTGTGTATGTAGTAGTGCTTGACCATCTCTCTGAACTGTAGTGACGTTTTCATGCTGATTTATGCTGCACCGATTTCTTTAGGAATAGGTCACCCAATTTCAAAACATCTTATGTGACATGCCGCTTTGCCCCGAGGTGGTTTAATACAGCAGTGAAAAAATCCAGTTTAACAGTTTTCCAAGTTTGCCCTGTGGCTGCACACTCAGGGCAGAGGCTAACTACTTCCCTGCAGCACAGTAATCTGCTTGTATGGCCTTGCAGGGGAATAACAATGCGTCATCGTGCGATCGCACAGTTATGCGGCTGAGTCTCATAACAAACATCTCTTGCTAGCGAGTATAGAGAATGATCTTTGCTTTAGTTTTGTAGTACAAAAGGCATTTATTGGAAATAAGCAGTTTTCTGACATATTCTTAATTGATTTTCCAATTTGGGACAGTAATTCTTGTGTGCTGTAGCACACAATTAAAGGTGCGTTATACAGCATCACTACTATTCATTTATTGTCAAATGAATTGTGCTGCGTGTTACTGCCATCAATTAATGAGACCCTGGTCAAGATTATTGGCCCCGACAGGCTTACATTATATTCAGTCGTAACTCCTGTGTCGTGATACGTATGGTATTGGCAGATTCTTGCCAATACACATCCCTTATAACATACCTTGACCGTGGGTTTTTGGCTTTACCTTTCTTTGTGTTGGAGCTGCACAGGCCTTCCTTCAGGTTTTTGTCCAGGCAGTGTTGCCTTTTGCTGTAAAATGGCTCAAATGATTCAGTGCAGATAGTGTGAAGGCCAGTCAAGGTCGCCAATGACCTCAGCAGTGGTGTCATTTGTCCACACCGCTATTACTGTAGTTATATTTTTGAATGCTACATGTGACCCTTTTTTTACTGTGTGCAGATGAACAGACTATTAGCAGTTCATGTGTAATCTCCATTTAATTGGAAAAAGAGCAAATAAAACACCTTAAACAAAGTCTACAATGTATTTAGGGCTGCATTTGTTTAATCACATTTTTCTAAAATGTGATGTGACACTTTTAAATGTTTTGTTTTGTTCAACAATTGGGCTTAAACTCAATGATATTCTGTTACCTCTGCATAAGACAAAGAAAAGCAGCAAATTTCTACAACTGGGGAGCCCCTTTTGCTTGAAATTTTCGAAAACATTTTAAAATATAGTAGCTGATTATGTTTCTGTTGTTTGATTAATTGACATATTGTTTCAACTCTGAATGCAATATTTGTTGTCTTTCTGAATGAATTTCTGTACAGCAGAACTGCTGCTGTATCCTGTCTTCATGAAGGGGAAGGAACATTAGCCTCAGGCTAATGCTGCAGCAAAGAGAAGAAAAATGTGTGGCAAAACCCCGTAACTCCATCTCAGAAGGAGGATGCACAGTTTATTTTGTCTTCACCAAGTGTTTTGCCAGCCTCTGTGAGATGATGTTAAGGGTTATTTTTGGGAAAGATTAGCTGCCGTAATGCTGCAAAGCTTAGCCAGTTTGCTGCTCGAGGCTACAGCCAGTGAGCAACATAAGTGAATGGTGACAACGGTGCTGGTGCTGCCCCAAGGAGCAGAAAAACAAGTCAGAATGTTATTATATGGGCTGACCTGCCACTTTAACTGCATGAACACACACACACACACACACACACACTCTCCATGCCTGTCTCTCTCACACACATAAGTGCAGCCGAAGAAGGTGGAGGACAGAGGGTGTGGCTTCCGCTGCAAGGTCATGAATGACTTTGCGATCTATCACACAGCTGCGTTTTCTTGACCCCTGCATGAGCCAGAGAGCATGTGGGGTGGATGCTCGTCTTTACTGTAGCAAGAGTTACTGAGAGAGAAAGGCGGTAAACTGAAAGGAGAGAAATGACGGGGAAGAGTTTCAAGGGGGGGTAAACTGAAAAGTCTGTTATTGTCCTTCAGGTGCTCTTTCTTTTTGAGTTATAACAAAGGTCCAGCTGCATGGTGTTCTGTGGGGGTCTGATGAGTTCCGGCCCCCCTGTGGAGCCTCATCACACTGTGTGTATCACTGCTCGAGCCTCACCTCTGCTCCTGGTGACAGAGGAGTGAAATACAGTAGAGTGCTACAGACTTGAGTAAACAAGCCTGCATACTTTTTTTTTTAAAGCACAAAGGCTGTTAGAGATGCCTTGACATTTTGAGCTATAATTGGCCGTTTTTCATCATCAGTCACTGGCTACATTGTGGGATTAGCCTGTATTGGCTTGTTAGCATGGTTAGTGTTCCTTTGTGAAAGCACGGGCTGCAGTTATGGCATGCATGCTCTAAGGTATTCAGACAAGTCTGGAAACCATTCCCACTTCCACAAAGAAAAATAGCCTATTAAAAATCCAAATGTCAGGTTCTCCCTTTTGCAACAAACCTGTCACTCACAAATCCTCTTTACTGGAGAGATTCTCCTAAATGATCTGCTTCAGAGCCAAATGAATCTTCAAGGTGCAATGCTGATTCTTTGTGGTTTCTATATAATTTCTTGTATAATTACGAGGCATTAAGCATCCAGGTTAAACCGTTTGCCTCTCAACGTGTTTGAGCTTCTCAGTTCTGCTCCACTCCTCTAAATTCCTCTTCATCCTCCGTAGGCTGCTGTTTCCAGGTGCTGGGGTTTTGCTGAGGATAAGCCATGTTAGATTTTGGGTGAGAGCACCGTCTGGGAATAGGGAGAACACAGAGAAAAAAAGTTCCATCCTTGCTTAACGACACCTTTTGTTGGCTTTCTCTATCTCTCCATTCTTGATTTGCTCTAAGCCCATCCATCTCACTAACCCTCCAGCGTAATCTTGTCTCCTACTCTCCGACTCCCTGGTTGGTTGAAGCGGCTGGTGGATGAATGTGGATGATCCCTATTGTGAGGAGGTAATGGGGCTGTCTGCAGTGCCATTCCTCTCTGGTTTTTTTAACCTGTCTACTTCCACTCATCTATGCCACATTTTGAGCTGAGAAAGCCTAGAGGGAGACTATTTGATGTTAAACATATGTCTACCATCTCTTCCTACCTACTGTAACTGTGCTTTTCTGAATGTTGATGTCGATAAGGATGGTGGGAAATGACCAAAAGACCACTGTGGAAAGGAAAAGCTGTGTAGAGGGAGTGGAGATAAGGAGGGATTATTTAATTTTTTTTTAACTTTTTTATTTTATGCAATATGCAGTAAGTGAATCAGTGAAGCTGCAATGATGTTGTGAATGTCCAGGTTGTCATATCAACATGCCAGTTTGTGTTTTGACCACTCAGACTTGCAAAGAGCAGCCCCTTAAAGGGTCGTTTAGTTCAACAGTTCGGTTTGCATTGATGCAGAAATAAAATCGTCATCAGACGCCAGAAATCTGTTATAAATAAATTACATTGATCTGCTACAGGAGTAGATATTATGAATTAAACATGAATCTCACATGCAAAGCGTGAGCTCATTGCCAACTGCTGAACTATAAATTTAATCACTGCTTAACCAAACATTCACATCCCTGCTTGCTGTATTCTTGCTTTCACTTCCACTGCGTGGATTTCATTATCAGTCTTAATTATTTTATTAAATGAACTTGTAATAGTTATATTCATTGGTTTTACATTTTATTAATTTACAACAAACACTGCCTGAATATTTTGATTGGAGAAATCTTGTTTAAACTGTTCTCACCATATGCAAGATCCTCTGGTGGACTGATTAGATGCTAATATGTTTCAGCTAACAGAAAGTGAAGAAACACACTGGGGTTCAGAGAGCTTGCAGATCAATCAGCATTCCTGTCTTAAAAAATAATATAAATGTTGGAACAGGATGTTTCAGCTGCAAGTGATTTTCACCTGGACCTTTTTAATATTAATGTTTCGTGCCCTATTTCACTCAGGGATTTTATATATCCAAAATGAATGAGGATACATTCATAGATTGTTCTTTGAAACAAAAATCTAAAATGTTGAGCCCTATTAAAAATGTTGTTGTGTACTTGAGTTATTGTTTCTCTGTGTGCTCCTTGTTTCCACACTATTGTGTCTGGCAGGTTCATGCTATTGTGTCTGGCTCTTTTGTGTTTTTCTTTTTTCTATAGTATATTAACATTTGGATCAAAAACACAGTTGAAACATGATTTGGTTGCTATGAGTGTATCTGTTTACATGCATGCATGTGTGTGTGTATATGTTTCAGCCTGGCACCCCAACAAAGAATTAATCTTCACACTATAACAAGCTGCTTTGTTTGAATTACCTCGTGTTTGTGCTCTGGTGTGCTGGCGTGCCCTGAACATCCCTGAATGTTCATGAATGCTTTAGTCTCCCACACCCTCATCTGCACACGTTCTGTGGCACCATGAACATACAGTACACACCAGCACACACATACACACACACACACACCAGCACACAATTACACACACTGCTCCCTTCCTTCTTATAGCCCACATCACTGCCTGGCAGGGGTGATTTAATATTCATGCTGGCCTACTTCGCCTCTCTCCCTTGGCTCCTCACACACACACACATGCGCACATGCACACACACACACACACATACATCTGTTTTACTGTGAAGTATAGCTAACTGTGTAGCTATTCATCATGTTCCATACTGCAGTGGCCGAAGGTTGATTATAGCAAACTTTGTGTAACTTCAGTATTCAAGAACTCCCCCTAATGTTGCTTTATACCTTAGACATCTAGCATCTCCCTGCTATGCACATACACACCCTGCAGCATGAAAAACACTGTCAGCAGTCATAGCAAGTCATTTAACACCACATTAGACTGGTTACTAGATCTAGACTTGCTGTCAAACCGAAACATTTTCTACTTCAGTTTCTTATTACTTCTATGCTGAGCCAACGGTGTGTTAGGACTGCATGTTCTCCCCAGGAACTAGACTTCAACTAGCGAATGTGGATGAGAGCTGCGATCCCTAAAGGATTTCATCTAATAAATCCAGTTCAGTGATGACAGAGAGCTGTAGATGAAGGGGAGGGTTAAACAAGGATTTTGAAGCTTACAGACAGGGATTTTTCATAAGACAGCGCAGCTCGATAATAGACAAGGCGTTGGTAATATTTTGTACACTCCAAAGACAACTAGTTAAACAGACCAGACAGTGGCATGATATGCTCCTTTTTATTGTGTGCCTTTTCTGTGGATGTGATACAGCCTGACTAGCACTGCAGATGCACTGGTTTTAGCACACACAATAAAGTCAAGTCTGTTTGGTCCATGTCAGCGGGGGAAATAAGAATAGTATCCTAACCTGTGACTTTATTCAACAATAACAATATGAGGCATAACTTACATTCAGGGGGGCACAGTGGTGTCGTGGTTAGCACTGTCGCCTCATAGCAAGAGGGTTCCAGGTTCAAATCCCGGTCTGGGCCCTTCTGTGTGGAGTTTGCATGTTCTCCCTGTGCCTGCGTGGGTTTTCTCCGGGTACTCCGGCTTCCTCCCACAATACCAACAACATGCACATTAGGTTAATTGGCTACTCTAAATTGCCCCTAGGTGTGAGTGTGAGAGTGGGTGGTTGTTTGTCTTTGTGTGTTGGGCCTGTGATTGACTGGCGACCAGTCCAGGGTGTACCCCGCCTCTCGCCCGTAGTCAGCTGGGATAGGCTCCAGCTCCCCCGCCACCCAGACGGATAAGCGGTATAGAAAATGGATGGATGGATGGAACTTACATTCAGTATTGACAACCTATAAAATTAAAGCATTTTGTGCTTCTGGCACCATAATGAATCTTACATAGTCAACTGCTAGTGTTTGTCCACATTGTCTTTCATCAGTTAACAGTATGTTAACATCACCAAAACAACTCCATGTCCACCAAACCATACAGAGCAATGCTAGTGGCAACCTGCAAAGCTAGCATGTTAACACGCTCACAATGACAATGTTACTGTGCTAATATAATGTTTACCATCTTCACCAACTTAGTTTAGTGTGTAAGGTTAATAACGTTTGCTGAACGCAACCTAATGCTGAGGCTGAATGTTACTAGCTTTGCAGGTATTCAGTTACGGCATCTACAGCACCAGAGGACAAGATAACTGAAGGTATTGCAAATGCCTCTGTGCCGGACACGAATGTCTGTACCAATTTTTCAGTCAAAAACGCAAATGTGAACCTGCTTGGTTACAACAGAGGAAAACTGAGGGACAGTTTTGTTCTGGTACTGAAGTTACAAAAGGTGGATTGATAATTTTATTGTGTTTGAATGATTAGTAATGAATATTGAAATATCACTATTCACAGACATTGTAGCTGACTGTGAGCAAAGTCACACAAAGCAGATCACTAGAAGTTATCTGCACTGGAATCATTATTCTAACAGGATTGATTCCCTGTAGCACCATGCCGGGTTTTGCCCCCCCGTGAGCATTTTGGTGTAATGCTGGTAGATGGAGGTGAAAGAAGGAAGCTTTGCAGCCAACACCTGGCAGCGGTGCCTCACTCGCTGCCAGCCACTCCCTCTAGCACTCTGCTCCCCTCCCTTGCAGAGAAGCAAATTCTTATGATCAAGCTAATGCATGTATCCAAAAGGGGCTTGTTGGAAACCTGTGTTTGTTTATGTTACCACAGTTTAGACATTTTAGTTCGTTCTTAGTTACATGAGTGTTTGGCTAATTTGTCATCACAGTTATTGATGATGCACACTTCTTCCTTGTATGTTTTGTTTTTTTTTTGTTTTTTTTTTACTTCACACCAATGACTTCAGACATTGTGCCTAAGGACCTGAATTTGCACAGGGATTTTTTTGGCTCCAAACTTAATATTTATGATTTATGAACTGTCTGTATTTGTTTTTCAAAATTGACTCGCTTGCCATCCTACTCCATCCCCAGAGCTTCTCCTTCTGATATTATTTTAGACTTTGCAAAAGCACTTGAAGTGTTTTTTTTTTATTATTATTATTTTAATCTTGCAATCCTTTTGAAACCAAATGTTTATTTTCTTTTCCAATTGTTTGGCCTTCTTGTGGAAGAGAGTGAGCCCTTGACGCTGTGAGTGCATGCTGGCATCGGTGATATTTGAGAATGGATTTTGTGTTGATATGACCTTTTGTTAGGAAATTGTTCTTTGTGAGTGAATGTGACATTTGACATCGTCATCTGAACAGCCTGAGGAAGTGTCTTGATAATATTCTGCACCGTGTGAATGTAAGTACCTTATTATGTAATATACACTATATACCATAAATACTATTGTGGTAACTTGTATTGTTTTTTATTTTAATGATATTTCAGTGGAGTTAGACTTGAAGTCGACTTTGCCTTTGGTACCCAACTGACTAGCAGCTGCGCTGGACTATTTAAAATAATAGCATCTTGTGATCTGACTTTACGTCTCACATATTCCTTATGAATAATCGATATTTGTTGCAGATGTGAAGCATTTGAAACTCATCATACAGTTTCATACTTGTTTGCAGTTGTAGTTAAATTTTAAGTCTCCCTCAGCTTTACTCCTATCTATTCGTTATCCATTAGTATCCATGAAAATATCCTCCAGGATGATGGTACTGTTTGTAAATTATTCCATCGTAGTGGAAGCTGGGAGATAAAGTATTGATGTGGGAGATCCTCCGAGGGCATGCAAATAAGACGAACTTGCCAGTGTAAACACAGAAGGTGCTGATGTGAAAAATATGGTTTATGTAAAAATGGAGCAATGGTCAAAATATGCGAAAGATTTCAATCTTATTTGATAACCACAAATGAAAACTTCAAATGGTTTCTTTTTCAAGGTTTTTATTTCCAAAGCACAAGCTCCTGACAAATGCTACGCTGTAACTGCTGCGTCCGCTGTACTTCAAACAACACAAGCTTCAAACAGCTTGTCTTCTGTACTGTCCATTGTGGAGGACAAGTCTGAAGTAAAGCTGATGCACTGACAGGCTCTGAGCATGGGCACACCTTGACAGAGAAGCAGCTGAAGTCTTTGCTGATTGTTCAGACCAAACTTTCTTTTATTGAAAACCGTTTGTTTTTTGTTTTTTTTTGGTTTTTCCTCCATCTGTTTAAAATAATATGTTGAGATGAAAGTTCAGCATTTTGGATTTCTTTGTTTGCTCTGCTAAAAATTACATTATATGGTTGTCTGACTTGATTCATGATTAACCTGTGTGTGCAGTGTGTGTAGTCTTCTTTGCACAATGACATACAGCACATCATGCTCCACTAACCCTCCCAACCCTACTTTGTTTGTGTATGTGTGTGCATGTGTGCCATTGGCGACCCCGTCATATGATGATGGATTACCGAGACTCATTGGAGCTGCTTGCTGCCTCTCTGATCCTCCATCAGCTTTGGCTCAATGGAACAGTACTCTCCATTGTTTCTGCGAATGGTGAATGTGTGCACAGTTTTGCGTGTGTGTGTATGTGTGTGAGTACTTACACACACTCATGCACACATCCTATCTGCTGTTGCACATACACTCAACCAAACCAAACAAACAGATTAGTGATCCTGAATTGCCACCAGTCTGGCCTCAGTCTGCAGGGCTTATCCACTGACCTTTGAACTTAGCATCAGCTAGTTTACACCTGCCTCATCTCACCCTCAGATGCCAAATGCATAATATGATGATGATGAGTGGATTGCTCTGACCAACCATTCTTTGTAGTTGCACAGGAAGATGAAGTAGTTCATAGTGGCTTGTTACCCTCTCTTGTCTCAGTTTTCAGGTCTGATAAGCCCAGTGAGACGTAAGCAACATGCCGGATGCCCTGTAGGACTTTATTTCCTGTCAGATCCTCGATTCATCTGAGTCGAGTCAGGAGACACGAGGCATGAAGGCCTTGTTAAGGAACTGAATCTCAGCCTTGAGTCCTTCCTTTCCAAGGCTCCCATGACATAACACACAAGGATGCCCTCGTTACTGCCTGTCTTGAGTAAAAAACTGAAAAGAAAGGAAAATTGAGTTGCCTCTTGTCCTCGACAGAATCAGTCCACCAAAAAGAAAAAGGAAAATGGAAAAAAAAAAACCATCTAAAAGTCCAACACCGTAGTCCAACACCCCTACTACACCTTATCATTTCAACCTCTCTCTGCTCCCTCTGTGTCTGGTACAATTCAATTGCATGTCTCATTTGTTTCCTGGTGTCCTTTCAGTGGTGCCCTTTCAATCAGCACCACCACCTTGGTGTCATTTTTTTCTTTCTGCCTCTCAGTTTTTCACTTCACTCTTTCCCCATTCTTCTCTCTCTGTGCCTTGGCACTTTAGATGTTTTCTTTCTCTGACCCTCAACATATACCTTATAACAGTTTGTGGTCTGGTAAGGCCAGAGGGCAGGCATTTACTTACTTGGCTTTTTAGTTTAGTTTACTGTGAAGAGGATGGATTTGTGCTTAGAGTAAATTGTGCAATATACCATAAAGTCATCAGTTTCAAGTGTTGAAGTAACAAATATTGCAGAGTGATGCTTTTCAGTAGTTTGACCTTCTGCAGGTTTCAGTGTTTCCAGGTTATCTGACAGACCATCTTCACTTACTGGACTGTCCCATGCTTTTATTTTCTTTAGTCCTGTTTATTCCTTCTCTTCCTGGGGAGAATCCAGCTAATACTGGATGACACTTGATAAACTGAAAAAACTCAATTGAAGACCATAGCTTGAATTGATATTGTATTCTATAAAGAAGAATGTAAATTTATTCATGAAAAAGTGCAGTGGATTATTATTTTAGCCGAGGGGCATGATTCTTAGCAATTCTCTCAAACTGTGCTGTATTGAAATTAAATTGAAATGGTAAATGGCTTTTTTTTTGTTTGGCAAGGAATATACATATAATTTAAATTTAAATCTTTATCCCCCCTTATGGTTAAAAAATGGCAGTGAAGGATTTTTAATGGCAGAAATTCCACATTCAGCTCACAACCGACAGCTAATAAATTTTAGCCTTTTATTTAGATGTGCTGACAGATAGAGACAAATGGGATGGATCTATGCATCTATTGATCCTAAGGACCCAAGGTCTTAGGTTCCCAGAGTCCAGTTCCCCAGTTCAGTATTCTGTAAACACACATTAAGCCTCATATTTCAAAAAATATTAGATTACATATTGGAACAGTAAGGCTTTAAAACAGCTAAATAAATCTACAATGTGAATAATCCTCACCCATTCAGCAGTACTGGGGAACGGAAAACCCCTCTGATGAGCTCCTACACTAGCTCATTTCATTATTTTATTTATTTATTTATTTATTTTTTGTTATATGATTACAGAGCCGGGGAACATTTTTCTCAGGTTCACATTTATGTGATCTATACAGCCGGGGAACACAGGACCCTGGAAACAGAAATGAATTCAGCGAAACTACCTACAAATTGCCTTGTAGGCGGAGGTAAAAAAGTAAAGAAAGTTAAACTATAGTAAAGTAAAACTATAATGCCGATCCTTGAAAGAGCTACTGTACCTCTACGTGGTCATATTTGTTTGTGTAGTTCTTAGCATAAATATTAATAGTTTTTTTATGTATCCTGTCAGTCAACTACAAATGAGTTTAATATTACAGTCCATTACTTTCTTATATGTGTTTGACCAGCTTTTAATAGTGTTGTGTGGTGCAAATCAAAACCACCATAAAATTTGGGATTTTTATGCAGATGCTCCGATGCTCTTGGTAACTGTGAGAGATGCATGAGCAATGCGTGTCAGAGTATCACATGTGGTGTTCAGCAAGACAAAAACGAAAAAGAAAATGTTTTATTTGTTGCCCAATAGCATGTGACAAAGCTTATTGCTAGATCCGTTACTAAGCCTCTTTGGCCAATCAGGTGGCAGACATTTTAAACTGCGGTTGGATGAAGTCAGAGTTGTGATCACTTGGCTGCGATCCTCAGTCCTTGCAGTGTGTGCGTGCATGCATGTGTTTCTGACCTGGATTTTTTTGTGTGGTTCACAGCAGTATGATTCTGTTGTGCTGTGGCGCCTGCAAAGCTCTCACATCTTTTTATTTCGTGTCAGAGTCAGATGTTGCTTACAGTCCTTGAAAAATATTTGTGCCATTAATACAGCATTGTGCTCATTTGCAGATTTGGCTGTTTGTCAATGACTTTTGCAGCCTTAGAGGAGGATTTCTACTGTAGTCCATCTCTGTGTCTCTCGAGCAGGAGCTGTCCCTTGTGCTGAAAAGACTCTGCTGTATTTGTCTGTCTGTTCTCCTTGTTTGTCTTTTCTCTACTTTCCTAAGCAAACATTCACACCATTACTGTTGCTTTGTACCCCACCCCCCCCTCCTCCCGCATGTGACATCTGACCTCACTTTTTTGCTGCCGTCTCTCTTTCCTTCTTGATCTCCTCCTCTTTGCCGGTTCTCTGTTCTCTTCTTCTTCTCTGCTCTGTTTTAAGCACCCTCGCCTCCCACTCCAGTAAACAGACTTTAGAAAATTCTTTTTTTTCCTGATAAGCTGCTCATATAACTAACGAAATGGTGCATTATTATTCATTACTCCCGGATGTTTCCACTATCTCCACTCCTTTCCCTTTCCGTGTGGACTCATGCTGTCATTCATGTGAATCGTTGTCGCAGCTGTTGTGAGCATGTATGAGTGTGTGAGTGACGAACTGTGTGAGATTGTGTGTGTGAATGACTAAGACCTACAAGATTTTTTTTTTTTTTTTTTAACAATGAATTGTTTAAAAGACTGTTGCCCTTTGAATGCTGAGTATGTGTGTGTTGAATTTGTTAAGTGTGTGCGAGTGTTGGTGCGTGCGTGTTTGTCTGTGTGTGTACAGTATGTTTTAAACTCACCCTTGACGAGCTTTTAGTTAGATGCTGGAAGTGGGAAAAGGCACACTGAACTGGTCTGCAGTGAACTGGAGACTTTCTAGAGGCTTTCATAACGACAGATCTCAGCAGGTATTACTGTCTCATCGTGCCTTCTCTCACTCCTCTTTTATGCAGCTCTCCCTCTCTGGCATTGTTAATAGAAGCTGACAAGCCAATACATGGGAACGCTCAATAGCTATGCTTTTCTTTGATATATGCACAGAGGTACTTTCATGGTTATTTTTGTGGAAAATGTGCGCAGGGTACAGCTCTTGGCACAAAGAACACAAATGTCTGCGTTTTAATCCTAATGCAACTGTAAAGCTTATATTTATTTGCCAATTTGGAGGTAGCTGTTGCTTGGTTGTCACTTTCCCTGCACAGTGCCCTTGACAGGATCTAAGCCTTTTTGGCCCTTGGTCCATAATGTTTATGCATACATGACTTTAAGCATGTGCCAAATTAAGCCTAGAAATATTGCAGGCCCGCATAGCTGATTTTTCATGCAATGCATTATGGCTCATACACAAAATGTATTTTTGAGCACATCAGCTAGCTCTTCTCTACATCAAATAGTCAATTTAGTATTCCACACCGATATGCTTCAATGTGCACATCAGTTCCTATTTAGTTTGTAAACTAATGTATTGAATTTGCCAGCTATTATTTCATTTCAAATATCCTTGCAGTCTTTAGCTTTGGGTTTGCTGTGCACCATAGTTGATTGTAGTTATTTCCAAAATTTACTATATACTTATTAAGGGCACACACACACACAAAACATAGGTGGGAAAACATGCCAAAGCATATCGGATGAGCTGTGTATACTAAACCTTTAGCCCAGTTTTTTTTTCTCTCAATTTTTCTCTGGATTGGCTCTATGATCAGATGGGTTATGTGTCAGAGAGAAGTCAGAGGGATGAGACCAGTGTTGATGTCAAAGAAGAAAGTGCAGTAACTGCAAAGAGCTGTTGTGCATGGTTGACATATTGTAATGGGTTTCCATCTACAATCTCCCAGTGGGAACAAAATGTGTGTACGAAAATGCAACATGAATGTTGGGTGGCTTGTTTCAGTATCTCGTGGCTGTTTGAAACTCTCAGGGTGGTATTTGTCATCTGGTGGTTAATAAAAGTCTAGTATACTCAGCAGCATTTTGTAGAGGGGAGAAGATGAAAGGAGGTGCAGTACAGACCCATAAGTTTGAATCCCATCACTGAGAGTTCTGGGATAAAGACCTGTCAGTTTACCATTATTCATTAGCTTTTTCTCACATATATAACAAAACCTCTCTGAAGTGGTACTTAGGCACAGCACTGGTTTGAGATAAATGCTAAGGCAACATGCTAACATGCTCAGAATTACCATGCTTGGCATACTGATGCTAAACAGGTTTGTTTTTTACTTATGTTCCCCACCATCTTAGTTTTGTATGCTAGCATGCTGACTTGTGCTAATGAGCACTGGACACAAAGTAGTAGTAGAGGAAAAAGAATGTTTTTAGTTTTGCAATTTGGTCATAAACTAAAGTGCTGTACAAATTGAAATTTTGACCCGATGATGGACCTACTACAGTTCATCCTGTGTGAATAACTGTGCCAAATTTCAAGGCAATCTAACCAGAACCTGAACCAAAAATGTCAGTAAATATCAGTAGTAGATTGTTGGTGTCTTTGTAGTTGTTTAGATATTTCAGGATTTCAGGATATATTTCTAGAACAACATTACCATCACCAGAACCTCACAGCTGCCATGACTAGTAAATAGTAAGCAGCTCGGTATGTTATGTATCACCTAGACACACGTGAAATACAAGTTACTGTAGTCAGGGCAGACTTACTGAAGGTCTGCAGTGGTTTGCTTATTGTTAGATTTTTTGAAAATATGTCATTTCCATGTCACAGTCCCTTCCTGTCTGTGTCATCATTGTTGTCCCTTTGTCACTCTATGTTAATGCTGTGACTCCATATGACTAGCAAGTTCACAGAGTGGACTGAGATATTGCTTGACAGTGGGATGAGATTAGACATTCACCCAAGTTTTGACAGAAAATCTAGATTCCATCATTCATAAAACATTTGAAATGAATTTGAAATTGTGCAGAAATAGTATTTGGAATGTACCCTGATTGATTCATTGCCATCCAAAATATAACATTCAGTATGAATCCTCCCATGATGCTACATATGCTAATGCTACTCTGTGCTTTTGCAATTTTTATGATTTGTGGTCTACATCAAACACTCCTTATGAAGTCCTGATATTACATGTTATGGGCCTTCACCATGACCACACACACACACACACACACACACACACACACACACACACACACACACAATCACATAAGACCTGCCTTGTCTGTGCTGGCCTAAACCACTCTTATATCCCCAGTGTGGATTTACATAATCATTGGTATATTTTTGCAGTGTGTGTTGAAACCTTGTTTTTCCTCTGCATACTTCCTGAAGCTGCTCTGCTGCGATTTCTGCAGTACGCTCGACTTCTGTCTTCCTCTCTGCCTGGAAAGTATGAAGTGAAAGCCCTGCACTTCAGACATAACAGCTCTTGGGTGTCGCATACACTCATGACTGTTAAGGGTTTTGTTGCTGACTCGTACATGCATATGTGCTTGTGTCTTTGTGTGTGTGTGTGTGTGTGTGTGTGTGGACTGTGTGATTGTGATTTTGCTGTGATAAAGGTTTCAGGAGTGGGGGCTGTGTCTCTTCCCATCTGCCATCTGTGCAGAGGCTGGTACAAAGGCCCATGGGAAATGGAGTCCACCCCCACCTCCCCTTCCCCCCTTTCCCCCTTGTCTGGAGGCTATAGTCAGTCAACATGTCATTGTTGATCACAATCACAGGGGGAGAGATGAAGACACAAACATCTCCCTTTTCCACTGAAACTCCTCATTGCCAACTTTCTTCATCCTACTTTTGTGACATTACTTTTCACAAAGGTTTTCCAAAGTTACTAACTTTGGACTCCAAGTAGTCGTTGTTGTTATTATCTATTTATGTAATGATTCTTAAAAAACATCCCAGGGCCATGGTGTCTTCAGATTGCAAATATTTTCTGTTAACAATAATGCCAAACAAAGTGAAAAAAATCCACGCATTGGAGACTATAAAGCCCAAGATGACTAATCCAAAATGCTAGTTTGTCAGCAGACTCTCAGTAGTCTAAAACTCAAAGATTTTCAGATTAGTATCGTGTGACGCAGTGAAATATTGCAAATCCTCACTTGAGAGGCTGGACGCAGCAAATTTTGGCATAACAAATGACAAAAACATTTATTTAATTATTGAAATCTTCTGTGAATCAATAAATTGATTAATCCTCTATTTGTTTCACTGTCTCAGTGACTGTCACTGTAAGAGATATACATGGAGCCAGTGAACTCACACAGATCCCCAATCTAAAGCTTTGGAAAACCAAGATTATGAGAAGTTTATCCTGAATCTCAGTCAGTGGTAAAATCAACTGCTGCTCTTATCAATACTGTTTACAAAAAATGAGGTCATGCAGAAAACTGAATGTGGATTATTGAGTGTTGTTAGTGGCCAGTTTAGCCCCAGTGTAATCCATATCTCTTTAGAGATTTGCAGTGGTCATCATCGAAGCACTAAACACTCTGCGGCTCATTGTAAGGCTTTGGGCAATAAAAATCACTCTGCTGTCCTGATAAGAAAGCACAATAGCACCATGAGGCGCTCTCATTTTCTTTTTTTTTTTTCCTCTGTTGTTTGCTGTCTCAAACACACACACACACACACTGCCGTTTTCTCCTCCTCCCTTCACAGCTCACACCGTTGTCTCTCTTGTTTGCTTTTCTCCCTTTCGTCTCCCCCTCTCGTCCCCTGTTTTTTCCTCGCTCTCCTTCAATTTTGCTCTCCTGCACTCTGTTGAGCCCTCTTGGCGAAGCGTTAAGTGTATAATCTGTGATCTCATGTCT
This sequence comes from Scatophagus argus, assembly GCF_020382885.2. Taxonomy (NCBI): domain Eukaryota; kingdom Metazoa; phylum Chordata; class Actinopteri; family Scatophagidae; genus Scatophagus; species Scatophagus argus. The sequence goes on along the minus strand of NC_058506.1, from coordinate 13,094,688 downwards.
AGATGGGCCTCTCGTCTCCTCGCTCGCTCAGCGCACAAAGGGACTGAATGGCCGCGGCTCACTCAGGGGACACAAATGAGTAATGAACCTCACACACACCAAACAAACACACACACATCCCTGCACCTCTCCAGCGCACTCCCAGGGGCTTTGAAGTTGCATATTGATGATACCAGCTCCAAAGGCTCAATTGAATGTGCAGAGGCAGAGGAGGTGGCTATTGACCGTCCACTCGCCTCTCTGACCTGTCATCTCTGACAGCCGTAATGAGCAACAGGTGCCTCTTTTTTGCCAGCTTCGGCCTTGAGTCATCCAATATTCAACAGTCAGTCATAGTAATCAGAGAGCGTAATGGCTCGTTTGATGTGTCATTGCAGCGCTACATAATGGACTGCGGTGATTGGTTGGTCCGAGAGAGATTGTTTTCAGTTAAATAATCATAACTTAATGAATGTAGTACCTTTCAGAGCATCGTTGAGAAATTGTTTGAAGGCAAATGAGGCTGTAATCAGCTGTTTAAATTATAGAAATATAAAGAACATAAATAGAAAACCAATGACAAGAGAACTACAAGTGAATTTCCCCACTATGGGATCAATAAAGTTCATCTTATCTTATCTTATTAAAATGCTTATTTTATAGTTTTAATGTACTATTGCATATTCATAGTGCATATAGTCATACAGGTGTTTCTATGTGAGGCTTTTTTGTACAGCATTTGACTTTTGAACACATGACCGTTAGAAAAGTGAACAATTAATGAATTTAATGAAATGATATTATTGATGGTTGAGTTCCATTTAGCTGTTTCTGGCCTGATATTACATGCTGGCTCAGTGTCACGACTTACTGGGACACTTGAAAAGAACAGAGGTGGTGTTAATATTATTAGTAACAATGGACTATTTGGCTTTCCTTTTAAGGGTTAATTTTTTATGTAATGTGACAAGATACCTGGTAAAAACACCTCCTTTTTGGTACAAAGTAAACAGGAGTAGTTGTAAGAATGATAATGTCTGCATGGTTATATTTTTATCATGGGAAGACCCGAGGGAAGTGAGGGCTATTTCTAACATTCCCAGTGAGTTGCTCCACTTTCTCAGCCATAAAGGATAGTGGAGATTGTCCTCACTAGAAGAATGTCAGCAATGGTTGTTTGATCAGTGCCGTATTTTCTTTTTTTTTTTAAATATTTTTTTAGTTTTTTTAACAAGCGTCTTCTAGTGTTCTTACAAATAATCGCTGTCCTTTCGCATAAACTAATGCATAAGGAGAGTGACATTGTATATAGCAGTGGCAAATCCTGTGGAGAGAAGATGAGAGGGTTCGCAGTGAGGTACCTACGGGAAATGATCTCCTGAATCTGCTTTGGATTTTGGTCCTCTCTCACCACTTTCATAGCCTCATTTCTGACCACAGCACACTGCACCTGTTCGCACACAGAAAAAATGTCCAAAAACATATGAACGTAGCTAAACAGCCAGTTATTACTCACATGAGTTGGCAGAGACCAGAAACAGAGCTAAAATAGAGAGAATGAATACTGGACTTACACTGACCCAGGTGAATTATAATGTTGTTCTGTTTCTTCTGGATGTGTAAACAAGCAACTGTTTGTTAACAAGTTTGCCATATCACCTTCTGATGTATTTTGAGTCCTCAACTTGTTCCTCCTGCCCTCAAGTGGTCAAAAAATGTGTTATTGTACATTTAACCACATTTGAGGTGACAGATTATATGAATGATTTTTATAAAAGCTATATCAGCAATGTTTGAAGGCAATGACAAATTTAAGTATAACGACTTTCCGAGATGACAAAATGTAGAATAGGCCTACTTTGACTTGACATGGGCATTTCTTATAACATTAAAGATGGCTCTGTTCCGTATCCAAATAAGCTGTGACACAGAGCCAACATGCACAATACCAGAACCATGAAACTGGAGCAGCTCAGAGGAATTCAGCTGTCTTTAATTTTATTATTATTTAAACCTTTCCTAATGTGACATATCAAAATGTCTTCAGTGGAAGAAAATCCTACAGCCTTTGGGGCAACCCAGTTTCTTAGCAGTGAGGCTGGTGAGAAAAGGGTGACATGGACAGAGAGCGTTTGTTTTAGCAGCCTCTTATGAGATCTGGTTTTGGCTGGTTGAGGTGCCTGCTCATATAAGCCCTTTGTGGTGTGAAGAAGGTCCTGGCACTGACCCCTCCACCCTCCTCAAACATCCACCTCCCTGACGCAGCCAGAATGATGTTAAGCTGTGTGCCAGCTTCCCTCAGGGTCTGAATGAGCAGCACTACAAAGCTGGTCAGCCCAGAATTAGAAATGTGGGAAGAGTGAAGAAAGGTAACATATAATAACTATGAAATCTTAAAAAAAAAATTAACCACAGCTTTTATAATTACCACAAGTGGAGAGTGAAATGGTGAGAAGGAGTGGTGTCTGGCAGATAGACAGACTATAAAACCTGTAAATACTCCACAGTATGAGGAGATTAGTCATCAGTGATAAGTCCTCTGGGAGATATTCTTACATTTCAGACATTTGCTGAAAGCGCTTCAAGGTTAAACATAACATACTCAAGGCTCTGCACCAAGCTTTCTCTCTCGTCATAACACAAGGGGAATAATATATCTCGGCAATGTGTAGTCTTTAAATTTGTTCTGTTTATTTACAGTGTGAGTATAACGGCATATTCCGTATACAGCAGAAATATAACATATGCAGTGGCACAAAACACAGTCCAGCCTCAAGAGCCTACTTGTCAAATGTTCGTGAAACTGCCTGGAACATCATTGGTGGGAATGAGGCTGTCACTTCCTTAGCAACTCACATGCTGGTTTCCTTGATGGTTTGTTTTTTTTTTGTGAATGGAACATGAGTGGTACACTTAGGGAGCAATCATTGTCATAATGCTGCCAAAACAAACGTCCTCGAATGGCTGCCAAGAAGACAGCGAGGTCAATGCTCACATTGCCTCAGAGGACGGAAGGGGTGGCGCTGCCAAACCCGTTCATCCTGAGGCGTGTGGCATGATGTGGGCCCCTGTTTGTGCATGTGCCTGCGTCCTTTAACCACCGTGGTATAGGCCTCTTGTGGGTGCTCACTGATGTGGCTACTGTTCCCTTTGTGAGGCCTTCGCCGGTGGATTTCTGATGCAAAGACGAGGGGCGGGAGCTGAGATGTTGAAGGGAGAGATCGGAGGTTACGAGTGTTTTTGAAAAAGAAGCATGCTTCCCCATAAAACTAATTAGTAATCTATTGTCCGTGTGCACAGTGGCAATGATGACGGTGCTTGAGTGCGCTCAAGTGTGCTCAGGCTGCTCGTGATCTACCTTTTTGCAATGTAAGCAGCATGTTTATTCATACGTCAATTAAAGTCCGTACTTGAGGAAATAACTGGTGTAGAAATACTCAAGCATCCATCATTTTCATGGGAGCCATATGAAATAAGTGGAGAACATATATTTGATGCGAGAGTTTTTATGTTGAGTATTATAAATAGATAAATTATTAATATGAGAATATTTTGCTCCCACAGCCTTCTTTTTTTCCTTTCTCTCTCTCTGGCTGACCTTCCTCTCCTCCTCGTGTGGCCTGATGTTCTTGGTCCATGCGGCTCTTGGCAGGGTCTTCCAGATTTTGGTCCAGATGTTGCTTCTGGTGAAGGATAGATAATAATTATCTGGGTACTTCCTTGTTTTTCTGCCTGTGCATCTCCTGCGCTCGTCCTCATTTTTCTCTGTGTAGTTAGTCACAAGACTGGATTTGTTGCTGTCGTTTGCATCACCCCTCTCATCTTGCTGTGATGTTCTGTTCATGGGTGAGAAGTGTGAGCATAGAGATTATGCTCGTGCTGAACATGTGTAGGTACGCCCTCGGGGTGCGTGTGTTTTTGTGTTCAAATTGCTGTGCATCTGCAAGCGAGTTTCTACAAAGATTTTCTGCGCTGTCTCCCCTTAAGCTTCCGTTGCATGGTGTATCGAGCATCTTCAAACTGGCAGGTTATATAGATGTTGTAGGACGCGCTGGTCCCCAGTGAGCTCTATAATTGGGAACCTCAGAGGAGAGGGGAAAATTCAATGTGGGATGAATGAATTCTTCCTCCTTTTATTCCATTCCTTGTTCAGGGGTCCTCTCTAATCTGTGCTAGTGCTTTCCACAGAGTGCATTGAATCAATTCACTGCACTGAGAGATAGAGAGGAAAGAGAAGGGGACAGAATGAAAGTGAGAAATGAAAGGCAGGTAGTTCGTCCGAAGAGAGAAATGGACAAGAAGCAGGTAGAAAAATGTGGATGTTGTACAGCTGATCAACCACAAGGTAACGTTAATGAAACTTAAAAGTAAAGCCACGACTTACATGGCCTCACCTTTAATCTTAAAAGTCTCATTGGGGCTGAGACCAATTGTGGTAATGGGCTGGACATGTAATGAATGCTGGTGTTGCTAATGATTGCTGCAACTAATGTTCCATTTTATGTCAATATTACACACAGCCACATCGAAGAGTCCATCCTCTACCCTCAACCTTCTTTGTTTTCCTGCTCCAGCATGCATCCGAGTTAGGGTCTGTTTTATTTTAGTTAAACTTAAATATCTGGAGGTGTTTGTTTCATCATCTCACTTTGCATTTCTTAAAGGCTTGAAATGAATATTATCTTAATGAAGATATCTATATAGATACATCAGAATGTGGCAATTGAGAGCAGTTATCATATATAAATTCAAAAAATTTATTTAACATAATATTCTGAACTCGAGGTAATTAATAGCTTTTTCCAGAGCCTTCAGCCACATTTCATTTTACTCAGTTGGGCAATAAATTAAGAAAAAAAAACAACCTCCTCACACATGTAAAACAAAACACTCAGAACTTGTTTTTAGAATCATGGCTACAATTACATCGCAGTTTTGTAAAATCTAAACGTGGTATTATCATCTCATTAAGATCACCGACTGTACAGCCAATAATATTGTATTAATTCCCATTTAGAATAATATTTTTAAAGGTTGTTTATTCATACACAGAATTAATTACTGACTAAACCCTTTATTGAACTTAATGACAGATCAGTTCTCCCTTTCTGACTGGATGCTTATTGACCCTGCTGGTCTCAGAGAAAAATTCAACACAATAAAAGATGTAATTTCAGTTGATATTTTTAACAACTGAAAATTTTGAATGACCAAAAAAAAAAAAACAACAACCCAAAATTCACCATACTAGCAAGCCGACATCCTTTTTTATTAACAATTTCCTCACCGTCTGCACTCATTTTATCACTTCATGTGGTTTCTATTGTTTTCAACTGAACAACACACCTGTTCAATAAGTAATTGGCTGTTTGTGTGTCATTCATAGTGCACTCCATTATCAAGGGATATGATACAGCATTTCAGGGCCAGGGCATATTCATTATATGCTTTCATGCTGCTTGTCTATTGTCGGTACAGTTTCGTCGGCCAGGCCTACCTGAGCCTGTCATTCAGTGGCACCATCGCCTCTCACATAGCAGTGTACTCCTCTCCTTGTCACCTCATTGTGAAACATACCGACTGCACTTGAGTCACCATTGTTTTCATTCTCTCTGCCAGTGCAGAGTCTACAGTCACAGCCATGTTGATATGCTTCTCTTTTCATTTCTGTCTTCCTTCTTTCCTCTGCTAAACTTCTTGTAACTTACTGCATGTGCTTGTGTTCCATCTCTTTTAGCTTGTTGGTTGCCATGGCTACCATTTCCTGGATAGTGTAGTGTGCTGGAGATGAACTGCGTGGGGTATGCTGTGTGCTCATGTCCTACATGAGTGAGTGCGCTAGTGTGTTTGTGTGTGTGTGTGTATGAGTCACAGCGATATGAAGGCTGTACTACCACAAGTAATTACAGTGTACCAGCCATTAAGAGAGAGAACATTTTAAAAGTATAGTGTCCTTTGGCTGATGCTATCTGAGAGGACAGGTGCTGAAATGTGAATTAATCAGTGTCTGTGTGTGCTCTTGCATGGTTACGTGTGCATCTGAGGCAGTAGAGGGGGCCATTTTTGTGTCTGCTGTATTTTGAGAGTGATTGTAGTTCACAGGAGAGAGCTCACATTTGAGCAGGGGAGGAGATGGTATTATGTGAGTGTGTGTGTGTGTGCACGCGCGTTTGTGTGCACAAATGAAGGACGTTTATTTGTTGCAGTATGTGCACCCCCAGCCAGAAGAAATGCTTTCCTAACCACAATCAGCATCCATCAGAAGCCAGGCTTAACTCTCCTACAGACAAAAGGTTAAATGCTTCACTAAATCATTCTCTCTTTTTGTTCTCTCTCTCTCCTCCCACTGGCTTCATCACACCCCCTGCTTCTTCCTTTCCCTCCTTCCTAACACTTCCACTATTTGCCTTCCTTAATATTGGTCCCCTGCTCTTCCCTGCCTCCCAAACCATGCCCCTCCTCCCCTTCCTGTCTTTTCCCCTTCTCCTCCTCCTCCTCGCTCTCCCTCCCCCTCCTCCAGCTGGTTGGCGGCGAGTTTGACCTGGAGATGAACTTCATCATCCAGGAGGCGGAGAGCATCGGCTGCATGGTGGAGCTGCTTTCCCACTGCGAAGTGACGTGCCAGGCCGAGATCTGGAGCATGTTCACGGCCATCCTCCGCAAGAGTGTGCGCAACCTGCAGACCAGCACCGAGGTCGGCCTCATCCAGCAGGTGCTGCTCAAGATGAGCACTGTGGACGACATGATTGCAGGTAACCACCACGTTGACATGTGGAGGCACTATGATGATGATAACGATGAAAATGATGATGACAACAGTAGGGAGGGATCATATATTGAAATCAGTATCACAGTAGTTTTCCAGTGCCTCTGCACTGTCTACTGAGATATGTAAAATTATTATTATTTTTCATTATTTTCTCAGTAAAACAAAAAGCTCAAAAAGCAATTTGGTTTCCTAGGTTTTCTAAGATAAGTTATGATTATTTTGTACAATTTTTAATACATTACTGAATCACAAATAGAACCCAATCACAGTTTTACTGCACTGCAAATGGTAAAATAATCAATAATGGGTAACATGCTTGTACTAGGTAGTGATTTTCCAAGAAGCGCCTTTCAGAATCACACAAAGAGCTCCTGTGTTCAGCAGTGGGTTGCATGTGTAGGTGGAAAAACAATTGTATTACCATAGAAAGGAAAGCCACATGTCGTGTTGAAAGCGTAGTGTATGTCTTGAGAGGGGTGGACGATATGGCCATAAAACTATATCACAATATTTCAGGGAATTTCTGCGATAATGATATTCTTGATGATGTGACAAAATACGGAAAAATACTTTTGGTTTGAAACTCACAATGGCTGTTGAGCTCTGTTGAACAGATTTTTGTCTGTCCACGTGTCTAAGTTTATTGTCATCTTTTGTCTCGAGCCGTCTCCACACTGCTGAAGGCTTATGGATCTGTGCCCTCTAATCTTGACTTTTTGTTTTTTTTTCTTAATCGTATTAAAAATTGTACCGGCGTTATTGTAAACAATGTGATCTGGCACGCATTCCTGTGTCGCTGCTTCTGGCAGAGAAATAATTATGTCAGTTTCTTCTACAGTGTATGATTTTGAGCTTTTGTACAAAAAGGGTGAAGAAAAGCTGTTGCTTTTTAATTGAGTTTGTGGTTTATATCTTATATTAGATGAAACATATATTTTGAACTATTTATCCTTTTTTTTTTTTTCCTTTTTCTTGAGGTTCAGAACTAGTAATTGAACATTTCCTTCACTGACCTTACTGATTTTTTCCTCACAAATGAGCGATTTCACATGTGCATGTATGTTTGCCCTGCAGTCAGACATCCATAACAACCTGCTGGTGCAGCAGCAGCAGCAGCAGAGTAATGACCTCAGTGTGGCTCTGAGTGCAGAGGGGCTTGATTGCAAAACAACACAAACACACCAGTCCCTTTACATGATCATATTGACCTTGACTTCCCCTTAATGATGCCTCCGAGTGCAGGTCCTGCCTTCCCTCCCCCCAGTGTCCTCTCTGTCCTACCTACCACTGCAGGATGATGCACTTTATAAGTTCTGTGACTTGTTACTGCTTACTACAGCAGAGTACGTGCTGCTTAAATCCACTTAATGCCAATTCTCACAGTTTCTCTTTCTGAGCTGTGATTCTGACACTTTTTAATAACTATTTAAAATGTCCTACATGGATTGATCGTACAGAAAAACAGAGCTTAGGGCTTTTGAATCTAGGACATTGTGTGTTGCGTTTTCCTCTCATACCAAGCACCTCAGTGATCTAGCCTCCTTTATTCCCTATCGCTGGGCTCTGGCTAATGAAATATTGTGGGAAGACTATTCATATCCAGCAGGCCTAATGGGAAAGAAGAGCCTTTGTAAGCAGATTGCCTCACTCTGAGAGGACTGTGCTGCAGCTCTGCCATATCCTCACTGATCTGTTTTGGCCATGTGAAGTCAAAGTCAATGAGGACAGGAAGGTCATTTTGACTAAACGAATGTCTTTTAACACAACGTGCTTTTTAATCACATGCTTATGTGTTAAGATTGAAAAGTTTTTGGAGCTTTGTTTTTGTCAGTTTTATGACATTAAACATTTGCAGCGTTAGTGAGGTTGTAGATGGATTGTTATTTCCTTTAAAATATGAACAAATTAAATAAAGAGTTTGACATTTTGGGAGATACACTTATTTGGTTTCTGGTTGAGAGTTAGATGAGAAGATTAAGGTAATTAGTTTAGCTTAGCATAATGACTAGAAGCAGCGGAAAAACATTCGGTGGACTGGCCAAGTTTTTTTTTTTTTTAAACATTTTTGGTTACAAGGTGCTGATGGGTAGATTTTTTACAAATTTCTACTTTGAAGCAGAGCCAAACTAGCTGTTTCCTTCCACTTCCAGTCCTTTAGCTAATCTAAGGCGATCATTTGCTGGTCACTTGTATATATATGAATGAAATGAATATGGGAGTTTATTAATACAGTTCATAACAATAAATTAACATTTATTAAAATGCCCTATATACATAAGGCTGCATGTCAGTGGTGTCCATATTAGCAAAAGCATTACTAGTTTGTTCAGCTAGTAGCTTAGAGTATTGAACACTTTCTCAGTGTGTTTGGCCTCATATCACCTGATGTTTTAAGATCAGTGTAGATGAACAGTGAAATTGTGTACATTTACTGAATTAAGTAATGCTTTGCACAGCAGGTCTGCTCAAGCTTCAAGGTTGTGTGTTGTAAACAGTGAAGTAGCCCTGGATGCAACACACTGGAATTTTGTTTTTTTTTTTTTGAATGACCTCAACGTCCCTTATCAGAGATGTGTCAGTGCAGGACCTCTCAAATGCTGACTCACTCACACAGACACTCACTGTCTTGCTCACTTTGTTCCTCTGTCTGTGTATTCTCAGACCTCCTGGTGGACATGCTGGGAGTCATGGCCAGTTACAGCATCACAGTCAAAGAGCTGAAGCTGCTCTTCAGTATGCTGAGGGGCGACAACGGCATCTGGGTAAGTCAAAACTCTGATGAAGGGTGAAAAGAGTTATAGTGTGTGTGTGTATATAGTCATGTTTTTGTGTAAAAAGATGCATGGATTTGACTGTGCTCTAAAAAGTGGGAAAAAAAATTGAATTAAAAATTAACATCATCATACTTTTATATTACACCTTATCTCATTTCTTATTGACTTACATATTGGAATGGAAATTGATATATTGCTGGTTTTCATCCTTTGATTCACTGGCTATTCTGATTTTCTCCCGCCTCTCTTTTTTTGCAGTTTTTGAATCAAAAGCAGAATTTCACTCTTGATTAATTCTTGAAAGTCTCTAAATTGGTGATTATTGTCATTATAATTGTGTAAATGTTTGAACTTTTTCTGTTTTTTTCAAATCCAAAGAGCTTTTACATTGGCTATTTGCTCTCACTTTTTCTGATATGTGAGAATTCTACAATTAGTAGCCGTGAAAGCAAAATTTATTTCGCACTAAATTAATTATACAGCATGAGTTTGTTTGTGTGTCATTAGTCTGGATGTCACTTAATGGGCTGGTTGTGCTAATAGACCAGAATAATAGCGGATGTGTGTGTGTTTGTGTGTGTCCGTATCTATGTTTGAATTGATTTGTGAGTGTATGTCAAGACAAGGGCAATTTAGTTTACCTTTTTTTTTCTCTCGTGTTAACGACATTATTAATGCAGCAGAGGTTTGACTCTGTTATTTTTGATAGTAATAGAACCGTGATAAAAAAAAAAATAGGCGTGAATGTGAAACACTGTGTGAATTCAGTATTGGTTCTCTCTAAGTGACTCCCGGCCGTGTACTCACACTTTGTATACATGTGACCAGCTTCTATTACTAACCACTAAGCAGCTCCATTGGAGTAAGTACCTCAGGGGCTCATTTGTTTCTTACTTCTTCCTTCTGTCAGACTTACTCTCATCTCTACCCTTGCACAACCAGCCCAGAAACTTCTTGGATTGTGGTTATTGTCATTATCTATGAGCAGTTGAGTGGAAAAAGAATTTGTTTCATAAATTATCTACTTTGCTTAATCATTAGCATGAACCAGTCTTACATGTGACTGTTTTTCAGACTGAAGATACTGATGTTAGACTTTTTATTGTAGAATTTGGCCTTAATTATCCAAAGACACTGGTTTCTGAAAAGAAACAAGAGGAGAAACACACCAGGCAGCTGCTGATTCATGCTTACTTTCCGGGCCACGATGCCACATTTACTTTAAGTACCTGTTAATGCAATTAATTCAGGAGTTGAGAGTGGGGGATGCTTAGAACAAATTCCACTTATAGTGCTGCTTGTTGTCATCATCTTAACTGCTCCCTGTGGTTTGCTGATTGGCCTAGCTTCCAGTTGGTGGGTTTAGTTGACTCAGAGTGGATCTTTTAAAACCAAACTGGGGACATTTTGGGATGGTTTCGAGAGGCTAAACTCTGTCAGCAATGCTCACTGGAGGGTTAGGGAGGTGTGCAGGCTGTGCGTGATGCTTTGGCAACTGATTGTGGCCACTAGCTGAGTCAATATACCTTCGTCCCTTCTCGTCAATCTCCCGTCTACTCAGGCTCCAGGACAACCACCATCAACAACCCCTGGTCACTGATCGGTGGTTCACAGCAAGGCCATCATCCATCCCATCAGCCCTCTCTCAGTACCTCTTCTGTCCAATAACTATCACCACCTCATCCACCTCGCCCCTATTTCCCTGTCTTTTCCAATTTCTCTTCCCTCAGCAGCCCTCTCCAGAGACAGATCGATGAGGGGTTGCTATGGTATTGATGCAATGTTGTTGGGGAGGGCTGAGGTGATTGAAGAGTTATTGATCCAGTGTGGTAGAGATGTGATGTCACACCATGTTTTTTTTTTTTTTTTAAAGAGTCTCTCCCTTTTGCCTGTGGTTGTCAGGATCTGTCACATAATAATAATCACCCTCTCCTCTCCTCTCCTCTCCTCTCCTCTCCTCTCCTCTCCTCTCCTCCCCTCTCCTCTCCTTTCTTCTCCTCTCCTCTCCTCCTCTCCCCTCTCCTGTCCTCTCCTGTCCTCTCTTGTCCTCTCCTCTTCTCTCCTCTCCTCTCCTCTCCTCCAGCCAAGGCATGCTATAAAGCTCTTGTCGGTGTTGAACCAGATGCCTCAGAGACATGGTCCTGATACCTTCTTCAACTTTCCAGGACGCAGTGCGGCGGTGAGACCAATATGCAAGCACACACACACACACACACACACTCTCTCTCACATACACACACACCCGAACTGTTTAAGAGTCCTTCATGGTATTCTTCATCTTCATCTTAATTGGCACTTTGCTCCACCAGTGCAAGGAAGTGAGCCATGAAAAGGAAGTAATGACTGACTGAGTGACATATTGGTTGACGTAAACACAGGCAGCAGATGATCAGATATGTGTGTATCCTCCCCCAGGCCATAGCATTGCCACCAATTGCCAAATGGCCTTACCAGAATGGATTCACCATCAACACTTGGTTCAGACAGGATCCACTCAACAACATCAATGTGGATAAAGACAAACCGTACCTCTACTGGTGAGTAGAACACCTTTCATCTTGTCTATTACATAATAAAAATAAATTCCTTGTAATGAGATACTGGGAGCGAAAACATTATAAAACATCAAAGTACTTTATTAAATCCACTTTTCTGTTGGCCATAAATCTTTTATTTCTTTGCCCACTGTGTTTTGACCTAATGACATCATGTCGACAATGCAGTAAGAGAGAAATTTAACACTAAAGGTTTCAAGAACGCCAGTGGTAAATATAAGGTTTTTGTGTCAATGGTTCAGGATTACAGACTCTCCATTCTCAACTGTCAAGCAGAGAAAATTGAGATTTTAAACGATGCTGAATTACCAACTTTTCTATTGAAAGTAATCCTTAAGCTTTAAGCAATGTCACATTTTTATGAGAAATGAGTTTTACTTCTTCTTGACTGCACAAACCCTCTCGCTTGCTTCTTCTTTTATTATTGACCCATGCAAAGAAAAGCACACAGCTGAATAAACCAGGTTCAGGCTTGTTCCTTAAGCATGTCAAAAGGCATTCTGGTTAAAGTAAGAAGAAACTAACTGAAGTGGAAACGAAGGGTGCAGGTTGAAGAAGGTCGCACTGTATTTAATGAGAAAGTACAAGAAAGACTGCAGTCTTTTGATCAGGTGTAATAGTCTCCTACATCGGCTGTCGACTGAATTCAGATGTCACAGGATCAGTAAATCATACGACCACAGTATTGTTTTATCCGTCAGTTATTTTTTTTCTTGTTGTTAAGAAATGTTAATCAAATGTCAGAAAGTAGTGAAACAAGGTTTCTCCTTCTCAGGAGTATTTTAAACTACCAGTGACCTGCTGCCCACAGACACAGAGGTGATCACATACAGCAGCTGAATGCATCTTGTTAAAAATGATCATCCAGTCTCTACAACATCTAGAGTTTCTGGACTTGCCCAGACTCACCAGATGATCAACACTAAGAGACTGAATGATACGGACAGGAACTTAATAGATAAACAGTTAATGAATTAGAACATAACTCTAAATGTCGAGGCACTACATTATTAGTGCCCTGCTCGGTGGATTCTTTCGCTCATTGTGCGACTCTCGACCTCGCTGACCTCGACGTTAGTGTTGCCAGTGCAAGCAGTTAGCCACCATGAAGCTTCATTAGCTTTGACCTTTTATTTAATTGAACTCCTTTACTCATCCGCGAGGCTTCTTCACTCCACCTCTTCACTCTGAACAGAAAGGATTCGGGGAGTTGCCGTTGTCGTCTACAGGAAGGAATGGATTAACTCCCTCTGTATATTCTCCAGATAGCATCACAGAGACGAGCTCTGATTGTGAAAAGTGTCACAGTGTAATCCTGTTTCCTGAGTAACCGTTTGTCAGGTTGTCATGGCAAGTGAGGAGCGAGAGAGGGAGGGTTCCCCCCTCTCCTCTGGCCCAGGTCTTATCATCCTCCCCCAGATGCAGCTGCTACTCCAGCCGCCCGTCTGATGCAGGCCTCCCCAGCTGCAGGAGGGCCACGATAACACACTGTATGCACTCCTAACATGTACCAAGGATTCACTTGAGAGGGATTTATATCTGCTTTCTGGCTTTTCCTTCTATGTGTGTGATCCTTCTGGGCCCATCTCGGTAGTGAAATGTGTCTTGTTGTTTCGTGAAGAAGCTTAGCCGTGAGACTGGGTTTTACGTGGGGGTTAGGAGTGCAGGAAGAGAAACATTATGGGAGAAAAATGGAGGAAAGGGGATTAGTAGTGTTTTTCCATAAACCTGTGATCTGGGACCCCTGGTGCTGCTGCAAAGAAGTAACTTCTCCTGCTTCTGAAAATCCTGCTCTTTGTGACTGGTGTTGGCTGGAATAATACCATATGTGATTGTGAAAGGTGCCCTGTTTGTATTTTGAATTCTTTTTCTCCAATTTTATCTGTGAAAAGTGCTGTCCTCCTTTGATGTAACAGTTGTAGAAGACTAAATCCAAAATATTGTATTATTTACAGTAAAGACAAGTCAAACATGTTTGAAATATAATATATTTGCCACTGGTTTGCTTTTACTTTTGAACATGTCATTATGTCTCAGCACCAGCAATAACTGTGGCCAAAAGTGTTATGTTTTCAGGATGCCTGATCATCCCATTCTTGTAAATGTGATATCTGAGTAAAGCATGTAAAGCATTTCCTCTAAGCTGGAGCAAACGTCCTTTTGGATGAACTGGTTAGATTTTGGTGGTCAAAAGTCACACATTAGGTAACACATTTTAATTATGACCAAATTTCAAACATATGTCTAATAGGATTAAACAATAAAGTGGGTAGGTTTTTAAATTTGTCGCTTTTTTGTTCTGTCAGAATCAGCTTTCAGAATCAGCATGTGAACACATACTAGAAATTTGTTTTTGCTTCTCTTAATGGACTTAGACGTTCATTTTTTTTGTACAGCAGTAGTTCACCACAAGCTCATTGCTTTTGCTGTTGTTAATATTCAGGTGGTGGTTGTTGTTGTTGTGTAACAAAGCTCTCCATCAGTCCTCTGTAACAATAGTTTCTAAGTGACGCCAATATGTTTCTCAAAGGAAATTATTGACTTGAATGTCAATGTAGTGATAACTTCCATTTCACTTATTACCTTTTTATTAAATCCTTTCAAAGTGTACATATATGAGTCTGGACAGACATGGATGTAAACTGCAACTTGACTGTTTGATGAAGGAATTCAACCCCAAGGTGGTAATTCTAGTTTGTAATATCAGTTTAAAAATGTAATTTGGTGTCAAAAAAGTCATTCGATTTCACTAGAATCTAATTAAACTCTAAACATGCAGTTTAGTCACACAGAACCTCAAATCTTGCACTATTCATTAAGAAGCTCCATAATTAATTTTAATTTAGAAGTGTCATGTTTTTTTTTAACTGAAAAACTTATTTTCAGATGCAGATGTTGAATCGATAACAAACTGAAGTGAGTGTGACTCTCTCTGCTTCTGCAGCTTTCGCACCAGTAAAGGAATCGGTTACTCCGCTCACTTTGTGGGAAACTGTCTCATCGTGACATCGTTGAAGTCAAAAGGAAAAGGCTTTCAGCACTGTGTGAAATATGATTTCCAACCCCGCAAGGTAAACGCACACACATACATAAGCAAGCAAAACCAAATACCTCAACAGAATAATTTCGATTGGTATTCCTGGGACACTTGTTAGACGAGGCAGCTTCTCCAGTGTGATGTTGCTCTCATCTCGTATCCGTCCTCGCACTCACTAGATGTGTTGATGAGTGTAAATAAGTCTGTCAATTAAGACCTGCACGCTGTCAGCATTCTGTTACTGTACTGCACACACACACACACACACACACTTGATGAGATGGCCTTCCTCAGGTTTTGCTGACCCAGTAGAATCTCTGCACTGGCTAACAAAGTTCCCAGTGGTTCCATTTGATCAATTTATAAGTCATCGTGGCTCTCAGCATTATATCCACCGTGTGCATGTGTTAATGTGTGTGTTTGTGTGTGTGTGAGTGGCTGCGTGCGCGTGTTGTATTGTCCAACAACATGCTACACCAGCAAAAATGCGCTGTCCTCCTCCCCATGGTACACTGAGGTGAGCAGGGCTTCGCCGGAGAGTTCTGGCGAATGAATAAGGTTAACATTTTGTGGAAAGCTGCTGCTGTTAAGAGAGAACATTTTCAGTATTGCAAAGGCACAAATTTTGATCAAGCCAGACAAACACATCTTGAGGATGTAAGCGATGTACTTTTTAGTAAAATGTCCTCCATTTGTGGTGATTTGTACTTGCTGAAAAGGAGCCTTTTGCTGTAGCAGATTATATTTGCTGAGCTCGGTAGAGAAGGCAGAATGCTTGGTTTAAGGCCGAGCTGTAAAAGAACCTGCAATTTTGTAATGAAGTGAAATGTGATGAGTTGGAAAGAAAGAATGAAAGAAAGAAATCAATCAATAAAAAAACTTAGAAAAAAAATAGAAATGCCTCATTCAACATGAAACACAGTAGAAACTGTCCCTTGTGTTGGGAACCTGAGCCAAAACAAAACAAAAAGCAAAATTTGCTTTCATTCTTAAATTTGCGTATGATTTGTTTTAAGTTATTGTTCTTGTCTCTTTTCAAACATGTCTTTTTTTTGTTTTGTTTTTTTGTGTGTGTGTGTGTTTTTCAGTGGTACATGATCAGCATCGTCCACATCTACAACCGCTGGAGGAACTCCGAGATCCGTTGCTATGTCAACGGTCAGCTGGTCTCCTACGGCGATATGGCCTGGCACGTCAACACCAATGATGTAAGGACACAGAAAAAGGAACTGATCTTTGTGAAGACAAATTACATTAAAGATTTCAGAAAAACACTCTTGAGTTGATTGAGAAACTTCCATGGACATCAGGAGACGGCAGTGCGGAGTTGCTGTTGAGAGAAAATAAATATTTTCTGTTAACTGTATACTGTTGTCAGAAGTTTTGCTGCCAGCCTCAGAGATCCAGTCTTGCTCTGGCTTTGCTTATACTTCTCTCCTATTGCGATATTGGCAAACACTTGAGGTTTGTCCTCTGCAAAGTTGTCCTTGGGCCCTGTTCCAGCATAGCTCACCCAAACTCCAGCTTCAAACTTTTCCATTTAGCAGGGGACAGGTAGCCTGACCCCTCAATGGCAGCAGAGCCTTCATTACATTTCCTTCCTGGTTGGCCCTTGACATTGCTTCAATTACCAGGGGCTGGCTTTGTTCTCTGTAAGAAATACCTTGGCCTCGGTGTAAAATATCTTATAATTTGTTCAGTTCGCAGAAAGACTTGAAAAGAAACATATAGTAAATGAGTGAAGGAACAAGTCTCAAAATGTGCTGATGCTATCAAGGTTTGTTTTGTCCTGAAGGCTGAAGATAAAACTTATTTCATCACTTTGAAGAAGCAGAAGAGTAAAGATTTCATTGTGATAAGGGGTATCGGAGCCTTGGAGTAGATGGAAGGCGAGTACAGGGAAAGAATGTAATAACAGGTGATGGCAAAGTTGTGACAAAGCAATTAGAAGCAAGCAGCTATCAAAAGTTCATCTATTTGTTCACCATTCACTCTGTTTATTGCTGCAGGATCCCATGAACTCATGACCAGAAGCTGAAAGTTTAAATCGCCCCCTGGGGACAAATAAAATGTTTTGAATTGAAGTGAATGATTCACAGTGAACTCTTAGGACATCTTAAAATGTGAAGAGCAGCAAACTTTAAAGAAACATTTCATGTATCCTAAAAGTGAGAAGCACAGAATCTACAAGAGAAGCTGTGGCTAACCATCCTATAGTTCAACAAGGCTAGAATTTATTTTAGTGTTAAACTTAAAACAGACTACAAAACAATTAAAAAAATCTCTCAAAATGACACGGACTTGTAAGGAAGCTCTGATAATCTAAAATGTTTGAGATGATGGCTAATTTTTTCTTGCTTTCTGCCTTTTCTCCAGAGCTACGATAAGTGTTTCCTGGGTTCATCAGAGACAGCGGATGCTAACAGGGTGTTCTGTGGTCAGCTTGGAGCCATTTACGTATTCAGTGAAGCGCTCAACCCAGCTCAGATCTTTGCCATTCACCAACTTGGTCCGGGATACAAGGTGAGACGGCGCCCGCCCACATGCTACCTCATCACCTACCGTACTGTATATTCTCTGCACACATCACCTACATCAGTGTCATGCACTTTTTGGCAGGCAGAAATCCTGGCAACCTGAGGACTGCATTTTCAGTGTTACTTCATGCTGTCTTTGCCCGTTCACATAGTCAGCAAGAAGCACCTGAGGCCATCGATCATTCTTAGCTGTCAATCAGAAAAAATAGATTGTACATTTGTGCCAGGGTGCCCTTGTTGTTGGGAGATTGAGGTTTTTTGTCGTCAGTGAATGTGTACCGTAGGTTTCACATCCTCTTATAGTGCAGTGATGTGGGAGCTTTGAGTTCTCTGTTTTATCACTCAAAAAGAACAACACTTTCATACTGCCGTCACGTGGAGTGACTGAAATTAGGCTTTTCAAACCTTTCAGCAATTTATTCCCATTCCCGTTTTGCAAAACATTTTAACCGATTTATCCTTTACTTTTATATTATTTCACCATGTATCCACAAGCTGTCTGTTTCAACTTTTTATGAATTTGTTTTGTCTTAAATATGTGGTATCATAAGTGTTTTCTGTCAGACTTGGTTCTCTTTTAATCATCATCACATTTACTCATTATTTTTGGCTATTTTAACTGTATATACACTATATTAACTGTCAAACCATTTAATCTGATGACTTTTCTGCTCCACTGTTGGCTACTTCAGAAGTACAACATTTCTCTATTCTGTTTTAGGATGAATTTACGAAGCAAAAAAAAAAAAAACTGCTTAAAAAATACTTTTAAAGTGGCTAAAAAGCATGTGTTGTTACTTTATGTACACCTTTTTCAACCAGAAAACAGAGAAGAATCTGGTGTACAGCAGATGAGGCAGAAGTGCAGCTGAAAGACATGTGATTTGCGTGAGGGGTGTGACTGCCTTTTTTTTTTGGGGGGGGGGGGGGGGCACTTGCTCGCTACCTGCATTTAAATTGTCCTCACTCAAACTTCTACAGGTGATGGAAAGACATCCCTGTAAATGAACCAAAACGTTATATAAAGTTAAAATAGATGAAGCATAATGAGATTAAAAGCAATGAAAAGTAAATCACAACACTATCACTAAATACCTTCTGGGAAATCACAAATTGATGTTGGAATTTGCAGTTTGGGTGTGTGTAAGTGTGGATGCATGCCTTTAAACCCAGAGTCTAGACATAAAACCTTCCTGTGGTAATATAAATTATTCAAATGAAGCTTCACAATGTTGGGTGTTGAGCACTGATAGCTTTAGAAATCACCATCTCTGCCTTTTGGCCTGGCTATCGGTGACAGCTGAGGTGTCGCAACACCTTGCCAGCTGTCTGCTTCTTGTTTTGGCAGACTTGCACGCCTCAGGCCACTTACAGCTTGTTTATGAAGGTGTCCAAAACTGTCAAGATTTCCTCACCATGAGGCTGCACGGATATCTGAGGCTGCTGATGTGTGCCAACAGCTGCTGATATTTCAGCAGCTCCTTAGAAAAGGGTACATACTGAATCAGTAATTTGCTTTTGTTACCAAGAATTGATAATGTGAAACAGAAGAGAAACATATTGACAATATGCAGAGTACACGCAGGTAGCTTGGGGGTGGAGTTTTGTCTCACACACTACAGGAGCACTGAATCATACATGTGGGTTTCACACCTTTGTCTTTCTCTCATCCTCTTTTTCACACCTCTCATGACATAAGGCACATTTTAGACCAGAGTTCTCACTCCTAATGCTCACATGATCTGGGTTTGCGATGTCTTGGCCATGAATACTGATTCCACTTTCTGTCACAGCCAATGGTTTCCCGGGGCTGATCAGTCAGATGATTGCTTCTCTGCTTGCCGCAGAATGGGCTTCTCAGATGCCCAGAAGAGACCATTAAATGGCTCAGTTGTTTCAAAGCTGCAGGCCCCAGTGCTAACGTCGCAGTGATGAGCGCGCAGGTTTTTCACTTGGCTGAAGGAGAGCGCCGGTGGGACTCAGCTTGTGTCACATAGCTTCCTGTCTTAATGTGGATATAGGCCGGTCCTTGTTCTTGTGACTTCACACAGATGCTGATGTGTAAAGGTGACAAGCTGCTCCTGGGGTCCTGCCTAATCGGTGCTGACGAAAACTGCTTCTGTGTATACTGTAGATTGTACGTGTGTGTGTGTGTGTGTGTGTGTGTGTGTGTGTGTGTGTGTAGCTGTAGGTAGCCTTTTGGTCTCAGCCACTGTGAGAGTTACTGTTCAGTAACGAGGAGGAAAAAGCAGACAGACACTGTGCTCGCTCTGCTAAACAAGCCTTCAACACAGTGAGGGTGTTCAAGGTCCTTTCACTTGACGCTCTTCATGATGGCCGACACGACACTGTGCGTTCTGAATACCGTCTGTATGTGTGTGCAGTGCCGCACTTCCATGCTCTCGTAATGACAGGAAGAAGATGGAACATAACATCTTGTTTTTCTGTGTGAGCTATGGCTAAAACAAAACTACAGTGTTGTTTTTTTTGTTTTGTGTGTGTGCATGTGTGTGTGTGTGTGTGTGTGTGCGTGTGTGTGTGCTGTCACTCATATGGTGTTGAGAGTGTGTCCCTGGTCACACTATTCATCAGGAGTCCAGCTGTCCTCATTGCAGAGCACTGCCAACAATCTGGCCACAATGTAATTAATGGACCGTGTGAGTCTATCTGGACACCTGTATTGTATGTCTGTGTGTGTGTTTTTCCATGCACACCTGTGTGTATTTGTCAAGTTTCATTTCAGTGAAAGTCGTTTTATTTTATGCATTTTAATGTTGACCTTTTAGAGAATTATATTAAAAATATTATCCTAATTGACTTATGTTCTTAGCACAGCAAATTGATGTGTCCTAAAAGTGTCCTAAAAGCTGAATTTTTAATATTAGTTACTCTTTGTGTGATCACATTCTATTTTATTCAAGCACCATTCTTCATTCATGAAACATTTAAAACGATAACAAACCCTCAATATGCAATTACATCTCTGATACTTGATTTGCTAAAAATAAGTTTCACTTTTTAGTTGCGGACTGGAGCAGGCTCATACTGAGCTGAATGGAGTGTGTGTGTGTGTGTATGTGTGTGTGTGTGTGTGTGTGTGTGCGTGCGCTGTTATCACAGCAGGCCAGTTTCGTATCTGCAGCTGTCAGGTGACTGTTGTGTCCTCCATGTGTGTTTGCGTAACAAGGTGATGGACACATGTGTCAGAGTAGAAATGCACGACTCTCCTCCACTCTTCCATGCTGCTTGTCGAGTGCCTCCCAGTATTTAAAGAGTCAGCAAAGCTCTTTTACACTTTCAGTTACCTGCCTTTATCGTTCAGCGCAAATCACAGCAACACCTATATGGAAGTACACACACATACACGTTGTAAATGCACTGTAATGAATGAGCTTACTCCGCAAAAAATATGCATCTTAATAAGTGTATTAATTTCACATTCAGGGTATTCAGGGTTGTTTTTTTCCGTGCAGCGGGTCCCCTAACCTTCAAAATAAACCGAAGAGCAATTTATTTGTGGTCGTGATTGATTATCCCTGCACATGGCTGCAGTATTCCAGCTTACTTTTAATGGATAAGCTTTTTAATGCAGCTGTTTAATATACAAGCATTTTAACAGTGGGTCATCAGCTCTTGTATTTCACTGAACTAATATGCTCAGAAAATGTAAACATAGGCATGCTGTCCTACCATGTAATTCCCGTTAATTACTCTTGGAAATAATCATCAAATTATAGGTTTATATAAAGAAGCTCTTTGTGCCACAGATGATTCTGATAATTAGAAAGAAGGAGAAAATTATGATTAAAACAGTGCTAAGAAAAAAAAGAAAGAAAGCAGATTTGCATTCAACCCCTGGATGGAGATAAGCACGTTATACTGTGGAGGAGCCGTTTTGTTCAGACGCCTCCATTGTGCAGTGTGGAACTTTGTGGTACTTGGTTAAAACCGCTCAGGGCGCATTTTCTACATCAGACCTCAGATGAAAGGATCAGAACAAGACGGGCCTGCAGGTCTGTGAGCAGCCCGGAGCTTTCCTGTGCAGTCAGGCTGAGCAAGGCACCTGGGGACCCAGCCGCTCGAAGGGGAGTGCGCCCTGTGCCTGGAGCTGCTGCAAAGGGTGCCAGAGCAACTCGCTGGCCTTTCATCTGTGGGCCTATAATGCTTCATGTGTTCACCGCTGCAGGATATATGGACCCACAGACCTTTGCAGACAGACAGATATAGACATAAATACAGACACACATGAAGCAAACTCCTTCAACATCTGCATGGACACAACAAATTTGTTTTTCTTTAAGGCAGAAGAGAAGACATGCTCTACAAGTCTTTAGCTTTCCGCCATCTCTAATGTGTCAGTTTATATTTCGGTCTTATTGTATGAGAAACTAATATCCTTGTAAAATAGTCCATGATAAAGATATTTTAGACTTTAACAAGATAAAGGCTTAGCAGCAAGTGGAAAAGGTTAAAGCTGGTGTTATGCACATGAGGAATGTGACTTAATATGCAGGAATTGTGAGACTGAGAAAATGCCTGCACTCTGGACTGTAAAGAAAGAAGATAAATTTAGAGTTCTGAGTGCTTCTCTCCCACACATCCGCTACCTCTCTCCATTTCTTATTGTGCGCTAATTGAATTAGTGCGCGGGTTAGCGCTGTGTTCATTAAGCTAATGCTGGGTTGTTTATACACGGCTCAAGCTGCAATTAAGCAGACTCCATTTTGGGTGTTGAGCTTGACGAACCTTCACACTCTCATCTCTGGACAAGCCAACGTTTTTCTGTCTGATTCATCATCATCTTCTCTCTTCACCACTGCAGAGCACATTCAAGTTTAAGTCGGAGAGTGACATCCACCTGGCTGAGCACCACAAGCAGGTGTTATACGATGGTAAGCTGGCCAGCTCCATCTCCTTCACCTACAACGCCAAGGCGACGGATGCCCAGCTGTGCCTGGAGTCGTCGCCCAGGGAAAACCCCTCCATCTTCGTCCACTCACCTCACGCTCTCATGCTACAGGTCAGTCTGGTCAGATTCCCCTGAGCGGCTGTTCATCACTAGCCTGGTTCTAGTCCTCTGAATCACTGCTGCGTCTCTTGATTAGTTCAACTCATATGAATGATTGAAGTGAAATGAAATGGCAGTTCAGTCTGATTATGAAGCTAGTTTGTCATTGGCTGACTCACAGCCGCCTCAGTTGCTTTTGTGAAAAATCTGTAATGTTTATTCAGCTGTAGATGCTGGGTTTACCACAGATGGACCATTAAAAAAAGAAAATACAAAATGCACCCAGTTGCCACTGTACCCTGTAGTAAATACCAGTGTTTTGAAGTTCACATTTTTTATTTTTGGTGACACTCTTCTGTTAATTGAAGTGTCTCCTTTGAGGATACTGCTCTTACAGCAGCTGTATTTGAGCAAATATCTTTGGAGGTGTACTTTCAAGGTTGGTGAGGCTCTGCTTTGCGAATGGTGATTCTTCTGTGTATCTGTAAGAATTTTCTCCTTTTCTCATTGTGTGAACGATTGCCCCCCGCAGTTCAGGCAGCAATTCTAAACTACAAAGGCAGTGAATCGAATTTTATTGTAGTTACAGTTATTTTTGTTAGTTAAGAGGTTGAACGGTCATCTTTTTTCAGGAGTTGAGTTCAGTGAGTTAAGGTAAAAGCTTGCACAGGTGCTGTTTAGAGTTTTGGCACAATTAAAATGATTTTAAAAGGAATTCTTCATTTTTTTCTCTCTGACATCTAAGCTAAATACTCTTTATTGCACTACAGCATTAGGAAAAATGGTTTAGACTTGGATTAAAATCAGGACACTTGATTATGAATACACATGAATAACAGACAATATACACTTACAATATGAGCATCCATTGACAGCTTGTGTTCTTATTTTTTTTTAGCTTTATTTATCATTAAAATTGTCACAACAGTAGAGCCTTTGCTCTAAATTTCAGTATGGCAGTTTAATTTCTGCTGTTCATACCTACAGTGCAGTTTGTGTCTCAGTCAAACCTAACAGTCCATATCTGTCCCACAGGATGTGAAGGCCATCGTTACCCACTCCATCCATAGCGCCATCCACTCTATAGGGGGCATCCAGGTCCTGTTCCCTCTCTTCGCTCAGCTGGACTATAAACAGCTCAATGATAGCAGCGTGGACACCACAGTCTGGTGAGTGGTCTACACAAGGAAACCAAGTAACTGTCAGTGATGAAATGATATAAACAGTTTGAATGGTTCCTACGACATCCAAAATGTGTGTTTTGTTGTTTGGTATGCAAGTGATGGATGAACACAGAAATATCGGAGGGAAAAGGTAAAGAAGAGAAAAAAAGAGACTGTAAATGACATTAGATAAGGATGAATCTAATGTGTGTGAGACTTATCTTCCATCTGAAAGATCAGACTTGGACAGTTAGGCTGCAGGTATAAATGTCTCAGAGCAGGATGTGTGATTGTGAAGGGAAGAGGAGTTGTGGTTTTCCCTGCAGCAATGAGCAGGTTTTAGGAAGTCGGGGTGTCTGCGTTCTTCTCGCTCTAACATTGTCCTCATACTGCCTCCATCGCATGAGCCTTAATGTGGTTGCATATCAGGAAGCACCTTCACGTTGTGTTAGCTGCAATCAGACTAATTGTCAAACATCGTCAGGGTAACAAACACAAATCCACCTGCTTATTAAAACAAATGATGGTGAAGGTAAATGAGGTAAACATGGAGCAGATTGTCTTGTGTGCTCCATTCAAGAGCATGCAGGAAACCATCAAAGATTTCCACACAGCATTAGAGCAGCATGTGTGTACAATGTGTATGTTACAGTGCTACCCTGCTGGCGTTCCTGGTGGAGCTGTTGAAGAGCTCAGTGGCCATGCAGGAGCAAATGCTGGGAGGGAAGGGCTTCCTAGTGATTGGATACCTGCTTGAGAAGGTCAGTAAAAGGCACAATGAGAAGTTTGTGATGACCAGTTTGTGTGTACATGACCATGTACATGTTGTTGGGTAAATAAGGACAGTAGCCTTGATTAGGTACCATGACCTCCAGTGAGGTTCTCAAGGACTGTTAAGGCCTCCAGTTTTATAATGCTTATGTGATTAAATACTTTTCTAAGTAAGGTATTGTGTTTTAACAGCCGTTATACTCGTGCTTATCTGTTGTACACTCAGTTGCCAGTTTATTAGGTTCACCTAGGTAGAACTAATGTAGTCTAATACAGCAGTCCACTTTTTGTTAAAAGTGAAAAAGTGGTTCGCACGGCCATTCAGTCTGGTAAATCACATTTTTATTTCCTGATTTTTTTTTTTCAGTCATCACGAGTACACATCACCAGGGCAGTACTTGAGCAGTTCTTGTCCTTCGCCAAGTATCTGGATGGTTTACCTCACGGAGCGCCACTCCTCAAACAGCTCTGTGACCATGTCCTCTTCAACGCTGCCATCTGGATACACACCCCTGCCAAGGTCTGTTTACTTGCGTGCATTTACTCAGTAAGTGTGTGTATGTGTGCTTTCATGACCTTGCTGCAAAAAAAAAAAACAAAAAAAAACTGAAGGGGGAATAGACTCCAAATAGGTATGATGAAAAGAAAAAAAATGGAAAAAGAAACTAAGAAAGAAAATATCTTTTGTTTATTATGCTCAGGAATTTTTTTTTCTGAATTGAATAGTAGTTGAAAGCATAGCTAGCATAAAACCTAGAAGAAGGAACGACTGCCGTGTTAGTGGCCATTGCCCTTTACAATAGTATCACAAAGAAGATTGCAGGACACAAAGGGAGGAACTTGCACATCATGCAGGGAAAGGACAGAACACGCAAGAGAAGGAAACAAAGAGAAAAAGTGACATTTGAAAAAGACCCTGGGACAGGAGAGGGATGTGCATTCCTCTTTTCCCTCTCACTTTGAACTCGATGTGAGTATTCCTGGCATCCCCGCAGGGCCAGTCAGCTCTTGCTTCCATTATTTTCAGAACTTCCTGACTCCTTGTCCTCTCCCCTCTGACCCTGAGATGTGATTGGCTCCTGGGTATAGCAGCTCCACTCTCCAAGCCATGCAGTTAGATTAGTTATAGTTAGAATGGAAGAAATTCGCCTGAGCTACTGCTGCAAGGGACAATAAGGAAGGTGTGAACATCAGAATCCAATACAGGATAAACACGTCAGCCTTAGCTGACATGTCACCGTGAAACAGTTCAAAGTGTCCCGACTATTCAATTGCAAACTGGGTTTTTGCTTTTAATTGAGTGCCAGTAGAGAAAGCTCCAGTAAACATTCAGCATAGCCAGAATGAATAAACATAATAAATGTACAGAGCAGCATCACACACAAAAAAAATCTTTTAATCCTTTAATCTTGCTTCGACTCTACTGTTCTGTCTCCCACTGTGCTTTATTATTTTCCACTTCTCAGGGTATTATCACCTTCATTATTGGCGAGAATAACCTTGGTCATACTCAGGACTTAATGAAACTCTTGAAGAAATCATATCTGAATCTCATCTCCCATCTCTCACAATGCTTCCCTCGCTTCACACTGAAAATAAAGAGCCTGTTTTCTTTACCAAGCGCTCCTGCTAACCGTAATCATTTCAGAGACGGAGGCATGTTTGTTATAAGCTACTGTTGCAGCAGTGCAGCCCAAGCTGTTGTGCCACGATCGCGGAGTTTCAGGCTTTTCTGCAGTCGAAACCTGTTGTAAATAGACGCAGATAAACACATCAGCTCAATGAAATGTAATGTAATGAAGGCCATTTTAGTCAGCTGAGTGCACTCTACATTCTAGATGAGCTGCGGTTCGGTTCTGTCAGGCCGCAGCACTCTGCTAATTTCATCCACTTAAACAGAGCTGCCTCGTTACGGCTGGTCCTTAGCGTCGTGGTCACCGTAATGAGCTCAGAGATTTGTAAGCATGCAGCAGACTCGAGTCTGTACTGGCGACGAGGGGGGATCGGTTGGTGAAGTATTAGAAGAGGGGAAAAAGGAAGGAACGGCATGAAGGCTGGAAGGAAGGGGAAAAAGGAAATGAGCAATTGGAGAGCATCCTCTTTAAATGTCAGTGCTGCTTAAGGAGTTCCTCAGATGCTTGACGGCTTCAGGCGCAGAAAGATCAGAAATAACATAAAGCAGAAAACACTGGTGCTTTTGTTGGAGGGAAGTTTCCTACCACTCCCCTGTGGCTGTCTTTTTACATTAAAACTGCCTTTAGTGTGCACACCAGAAACACGCTCAGGTGATTTGTTATTCTGCAGCAGGTGTCTGACAATTCGTATTTGTTTGTTGACCTTTGTGCTTGTGTCTATATCTGCTGTATAAATGTATGTGTGTGTGTGTGTCTGTACAGGTCCAGCTTTCCCTCTACACATATCTGTCTTCGGAGTTCATCGGCACGGCCACCATCTACACCACCATCCGCCGTGTCGGCACCGTCCTACAGCTGATGCACACACTGAAGTACTACTACTGGGCCATCAACCCACTGGAGTGCAGTGGAATCACACCCAAAGGTCTTGGTACGTGCACACAAGCATGCAGACATGCTCACTGTGAGAAAATAGGAAAGTAACAGTGACATTTCACACTTTTAACACCACTATATATTTCACGACACTATTTCTGACCAGGCACATATTGTACATTACATTTAAGGCACATTAATGTGTCTGTCTGTTAATCGGTTTGGCTCAAATTCTCCCACTCGATGTCTTTTTCTTCTTTACCGTCTCTGCCTCTGTCTTTATTCGTCTTAATCATACATACAACATCTTTTTGACACGGTGTTTTCTTTAATTTTTACAGCATCCTCTCATATCCCCACAAAAAACGTTGCCACTACACAAATATGTAGACGTAGTGGTAATGTCTGACACGCAAGTAGTTACGTATTTATATTATCCATTTGTTTTTCGGTTTGTCTTTCCATCCTTCTACTGTGGCTGTGAAAGGTCACAGGTGACTGCGGCACATCTTATTACATCCATCTTATTACAAGGCTAACACGCAAAGACACTGTCACATTCTCACCTATGTGCAATTTAAGGTGTTTTAAGCTTCAGCCAATTAGGTGGTCATGCTGTTGGACAGTTTCACCTTTCTGATCTCGCCACTGAGGGAGCTGCATCAGATCATTACTGTAACTTTTTGAAACCGGCAATCGAACAAGCAAACGTCCGTTTGCCGAGGAGAGAGTGGAAGAAGGGTTTGAACTTCTCTCTCGAGTTTGGGTTTTTTGTTTCTCATTCATCAGAGAGCTATTTCTGGCATGTAGTGCAGTACTATGAACGCTTTCCAGGAGAGATTGTTCAAACCGATGTGACATTATTCCCAGAGTTCCCATTTGGAACATGTCTAAAGACTTTGGCTTTAGAGCCTCAGATTCAACTGACCTGCATGTCTTTGGACCGTAGGAGGGAACTGGAGGGAAACCCGCAGAAACACATTAGAACTCACAAACCCCAAAACAAACACAGTAAGGGTACATTAATGACATCTGCTGCATTTACATTAACTATATAGTTGGTATTTATGCCTGCGTTCATAATACAAATGTTTATTTTTATGTGCTGCAGATGTGAATCTAAAAAGCTTATTGAGACATCGTGTGTGATATCACGTGAGACTAATAACTTGTGCTGACTTGGCTTTTAAACACTTTTAAAAGTAGCTGCTCCATTAGTGCAGTTTACAGATAAAACTGACCTCAACATTTCCAGCTGAAGTCCTCCTTTAATTAATACATAAAGTGGGAGAGTTTTGAGTTTTTAAATATAGATTTTCTCTGCTGCAGTCACACTTTGTCATTAAAGAGGTCAAACACAAGAGGATCTTAACTCCACACAAGCCAGATACTAAAAATATCTTTCTGCTAAATCTACATTATTTCTGAGTCGACACAATGATCATCACTTTCACGCAGTTGTTAAATATTTCTCTCTGTCCCTGACTGCTGTTGAAACAGTCTGCCTCCCGTGGAGCTGTGTCAGCTAACAAGTACATTTTATGCTTGTCAAGAAAATGTAGAGGAGAAAGTTTAATTGCATGCAGTTGCTGCACAAGCTGTGATTTGTTTATTTTTTTGTGAAAAGATCAACTTCTTAAGATGAGCTTAAATGCTTTAAAATTGTCAAATCAGTTGTAGTTACAGCTGAAAACAACCGTAAGTCAATCTTCAATGAGGCTCGAATAACTGAACATTTAATGGCTTCGAGTGGTTGTGCACATTGGCAGAAACAGACGCGTACATGCGTTAAGTGGGCGTGAGTGGGTAACTTTTCCTTCCCTCAACAACCACGTTCATGAGAGACTGTGCAGCTCTGCAATTGAGAGTGAATAAGATCTTTGCACAAAAGACTGCATATTCCTCTTACCTGTAAAAATATCATTTCTGTTGAGCAACGGTGTTGCTTGTGAAGCCTGCGTGAATTTGTTTTTATTTTTTAAACTGAAATGTGCACACGTCCTTCTGTGCCTCCTGTGGCAAACAATGTGTATCTGGAACCAAAAAATTTCAAACACCAAAGAATTTCATCATTCCAAACACAACGCGGTGACAAATAAGATTTTGTTTGTTCACTGCCTTTGTAATTCAGCTGAGGACAACGTTAACACAGCCACTGTTCCCAGAGCTTCAGAGAGGTTGGCACTGGCCTTTCACTTTAATCAACCTCCTCTTTTGACCGGGGAGCCTCCACTGACGATGAGAACGCATCCCACGTTGCCCTGGCAACAGACAGATTTGATTGGCAGATCCAAGGGAGCCTTTGGAATTTCTAATCAAGTGGCTGTCTGGCTTCCTTTCTGTTCTGGCAATATTGCTGTTTGACTGCTGGGATTTAGCCCCATAAAGAAGCACTGATAACAGGAGAAATTAGCCTCAGACACGTACTAATGTCTGTGCAAAGCTAAAGGATGTGCTAGTTGTGGTTTGGAAGTCTCATATGTGTGCACTCGACTATACTGTAGGAGTGTGATATGCAGTGATAGAATTAATTTGCATAGTAATGGGCAGATATTTTGAACATACAAAGGGCTTTGTGGACAGAAATGTGTTTAACTGTACCTCAGTTTGAATTAATGAGGTTGACTCCGAGCTGCAGATAAAGAGTATTTTTTTTTTTAACCCTGCTTCTGCTTTAAATCTGTTATAAATGCAAAATTCCTCTCAGTTTTCCCTGTATTTTGAAACTAACTTCATCTGAAAACATGGGAGACACAGTGAAGACATGTAGTGCGCCTAATAAAAATATCTAATTTTTCCTCGAGTCAGGTCCATTGCTTTAGAACTCATTATAAATCATAACAGCGACAGCTAAGCAGCAATTAAATGGCTTCTGTAAAGTAAAACAAGTCTGCTAGTAGAAACAAACTGGTAACATTAAAGTATTAACAAATTAAGTAAGCGATTTTTTTTTTTATGTATTTTGTTTTTCCTTTATGTAGTCTCATACCCTGTACATAGGTTGTAACATAATGCAGTTTGATGTTAAATTTCACAGTAAACATTTTATGCATCTGTCTGTAATCTTGAGCAAACACAAACTGAATATAGACCCCCAACTATATTCCCCCAAAAGTCTGCAGAAATTCACTTATTATTAGATCAAATCAACATGTGTGTATAGTTGTTGCAAGGCTCCCAAAGTCAGAACAAACTCACATGCACACACACACACACACACAAAATAACTCACAGGTAGAACAAAACTGTGGCAGATCAGCACGAAAGAAGCACATGAGAAAGAAAATGAAAAAATTGTGACGATAATTAAAGCCGTCCCCAGTGTGGCGGTTTCGCTGGGTGTAGTCTTCATTCGAATCCTCTTAAAAGAAGCCTAAAACAGAGGTTGCACCGTGGTGCATCCATTGCCCTCGTTTGACACAGAGCTGCTGCGTAACCATGATGGATAGCGAGCGTCGGCACTCCGCCTACGTTTACCAGCTTGACGTGTAAAGGTGATGGATCACAAGGGATCACTTCAGTGTCATGTTTTGGCTTTGTCAAGAGCAGAAGAACCGATTGAAACACCTACGCGCTCATATGATTCAAGGCCAGCAGAGCGTGACGAAGAAGCAGAGGGAGAGTCCTCATATCTTCTTCCTTTCACACCCTGTCTTTTGTGCTTTTCTTAGCCTACTTTCGCTGGCTAAGCAGCTGCGGGTCAGATATCGGTTTGAATGTTCTGAGAGGCGCGTTTCTTTGAGCTTACAATAAACACTGTTTGCAGTTGCAGTGCTTTCCCTTTGCAGCTTGCATAAAGTAAGGCCAATTCCAGACCTCCTGACGCAGCAAATGGTGCACACAAGCCTGCCGTCATAAATGTTTTTGTTGTCTTGTAAAATTAACAAACCTCTGTTGGCAATGTAGAGTGCTGATGAAAACGGGTAGCTCGTGAGGTTTATTGTGTACTGACTGTTTGCTATTGACAAGCTAAAGAATGAGCAGGTAAGCGGGAGGAGGAAGTCAACTTTAACTGGCTGCATCAAAGGGAAAAATGCTCCTATTTCTAAAGAGTGGGCTTTATATCATTCTTTCTTTGATATGAATCTATTCAGCTTTTGGACTATTTGGCATCATATTCCATTAGTCAGTTATTTGGCAGCCGTTATGAGTCAATTCATCACAGCCCTAAGCTTCTAGTGTATCTGGCATGCACATTAAACACCTCCAAAATGGCTGAAATACAATTACAAGAATCAAAATGCAAGGCCAACATCTGAGTTGTCATTTTTCTTCTTAAACATGTGCTACTGTGCCATACTTTCAGATGTCAAAGGGAGTTTTAAAGCCTCTCTTGAAGCTAACTGCAGCCATATTTCACAATGAACAAACGCAATAGATGAGAACATAAAATCGGTCTGTTTGTGGCTCTTAAAGCACACTTTTAAAGGTAATGTAGGTTCACGGCAAAGTGGAAATAAATGCTTCAAGACCTCATATGTTTTAGAAAGGCACAATGACATCAGAACTCACATGAGATATTATGCATAGGATGCTTTTGGGATTTTAACTTGATTATTTCTTTGTAGTTGCGCACAGCAAACAAACTGACCGAGTGCCAGAGCTTTAAATAGAAACAGTGGATTACAGTGCTTGTTTGGTTTGGATCTTTTGGACCATCAATCACGTTTTTGTAAACTGTCATGTCTTTACTGTAATCAGTTAGATTAGTACAGCTATAAAATATCCAGATTGCCAAATTGCCTCTGGAGTTAATGACAGTGATTTACAGTTTACATTTCTATCATAGAGCGCATGTATTTGTGTGTGTGTGTGTGTTAACATGTTTTCCTCTGCTCTCCAGGATGCCTAATAAAACATAATATCAGTAAACAGTAGTAAACAGACTGAGCTGTAGACTTATTTAGCTGATCATTATCGTGCATAAAAATTGATTTGTAACAGGAAATTATTCTTTTGTTTGTGTGCGTTTGTTTAGATGGACCACGGCCGTCCCAAAAGGAGATCATCTCGCTCAGAGCCTTCATGCTTCTCTTCCTCAAACAACTCATACTCAAGGTACACCGAGAGAATCACCAAGATCTTCATCACATAATTTAACTTGCACAAAAAAACGTTTCTTTCCATTATGTCCGCTGTTGTTTTTCTCCCTCGAGGGGAGCGCTGGCTTATCTAAAATGTGTGTGTGTGTGTCTGTGTGTGGAGAATCGCATTATAGATCAGCAGTCTGAATGAAACTCTGTAGCTATTGTGCTTGTGTGTACTTGTATTGATTTCCTGCACTTATACGGTGTATGTGTGTGTGTTTGTGTGTGTGCGTGCGCATGAGGTTGCTGCTGCATCAACCAAGAACAAAATTCATGAAGTCATCTGAGGTTAACAGAATGTGAAATCAGCCGAAGATCACGGCCGTTTTGGTGAAAGATGCCGTGTCTGTTTTGTTCACAGGACCGGGGCGTGAAGGAGGACGAGCTACAGAGCATCCTCAACTACCTACTGACCATGCACGAGGTAAAAGCTGTCAGAACAGACTCTGTGAGAGAGGCCCTACACTAAAAAGAGACAGCGAGTGCAATTCAGTGGAGCTTGTGGCAAAATTATGCATTATAATTTGTGGGCTGGAGTTATGGTCCACTTAAACGAGTGAGAGTGTGAGTCAGCTTTGGTGCTGTGACAGCATGAAAAATGGCGCAACTACGGACTGAACAGAATGTACTCTTCTGTAACAATTATATCTATTCTTGCTCTGAAATACCACCTGCCCTCCCCGCCCCAACGTTCACCCTGACAGCTCTGTCTTTGTCCTCTTTCTATTCTTCTGTCCCATCGAGTTTCCTCTACCTCCTTAATTCATCCATTCAACTTTTCTCCACAGGATGAGAATATCCACGATGTGCTCCAGCTGTTGGTGGCTCTCATGTCTGAACACCCAGCATCCATGATCCCTGCGTTTGACCAGAGAAATGGAATAAGGTGAATGCTGCCTACATGTATACACACACACACACACGCATGCACGCGCACGCATATACAAAGATTAGATACCAGATTCTCCTGACATGAAAAAGAATATGATTAGAATCATTGTCCATCTGAATAATTTTTGTTTAGACATTTGGTAAAGCCTTTTCTGTTTGTTTTAAGTCACAACAAGTAACCAATTCTCATCAGCAAATACACATCCAGTTAAATGTTAATTATGCTATTTAGAAACATTAAGTGTTAATCAAAAAAAAAAAAAAAGCTGAGCTTTTGTTTTTTTACATTTTGTTAAAGCAGGAAAAGTCTTAGAAATAATGCGCCAAATGTGACTGTATTCTCTGGTTTATCATACAAATGTTTGCTGCTTCTGTCTTTATTATATTACGAACAAAAGCAGTGCTCCTTTTTCTTTCAGCATATCTTAATCCAGCAACCTTAATGTTATTCGCTTTACCACGTAGTTGAACTTTGGTTTATATATGCTCATTTACATTACTGACATTACATATACAATAGGTAACTTCAACCTTCAACTTCAGCTTTTATGTCCTTGGCGCTTTGAAGTAGAAATGCTTCAGTCAGTGTGCTGACATGTGCTGACTTTGAGGATGTTTACTGAGTATCTGGCAGCAGGTGTTTACTGCACACAGAGGAACTCCTTTCAGCCTGCATGTAAAGTATTATAATCCCTTCATTGACACATAATCAATGTGGCTGTGTGTCTGACATGTTTCAGGGTGATCTGCAAGCTCCTGGCCTCAAAGAGCGAGAGTATCCGTGTCCAAGCCCTCAAAGTCCTGGGCTACTTCCTTAAGCACCTTGGGCACAAGTCAGTATCTCATTGTTTCTGTGCTTTCTGCTTCATATATTCTTTTGTGTGTTGTTTGGTGCTCAGTGAATGGTGGATCACTGAAATAAGGGGTCATATCTTAACCACAAAAACGTACCTATTAACACAGTGAGACTGAAAGCCCCCACATTGAGACCTGAATGTTAGAAAACACTGTGTGGTTAAAAACTGAAAACCACAGCAGTGCAGCCTCCAGTGAGCCATAGAAGGACTGTTTGTTTGTGTGTGTTCGTGAATATAATGTCCTCATCATCAAGTCCTGGCGGAATAATCATTCCAACAGTGTGCACTGGCAGGGAGGTGGAACCTTGATGGGCAGCAATGGATGCTGGGGGATTTATTCGTCCCGTGTGACACACGCCTCTCGCTGCACGACATGGGAGCAGGCTGTCGAGCTGCACCTGAGCCCTGCACCTTCAGTCCCCCACCTACTTAACATCTGCTCGAACCAAACACCCTGTGGGGCTGCCTCTTAAAGTTTACACATCTCTTCAGTGCTTATTGATCAAAAAATTAATCCAGAGAGTACACAGAATACAGCCAAACACTTACGCCTTTGAAATACATTAAAATACAGGATTTTAAAAAGTCATTATTTCAAAGCTACTGGCTCTGGTGTATGGCTTTGTTGATCTCGTAGATTAAATCAAAGTAATGAGAGTTAGTGCCATGTCTTTTGTTGTTGTTAATGCTTACACATACAGTATATGCATGTATGCATTTAGCCTCTTGTTGTCATGTCGAATTGAAAGCAGAGTGAAACTGCATCGTAGGCACATCATTAGGGCATCCCTAAGACTGTTTTTCAAAACGGACTTCCACCAACTGATGGAGGTCTGATAGTTACATCGGCATTTCATTTAAGAATTTAAGGGTAAGCATGTGTGTTTGTGTGTTTTTTAAATATCAGTCATGGTGATTTGTTATGACAGACCAAGGTTTGTAATTCAGTTATATATTTTCTGTTTTCATTTAAACATACACTATGCTGGATTTCACGTCTGACCCACTGGAAGTTTGCAGCAATGCATATATACTTGCAGAGACCCCCACTTGCCCCCTTTTTGCTTTGTTCTGGATGTTTCTGAGCAGCAACCTTTGGGCGGTGGTGTATGGCTGTGAGGAAAAACTTAGCGACCACTTTACATTGCCGTCTCTGTCCTCTGTCCTCGGTCTGTCAAAAGTGTACACACACCCAGTGCAGCAATGCAAGTAGCCTACGGGACGAAGCTCGCACTCCAGCTGCATTCACACAAAGATCTGAAAAGGCAGCAACACCTGTGAAACCAATCAGAAAACTGTATTTCTCTGATTCACTGCCTTGTTATCATTAACTCTGCTACCTTTTCTTCATTGAGTGTCTACTTTGACCACTGCTGCTCTATACATATAGACAGCAACTAACAAATCCGGCATAGGATACCATTAATTTGTGTAAACAAACAAGAAGGTCAAAACTGTATGTGAGAAAAACAATTCACACTTCTTGTAAAATGGAATTACTCTGTTAGAACAGAGAGTAAAATTAGTAACTCATTAAACAGACTGAAAATGTAATTAAATACATGATAATAAGAACTAAATGATTTGCTCGTAATATGTATGAGCAATGGAGTGAACGGAGAAACTGCACTCTCGCTGTCCAGCTTTGGGGATCAAAACGTTGCATATTTTTAAACATTTGTGCTAGTTTGGATCAAAATAGTTTTCATATGTGAATTAAACATAACATTTTCAGTCCTTGCTTAGTTTCTCACAGCTCAGCTATGTAATATCACCTAACAACATTACTGCAGTCTGTTTGGTTTTCAGTTATTTAAGACCAAAACATGTAGTGTAAAGTTAATTGAATTTCTCCTTTCTATTGATCTAAGTCAGGAATATGCAGAAGCTTTCAGTATTACTCACTTTTCAAAAAATACTCAACTAATTTCTGAGCCTGTCAAGTTAAAAGCTTCTTAGAGACACAATTTTCACCCACTGGCAAGGTTAATAGTCATCCTTAATCACTTGGAGCCATATGAATGTTGCCCCAGTGTCTCCTGCAGTGTTGTTCTGTTAATTTCTCTTGTTAATTTCTCTAGTTGGTATTCATTTGTCATCTTCTTTCCTCTTGCTCATAACTGACAGGACCACATGGTGCCACCCGCCAATATCAACTCATCATCAGGCTACTAACAATCAATGTCAGTTTCAGCTGTCATAAATTCTCTTATGAATGTCAAGCTGTGTGTGTGCTTTTGTGTGTGTGTGTGTTTCCCTGCAGGAGGAAGGTAGAGATCATGCACACACACAGTCTGTTCACGTTACTGGGGGAGAGGCTGATGATGCACACCAACACGGTCTCTATCACCACCTACAACACTCTGTATGAGGTAAGCGATTGTTTGGCGGCAGGTCATTGAAACTTGAAGTGATGCCCTTTTAGTCTGTTTTGCTTTCGCGGAATTCAAGTCATTGTGCAAACGTTTAATTGACTGCTGCTGATCTGTTGTCTGCACAGATTCTGACAGAGCAGGTTTGCACTCAGGTGGTCCACAAGCCTCACCCTGAGCCTGACTCCACCGTCAAGATCCAGAATCCCAGTAAGTACAGAAACGCTGCAGCTCGCATCTGTCTGTGTCTTTGCTCTGCCAATAACGCGTTGTTGTTTTAATGTGAGTAAACAGAAGACAACACTGGTGCCATCTCCCACTTATTGATCTGCCTCTCTCTCTCCTGTCCCTCACATTTTCTCTCTCTCATTCAAAATGCCTTTTTTTAAAAATATATATATATATTTGCATTTCCTACTCTCTCATCTCCTTTCTCCCCTGATTATCTGTTTTGTTTTGTTTTTTTTTTTGCCAACCCACCCAGTGATTTTAAAGGTAGTTGCCACTCTGCTCAAGAACTCCTCTCCCAGCGCTGAGCTCATGGAAGTCAGGAGACTCTTTCTTTCTGACATGATAAAGCTCTTCAGTAACAGCCGTGAAAATCGACGGTAAGAGCACACAAATAGCTATACTTGCAATTACTCAACTATATATCATTTGCCTCTTAGAATGATTGCTACATTTTCACATTCAGCTCAGCCCAGCTCTCATACATGGTTTGTGTTGTGTACCAGTTGCCTCCTGCAGTGCTCTGTGTGGCAGGACTGGATGTTCTCCCTCGGATACATCAACCCCAAGAACCCAGAGGAGCAGAAAATAACCGAGATGGTGTACAACATCTTTAGGATCCTGCTCTACCATGCTATCAAATATGAATGGGGAGGGTGGAGGGTCTGGGTTGATACCTTGTCCATCGCACACTCCAAGGTGAGAGCAGGTCACACGCTTTTCAAAACTGTCTCAATCATATTGTTAATAAATACCATTTCTGGATTAAACTTTCTGTCTGGTGCTATTTCCCTTAGACTTCTGAATAAATGCACGGGCAAAGATTTTAAGTAAACTCCAGTAAATGTCAGATTTTAACTGAAGAAAAAAAGGTCCAAATGCTTCTTTCTATACTCACCATTTTGCACTTAAAACTGAAACTCATACATGAAGCAATCCATTAATGGAGAGACAAAAATACCAATTTTCTCCCTCAAAAGAGTGGAGGGTGGTGCTGAGCTACACACAGCAACATTATGTTTCACATTTAGAAGGCAAGATTCTCCCGCTGATGCAAAACTCAAAGCTTAACATAAAATTACAGCCTGTTTTATGGAAGATGTTGAAGGGAAAATTTAGATATCAATAAACCCTGTAGAAGTAGGCCAGAAAGGCTAACACAATAACAAGGTCAGTCACTACTTAATTCCACTAATGGTCACAGATGAATTAATCAATATACTGTCGTGTGTCATTATGCCTCTTTGTCTGATGTAATTAATGCTAACAATATTGACTGATGTATATACAGATTTGTCAAATGGCCAAAGATAACATTATTTAAAATCTATTGCATGAAAAACATACAAGTAGAAGTGAAGTGAAGCTTTCTTAAAAACTGTGCTGATACATGATTCAATACAGATCATTTTCAGTCTATCTACAAGTATTGTTTTTGTTTTGATTGTCAGTGCTGTCTTAATTTTGATAAACATAATTGAATGTTCATTTTGATTGATTTTCAGTTTAGAATTGAAATGAAGACACCCCTGCTCTCTGTTCACTGGTGGAAATGAAACTCACCCGTTTTCTCATTTGCAGTACAAAAGCGAGGAGAAATTATGGACGATGGTCTAATAGCCTTAGGCTAGTGTCCCAGTTTTATCCATCTGGCCTTCAGTACAGATGATCTATGGGCCTCATAAAGACTACCTGGTGGAGTGAAGGTGTTGATTTGACGGTTAACTGTTGTCAGTGCTTGTGCTCTGTTCACATTTATATCTCCACGATTTGTCACAGGTGACCTATGAAGCCCATAAGGAGTACTTGGCTAAGATGTATGAAGAGTACCAGCGACAGGAAGAAGAAAACATGAAGAAGGGGAAGAAAGGCTCCGTGTCCACCATCTCTGGGCTTTCCGCCACACCTGCCCCTGTCGTCAACGGCAACCTGGAGATTGACGACAACTCTCAGACACAGACACCTGAGAGCGAGGCCGAGTATAGCGAGGGTGCTGGCGGAGACTCCCGCAACCTCCTTGCTGAAGGTGCCGTGAAGCGACCCAATGGAGAGGCCCTGACACCCGGGGAGCAGAGCAGTGGTCAAGGGGTGAGGGTGGAGGTCCACGACCTGCTGGTAGACATTAAAGCAGAAAAGGTAGAGGCCACAGAGGTGAAGCTAGACGATTTGGACTTATCTCCAGAAGGCATTAGTGGAAGTGTAGGTGGAGGAATAGAGAACGGACCTCTGGTAGAGGTGGATTCTCTGCTGGACAGTGCTTACTGTGCCGTAGTTCAAAACTTAAATGGGAATCTGGCGCCAAAAGACGATACGTCAGGCTCAGGGGTCGTGATGGGGTCAGGCCTGGGGCTTTCCGGAGTCACCCTGGAGGATGATGGGAACATGGGTCCGCTCATCACATTAGCTGACGAGAAGGACAGTGTCCCAAACAACAACGGATTTCTCTTTAGCAAGGTAGGAAAGATAAATGAAGATTATTGTCACTGAGTACTTAAAATCTTGCCCTGCTGAACTAGAATCAAACACCACCAATCAGTCACAGTTGCATCTCCTCTACTTCTTATTCCTTTTGCTCTTTCTTTTTATTTACTCCATTCGTCTCTTCCAGGTTGACGAGAAGCTGCTTCCAGCTCTGGCAGCCACAGACCCCCTGGTCCTGCCGAGTCCAGACCAGCCCACCCCGTCCGGCCCAGTCCCGGCTCACTCCACCACCAGTGCCAGTGATGACCTAAGCCTGCTGGCCCATATGACTAGCTGCGGTTCTGATTTATCTCAAACCCAGAGCCACACTTCTGGGGAACTTCCAGAGGATGGGCCCTTCAAAATCCAGAGCCCTCTTGCTGACATCAGCTCCATTGCTGAGGCTGAAAGCCAAACCCAGATCCAGGGAGCATCAAGACCAGATTTCCCGGAGGGAGAGGGCACATCTGGAACGGAGGGGGAGACTGCAGGGCTTAAGACCGGAGGAGACACAGCCAGCACCACCTCTGATACAGAGAGGTCAGATGACGGGAAAGACAAGGACACAAAGAAGATCCAGACTACTGCGACCACTCAGGTGTGTCAGATCATGTGGTTCAAGTCTGCAAGTGCTTGGTCAATCTATTTTTTCACTTTTTCCCACTTAGGTTAATCCTGCCAACCTTCAGGCCACCACTGCCCCACTGTGATTGTGTTGATTAATGTAAAAACATGTCAGTGATCGCTCATGCAAGAACAAAGTTTCCCTTGTAGCTCAGAGAATACAGAATCCCAGATGGTCTTCAGTGGTTTCTCTGTCAAAACTGAATTTCCTATCTGCATGTATGCAAAGTTTTTATCAGACTGATGAGAGAAGTGCTCTGATGGCTGACCAAATCTTTGCCCCCACCACGGTGCAGGCTCTCCACGGTCGTACCGCAGCCCAGTTGGAGCGGGACCTACGCGTTGACCTGGGTTTCAGGGGCATGCCCATGACTGAAGAACAGCGCCGGCAGTTCAGCCCCGGCCCACGCACCACTATGTTCCGCATCCCAGAATTCAAGTGGTCTCCGATGCACCAGAGGTTGCTCACTGACTTGCTGTTCGCCCTGGAAACTGATGTGCATGTTTGGAGGAGGTAAGTTAGAGTGTCTGAGGTGTGTGTGTGTGTGTGTGTCAGACACAAAATTAGGTTAGCTGATTTTTCTGTTAGTTTACCATATTTATACATTTAATACTGATCAGAGGATAGATTCACATTGAACAGTCCTCTAATATGTCAAAGAAAGATTGTTTATGCCAAATGCCAATACTACTAGCCTTTGCATTAAAAATTAGACTCAAGATACTAAAAAGGCGACGTGAAACCTGTGGCGTCTCAGTTTCCAAACTGTATTTTTCTATCGTTTGTCCAACTCTTTATTTTCCATTTCAGCCACTCCACCAAGTCAGTGATGGATTTTGTGAACAGCAACGAGAACATCATCTTCGTCCACAATACGATCCACCTCATTTCTCAGATGGTGGACAACATCATCATCGCCTGTGGAGGCATCCTGCCTCTCCTATCTGCTGCCACCTCCCCTTCTGTAAGTGGCTCTACTCCACCCCTCTGTGGTAGGAGGGAAAACTGCAGGTCAACATTTGCTCCGTAGGCTTATAACCCAGTTGTTTGCACCAAACACAGACTTTGAAGAATCTACTAAAGCTGCTTCCCCCTCATGCTCAGGGGGCTCATGCTCATCTTGCATGATTGAGCTTTTTTAAATCTATGAAATTATGATAGATCAAAATGACATTATGAGCCTTAAAGGTTTAATTTTATACTTGCAAAAACTTCTGTTTAGTTTAGCCTTGAATTAAAAAAATGGGTAAACTTCTTTTCTGGTTTCCTCTCATTTTTATCTCCACGTATTTAACTGTCAACCTAACACTTGTAGTATTTTAATCTTAATTTTGTCTTTGTTCCAGTCCTTTTAATTAACAATCTATTTAGTTTGATAGTTTAATAATCTATTTATTTTAATCATCTTTATTTTTTTCTTTTCCTCTCTGTGTTACATGTATTCTGTGTATTTTCTTGTCTTTTTTGTCTCTGTTTTTGCATGTGCAGAGTTCTAAGAATAGTGCCAACACTGTAAGTTGCAGTTTCTTCCTCTCTTCCTATTCTACTAATGCTTTGTTCTGGTTTATTTTCCATTGTGACTGACACTAAACCTTGCTTGTCTGACATCCATAGTGATTCTATTTGTTGTGCTCCTTTGCTACTGATCAGGCACCCCCTCCCCCCTACTGTTTGTATCTATTGATGGTTATGCATTGACCTCTCTGACTCAATGCATCTAGTTCTTAACATTATAAGGACTAGGTATATTGAACTGGATACACTTTGAATAATATTCTAACACTGTTAGAATATTATATAAATAAGGGGATTAAAATAGACTAAAAAGCCAGAAGGTGGTTTGATAATAAGGAGAAATTAGTGGCAGAAGATATACATATATTTAGAAATGAAAATAGTATATTTTTTGAGAGAAAAAAGCATGAGAGTTTTCCAAAAGTCCTTGGGGGTTGCATCTGCTAAGCCTGTCCCATTTGTATCAACACTAAAGAAGGCAGGAGGAGCCGGACCCCAGAGGGGGTCAAAGGGAGAGGAGGTGACCCCTGTTCCTGGGGGAGGAGGCACAGGGGGAGAGGTGCGTAAAGAGCCTGAGATTCCCACCATCACCAGAAGAGCTAAGAGCACCAACACCAAGCCCTTCTGTCCTCACCTTGTGTGTCTGTTACTCCCCAAATGTCTCTGACGAGCCTGCACTTTGTCGACTCTCCACAGCCCTGCACATCCTGCTTACTGAAGCAGAGTCACAGCAAACCTCACTCTTGGTTTGAAGTTTTAACCCCTGCTATGCTGCCTGCAGATTTATTTTTGATACATTCACATTGAAAATTTGGTAATTAAATATTTAACATTGCTATGAACGTAATGGGGACTTTGCTTGATCTTTATACGAAACATACCCAAGGTTAGCTTTACCTGCTCCTACACTGCTACTGTCGCTACTGAGAGACCACATTGCTGTTGTCTCGATCCCACTGTTACCATCACCTGTGTGTCATCAGACTGTACTTCCT
The DNA here is from genome assembly GCF_020382885.2 of Scatophagus argus. Taxonomy (NCBI): domain Eukaryota; kingdom Metazoa; phylum Chordata; class Actinopteri; family Scatophagidae; genus Scatophagus; species Scatophagus argus. The sequence goes on along the minus strand of NC_058506.1, from coordinate 13,052,555 downwards.
CTGTGTTGTATGGAACACCTCATGTTGCCAGATTTCATCATAAGTATGTATTTTATGTATTTAACTTCAACAGCATGACACTCAAAGGTTGCTTCTCCTGTTTGTCGGTCCAACCAGCCATGACTGTTGCAGTCATGCTCATGTCAGACAAGCTGCATACAATTTCAAACAAAAAAAAAACAAAAACAAAAGAAAGATGATTAGTGTTTCAGCACCTTTCTAAAAGAACAATGAGAGAGCATCCAGTTCATTGTGTTTATGTGCTAGTTGTTTCACTGAATAACTGGCAAGCTTGTGTGTATTTTTCTTTTCCCTTCACAGACGGAGTTGGAGAACATTGAGGCGACACAGGGCATGTCTTCAGAGACGGCGGTCACGTTCCTGTCTCGTCTCATGGCCATGGTGGACGTGCTGGTGTTTGCCAGCTCTCTCAACTTCAGCGAGATTGAAGCTGAGAAGAACATGTCATCAGGAGGGCTAATGAGGCAGTGCCTCCGCCTGGGTGTGTGTTGAATTCATTCTTAAGCAAATGAGTAGGGCCACAATTAACAGTTATCGTTATTATTATTATCGTTATTATTTTAGCATGTAAGACTTAGTAAAAATAGCTGGAAATAGTTGAAACCCAAAGATAATTAATCACTGTTTCAAATTGTGTACACAGAGAAAACCAGCAGTGCACCATATTTACTTGCTGAAAACACAGAATTTGTCATTTTTTCTTAATAAATCACTTAAGAATTTGTTGCAGTCAGTCTGCAAATCAATTATTTGGTCAATTATTTGATTAATTAATTTGATTAATTAAAAAAGGTTGTTTCAGACAACCTAAAAGTGGTGTCCAAAAGATGTGCATGCAGTCATTCAAACGATACAAAATTATTTTGTGTCTTTATATTTTTGAATTTTTCTTTTCAGTTTGTGGCTCTGCTTATCCTGTTCAGGGTTGCTGGGTTATCACAAGGCACCCCCTTTTTTGCTTGTGCATATTATAGTTATTCTTGTTGCGTCAAATAAACGTACCTCCATAGCAAATCTGTGCATCTGTAGTACATCAGAGGTGCCAAAGAACGGATGCCAATAAAGAGTCTGCCTGATTTATACCCACTTCAGTTGTTTTCAAAGAAGAAATGCTCTAACATCTTAAAAGCCCCCTTCAGTAGATAATACTTACAGGTTTCATTTCCACCTCTTTGTGTCCATCAGTATGCTGCGTGGCAGTGAGGAACTGTCTGGAGTGCAGGCAGAGACAAAGAGATCGGAGCTGCAAGTCCTCTTTAACCAGCAGCAAGTCACAGGACAGCCTCCACAGTGCCTCCACCACCAGCAAGGTACCACACACACACAAACACACATTAATCACACACACATCTCACACACAGCACTTTAAAAATCTGACACTGAAAAATGCATATGTATGGCACACCAGATTTGACATTCTGTCTTCCATATTTAGCAGGATCCAGACAGACTCCTGCAGGATGTAGACATCAATCGTCTACGAGCTGTGGTTTTCAGAGACGTGGTAAGCATGTGTTTGCGTGTATTTTTAGTACATACAATATGTATGCGGGTACAAGAGCAAAGGGTGTTTACTGAATATATTTCTCTTTGTGTGTTATTTTGCTGTAGGATGACAGTAAGCAGGCTCAGTTTCTGGCGCTGGCAGTCGTCTACTTCATCTCAGTTCTCATGGTATCTAAGTACCGGGACATTTTGGAACCGCAGCGGGAGATTGGCAGGTCCACCAACCTATCAGGTAGAAGCATCCGCCATGAGATCAACTCCCCTACTAGTACAGGTGATTCTCTTTTCTTTCCTGCTGCATTATCCTCAGTGTTAGAGTGTAATTTCAGATGAGCAAGCAGTGACTCATCATTGTAGTGCTGGCATAGTGAATGCAAGCCTCCGGCAAATAACAATACCTTTGTCAGGAATATGAGACAGAGGAAGAAAGAGAGAAGAAGGGTATTACTGACACAGAAATAAAAGCTTACAAGCGAGAGGAAATGGCTGAGAATGGAAAAAGACAATATGTTTTGCAATTTGTTGACAATGCATTTTACAAGAATAAACAGCATTATTTTTAATTGTATCGCTGTTTATCCTCATAAAATAACATGTAATTCATTTCTTCCCCCATTCTGCAGAGCACCCATCCACAGCCTTCGCTGACCGTGACAAGCAGACCCCCACTCCTGTGGACGACTCCCCCCGGGCAGGCCTTCCCCACACAGACTCAGGCATTGGAGAGGAGGGCCATGTGGCGGGGTCCTTGAATGGCTCGGAGATGGGCCTGGGGCTCGGCCTCGGCCTGGTGGGGAGAGAGACAGACAGAGACAGGGACATGGGAGGAGTAGGAGGAGGTGGGGGAGGAGGTGCAGATCTGTTGTGTAGCCTGTCTGATGTTAGGAGGTCGCAGGAGAGCCTTCTGGATTCTCCCCACAACCCCAGTTCTACCCCCAACTCCAACCAAGCCCCACCTTCATCCATTTCCAGCATCAGCCAAACAAACAAAGGCATCAATGTCAAGGTGGGACTGTGTGAACCCCCCCCCACCCAGATATGTGTACTGACACCCATTATGTTCACCGCATTTATTCTACTCTGCGTATTCCAATGTGTCCTTGAGCGCTTACAAAGTTTGGATGGTCAGTTCAGAGCTGTATTTTTAGCTGTCATTCGGGTAAAGATCCACATATCAGAATTTTCCCCATCATTAAGTCTTAGGTGTTTTACCCAAGCCATTACGGGCTCCTTCTAAGTCAAAAGAATGTAAAATCAAAGTGAAAAGCATTTAACTGACTAAAAGCCTTTTCCAGGATCTAATGATTATATGGTCCCCAGTGGAAGATTTATCATTAAGATTTTTGAGTGTTGTTTATTTATTAGTTGCTCCAGCTTTTTCAAATTTTGGACACAAAATGGTCCAAAGTCATGTAAAATTTGTTGTTGTTGCTGAAAAATGTACAACTTCCTACTGGGAAAAGACCCCCTAATCTTCTGCTGAATACTTGGGCCTTAGTGATGTGCTCCTTTCATTGAGGTTATATGAGGTGAAGTTGTAAACATGCAGAATTTTCTTACTCATTTGTATTCTGAATATACTTCTGGAAAATGTGCCTTGCAAAGCCTACGCTGAAAGAAAATTTACAATCTTAAGACACACTTTTAAGAGGTTGAAAAACAGCCAACAATTAGAGGGGCCACTGAATTAGTCAGACCACTGAACAGCTTGAGTCCGGTAGTCACCAGACGCGTTGTTCTCTCTCAAATGCAGGAGATCTTGAAGAGCTTGGTGGCAGCTCCAGTGGACGGCGGGGATCTAGGACAGGAGTCTGGTCCAACGCCCTATCACCCGGACCCTGCCCTGAAGACGCACCCCATGCTGCCCATGCAGTTCCACTCCTTCGACAGGTCAGTCTCAGTTTCCAGCTCAACCTACAAGAGGCAGAAGAATAGAGTCAGTGGAGCCTGACGCCAGCCAGTGAAGATAGATAGATAGCCCTTACTGCTCATTTGTTGTTGTGCATTAGTATACTGCTATTTGTCATACATTAGTTACATTAGTTTTTCAAAAAACAATTGCCGCAGGAAGCTGCTTGAAATTGATTTAGAAAATGATTCGCCCTTTCGAACAAACCTCTTTGGATGGTAAAATTTACAAGATATACAAGCATTCATAATGTGCTTGACTTGCCAGTAGTAACATTAATTTCATTTTTTTTGTAATAAACCTCCAATACTGCAGGGATAAGAAAATCATAAAAATGTTAATTTAACACAGTGACTTGCTTGCAGTTTATTTACATTTACATTTGCAGTGCACCATGTGTTTTGGAAGAGACACGTTGATTGAAAATTAAATTAAAATTAAATATAAAAAAAAACAGTAAAGACACAATAACAATGATTTGTTTTCAGTAGTAGTGATACCATAATTATAAACCATGACTGAGTTCCATTTTCATCATTTATTTTCCCGTTTTTACATCGATTGTGGACAAAAGTCTCACAGTGATGGAGATATTGTTGCTGAATAATAAAGTCGTTTGACATGGACAGAGGCTCACATGTTCCTCTCTTTTCCAAACTGTCAACATATGGACTCTCCACTCTGTGATGACCTCCTTATATCTTCTGTGCATCACTCAGTCTCCTTGATCGTGCCCTGTGGCAGTCCTTGAGAGCTAAGTTATTGATTGAAGAATATATGCATAATAGATCATAGATGGCTCTATATCCATCTTCAAGTTATCTGCGCCATGAACTCGATGCCTGTCTGACTCTTGCAGACTGCCTTGATACATCTGATCCATCACCTCATACAAATTGATACAGACATACGGTGTTTTTAAAGCAACATACTGTATGTTAGTTCTTCTAAACAATCATTGCTGTATTATCAGTGCTTTTCAAATTTCAGCGCTCACCATCCCTTGATTTTTCTTACATGCTTGTAATGATTGATCTTTTAGGAAAGAAATTCACATTTTATTGTGCTACATATTGATAAATGTATGAATTATATTAGCAGAACGTCCCAACATCCTTCCAGCTGCCTGTCTTGAGTTTTCTTGTGAAAGTCAAACAATGCATCTTAAAAAGGCCAAAAAACCTTGGCAGCCACAGTCCAAATTCATTTTACAGGATAGAAACTGAAATCCCTCATCCTCTCAGTTTTTCTCACACTGACCAACACACAGAGCCAAGACATCACAGAGGAGCATTCGATAAAGAAACTTGTGCGTGTATAGCTTGGCTGAGGTTCTTGTGTCTCATCTCTTTTAGGAGTGTTGTGGTTCCAGTCAAAAAGCCTCCGCCTGGCAGCCTGTCAGTCAACACTGTGGGCACACCCACCACCGGTGGAGCAGCCACTGCTGGCAGTACACCAAACATATTTGCCGCTGCGACAGCAACACCCAAGAGCATGATCAACACTACAGGTGAGAGATAACACACACAGACAGTGCACTATTAATTTAGTTTCTAAATCTATATCTTTGGTTATTTTTAACCACATAAATTTTTGCACTGCATCTGTTCAGCGTGCGTTTCAAGAGAGGCAGCAGACAGACACCTGCAGTATGACAAAGGTGTTTGTGTAAAGGTCCTCCAGCGATTCAAATGCTGCTTGATGAGCTGGATTTCTTTTCTTTTTACAAAGCTGCTGTCCTTTGATGGGTAGGACGAACTAGAATAAAAACAAACTGAACCAACAACACCAGCATATTCTTTTATGGATACTTTCAGTCTGTTTCGGAAGCAGGATCCAGATCAATGCAGGCTATAAGATATATTGGCCATTAACAAGAAAGTTCACTTTATGAACTCTCCTGTGCTGGCACATGTACCTTTCACACAGCTCCCATTGGATCAGGATAAAAAAAATAAAAACAAATAAAGAGAAAAGCATGTATTGGACTTGTTTGACCCAGAAATAGTATTAGATAAGAATAAATTTACAGGATAACAAGATAAGAATCAAATAAACATCAGCTGACATGCAGATCAGTGCTGTTTCTATGCAGCAGATCCATTGTAGCAGACTGGATTTGTATTCAAGGCTCAGACATATTGTACTGTATCATACATGCATAATGGACAGGGACGGGATTTGTTCCCTGAAATGGATTCGGTATATTGATTGCAAAGCTATTTTCACAAAGGGGAGCCATTACCAGAAGACAAGGAGCAGCATGTCAGGTGAAATACTATCCGAATTGAATTTGGCCACAGCCGATCAGGACATTAATACGTATCCTTTGTTATTATCCTGCACACTAATCTTGGTCATGTTTCATTCATGTCACTAAAACACGTCTTTTTTTTTTTCATCACTCCCCCTCCTTGGCCCCCTCTAGGTGCCGCAGACTCTGCCTCCTCATCCTCCTCCTCTTCTTCATCATTTGTCAACGGTGCGACGAGTAAGAATCTGCCAGCGGTGCAGACGGTGGCACCCATGCCAGAAGACACTATGGAGAACATGAGGTCAGAGCTCTCCACATCACAAAGCTTTTTATCGCTTCAGCCATTCACTTTCCTCCCACTCTTTCTTTTCCCCCCTCCTTTTGGCTTTTGTTTTTACCTTGATTTGTCTGTTTTCTTGGGTGCCGGTTGTTTTTTCCACCTCATTCCTGTCCCTCTTTCACTTAGGTCTTCATCTTTCCCGAATTCTCACTAGCGGTTCACTCTCACAGTCAAACATTATATAGTCAGATTAGATAAGTTTTGTATGAAATTAGAAACAACCAGGGTGCAGCCTAGATGACAATACCTGATATTAGTCATTATTTATTTATTTTTTTAAAATGAGCATTATAGATGCAAAAAATATTCAGAAATGTTATCATGAATAATCATATTTTTTAAACAGAAAAACAAAGCTTTAGTTCCCAGTGTGACAGTAATGCCATTTCTAGGCTGAATTATCAGCCCTAAAAAGGATATTGGACTGATTCCAATATTGCTCTATAAAGCTGAAATCAGCTGATAAAAATCAGCATGGTGAGCCAGTAAAACTACTTTTTTTGTGCTAACTCATGCACATCTTTTGTGCTACACTACGGTGCTCTTCATTTCTGACATGCTAACTGTGTTTTAATGTTACGGTACAACAGTATGGACAGTCCTGGTAGATATCACAGTGCTAATTTGAAAACATGTAAATAAAACTGTCATGAACATAAATCTGTGTTGTAGTTGTGTTTTGCAGACATCTGACACTTACTAATACATATATAATCTGAGACTGTTAATAGTTAGGAAGCAGTATTGCAATAAGAACTAATATTTTCTGTCAATGTACTCTCTCCTTAGACATGTCGGACAGCTTGTTTTGATGTGTGCAGTTACGTGTGCTTCTAAAAGTGTACATGCATGTGAGAGTGAGCGTGTGTCTGTGTGTGTATGTGCTCCTTAATCAGTGTGCATGTCTGTACGTGTGTGTGTGTGTGTGTGTGCGCGTGTGTGTGTGTGTGGTTTGTATTGCAGTGCCTATTGTGAGGTGGCGCAGTGTGCGCTGCGCAGCGGTCAGACGCCCCCTGAGCTCAAGTCTTTTAGCTCTCTGGCAGGCTTCCAGGCAGCTCCCCGAGATGCAGGACAGTGTTTTAGGCAAGGAGATACTCGTCCTGTCCCCCACACCCCCACCCCCACCTCCTCTTCCTCCTCCTCTGCCTTACCTCCACCACACACCCTCTGCTACGCCCAGCTACTACTAAATGTTCCCAGAATGTCATGGGAGAAGAGGCAGACATCTTTTGTTTCAGACCAGCGGCTCATGTTTAGTGAACTCTGTCACTTCTGGCATGGCCGTCTTCTCACACTAACCCCAGACTCAAGATCAGACCTGAGTCAAACTGTCTTTGCAAATAACTGTTTTAGATTCTGCTGCAAATTCAGCAAATGCCACTCATCTGGTAGTCTGAGCCGGTTAAAATAAAACTCAGATTTGTAAACACTTGTGACCCAGGTCTGTGTCAGAAATCACATTTTTACAAGGACAACAAGTTGCACGGCCATCATAGATTAGTTTGCTTTGCTGTTCTCGTCCTGACTTATTTCTTCCATCTCTTAATTGAACATAGAGAAGAGAATTACTCTGCACATGCTCTACACCTGCACACGCACACAAAGGCACTAATATGAAGATGTGCAGGACTTGGAGGACAAGTCATGATACAATATATGCAATGTTTCTCAGTGCAGTTTGAAATAAGGGCAAGTTGCATTGTTTTTGGCAGGTTTAGCTTAATTCACTTCCAGCTTCACCATCACACAATGCTCAGTTGATTAGCTCAATGATTAGCCTTTAAAATATCGTCTCATCAACCTTTCATCACCAGTACTAACCCAGACATAGTGCTTCCATACCAAACCATCATGCCGTATGCCGTATTCACTGATTCTGTAAATTTTTTCTGTCTTCTTTGTCCATTTCAGACAGTTTTCTATTTCTTTCTCTTTCACGTCTCTTAGCTTGCATTGTCCCTGCTCCTGCCTGGTGCAGTTTGTCCTGTGCTTTCCTCTCCTGCCTTCTTCTCACCTATCTCTGCTTCTTTCTTGCATGTCAGCCCCCCTCCCCCCATGCTCTTCTACTGTCATGTGTATGTTGCCTTATTTATCTTCACTTCACTCCCATTCTCTTCATGTCTTTCTTATTTATTTCCCACTGCAGCATCACCACCAAGCTGGAGCGTGCTCTGGAGAAGGTAGCCCCCCTGCTGAGGGAGATTTTTGTGGACTTTGCCCCCTTCCTGTCCAGGACGCTGCTGGGTAGCCATGGGCAGGAACTGCTCATAGAAGGTACAGGTGCTGTACACGGCTCCTTTTTCTCTAACTGGCGTCTCTCTCTGTGGAGTCTCCCCATTCACTGTCTCTCACCGCGATGTTTGTGCGTGAGAACGACTGAGCGAAACACAGAAACGAGCGGGTGAACGGGTGAATGTGTTCCTGTGTGATTAGCGGTGAGTGAGTGAGCGTGAGTGTCTTTGGGCTGGCTGCTTCACTCATTCGTCAAGCAGGTATGAAGTCAGGATTTTGCACTGTTCTCAGGCAGCTAGCTAGATACCATTCTAATGTTTTTAGATCAGATTATGCTCAGTTTTAGTGTTAATATAGCACTGGTATTGTAGATTGTATTAAATGTCGTCCCTCTGCCCACCTGCTTCCTGGCGTCCTGTTTTCGTGATCCACTGTCTCAGTGTTAATCTCTCCCTCCCCTCACTTCCTGCTCCTTCCTCCTCCTCCCCCCCACCCCTCTCCTTCCTCACCTTTTTGTCTCTGCTGTTTGTTCCTGTCTTCTCTGTTGCATGCTTTTTATAAACTTGACTACGATGACTGTATGCAGTTGCAGAAACCAGTGACACTACAGTGTCTTCTTTGATGATATTTTTGTGTCTCGCAGCGATATGGTGTGTGTGTGTCTGTGTGTCAGAGAGAAGCTCCTGACTGTGCTGTATGTCTCTGTGCTGCAGGTCTGGTGTGTATGAAGTCTAGCACTTCTGTGGTGGAGCTCGTAATGCTGCTCTGTTCTCAGGTTGGTAACTCCTCACCTCTGGTGTCTGTCTCAGTTTACTGTCCTCACACATGTGACCCGTGTTGTCAAAGCTGTCCACAATTTGCCTGATTTCTAACTCACTCTGTAAGTGTTGTTTTTAGACCCGTTATGATTCTGTAAAAAAGCAGCTGCGCACGGGGAGCTGTCGAGTAATTGATCTGGCCTGTGAGGCAGTGTTGACTCTAGGATGAGCGCATTGCAGATGTAATGCAATATCAGTTTAAATGAATCATCCCACAATAGTTTTCCCTCATCAACATCAGGGCCACACAAAGTAATTTTTCATGGCAGTCATAAACTTTTCTTTCTGGATTTAACTTTAAAGAACTAAATAAAACAATAAACGCATCACAGCTTCATTGAATTAGCCAAAATCTCTATTTTAAGAGAGGCACTTACCTTTACAGAACTTTCAACTGATGGCGCAGGTGACCGGAGTTCTTTTTCTTTTATATTATGAAGTTTGTCTCTCTATTCTGTCTTTTTCTTGGATTCCGGCTGCCTCTAAGAGTTCTTGTCCTTGGATTAGCCCCTCAGTTTTTTCCTCTTGCTCTTCTTTTCCTTTAATCCAACCACTTTGGTCCCTGCTTTCTTCTCCTTCTTATTTTGTTGCTCATTCTTCAACTGCACCTCTGCTTTTCTGGTCCATTTTAACTCCAGTGATCCACTGACAACTGCTTTCATCTCCTACCACTCTCCTCACTGCCCTTTCCTCTCACCACTCCCTTTCGAGCCGGCTGCTCGTCAGCATGTATAGTATTACCCCTGGCTCCGGCCTTGTCTGCCATTAGAGGCCCGAGAGAGCGAACCCTAGCCCAGATATTGATCCTCTGGATGGTGGGGGGTGTAACAGGAGATGTTCCCATGTGTCCTTAACATACTTAAGAGCTAATGGAGCTCTGATGGTTTGAGGCTTTCAGGAACACTCTTGTCCCGCTCAGATTTTTCCACTCCCATATAAACAAACACCTAAAACACTTGCATATTCTTAGCCGGATGTATTTTCATCAGAAAGCTCTTAGGATGTTCTTCATTCTTATGTTGAGCTGTTTTGTGCTCCATGTGTACCTTCACACTGGTGGTGATAAATGATGAAACCATATATTTCCTGTGTATTTTCTACTTGCCTGAAATTATTTCTTTCAAGCCTGTTTGGATGATGTGACAGCATATACTGTGATACCGCTGAAATTTCTGAGGAATTTTCCACCATAGCTCTGGTAACCCCACACAGTCTACATTAGGCCATTGCTGACAGTACTACAAATTGATAAGCAGGACAGATTGATGGCAACATTGAATTTACAGGATTTTTGTGAGTAGTAAGTAAGATTCTTTTTAGGTATTTCATTCATAAAAAATATCAGAGTCTGGTTATTTCATCTATAAACAGGTTTATAAATCAAGACAGTGTGAGAAGCATAAACTGAGAAGTAAATGCAGTATAATACAGCTTAATCTCTATCAAACCATATTAATTTCAGTTCATTCTTGACACTTAGGAGTGGCAGAACTCCATTCAGAAGAACGCCGGACTGGCTTTCATTGAGCTCATCAATGAAGGAAGGTAATCCATCACTCTGACCGATTATCACCCTACATGCTTTCCTGTGATTCACACATTAACACCAACGCTGTTATCAGTGCTTAACAGCTAATGGGTGTGATAGAGCCCTAATGAGAACCTTGCCAGGATAAGTGCATGGTGCTGTGCGTGTTCGGTGGGAAGTCGGATCATTAAAGTGCCGTCGACTTTACAGTTAATTTGAGCTGGTCTGTTATCACTGCCTGTAATTTTGTTGTTGTTGTTTTTAATTTCAAACTGTTAATTGCAATTTTGGTGCCAAACATAATTAAAGTACAATTCAAAAGAGAAGGGGATGTCACGCAGTGCTACTTTTTAAACACGCCGTTTACCCATAAGCACATCAGCAAATTCAATGCCCAATCTTATTTCTTTAATTTAACCCTCCTGAGGAAAACTTGCTTACGTTTGGTCTAAATTGAGATTTTTTTTGTAAATGGAGGGGTTGCTACTGGCTCTCATTAACTTCCTCATGCTTCTCACCCTGCCGACCCCCCCCCACCCACCAGACTTCTATGCCATGCCATGAAGGACCACATTGTCCGTGTTGCTAATGAAGCAGAGTTCATCCTGAACAGACAGAGGGCAGAGGATGTACACAAGCATGCTGAATTTGAGGTAAACAAACCGTCTCCAGTAAATACCTGGATTTTTTATTCTTATGTTATTCAATTACTTATTTGCATATTATTGCCTCCAATTAGAACACGTAAACTGATCCTGAATGTTCTATAACTTGTATTTTGTCATCTGATTTTGCTCTGTTTATCAACATTTGATCCTTTAAATGCAACTAAAGTAATTAAGTACGATTTTGAGCTGCTTGTACTTCCAGTATTTCCATTTTCTGCCACCGTATACCCCACTACCTTTGATGGGGAAATACTGTACTTTTTAAGTTTACATTTATACAATAACTCATATCAGTTCTTGTATGGGCTGTAGTCAGCAGGCTACACTAACATGTGATTGCATATGGAGATGAATACAGTATCTTCTGTACCAAACTGCTATGTTTGAAGATCCTCTTATAAAAACCTAAGTGACTTTACATGGTTTTTCTTCTGAAGGCTCAGCAAACGAACACACTGTACAGCAACTGTCTCCCTGTCACCACTTTGTCCTAATTTCTCCTCTTCGGTTTCTTCCTGTTTCTCTTCCCTGTTTAACTCTTCACCTCCCACTCTCCATCAGTCTAACTGTGCCCAGTACGCTGCGGACCGGAGAGAGGAGGAGAAAATGTGCGATCACCTCATCAGCGCCGCTAAGCACAGAGATCACGTGACCGCTAACCAGCTGAAACAGAAGATCCTCAACATCCTGACCAATAAGCACGGAGCGTGGGGGACAATGTCGCAGAGGTGAGCGGAGGGACTGTGTGTCAAATGATACTCCAGGACACTTTTAGATTACGCAGGATGTCATTTGACTGTGCTCACGTGAAAATGGAAAACATGAAAACGGTATCGGTATGTGTAGTGATTATTAAGTCAGCACCGCCTATTACGTTTTTCTATATCATCAAGACTATGGAACGTTAAACACATTTCTAAAAGATAATATGGTCCTTAATAAGCAGGACACATACCGCAGTCAAGTCTTATTTAACACAAATTGTATTTTACATCGGCCACAGCAAGCACAGACAGCTGCATCCTAACATCATCTCCTTATTTAGCACACTGACGTACACACATTAAATCAATGATTGCTTGTTATCGAGATCTGCCTGCAGGCTGACAGCTACTCTGAGGACATGTGATTTAATCGGAGGACATGTGGCACGCAACATCTGAAGCCTGTCTTCCTCATGTCACTGTTGATTGGAGTAAATTGTATACTGCGACGTGCAGGCTGTTAATGAACACCCTTTGAACTCAGATGAAAAACTAATTAAAGTCGAATTACATCTGAAGTGCTCTGCCCACCAGTGATATTTATTTATATCATCATTCACATAATGCTTACTGTCGGTCACACTTGCCTGACTGAGCCTTCCTTCTCATCTGGTTTTCTCAGAAACCCTCTTGGCTTTAATGGGTGCATAAGTCATTTTAATGTTTTTTTCTCTCGGCATAAAGCCAGTCATTGATGTTTGTCTTCTTATAGAAGAGCATTTCGACTCTAGGACTGACAGTTTTGGAAGTTCCTTCACCTCCAACTCCAAGTTTAAATTTAATGTCCCTGAAAGAAAACTCCCAAAACGCACACTTTGTTTACCTCCTGTCATGTTAATGACTCCTCTTTGCTCCTCACCTTTTTGTGCCTCCAGCCAATTACACGACTTCTGGCGTCTAGACTACTGGGAGGACGACCTGAGGAGGAGACGGAGATTTGTGCGAAATGCTTTTGGGTCCACTCATGCTGACGTGCCACTCAAAGCTCTGGAGGACTACGGTTAGTGATGTGTACTTATGTAAACATGTTGCACAGGGTCAGTATCTGCTTTTGTTTTTTTTTTTTTGTTTTTTTTGCCTTTTTTGTACACACACAACTCTTACACCCACATGCTTAAAAACACACTCAAACAGGCACAGAAGAGGAGGACGAGGGGCTTAAGTCGAAGAAGAATTTTCGCAGCCAATCAGTGGTCACCCAGAACCCAGAGGCGGAGTTAATGCTGGAGGGAGACGATGACGCAGTCAGTCTACTGCAGGAAAAAGAGATCGATAACCTTGCTGGTGAGATGCACAAAGACACACACACACACAGACACAGACACAGACACTATGCTACAGCACAATTGAACCTTAAACTGTCTTTGACTCTTGTTTTTAGTCCGTTTTCATCCCAGATTTTTTACCTCCAAAGGCAAGTTGGACATTTGAAAGTTTTCCAGTTACACTAACCATCCGGCTGATTTATCTGACTCAAGAAGATTAAATCACATTCTACTAAAACTGATGCAAATCTTATTTAATCCAGTGGTTCCTCTGCGATTTACACGCCTGATGTTGCTTAATCAGTCTAAATTAACATGAAGTGACTCTATTACTGTATTTGTAACCTGTTAAGTGTGATTGTTGGTTGTTATTATTGTCACCAGCCTCAGTCAGTGCTATGAATAGAAAAAGTAGCACTACCTCTGTAAAACATCTGCCCTCCGCCCCTAGGCCCTGTGGTTCTGAGTACTCCAGCTCAGTTGGTAGCTCCAGTGGTGGTGGCTCGAGGCACTCTGTCCATCACTACTACTGAGATCTACTTTGAAGTGGATGAAGAGGATCCTGCATTCAAAAATATCGACGCCAAGGTAAACTCTGCTTTTCCTTATTAATGTTCAGGTACAAGAGATTTAGACAATTTCTCAATGGGTTGTGACACGTAACTTTGGGATTAACTGGTAAGTCTTTATTTATGTCAAAATATTTTTCTCAACAGGTACTGGCCTACTCAGAGGGTCTGCATGGCAAATGGATGTTCAGCGAGATCCGAGCCGTGTTCTCCAGACGCTACCTACTGCAGAATACTGGATTAGAAGTCTTCATGGCCAACAGAAGTAAATCTGTTGATTACTTTCCTGAACATACATTTATCTCTCACCATCTGCCACCAAAAGCCACCAATTGCATTTTTTGATTACTGGTTATCAAAGGTTCACCTTGGCAAGCCTGGAAATACATAATGAATGGCACAGCAGGTTGCCAGAAATACCACATATGTTAGCATGTGTGTGTTTCTTCCTAAAGTTTTTTGACTTTATTAATGAGTTAGACTCTCTAGACAATCATTTTCATAATCATAAATAAGAACAGGACACCATCATGTATAACAAACTCTATGTTGTGTATAAGTTAACACTATCTGCTCTCTTCCTTCCTACAGCGTCCGTGATGTTTAACTTCCCTGATCAGGCCACAGTCAAAAGAGTCGTCTATAGTCTCCCACGTGTGGGGGTAGGAACGAGTTATGGCCTGCCACAGGCCAGGTAGGTTCAGGATGTAGTCAGTTGGTCCAACCCCTGTTCTGAGTTTGAAGTGGATGTGTGTGATAAAAAGAAGCAACTTTAATGCGTGTGTGTGTTTGTGTGTCAGGCGAATTTCCTTGGCCACTCCTCGTCAGCTTTTCAAGTCATCCAACATGACTCAGCGCTGGCAGAGGAGAGAGATCTCCAACTTTGAGTACCTCATGTTCCTCAACACCATTGCAGGTACAGTCCAGCTTCAGTCATATTTCATGACTTCTCATTCTGCTACGGTGGATCTTAAACTGTAAATAATATGTGGACACACAATCATGTCACATGTAGCCTTGTTTACTCCAAGATCAAACAATTGGATCAGTTCAAAAAATAGCTCCCACTTCTTCATTTTCTCTCTTTCTGCTGCGTGACATCAACATTTTCTAGCTGATTTGGTGTGAACATTTTACTGACATGAACCTATTTGGTTTCTCAGCAGGATAACAGAAATTGCTGACTTGCCTTTTTGTTGTTCTTTCTCCCCATGCGTGTGAAAAAGAAGCTAATGCATTAAAGGGCTGTATTGAAGAGATCAGATAAAAACCTGTAAGATTTATAGAAGATAAAAGCTGTGTCAGATGCTGTACCTGCTGAGCTTCAATTTGCATAATAACAGTCTCCAGTGTGATCTGTGCATACATACAAAGATATATGAATACATGCAGGCGTGATAACAATGGACTATGTATAACCAGTAATTTGAATTTCTGTCTTATTGCTTTTTCAGTCCGTGGTGTACTGGAAAAAAATAAATTCATATATATTCTAAAATATCTATAAATAAAACAATATGTTATCTGTACGTGTATGTAATGAAAATGCAGTCTCGTGTTCTAATACACATCTAGATAAATGACAGCCAGTGAAAATTTGTTTAGAGGCCTTTATATAATGTTGGCGTGTAGCAGCTTATTAACAGCTTGCGCTTTTATGTCACTCTCTGTTGGAGTGCCTTTTATCACGCTAACATACAACCTCAGTTGGTTTAAATGTTAATCCCAGTCTGGCACTTAATTTTTCTTCACATCAGGACGTTAGTCTCATTAATTAAATGCCTGATCCCGATTTATTAAGAGTTTTTGAACCCTGAAAACTGGTGGCAACAGTGCTGTAAATCCCATTTTTCACACAGTCTTTTGATAACCTTATTATAGCATGTATTGATCAGATTGTGATGTTGTAATACACGGTTTTGTCAAGTAAATATGGAGTGTATCCATATTGTATCTGCTGTAACGAGATTAACACAGGAACAGAGAAACGATAAAGCATATTGTCACAAGATGATGTCATATAAATACATCTTATGTCACTTTCTCCTCTCTCATCCATCTCCTGTCCCTGCAGGGAGGACCTATAATGATTTGAACCAGTACCCTATCTTCCCTTGGGTGTTGACCAACTATGACTCAGAGGAGCTTGATCTCACTCTGCCTGGAAACTTCAGAGACCTCTCCAAGGTTAGACACACAACACATGATTCACTTTTTTCAATGAGTTGCACAAAGAAGGTGCTCTTAACCCAGGTCAAGCAGTACTACTCACATACTGTACCAAGGCTTAGCAGAAATATCCAGTTAGAATAAAGGGAAGCCTCATAGTATCTCTGTGGATGGAATTTCCTGGATTTCCTCTTTCTACGACGGATCGGAACAGACATGAGCTTGTTAGTTTTATTGTCCAAGCATCGGTCGTGTTGAAAGGAAAAATGGATGATGTGCTCCCTGGAAGGCAAAGAAGATAACTGTATGTATGCTTTCTCTTGTGATCAATGACTTAAGCTGCTTATTTCTCCCTGGACTCTACCAGCCCATCGGCGCGCTGAATCCCAAGCGAGCTGCATTTTACGCGGAACGCTACGAGACGTGGGACGACGACGGCACGCCTCCTCACCACTACACAACCCTGTACTCCACAGCTCATTCAACACTGATGTGGATGCTCAGAATAGTAAGTACCTGCATCACATATCTTAAAAACTTTAACTTTCCAGCAGATGTTAGAAGACACGCCAGAAACCCGAGACTTGTTTTGGAATGAATTCATCTCTTCTTGTTCCTGTAGGAGCCCTTCACAACATTTTTCCTCAACGCTAACGATAACAAGTTTGACCATCCCGAGAGAGCCTTCTCGGGCATCGGCTGCTCGTGGAGGAACTGCCAGAGGGACACGGCTGATGTCAAGGTAAGACATGAGGTTACATTTGGGTTTTTTAGCTAAATAGGTTAAAAATACTGAGTTTGGAAACATAATGTTGCTAGTCATTCTAGTTTTATTTTGAAGTAACTGGGGGGCAGCCGTGGCCAAGAGGTTGGAGAAGCGGCTTGTGATCGGAGGTTCGATTCCCCCACCGGACGGGCAGGGAAAATTTGGGTGTGGTGGAGTGATTAATGCGATAAAATGCTCCCCCTCCTCCATTAGCCGGCTGGTGTGCCCTTGAGCAAGGCACTTAACCCCCCAATATGCTCCCCAGGCGCTTGATGCAGCCCACTGCTCCTGTGTGTGTTTCACTGCATGTAATTTGCCGGGTGTTGCATGTGTGTGTTCAACTAAGAATGGATTAAATGCAGTAGTAAAATTCAGTATGTGTGTATGTAAAAATATATATATACTGCCAATGAAAGTTGATTCTTCTTAAGACAACATACTGTCTAAAGCCCTAGACTTGTGAAGGATATCTAAATTCATTGTAAGTTGGTGAAACCAAGCACACTTGACACAGTTTTGTATCTTTGCAGATTTTGCAAAACCCAGTGATTATTTGAGAAAAGTTATAATATTGATTATTTTTTCTGTTGTGTTCAATAGGAACTGATCCCAGAGTTCTACTATTTGCCCGAGATGTTCGTCAACAGTAACGAGTATGAGCTCGGAGTGCGTGACGATGGAGTCTCTGTGTGTGACGTGGAGCTTCCTGTCTGGGCCAAGAAACCTGAAGACTTTGTCCGCATTAACCGGATGGTGAGAGACGCAGACATTTTTTTACTAAAATGTAAGAACACCACTGAACATATGGTTAAATCTTAACCTCTGTCTGCACCCGTTTCTTTGACCAGGCGCTGGAGAGTGAGTTTGTGTCGTGCCAGCTTCACCAGTGGATTGATCTAATATTCGGCTACAAGCAACGGGGGCCGGAAGCAGTCCGAGCTCTAAACGTGTTCAACTTCTTGTGCTACGAGGGAGCGGTCACCCTGGACAATCTAGATGCTGCGCAGCGTGAGGTCAGTTTGTGGGACAGCGCATCGCTCTTGTTTGACTCACAAACTTATTGTTGCAGTGCAGAAATGTCGCCCTTACAAGTTCTCATGCTGCGGTGATGGTCATGATGCTCTGTCTGTGTGACCGTAGGTGATTGAGAGCCAGATTCAGGCATGCGGTCAGGTCCCCTCCCAGTTGCTGATCGAGCCGCACCCACCTCGCTCCTCCGCCATGCACCTGGTGAGAATATATGCTTACAGAAAACGTCAGCTGCAGAGGCACAGAAATATTGTTACACTTGCTTTTTTGTGAAGTTAGTGTTGTTTAAGAACAACAAAGTTGGAGGGTTCTGAACTTTATCTTATTTGGGAGACATTTTTTGTGATGCATTTTTGCTCAGAATCTACAGCGTGTGCCCCATACGCTACCAAGGTGTGTTTGCGAGAGTTTATTTCAAGCGAATGTGTACTGATGTGTTTTTGCAAGTTCTGCTGCCCTGGTTTCAGCCTCTGTGCTCTCCCTGCTACCCTCAGCAGCACGAGGCCTCAGTGTCTCCACATCAGAGCCATCCATTTCAACCCAAACCTGTCAGTCCTGAACCCTGACCAGCCAGTGCCTCCACCTCCTCTCCTTGGCCCAGAGCCACCCTCAGTGTGTGTACCTGCTCTTACCCTGTGCTCCCACTAATATACCTTTTCCCTTCCCTCCCTCTGTCCCATCTGTTCTGTCTCTCCCTCTACCTCGGTCTCCATTTTCCCTCACCCCTCCTCCTCTCTCCCCTCCCCAACCTTCCCTCCTCGCTCTATGCCCTTCTCTACCCCCCCTTCTCTTCCTTTTTCTTTCTCTGTCTGTCTCACCAGTGTTTCCTTCCCCAGAGCCCTCTGATGTTTAAGGATCAGATGCAGCAGGATGTCATCATGGTGCTCAAGTTCCCCTCCAACTCCCCCGTCACTCACGTCGCAGCCAACACGCTCCCCCACCTCAGCATACCGGCAGCCGTCACCGTCACATGTAGCCGACTGTTTGCCGTCAACCGCTGGCACAACACAGTTGGTGAGTGCCTGTGTGTGTGTGTGTGTGTAGGATGTGTGTTTGATGCTGTTATTGTCAGTTGTTTTCTGTGTAGACACAAATGACATAACATTGCTTTTACTGACGTTAAGTTATGATCATAAAATTCATCCACACACGGAAATAAAATCCCCAAATCCTCACATTTTTTTAAATTACAACACTATGACAGACATTTAGTCATCAAGGAATTTGTTCCAGATTCTCAAATGTGCAGATTTGCTGTTTTTATCTTGGAATAACTTATTAGATTTGTTTTTTATGATTTAAACAGTTCATTTGAAAATATTCATTTAAATCAGATAATAGAAATTATTACCACATGCTGTCCTATTAAGACTTATTTAAAGAAGCTTAGAATCTCAGTGAGATGTTTGTTCATTTCAGTGGTAGATACTGAGCTGTTTGATTTTGGTTTTGTTTTTGGTTTTGTGTTGTGGATGTTTACATAGAAACATTTGTTAATTAAAGCTTCAATCAGCCTCATTAATGCCCTCATTAGCACAGCAGGCCAGCTGCAAGAACAATGGTGGTAATGCAATTATGAAGGGTCGGCTCAAGTGACTTCTGTTATTGATTGCCACATCAGACGCTTATTTTTTTAACATGAGTCAGCACCAGAACACTCAACCAGGGTAATTACATGAAAGGTTATAGTTTATCACTTACCCTTCATTGTTTTACGATGTGTGTGTGTGTCTGACTGTCTGTAATGTTTGACCCTTCGAACCTTCAGGCCTCCGTGGAGCTCCAGGATATTCCCTAGAACAGGCTCATCATCTACCCATTGAGATGGACCCTCTCATAGGTCAGTGCACCTTCTCGTGAGTTAATACTGGACATGTAAACATGAGCGTGTGCAATAATGAAGGCAGCCAGGTAGTCTAGTGGGACCAAAGTTAGCGGATCGCATGATACACTTGGGGTTTTTGTACACGTATTGCTGAGACTGGAGGTTATAAAATATGCAGACGTTAAAAATAAAAACACAGAAACACCTGAGTGATGAATGATCGGGGGAGGATTAGAGTTCACCGGATAGCTCGTTAACCATATTGCATTGCATGAGGACATCGTATGCCCTCATTAACCTGCTATCTTCCTTTCTCCAATGTAGCAAACAACTCAGGCGTGAACAAGCGTCAGATCACGGACCTGGTGGACCAGAGCATCCAGATCAACACACACTGTTTTGTGGTTACTGCTGACAACCGCTACATCCTGGTCTGCGGCTTCTGGGACAAGAGCTTCCGTGTTTACTCCACTGAAACTGGTGGGTTTAGTGTTATGTCAGTGTTCAGATTTTTGTTTAGATGCATTGCCCTAACTTTACATACGCCCCTATGTATGTATTTATTGACCCAGAGATATAAACAGGTGACACTTCCTTGTTAATCCTGTGTTTTTATACTAAAGTTTTTCTATGGCCTGCAAAAGTGTAAGCAGATGGCACACGCTGACCTGCCTGTCTTCCTCCTTCCCCTCCGCAGGAAAGCTAACCCAGATAGTTTTTGGCCACTGGGATGTCGTGACGTGTCTGGCCAGGTCAGAGTCTTACATCGGAGGAGACTGTTACATTGTGTCAGGCTCCAGAGATGCCACTCTTCTTCTTTGGTACTGGAGTGGAAGGCACCACATTATTGGGGACAACCCAAACAACAGTGAGTTGTGACGTGGTACAGACAACATATACGTGAAGGTCTGCCTGTCTCAGAAAACACCAAAGCTGGGTAGTTCCTAATGAGAGGTTTGTGGTAACTTTGTTTGCTCTTCCAGGCGATTACCCTGCTCCCAGGGCGGTACTGACAGGACACGACCACGAGGTGGTGTGTGTGTCTGTATGTGCAGAGCTAGGACTGGTCATCAGTGGAGCTAAAGGTCAGTGAGTCTTCATATGTCTGTTTATTAAGATTTTTTTAAGATTAAAGTGACATATTTATATATTTATGCAGACAGAGTGTGCATTTTTAAGAATTGGTGCTGTGAATGTTGAATAACCCTAAATGGTGTAATATTAAAATGTTAAAACCCTCAAATGCATTTATCATAGCGGCACTGGTACACCCACAAGATAGTCTTTTCTTTGTCTCATCAGAAATAAATCATCTTCTTATTTGGAGATTACTAAAGCCTGGCTGGTTTAGCCTAAATCCACCTTTAGGAGAAAGAAGGAACAAAAGAATAAATCAATCTTTCAAATGATTCCATCCAGCTTTTCTCTCCCTCTACTGCCACCAACAGCTCCAACAGGGCATCTGCACTACAAATAACACTGTGGTTAGGAAGGCACAGCTCTGAAACTGATCGCTGAGGAAAATCTCTGTCATAGCGCAGGCTCATTTATAAGCCTATCAAGTTTTATTTGGCTCTCAGTGTTATCTTGATATTACAGACAGTTAAAGATAAGCGTAGTGAGAGATCATTAAAACGTGAAACGTTTCTACACGACTGGATGAACATGCTCACTGGACTGCATCAAAATTTCGAAGGCAAATTATGGAGCATTTCCTGGAAATAAAAAAAAAACAAAACACAATCTTTCTTTGTTCTTGCTCTACAGAGGGCCCGTGCCTGGTCCACACTATCACAGGGGACTTGCTTAGGGCCCTGGAGGGGCCAGTGCTGTGCCAGCGGCCCCGCCTTATCTCTGTGTCCAGCGAGGGCCACTGCATTATCTACTATGAGAGAGGCCGTTTCTGCAACTTCAGCATAAATGGAAAACTGTTGGCACAAATGGAGGTCAACGATTCCACACGGGTGAGGCTGTCAGAGTTAAAGCTGCTTTTTGTGCACACACTCAAATATTCTTTTTCTTTTATATTTGTGCATGAATAACGTCCAAGCAGTGCGGCATAGTGTTGTCTAACACTCAGGAGCGCTTGAGCCTCTTTTCACCTTTCTCCTTCCTCTTTTTCCCACTCCAGGCGATCCTGTTGAGTAGCGACGGACAGAACTTGGTGACAGGAGGTGACAACGGGGTCGTGGAGGTGTGGCAGGCGTGTGACTTCAAACAGCTTTACATCTACCCAGGCTGTGACGCGGGCATCCGTGCCATGGACCTGTCACATGACCAGAGGTAAAGCAGACTCTGACTCTGACAGACAGTGTGAACCAAAGTCAGGGTTGACTCCTGCTGCTGCTGCTGCTGGAGAAACTGGGTCGTCTGCTGATTGAACAGAAACGGGACGGTTATTTTTCCCAAACCTTAGATGATGTTCGGCGATTGATGTGATAAAAAAAGCTAGACACGTATTTGTGTGGTTTAATTTACACATGTGGCTTTCTGCTTGCTTTGCCCCCTTTAGGACTCTGATCACCGGCATGGCGTCCGGCAGCATTGTGGCGTTCAACATAGACTTCAACCGCTGGCACTACGAACACCAGAACAGGTACTGAGGTGGACAGCGTGAGGAAGAGGAGGCTGGAGAGAGTGAGAGAGGAATAAGAGGGAGAGGATTTGATGCATTCTGCTGTGTATCTGCAACACGGGGGAAACGACAGGTACCGAGGGGAGGGAAGAACAAGTACCGGACCTTAGGCTCTAATCCCCTGAGACGTTTACTAGATTTGAGGACGCGGCAGCGCTGGTGGAGATGATTTTCTCTGTGGACACATGTACGTACACACACGGGTGTAACCACAGACACATAATACCCCGAAGATACACACCAAAACCTGTTAATAAACTAGACAGACTGCAATGGAGATAAAGAGCGAGTCGAGCGGGCCTTGTAGAGGTCGATCATACCTGTACCACTCACAGGACTGGTTGCAGTTGCTGCTGCTGGTACGCTTAATGCTTCACAGACAAAGAACTTAAGTTTTGTTTTCCCTTATATTTTTCCTCTTTATGAGTTTTCTTCTCTACGTTTAGTCTGAGGGAACTTAAGTCTGGGTATTGTTTTGGGTGGACTATAAATTAAGACTCTTTCAATGTGTCTAAACTGATTAGAAATGGTCAGAAGTGAACCAGCCCCACCTACTGTTCACAAACCGGTGCTATTGGCTTGATCTTAAATTCACCCCTGAAAAATTGCCTGGAATTCTAATTTTATTTGAGTTGATTTTATCTGGTTTCCTTTCATTTTATAATGTTAATTTTATTGAATTTTTTTTTTCCTTTTACCTGCAGCAGGGTTAAATCTGATCTTTATGTAAATAAGGCTCTGCTTACTTCAGAGTCTACACTTATTCTTTCACTACACAAACTGCGCTTATCACCTTTAATTTATTAATGACTTGCTGTATGTAAAATATTGTGTAATAATTATTAAAATGTTGACAAGACTGATGGTAATAACGGCGGTGTCGGAGATGGTGATCATTTTGCCAGAGATGGTAACGATAAAGAGATCTTGCCAGTGCCACCGAGGATGACAACCACAAGGCTGACATGATTTCCTTTGTATATTTGGTGATTGTTTTGTCAAATATGTACATATAGTCTTGGTTCAGGCTTGGTGGGAGACTTAATCAGCTGAATAAGACTGAAAGCGCAAAGGAAACCTTCACTTACCCACATTTGTTGATTATTTAAAAAAAGAGAATCAAATCAATGTAAAAGTTTGTTTTGTATTTGCACTTTGCACCAATCACATATCATTATTTATTAGCTTGGTTCTTTCTGGTCGGCTGCCATTTTGTTTAGGTCCATTTTCCCGACGGGATTATTTGTGCATTGATGTTTGTATTTAAAGCGTTGAGCTCATGTGTGATTATTAGGTTTTACAACCTCACAGTTGTAAGCAATATCATGATTCTGTAGCTGATAGAGACGGAGGGAGGAGAGGGGATGAAATGTGAGATGTACGGTATGTGTGAAGCCATCTTGATCAAATGCG
This sequence comes from Scatophagus argus, assembly GCF_020382885.2. Classification (NCBI taxonomy): domain Eukaryota; kingdom Metazoa; phylum Chordata; class Actinopteri; family Scatophagidae; genus Scatophagus; species Scatophagus argus. The sequence continues at coordinate 13,028,844 of NC_058506.1, read as the reverse complement.
CACATGCACATACTCTATCGACAGGTTCAACTTACGTATCCAAAAAAAGGTTAAATATTTTTGGATCTATGAAACCCTAAAAACTATTGTATTCATGTTTTATTGCAAAGATGTAAAATATGACATGTGTGAGTTGAAAAAAAATCATGATAAGAAAAATAAAATATGCAAAGAATTTGATGACTTGACTTTTCATTGGTCACACACTCTGTTTCACTAAAGGGAGTGAGACATCGAGGACGCCTTGTTGTGACATTCACGAGACAGAAGTCAAAAAAGACATCTTCCTTCCTCAGATGTTTCCCGGGATTCTTGAGTGAAAATGTTGCTCTGAACACACTTGGAGGTAAAGGAGAAGAAGAGAGGAGGAGAGCATGAGTGGCATTCATTAAACTTGCAGACAAAAGACACCTTCACTGCACTGCACAGCAAATCGTGCAAGGTACAGTATCAAGGTAAGTGTAAAAACACGTGTCCCACAGGTTGGAAAAGAAAAAAAAAATGATTCATTTGTTTTGTATCTTCACTGGGTGATGTCTGTGTTTGCAGGAGCAGGACTGAAAATGAATGGTCTAATTGAGGTGGGGAAAAAGACTAGCGTGTTTTATTATCATCAGACTGAAACGTTGAGTTTTCTTCTGGGTTATCATTTCAGTCTTGCCTCTTTTATGCTACATTAAACCTAAATGTTCTGGACATAATATCCTCTTGAGGAACACTGTCATTCTGTCGTCTAAACTTAGAGTTGAAACTAGAAAGAAGGATCGTTATGTTCCCATCTTAAGTCTGAGATTACAACTGTTTAATTGTTGCTTTTATGTGTTTGAATCCATTCAGTGCGTGTACATTTATATTCTAGTAATTTACTGTATTAATTCAAGGATTATACAACCAGTAAATACCTAAACTATACTACGGTCCTTAACTCTGCTTATGCTGTAAGTGAACAGAGTGTTCTCGGTTAACACGGTTTGTGACTCCATGTGCCATTTGTCACGATTAAGGCTTTGCAGCAGACCTCGTTTGGGAGCCAAGGAGTTTGGTTGGTACAGTACAATCACCTCAAAAGCATAAATTAACGTGAGAACAAAGAGGATTTGTGAAGAAGAACCCAAGCACATCTGACTTCTTGTATTGTTCGTAGCCTCGTGGCTGTCGTCGGTGCTCTCTGAGCCTTCGGCTGTTATTGTATTTCATGAAAGAGATGAATGAACCTTTTACAGATCTTTCATTCTGAATGCTGAATGTTATGTTTGTTGCCAAAGAAATTACATCTCATTCAGATGAAAATGATATATTTTGAGCAGAACCAACTACTACTTTAGCTTAATCCTGACATACAGATGAGGCTGACAGCTGCTCAGAGCTCTCATGCTTCAGTCACTATGGAGACTGTGAGCCGACAGCATATGAGCTGACAGCCAAGAAAGCGTAATCTGTTACAGTGGTAGACCTGTCTTTCAGGACCAGAATTTCATCTTGTTGTCAATGCCACTTTTGACCTGCTCTTTCTGTAGCTGCAGTCAGCGGCTGACTGCCTGTCAATAGACGCAACCCTCATTTCTTTCTCACCTTGACATCCTCAGCCAGACATCTTGAGCAATCTTCTTTCCCCAGGAAGCGTGAAGAAATTTGCTATTTGCTTTTGTCTTAAAGGTATCCTTTGTTACAGCATCTCAAAGGCTTTCTGAACAACTCAGGCACAAGCATGCATTTATGTTCAAAGTAATAGTCTTTAATGTTATTGTAATTCTGATCTTGCAATGTAGTCTACAGACACTATGAGTCATGCTGTACACAGCATCACTTGAGAGCAATGCTAGTTGTTCTACGGTAAATGTAACAAGTAGAATACAAGAAATTAGTTATGCAAAAACGAAGGGGGGAGATAACAGTTATTTCCTGGCTTCATTTGTCTTGTTTGATAAATCAAGCCTCAGAAGGGTTCAGTCACTCTCACCCATCAAGACCTCTTCATCACAATCATGAGCTATATTTCTCCTGCGCCCATGCAAATTGCATGAAAACATCAGAAACGCAGGGCGACTGGGATTAGAATATGCATGCATGGTGTGTATGCCATGCTGCCTGTGTGGCTGTGTTTTCTGTCACAGTGAGGAGTGGGCCTCTGTGTGCTTTCATGTGTTTGCGTGCTTGCCTGTTGTTGCGTGCGTGCATGGTGAAATGCAGTTGGACATATGTGTATGTATGTCCATGTGTCCGTATACGTGCTCCCTCTCATCTCCCTCAGGTGGACAGTGAGGAGATGGTGGACCTCTGAGATGAGATGCTGCAGATCTCCATGTTGGTGAAGGAGCTCCCTCCTTCGCTGCTGCAGTCGGGGACAGAAGAAGAGGAGGAGATGATGTTCTTCAGCCTGTGGAGGGAGATGATCAACAGGCTCAGCAGGAACACCAGCAGGCCGAGGAAGAGCCACACGTAAACATAAACGTTGCCCGGACGTCCTGGTGAAGAGGCAGCCGCCGACGTGGAACCAGAGGTTGGGGAGAAACGCAGGAAGGTTCCGTTGTCTGTTGAAGAGTTTCCAGTCTGATTATGGCCTATAAATGGGGCATCCATCCCTGACATCCTGGCTGATGTTCAGCATAAATTTGCATGAAAGAAAAAGAAAGATGAGTGAGATTTATTTTGAAATTGAAAAAATAAAAACAACAACCAAGAAACAAAAGCAAAAAACCACACAAAAAAAGTTCAACATTCAGAATTGAAAAAGACAATTTTTTTTGTCTCATGAAGCTGCCAGAATTTCTCCCTCCAGGACTCTTTTAGCATGTTTGAAACTTGCTAACACAAAAGCTTTCATCCACATCCTCAGCTTTGGCTGAGATTAAGAGGAAGACTGAGAGAGCACGTCTGCAATCCTCATTCAGGGCCAACAACTCACTTCAAGAGCCCCAGCAACAGAACAGACTTCTATCAAATAATATTGCAAATAATATTGATTTCTTTTTGCCCTCTCTGAGCACCAAATAGAGAGTTCAGGGAAATGAAGAACCTCCAAATTGACTTAGAAATAATCAGCTGTTAAAAGAAAGTCTTTTATTGCATTGCCTCAGATAGTTAATCTCACATGTGACATTCAAAATAAATGTCTGAAAACACTTCTTAGTGCTAGGAAGGAAATTATAAACTGCAGATACATAACTTGGGAAAAGATAATATAACGTATTATAGAATGATATACCAAATATAATGCATGACACGAAACACCCTTAATCACATAATGCACTTTCACTGCACATGCATCAACACAGTGAGGAGTGACAATATAAAGGCAAGAATTGCTACATGAACAGTAAAAGTTAGTTCAAAGAGAGAATGTTTTTTAAAATTTATGGGTGAGTTCCTTGCAAATAAATAAATAAATAAATAAAATCCTATGGATGCTGGTCTGTTGCAGTCATCAAATATGACTGGTTTGGAAGGGAGTGCAGCATACTGCAGGAGCCTTCCTGACTGAAATGAGGAGGAACAGCAGGGGGCGTGCTTGGCTCACTGTATACCTGTCAGACTTGGTGCCTGGAGCTGTGGATGTTCATAAATGAAGGCATCCTTATCTGATGAAATTAAACTCCTCATAATCAGCTTTCACAAAGACAGCTGAGAGCCATTCCTCCTCCACTGCATATTAACTGCTAATAATGTTCCACTTCAAATTACTGCGTGGCAAGAAGCTGAATAGAAGATGTGACTGAGCGTTGTCAAGTAGAAACTGTGTTGGTAAGGGACAGAGGGGGGCTGTTTTGTGTTTGGTTAGGCCAGCCTTGTGTCTTGACTTGATCTATGATGGCGGAGAAAGACACTTCAAAGGGAGGAATAATAGACCATGACCAGAATAAAAGCAAGAGGTCAGCACACAGTCACAGTGGTGTGTGCTCATTTCTCTCTTATCCGCCTGCCTTACCCTACTTCCTCTCCATCTAATGGTTATGGATTTCACCATGGATCATATGTGTGCCTTGCTACATTATAGTCTGTGGAGTGACAATATTGCGTGCTGGGCCCCTGAGGGGACCAGTGTCACTATGTGAAGACTAGTTAGGAAAACACATGCATATTAGAAGCCACCCGTGTCAAAACTTGTATTCTTACTGTATTTTTTTGTACCAGTGACAGCACTAGAGACTGTACAAGTGAAATGAACTACAGTATAAACTTTTGGGTCAGAAATAATAGGCTACTGTGAATTTGATCTTACATGCAGGGATGGGATATGGTGAGCCATCGACGATTTGCAGACTAAAGTTTGCATCAGCATTCACAATTAGCATAAACAGTTCACAATGTAAAATCATTATCATTAATAGTCATTTGGAGCTAATAAATTTGAGTAAAATGTTAGTTAATGTTAGCTTGAAGTGTTGTGTTTTAGTGTTAGGAACATTGCTAGTAGACAAGCAGTGAGCTATCAGAGCCAAACCTGTGAGTCCATAGATAGTTGAGTATGCTGGAAAGCCAGGCTTAATTTATTACTCAGCTAGCAAAGATAAGAAGGTATCATGACTAGCTGAACCTAATTAAGTCATGTAATGAATGCAATAAATGTGTAACATGTGGTTTTCAACCTGTGAAACAGTTTGCTGGGACAGTGGAGCGTGGAGAGTTTTGTTCACGTAGGTGCGAAGTTAATCAGAATCAGCTTTAGTGGACGAGTATGCGTACACAAAAACTCTACGTAAACACAATATACACTGTAAGGGTAATGCTTTACACTTGGCTTCACTACCCATTATTTTACCATTGTATCTACTGAACTGTTAGTTTCGCTATGTCTGATAAGCCCTGCAGACTTGAAGGGTGAACCCCAAACTATTACGAGTTTGCTGTTTCATGTCTCTGTGGTTGGTTCATCTTTTTCGCTCTGTCAAAATACCAAAACGTTTGCTTGTTTTTTTATAGTTAAAAATGTAATTTTCTGCATGTATGTTAAAAAATTATCACATCACTGGTCATAAGAAAACTCTGTGGTGTGTCATTGTAAGTTCTGTCTGATGTTCTGCTGCTGTTTGTTGTTATGGGGTTATACGAGCTTGTTTTATTCACCCTGACAACAATTTAATTTACTGTTAATTAGAAAAATAAATCTACTTTGTTTGGACTGTACCCACCATGGCACTGAGATGGGAAAAGCTCCCAAGGATGCTCAGCTCAGGTTTCCCATGGGCCCAGCATAACACAGCCCAGTTAAGGGAGACGACAGAGCACGCTGACGTGATGAACTCGCCTGTCGTCATTAATGCACTGCACTAGTTTGGAGCCAGCGTGTCATTCTGAGCCCCAAACAAACGTCAGTCTTGGTACAAAACTTTCACATGTCATAATGTCACTTTTGAAGTTTAAGTAAACCACTCTGTCCCCAAACTCTTTTCTTCTCAGCTTATTCACACTCTGTCATTTTCTTTGCCCTTCTCTCCATTTGTCTCTCTGGATGGTACAGTTGACAAGATCTCTGCTCTCTTTAATTTACAGGCCACTGTACCTTCAGAGAGATTCGCAGCATAATGAGGAGGGATGAATTAGACTGCTCTCTCTTTCTATCACTGCTTGCTCTCTTGCACCCGACTGTTTTCTTTATCAAAGACTCCCTGCGGTTCTGCCAGTCCAATAAAAACACTGTCTTGCCACTTTGTTGACTTATATTGTCTCTTTCTCTGGAGAGACTGGACGACTTGAAGTATTAATATTCACTGCCCATGCTCTGCTCTTCCCTCCTCCACTGCCTTCTAACTATGTATCTTTTGTTGGGGGTTTTTTCTCCATTCTCAAACAGTCAACACGTTCATATGTTTATGTATAATTTTCATTGGTAAAATTTGAAATTCTAAATTCCACCTCCACTTTACAATTCTAGCTCGAAAATGTGTCAGTAATCAGTAATGTCCCTGTCAGAAATGACCCTGAATGTGACACTGAACCTCTGTCTGTTGCCTCACTCGGCATTTCTCTCTGATTTCTTCTCCTCCGCCACCTTTTCCTTTTCCGTGTCTTACCCACCCTCGACCTCTTGTCGCTCCCTCCTACTCTTTCCTGCTCTGTATAGGTTGCTGTCGTTAATGATATGTTGTTTTGAAATCTGTGATGAAGCTTGTTCATTGTGAGCTGAAGTGGCTGATAATTGGATTTAATGATGCTTTTTGTATCCAGGCAACAAGGTACATTCAGTTCTTTTTCAAGCTAATCTACTTAGAGAGGGCAGGCCATGCAGTCCCATTGAGGCTGAAGAGGTCAGACATACACATACACGCCTACATATAATAAATACCTGTGCTTATTTTCCTTAGAAATAGAAACAAGTGTGATACAGAGAACACCAAGGGCTAATTGGGGAAAGTGATGTGTCTTTGTGGAAGAAAATTATATAAATTCTGAAAGTGTCTTGTTTTTTAAAGACATGTTGGATCTCAGTTTATTCTTGTCTCTATGTCGACAGTCTTCTGCATTATGTGTTTCCTGCCGAGCAGCACAGCTACACCTTCTCCTGTATGCTTCCATCTCGAAGTGTCGCTGCCCTCTCCTGTTGAAGATTTCATGCCAGTTTCGCTCCCACTCGTGCACTTCTACTTCATCGCAACAAGGTGAGAAATTAAACCATAGAGATCAAGATTTTTAGGCGGTTTAATATGCTCTTTTAATCATCGTTATCATCTCTCCGTTTTTCCAAGTTTCATTTTTCTCTAAAATATGGTTTTCTGCAGTCATGCCTCTCTCGCTAGCTGTAGTCTCGAGTTGACCCTCAGGCATCCTGAAGACTAGCCTGACTTTGGTCAGCTCTTTGATCAGCTGAGCTGGAGCCTCCCTTTGCTTCTCTTCTGGCTCTCAGAAATGAACTTGATTTTTATTTTTTTTGTGTGTCTTGAATCTCTGCAACAAGAACCTGCCTTAATATCAGCTCTTCCTTAGTGTTTTGTTTTGGGTCAGTAGACCTCAGGTCCTCTTTATCAGCTCCAAAACACATACTCACCATTGTTTGAACAACCCGATACTTAGACCGCACTGATAAAAAGCTTTGTATAAATGGATTTTTTTTCCCACACATCCATCCATCCATCCATTTTCTATTCCGCTTATCTGTCAGGGTCGCAGGGGGCTGGAGCCTATCCCAGTTGACTACAGGCGAGAGGCGGGGTACATCCTGGACTGGTCGCCAGTCAATCGCAGGGCCAATACACAAAGACAGACAACCACACACTCTCACGCTCACACCTAGGGGCAATGTTGAGTAGCCAATTAACCTAACATGCATGTTTTTGGGGGGGGGTTGTGGGTGGAAGCCGGAGTACCCGGAGAAAACCCACGCAGGCACAGGGAGAACATGCAAACTCCATATTGAAGGGCCCAGACCGGGATTCGAACCTGGAACCCTCTTGCTATGAGGTGACAGCGCTATTTCACACATACAGCAACATCAAAACATGATTAAGTTAAGGTGAAGGTCTGACATGGAGGTCCTCCGATGGCTCTAAATCTCTGTGATGTTTGTTCGTTAAGACTTCAGCTGATGCTGGGCTCACACCCACTCAGGTGACATTTCAGCTGCATCTCTCTCTTAAGCATGAATGCTGACCTGGATGTTGGAGGCTGCTGGTAGCTGCTCCTCTGAGAGGCTACAGCAACTGGCCTGAATGGTCCTCAGGAGTCAGTGTTGCTCCTTGAGACTGAACATCGCCAGAGCGTGAGGTTCTTTGACATTTACTTGACTTACACCTCAGTCCTTCTTTAACAAGTTAACACAGAAAAAGTCATTTCCCCTCAGTCCCAGTCAGGGCCATGAAAAGTTCAGGCATTTTGACACTTTTCTGCCTTTCAGTCTGCTTATTCTCCTGTTTCCTTCTTGGTCTACCAGCCTGGGGCTCATCAGTGGGTTCATACAAAAGTTCTCTATACTTTTCACTCAGCTATGACTTTTCTCTGATGATGTATTTCTTTTTTTTTTTTCTTCTTTTTTTTTTGAGTGTCAGCATTGCCCTCTTGGCTATGTCGAGAGCTTTTAATATATTTTGTATATCCTTGGCTATCTCAGCAGCACACTCTCCAGACCGGGCTGCCTTGAGCAAATTCTTCTTCATGAGTTTCATAGCTTTCTTCTTTCTCTCTCTCTCTCTGTCTGCTCCACTTTTGCTTGTTTGGTCTTGACTTGAGCATATGTTCAGTCCGCCGCTCGTGTGCATCTATAGACGGTGGACCTTGACTTCCAAAGCTCCCTTTAGTCCTGATCAAACTCCTTTCCTGAGCTGCGCAATCTCTGCAAGACACTGTTCAAACAATCTCATCCTCTGCTGGCGGAACACGTTCGGCTGAACTCCTCCTGAGACACTGTGCCGAGAAGCTTCCTCTGCTCCAGTTTCTCAATCTGTTCTTCACCCTCATTCGTTTTTTCATCATCTTATAATCTTTCTTGCTGTCAGTGCTGGGCGCGGTTTGTCTTATCTAATGTGTTCTGTCCACACAAATATACTGTACTCTTACAATATATTTTGCACAGTTCTATTGCCTTATGTGTATTTGTCTAAAGTGTTTTGTACAGAGTGTATCTGTGTCTAATGCGTTTTAACACTGCCATTGCTGTACATGCCTTTCAATTTTATGCTCTAAATGCATTATCAGAGAGATTATCGACCAGGTAATGGGAAATTTTATACCATCACCTTTCAGCCTATAATGAAATTATAACTGATAAACAGAGCTGCTAATATGAAGCCAAATAGCTGATACGGTAGGTGACGGTATGCACCTTTAAATTAGTTTGCCATCTGCCACTAAATAAATGGAAGAAGGAGAAGACGAAGATGAGCAGCACGCTGTTGTTGCGCTCATGACGTCAAACTGCTGCACCTGAGCAGAGCCACTAAGTGCAGGCTAGAGAGCCAAACACGTTGTCACCGGTGTGAACGTGCTTTACAGTTTCAAACATAAACAACACGATCGCAATAAATGTTCAGAGAGGAGCGAAAAAGTCTACAAGTTCTAACACAACAAATCTTATTAGAGCTGTGGAGTATTAAATCATCCATCTTTACATCTTAACCTCAGGTCTACATTATTTACAGGTTGTGAGTTTCTTGTGAAATGTGAAAGTGTCGATTATTTTATCAGTACTGGCCATTAGGAGCAGGTTATTGGTATCTGGTTATTGATTATTGGTATCTTTTGATCATAAATACATAATGTACATTCCTATCAACCAGTTTTAATACTGTGACTGTGAAATCATGAAATATAGCATTTTGTTTTCAGAGGTAAAAATTTAACGATTTGGTGTTTGGTGTAACACATTTAATTTGTCCATATAATTTTTTATCTTGTGAAGATCAATACACAGATCAATACAGATCAAGATCCATTTTAAATTCACAGCTGCTACATTCCAGGCTAAACACATACAGCCTTTGACTTTACTTTTCTAATTAAGACCTTATAGCCTTTTTTGGTCACAGAAAATACTGCAATAGTTACAGTCCAAAATATAAATATTAACCAAAAAGCCTTAACTCAACCTTAACCAGAGACACATTCTGCTGGCTGTTCTGGTCTGGTATTAGCGCTTCACTTAATGAATAATGGACAAGATCCACATGTGGGGAAATGTCATGGCATTTGGGCCAGATTCTTTTGTGTGTGTGTGTGTGTGTGTGTGTGTGTGTGTGTGTGCATACATTCTCACACTGTATTCACGTCACATGCCTGAACAGACAAAAAAACGAGTTGAGCCTATAGCACCAATATCGTTCACATGCATGCACATAAGATTTCCATGCACACACAGGCACAGACGTTCAGTTTCAGCTCAAACAACAGATCGCCAATAGATACAAGTCGCTTGAATTTCGAACATGTTAAGTATCTCATATTCTGAACCAGATCAACTGAAAACAGACCTGAGGCTCAACCTCATGAATTCCAAATTGCCTCTGCAGCCCCAAAATACCACAGATAACCCACTTAGGGGTCAGAGATAAGCAGGAATGATGAAAGTATGAAGAAAGAGAAGTTTCAGTGTGCAGCAGAATAGAAGAGTCAACCACTTCCCCACTGTTATTTAGCACGACACCAAACAGTCTCCTCAGTTTGGATTGGATTGCTACCGATCCTACAACACAATAAACTAATGTTTTTATTCATTACGTTCACATTTGAATGACAAAATCTCGCGGCACACCTGAGCGCAGTCAGAGCCACACCAGGAGTGGAGCACCACCGTCCAGCTGTTTCTCTCGGATATTCAGTGCACTGAAGTAAGGATTCCTAAAAGCCAAATGGGACTGAGTTCTCAAAGGTGCTGCAAAGGGCTTATCCTGACCGTCAGAAAGGTGCCATGAGTTAACACAGTTCTAGTAAGAACAGCAAGTACTGGTAGATTTTTTTGGTCATTGGCCAGTGTAGACAATGAGCTCTTTTGATGTCTGAATGTGTGTGTGTGTGTGTTAGTGCCCGTTACTTCATCTCTATGGTGAAGTGTATTTTTATGCCTCGTTCTCATATTTGTTAATTACTCCTGATACTTCAGAGTGCAGTTGCCAGTGAATCTGTGTGTGTGCAGCTCTTGTTCACCGTCTTCATTATGATGAACAGGCTGAGTCATACATTATTTTAAAACCCAAACAAGCCCTGCTCTTGTTCTCATTGCCCTGAAAAGACACTTTTCAAGCCCTCCTCCTTTTTCTCCTCAAATCTTGAGGCACAATTGCTTCACTCATTGCTCACTCCTTCCCTCTTTTTCTCAGCTGCCACAAAAGAAGCTTGTTTATTTCCCAGTTCAGTGAATGCCATGAATTCTTCCTGCACTTTACCTTTAATTTTTTTTCCTGCAAGTCTCATTTCTCTCTGTTCGTTTTACTGTTTCATCTTCCCTTCGTGTCTTCTCTGCAATAGTGTTTATTCTCTCACTGATGCTCTACAGTCAGTGATAATGCACTGAATAAAGTTGCTGGCAACTAAAAAAGAGAGAGGCACATTTGAGGTGAATAATGGCTGTGTGTATCCAGCAGGATTCCCATCTCACAGATCAGACTAACACCGTCCTCGCTCTTAAAAACAATTTGGAAGCATTTCATAATAAAAAAAAAACAAAGCAGCCTAACGCATCAGAAGCATACAGAAAATTGTTGGCAATAAAAGAGGAATACTTACAGACCTTTGTGTGTGTGAGGCAGCTCCTCCTCACTCAGGTTCACGTTGTGCAGAGATACATCCCGTTGTGTTTGGTCTTTCAGCCGAGCAGACCAAATCTGTTGCCCCTGAGATCTTCCCTACAAGCCTGCCCTCTCTCTCTCTCTCTCTCTCTCTCTCTCTCTCTCTCTCTCCCTCGTTGTGTGTGTATGTGTGTGTGTGTGTGTGTGTGTCATTCAGTGTGACACACCAACCCTCACTCAGAAACAAACACCACAAGCACTGCAGCTGGAGTAGATGCTTTCAGATGTGGATGGATTCTCTCTATGAATGGACTCACATTTAAAAGGGAACACACACATACATGAGCTCTGTAACTAATGAATGATACTGATGGGTTGTTTTAGGGTTTGTTTTTTTTTGCCTTTCTTGAAAAGAGGTGAAGAGGAGAGATGAGAGGGTGCAGTGCTCACTCTAATCCCATCTCCTCCCCCCTTTGCTTCAGCCCTCCCACTTTTCTCTCTGAGTGATTGCGTTAACGGTCAAAGCTGTTCTGTGTCTTCTGTACTCTCACTTACACATATTCCTCACAGCTAACAAGCTCTTCTGTAATTAGTTTGGGCAAACAAAGAGCTTGATCAATGCAGTCAGATAAACTGTTTAATAACTGACCAACAAATCAATATTTGTCTCAACACGCACACACCCTCCCACACACAGTAATCGCTTAGTTTTGGTTGTCATCTCTCTAGTATTTATGTGAGCGACGTGGCCTTGCTCTCTACTCTCAGCAAACTGCGTCAGTAGACAGTGTGCAGTGGTGAGCAATAACCTGGCTGCCATTGTTCTGGCAGACCCCTAACTGGCAAATGAACGGAAAAAGGCAGCCTGAGAAGAAAGAGGCAGCCTTTAACACCTCTCAATTTCTCGGTGCAGATCTCCTCGTCTCTCTTCACCTTGAAGCTTGTATTTTCACCTCCCTCCCTCTCTCTGTCCTCTCACTCCTACGCTAGAGAAAAGGCCAGAAGATCACCAAAGTCAATAGAATTTGTCTCCAGGGATCTTGAATATCTGTTACACATTTCATGGCAAATCCATTCAATAATTGACAAAATATTTCATTCTAAACCACAAATGCCAACCTGCTGATGAAGAGACACTAGAGAACAAGTCAGAGGATCACCAAAGTCAGTGGGTTCACGCCCTGGGGACCCTCAACGTCTGTGCAAATTTTATTTTATGGTGGACTCAGATCAGCCAACAGACTGACAGACCAACATTTCCATCCCTAGAGCGATACCGCTAGCATGGCTAAAAAATTCAACAGCACAGTCTCTTTCCAGAAATTTCTTTGGTAGAAAGTAGTTCAAGCTTGAGAAACTGTGTTTTTGGAATTTGAGTGACTCAACCTCCTGAAGTGCTTTACTTTGATTGCAGAAATGAGTCCAAGAGTACATTTTTTGGAATGAAAGGCTCCCAATAAATTCTAGTCTTATCTAATCTCGAGCAAATTTTGCGCATGGCCCTGAATGTCACATATGAGCTTGTTAGCGCCTTAATGGTATTCGTGAAGATGTTAATTGTGAGGCAGATGACACCTGTCCCTGCTCTGTGAAGGGGAAAAGGCACCTCCTCTTCCACAGATGCCTCAGTCTGCCGCCATCTGCCCGCTGACACAGGCACCGGAGGGGAAGAGCAGCAGTGGAGAACAGAGAGAGCAGAGATGAGAGGAAGATGACTTTATTTCACATCCAAATCCAGCTTTGGCTAATATCACATGGCTGATGTGCATGCGTACTTCAGATTAAAAAAAAAAAATGTGACATCCACGCGAAGAGGTCTAGGAATCATCTGATGGGCGTATATCTGTTTGTGAATATTTTCGTAATCTGAACCAGCCAAAAATAAACTGCTCCAGGCAGCTTCATTGGCTCCGATGGTGTAAAGGGAGAACCCAAGGACAGGGGAAAGGAACGCTGCACATCATTTAATTATTCCAATAATTATTTCCCCTGACCTCCTCTCTGCTCATTGCACACACCAACCCATTTCTAAACCTATCACAGAGAATTGTTACACTCACACAATTCCTTATTTTGCTAAAGAGGGAATAAGTTTGGCAAAGCTAATTATGTCTGTGTGAGTACATGTGTTTGTTTCTGTGCAAACTCAAGTATTCGTTTGTGCATCTGTGTTGCATGTGCGTGTCCTTGTGTGTGTGTGAGAGAGAGAGAGAGGACTGAAGGATGGAGATAAGAGCTTTGGCTTTTGTCGCTAATCCCAGAAGGCATGGCCGCCAATTCCATGTCATTCCCTGATATCCCAGCCTGTTCTGACTCTATGGCATCCCAGCACTGCCCTTGTGAGGACACAAGTCTCTGCTCTGCATGATAATGAAGAGGAGACATCCAGTAACGAGGGGGCTGAAATTGCATTTGGAGGATATTTTTGGCCAAAGTGTGTGTGTGTGTGTGTGTGTGTGTGTTTGGGGATTTGACAAGTTTGTTCTGCTAAACTCATGGGAACCTTTAAACTCTTAGATAGCAGACAGTAAAGTGTCAGATATGAGTTGTAAACATGTCAGAGGTTCAGTGTATTTTAGCTGCCCTAACAGATATGCTTTACGTCTCTCTGGTGATCTGAACCAATCTGCAGAGCTCCCGACTGAGAGAGAGAGAGAGAGAGAGAGAGAGAGAGAGAGAGAGAGAGAGGCTCACACAAGCAAAATTTAAGTCTTGAGTGCTTCAGCTGTCTTCTCCTTATTGCAGGAGAAAGTATCTTTGCACCCCTAATCTTGGAGGAACAGTTAAAATACATTTAGCCTTCATCTCCAGGATGTGATGTTCACTTTGGTTTTCAAAGATTTTGAAGATCAGACTTCAGCAGATAAATATGCACCGACTCCACTCAGGCTTTCGTGCCATGCCAATCAAAATGAGCTGCACAGATCTGCGGGCACGAAGCAGAGCGAACATACTGAGGCGTAACAGTGACACACACACACACGCACACACACACTCACAGACGGGCAGCAGCCTGACAGGCGAGTACTTGTCCAGAATAACAATGAGAAGAGATGAAAAGATGATATCGGCACTGTATCAAAATATCCTGCCACAGTTTGGGGGGGGGGGCGCAAACACATGTTTGAGCAAGAAACCCAAAAGTGGACTGAAACCTTTTGAAATCTCTGCTTTACCACTAAACCTTTACCACTAATAGTCTTTGGGCAATTTTGCTCAAGTCCTCTGAAGAGTGCACTCTAAATTCATGAAAGAGGAGAAAAAAGAAAAAAAAAATGTCCTCAAAGTCAGATTCATTTGAATATATGAATAATTTAGTGCACCAAAAGATTTGGGGCCCCTTAAATTTAAAAAAAAAAAAAACCTTACTCTTCAGACATTCATAATTCATACGCACCACGGCTCAGGCATGCGGGGGGTGGGCGTGGGGGGTGTGGGCGGGGTATTTGATGCACAAGTTGTCCATCGAACGTAGGAGATACAGGGACAAAAGCTACAACATCACGCTTTGTCTGTCAGCGTGATTACTGAGTCTGTTTATGTATTCCTACATTTCATCCCCCTCTCTCTCCCTCTTTCCTCTACGATTCACTCAGTAGTTAATGAATTGAAAGAGGGAGGCAGCAGACTCCTAAAAGTAAACAATTAAACTTTCATAAGTTTTGTTGCATCATTATGGTTATTGCCACATGCTATGATATTGTATTAAGTGTTGCAGTGGTTTTTAGATTGGTTAAACAGTATGTCTGTCTGTGTGTGTGTGTTTTAGCAGTCCTATTTAAGCAGTGCAATTATTCCGCCGTCATAAGGAACAGACAATAGGAGCTCTCAGTCTTGACATAACCCCCTCCTCCTCTCTCAGAACTCATTTTCTTTTCATGCCCCTGGCTCATTACAGTGATGGACCTTCTAATGGGGGAGATTGGCATCAAATTTCCACATCATATTCCTCAACAAAAGCCCCTTTGATTCAAATGAGGCTCATTAAATAAAGCATTATTGTAATAGAAAGACTGGGTGACAAATTTGACCTTCAGACGATGAGAAATATGGATGGATATTTTTAACCGTTCCTCACATTTTATGTACTTTGTTGATGTTGTGTAGGTGCTTGGAGACTCTTCACATATGAAATTATTTTGTAGTTTTCTTCTCTGATGTCCCTGCAGTGTTTGGCTCAGATGACTTGGCCTTTCTGGAGTTCTGTCTCGTGTTGCTTTGAAAATTTGGATATCAGAGTGCTGGCCCTCTTTTATTGCCAATAAATGCTGCTAATTGGCCCTCAACCCAACATGAAATGTCTTTGCAGTATGTATAATTAGAACAAAATAACTGAAGGGTTCAACATCTTCTCCATGGGGTTTTTGCATTGTTTTGTTTAGAGGTGTCAACCAATTAACCTGCAATAGACCCTTCCTCATCGGATCAGACAGTAGTTAAAGTTTAATGAATAAAAACATGCTGACATCTCTGATCTCTGACATGTAAGTGTGGAGAAATCACACGTTTAAGTGGGGCATTTATGAAGCTCGTTTTACTGGGATTCTTAAATTTGGGCTGAATTCTGCTCAGTTAATGAGCTTTTTCTCTTGCAAAAGGTGATGCAAAAATCCCTGTTCAGCAGGGATAAACCTCTGCAGATCAGACTGCCTTTTCATCCCTCTATGTGCCAAGTTTTCCTCCTTTTTTGCTGTTTTTTTTTTTTTTTTTTTTTTTTTGAACTAACACTGAGAACATTTTGTGTGCTCGGGGCGAGAGACAGTCTCAGCTGCGATCCCTCCCAGGAGGGGTAACACCACTGGATGAGGGTACAGCTGAGAGATGAGACGCGCCCGTCCTCGGCTCGAAGGATTCTCCCCGGATGGCGCAGTATTTTAGAGGTGATGCTCAAATCCCCAGCCCATCTGGACCAAGCCTGTCACCAGCAATACATCACGCTAATGGAATGGCAGCAACCCAGTGCTATCTGTCATGAGCAATCTGCATCTGCTTAGGGACTGAACGGAAATGAGGAAGAGGGATGAAAAGACAGCGGAAGAGAGAGAGAGTGAGAGAGAGACTTTGTTTCCCCTGAGCAGGTGCCATGTTTGTGTGTTTCAGCTCAGTGCGACCAGTGTGAACAGATATCAATTCTATTTTGAGAGGAGAAAATAGCCGCAGCAGGCCATCTCCCATCTCTACTGGACCAAACAGTTGAGGATATTTCACTGGTTCTGTGGTAGATATTATAAACACATCTCATCTGTCAGGGAGACCATTACTCACTGTACTCAGCCCTTTTCATCCTTTCTTTGTTTTTTTGTATTTGTTGCAACCATGGCCTTGTATTTCAGCTCCACAAACTGTCTAGAAGCAAGCGCACGTGCTTTTGAAAATGTGCTCTAAACACCGGAAGACAATTTTGTATTAATGAGAAAATTGGGGACTTTTTGATCCCCTCTCCTGATAACAGTACATGTAATCTTGTAAGAATTAAATTTTGTTCTGATGTAATATGCCAGTGAGTTGGGATATTTGCTCTGTAATGATTCCAGGCAATATTACCCTGCATGTTATTAAAAATACATTTTACAAGTGGAGCTTTGGTTTTAGCCCAAGAGATATATCACTTAAGTTGCCCTGTATTGTTTTTCATTATGCATTCTGCAATGTTATCATTTTAAATGTCACTGGAGGTCCATTTTTTTCTGCATTTCCCACATCGTAGACTTTACTGAAGTTTGACATTGTTTAAATAACTTTAAGTCCATATTAATAGAGATTCATACTCCCAGAGTTGCATGATATTACACTGTTGATGGAATCATTGCAGCTTTAAGCAAAGTAAATTTTGTTTAGCGTTAATAAAATCATAGAGCAAGTTGTCAAAGTTTCAATAATTGTCTGACATGATAAGATAAAGCTGTTTCCTTTGCTGTGGCACATCTGCAGTTTTTACATACGTTTTGGATGTGTGCTATCTAATAAAATAATTAACATAAGGTGTTATGTTTTAAATTGGAAAAAAATGACTGGCCAATGTTTGAAATATCAACAGCTTTCTGGATTAGAGCTTGTTGGATTACCACTGGAACTCTTTAGTTCCTCCAAAATGAATTAAGATGTGATTGATAGCCAACTGAATTCTAAAAATAAAAGAATGATTTGAGTTGAACCATATAGTTCCAGTGAGGGTAGCATGTTGTAAAATGATTATACAAACATGTGCAATGTGAGTGAGTCTGTGTTTGAATAGTGTTACATCAAAAACAGCATCAAGAATGTGCAGGAGTGATGTCCTGTGAAGGCTTGTGACCACATGGTCGCAGACTGGAGTCCTTAATCCCCCGTTGCTCCACTTGAGCTGCTCAGCAGCAGCAGCAGCAGCAGCAGCATGGCAGGCCTGTGCTTCAATGCTCCTGGGTCCTCCCAAGTTCCCACCTGCCTCTTTGCTGCCTCTCATTCGTGCTGTGATTAAGATGCAATCTCCATCGGAACGATAACAATAATAATTGCAGGGATATCTGCATCTAAACATCCGCTTGGTTCGCAGGCAAGAAAAAGATACACAATGGAGAAAGTCTTTTTCATGAATACTGCTTTACACGTCTCCATCTCATACTTTGTGTGAACAAAGGCTCGGTGCTAAATTGTGTCGCTTATGAATTTGATCAAACTTTTTTCTGTCATTTGGCTTCTTTGAGATTCTAGTCTCATGGTTTTGCTCTCTCTCTGTTTATTTGACCCAAAAACACATCGAAAGTCTGCTTGATTTACTGCAGATTAAAAACAACAGACCTTACTGCTGAGAAAGCCTGCCATCTTGTGGACAATGTAGAACCCGCAGACGCTCAAAAAAGTTTATTTTCACAAACAAAGGCGCTGTGCATTAATAAAAGAAAAAACAACATTCATTTTTGACGTCATTAGTTGGGTAAGGCTTTATTGCAGTGGTAACCTCTGTGCTTAACAATTCTCCTGTTCAATCTCTTACAAAACTCGAGATTTAATGACAATCTTATCCAAATACTGTTTGTTTTCTTCTTTAATGAGAGCAAGCACTGGGAAATTGGTGTATCCATGTGAGGGGGGGAAAACACACTCAGGGAAGGCACTCGTGTGAATCCATTGTCAAAACCTTATTCTTTTAAAATGGGAAATTAGTTTATTCTAAATCATGCGAACCGGTGAGGGATTCCTGACGCACGACGTCGCCGACTGTCACGTGATCGGCCAGCGCTCAGTTCCGAGGAAACAGCTGATTATTTTACGAGGCAACCTGAGGACAAAAATCACATCGAACATCCGGGAAGCTTCTTCAAGCTGCTTGAACGCAGCGAGAGGTCGCTGTTTGTCTGAAATCAGTAGGCCTAACACTTACAAAAGGTACTGACAAATTACTCCGTTTAGGTCGCTAGTTGAATTCTCAGCTAATTTAACGTTTGACTGCTAACTACGTTGATCCTGATTGTGGTGATTTGGCACTTAGGGACAAAGATGATGAAGCCTGTTTCAGACTGGAAAGCATTGTTAGACCCTTACACTGTGATGCGCTTGCTTTGCAGCCTTGTTTTCCTACCTCGCTTGTGCTTGTTTGCTCTGTGATGGATGGACATTGATACATTTGTGTAACCATGGTAATGATTTCCGTGACACCGTCACGCGGGGGAACGGAGAATGGATTTCACGCTCCACTGCTAGAAATACTTGAATTGTGTTGTGTTTGTTTGGTGTCCCACATAACCGGTTTTGTTGCCACTGTGGGAGGAACAGTGAGCGTCTTCCCGCGCATTTCATATTTCAACTTGACTAACTTACTTTCTTTCTCTATTTCTGTATGTATTTGAGCTGAAACTATTAATCAGTTAAGCAAAAATTAATTTCCCAACTATTTTTATAATAAACTAATCATTTCATTTTTTAAGCAGAATTGCTAAAAGTCACTTTGGGCTTTGGGGAATGAATCATTTATTGACTGAAAATGTTCAATGTCCTCCTAATTGCTTATTACAGTCTGTGTATACATATGCTTTGGGATGGATAATGTTTCTTTCTCAGATTATTTCATTGGAGTTATTTTTAATGGCCTGTAGAGGTTAAACAATCCAGTATTTCACAATAAAAGTATGAAAAAAGTTTTGTGTACCAGTGATTGTTTACTTGTTTGCTGTCCTTTTAATTATATTCTAACCCCTCAGATTTATCTTGCTTTCCCCTCAATTTATCTTAGAGCCACAGGCCTACTATACAAACAGAGAACTGACAAATGCAGAAAAACATGGTCTTCTGTAACATCTTTTTATTATATTTCTTCCCATTCTCCTTGTTCAAAGATGAACTTCAGCACAAGTGCCCATTGCGGCAGTCTCTCTAGCAAAGAAAACATTCCACCATCAAGCAAAACAGATGCAGTGCTGGTCCCGCGGGCCAAGCTGGACCGGTCTGTGCTCGCCGTGTTGTCAGAGAACGAGCAGCGAGGTCGATCCTGCAGCCAGGTGAGTGCGAGAGGCCCAGTGAAGGGACTCAGATTTTATGATTTTCAGTACAACTCGCCATGACAGAACATTTCAGCTTATAGTGACTTGCCTCTTTTTCTTCCCAGGGAAGCCAATTTTCCAAACACAGTTCAATCTCAGACAGCTCGCAGCTCACCTTCTTTGGTTGTCCCTCCAGTTCCAGCTATGACGTGTTCGTCGAAGAGGCATGTGAAGTTGTTCTTGCTGCTTCTGGTCAAGAAGTGGTCTCAGGCAGATATCACCCAGATAGCAAATCTGCAAACCTGCAAAGTGAAGACCTGAGATTTCTGCTGGAGCTCAGTTCAAGTGGGTTTGTACAAGTACGAAAACATCTGCCGTGTTAGACTTGTTTCTTATTCCTTACAGCACTGCTATTCACTTTTGTAGCTTCGTGCCAGGATGCTTCATTGCAGTCGGATGAGTCCCTGACGCCAGACGAGGTGCTGTGTGTTTCTGAGTACGCAGAGGACATTCACTGGCACTTGAGGGAGAGTGAAGTGCGAAATTATCTTAGTTTAGTTTGATATTACTGTGTACGTGCAGAACTCATTTTGCCCCTCAGTGCACTGGAAATGCCTAACGACGGTGACAGACTGCTTTGTTTCTAATGCCAGATGAGGTTCAGGCCAAAGCCAGGCTACTTGGAGAAACATCCAGAAATCACCAATGGCATGCGGGTCATCCTGGTGGACTGGATGGTGGAAGTCGTCCAGGAATATAGGCTTCGTTCTCAAACTCTGCACCTCGCCGTCAACTACTTGGACCGCTTTCTCTCCTGCACGACTTATGTGAAACGAGGCAAGCTGCAGCTGGTTGGCACAGCTGCATTACTGATTGCTGCGTAAGCACGTGTTTTGCCTTTCCAAATATTTGATGCTTTTCCCATCCTGTCCATGTCAGTCAAAGCTTTGACGTCGCCTGATCTGTCACCTTGTAGAAAATATGAGGAGATCTTCCCTCCACAACTGAATGAGTTTGTGGACACCACAGACAGAACTTACACTAAGAAGCAGTTGGTCCGCATGGAGCATGTTTTCCTCAGAGTGCTGGCTTTCAGGATGACAGTCCCCACCGTCAATCAGTTCCTTCGCCTATTCGTGTCCATCCACTCTGTCTGTGGCACTGAAGAGAACCTCGCCCTGGTGAGCATAATCAATAAAATACCAGCCACACTGTAGGTTTATGCCCGCTGCCTTTGAACGTGCAGTTTTTCATGTCCCTTGACCTTATTTTAATTTTATGATGCATTTTTTTCTGCTTCTAGTATGTAGCAGAATTAAGTCTGCTGGAAATTGATCCATTCCTAGAGTACAGGCCATCTATATTGGCAGCGGGAGCCTACTGCCTAGCCACTTACACTGTAAACAAATCTCTCTGGGTATGTTTGTTCTCTTGAGTGCTAAGAGTACCCTTTATTACAGTTTCTAAAGAAATTATCCAAATATTGTAATTATCTCTCTTTTTTTTTCCACATTTCAGCCTGATTCCTTACATGCCTTTACTGGTTACACCATTGCTGACATTGTGCCCTGCCTCACTGATCTCCACAAGCTGTACATCAGCGCAGAGACTCGCCCACAGCAGGCCATCAGGGAAAAGTATAAAAGCTCAAAGTAAGGTGCAGTTTATACTTTTTTAAAAAATATATATATTGAGACAACTGTACGAACAGCTCATGTAAACTACAGGGTTTTTGAGTATTTCCTGTTTTGTTTGGAGTTTGTGTGGCTTATTAACGTTCACAGGACATTTCACATCTTTTATCTCTCCGTTTACAGGTATTGTCGTGTTTCATTGATCACTCCACCTGCTGTTCTGCCTTTCCCATGAATCACTGCTACGTCCTTCTTCTCTTGCTTCTGCTTGAAGACAATTAAACTGCGAGCAAAACAAAGTGATGACTTGTCCATCAAACCCAACACACCACTCCTCTGTGGACACCTCACTACCATGGCATTTTTTTCTTTTAATTTATGCAAATAAAATAAATTATACTTGTATTTTTTTCGGGATTATGTTGTCTGTAAATCATGGTTTCAAACTCCTTCCATAGATTTGATTCTAAAAAATGTTCATAGCTTTATTTTTTTAGATTTTGTGCCCTCAGGTATTGTCCCTGAGCGACAGCCTGTAGTTTGCTTAATAGAAAATTAAATTATTACACAAAGGAAATGTGTTTTATTTATCCCAGAGTCCTTCTAAACAAAGTTTTCTTTTATTTTAAACATTGCTTTTATGACTAGAACTTGCATCCTTTGGTTTTACTTTGAAAGTGTGACCGGAAGCCGATTTTGTCGCTCAGTTGGTTTGGCGCTTAGCCGTCGGGGGTGTGCCGATTAAATTAAGCCAGTGAGAGAAGTGAACACATTTTGATATATGTAGACTTTTTCACATCTGTTTAAGAACTGTGGAAAAGCGAATTAAGGATACTAAGAGTTAGTTATATTTTCTTTCACGGTATACTAAACTTTGGCTGTTAAGGTAAGCCGGATTTAAAGTTGTCATTTGTTGTCCGTTAGCCAGATATTGATGTCTGAACATGTTGATGTTGATGTTTGAAAAGTTAGCAGGGTATTTGTTGCTCTTAGAAGCACTGATACTGAGCGGACGAATAAGTGTGTAAGCTGTGCTAAGCTGTTTTTAAATGTAAGTATAATAAAAGACTAGAAAGGACTTTCTCAAGAAAGCTCACGCGCTGGCTTGTCGTTCAGGTAAAACCTGATGTGTTTGTTAGCTCAGGCCATTAACAACCTGTGACAGACGCCAACAGCGTTTAAGCCTACATCGCAGAGATTTTTTCCTCACGCTTACTCATCCACTCCGTCATAAGGTAAAAATACCACTTTTAGTAAGCAATGCCACTAACGTCCGGTTTCTTTTCACACCTGGTTTGTCTTAGTGAAAGCTACTCTTTATTCTCACTGTTCCCTTCATCCTTTAATCATGGTTCTGTTTTTTAAATCATATAATCCCAATTATTTCCCATTCAGCTAATTGAATTATTAACTGAAAAAAAACAAACTTTAGTCGACCAAGTCTGCAAACAACTCAATATTTAATGTTTGTGTGTTGTGGTAATATCACTCTTGAGCTCTTCTCTGCTTTCATTCTTTTCTTTTTTAGTCTCTGTATCCCTTCTGCTCCTCAGTATGGCTGAGCCTGCTGAGCTGCTGCTCATCAAGGACCAGTATGAGTTGGCGTTTCATTCTCTGAGCCGTGGGCTGGCTGCTGAAGAAGCCGGGAAAAGAGCGGAGGCCCTGGTGTATTACAGGAAAGGTCGACAGCACCTTACCCAAGGAATGGAAATCCCCGCTGGTGGGGAGAGGCAGCAGGGAGCGCCCTGGGACGTGGCCAGGCAGCTTCAGCAGAGGATGAGGGACACTCTGAGGACTGTCAACTCCCACCTCTCTGACCTGGAGTCCTCTCAGCTGACAACAGAGTGCCAGAGGGGCCGTCTGTTGATGGATCTTCCTCCCAATCTTTATCCAGACCTGGCACCAAACAGTCAACCTCCCCAAAGCTCCCTCCACCATCTCTATCCCACCATACCTGCTAACGCCCAGAACAAAGCCCCAGCCCCCAAAACACCCCCTGCCAGGCCTCCTCGTGCTGCTCTGCACGCACACACTCTCCCAGCAGCAGGAACTGTAGCCATGGCTTACCCAGGGGACCATCCTCCAGCATACACACCACAGCCAAGTGTCGGCCACCGCAGCCTGGCTTACGGTCCTGCTGGAGGCGGACTTGGGTCAGACAAGCAGACTGGAGCAGCAGCAGCAGCAGGAGATGGAAACGAGCTGCTTTTCATCCCCTCTGGGGTGCAGATATTTTTCGTGGCCCCAAATGGGCAAGTTAGTTCCCTGTCTTCTCCAGGATACGTTCGTATCATGGCATTTGACAGTCAGCACAAGGATTCTGCTGGTGGAAGACCCTCTGCGTTCCTACATGTAAGTATACAGTATGTTCTAATAAGTATCTGTATGGGTGTGTGTATGCTAGTAAAGAATTTTCCCTGGGTGTGTGTGCTGTTAGTAAATAACAAACCAAGTCAGGTGAAACCACTAGATCAGTTTTATAAATATAACTCATTATATAGGTGTATGTGCTAGTCCAATAGAAATGTTGTCGTTGTCCTCATGGCGTGTCCTCATGGCGTGTCCTCACACGTGTCCCTTGTCCACCTTGTGATACAATGTGGTGTCAAAACTTGAAAAGATTACTTTTTTCTTTTTTCTTAATAGCTCAATAGGAAATGTTCTACTTATTTGTGCTGAATGTGAATGAATTTGTGCTTGTATTATTTTTATTCCCAATTAATCTGAAAATTATTTTCTTAATTTAATGACTAGTTGTTTGATCTCAGAGAATAGTGTAAGTACACCTGTTACAGTTTTGTAGATCCCAAGGTGATGTCTTCAAATGCTGACTGACTTTCAGTCAAAAGACTAATTGATTGATTGACAAATTCTGTACATACAACAGTTCTACATACAATTTTTCATTGCCTTTATGCGCTAATTGTAATTTTGACCAGATGCTAAATCTTTTTTATTTGCATTTTTGCTGATCTTTTGAATTTATGTTTGGGCTACGAGATTGATCTCAAAAGCTTAATGTCACTTAGTTTTGTCTTGTTTTTGTGTGATGATTTTTGCATTGAGTCAATAAATCTAAAATGACAATAATGTATTCTGGCACCTCTACAAAGCTTGTATTATGCTGCGCTGCATACTGCAACCCATGACTCGATGCTGTCCTGCATTGTGGCCCTGCTTTGTTTCCCAACAAGACAATGGTCCCATTAACAGATGACTCTGCGCTTCTGTTGTGCTGCTGGTCAGTGCCCTGTGCCCTCACAGGGGTCATTCTGTCAGGTGGCATACCAGTGCCATGATACAGCAGCAAGTCTGTATCTGTACTGATGTCTCTCTAGATGACTGACACGAGTGACGATGAGGCTAAAATCCTGTAATGTGTGTTTGGAAAGGAAAAACGGTGGGTCAAAAGGAAAAGGGTTCACTGCACTTGTTGGAGAAAGCATTTTTGTGCCTTAAGAGAGGCTGACTTAACTTTTTGGGTCACAAGAAACTGTCTCTGACATGTAAATTTAGAAAATCACATTGGACATGGGATGATTTTCAGTTTATATCTTACATATTGTCCATTGGAGGAACAAATAAAGACTCAACAACAGAAGCAAAAATGTCCTGCTGTTGCCAAGAATAGTGGATGTGAAATACATTTCTAGCTTAGATTTTAACTGGCTGCAACTGGTGCTCAGTTAGAATGGAAGCGACCAATGATGGTACATGGGTGATGACCTCTGACACAGACGCCTTCTTTATTCCCAGTCTCTTTATGTTTGTGTGTTGTTATGTTTTCAAGGTGTGTGACTGGCTGTACCCGCTGACAGCAGACACCCCAGTGCTACTGGCTACCTCAGGGATCTATATGTTCCCTGACACCTTGGCAGGGACACCAGGGTCCTATGTGGGCATAGTGTTGTCCTCCGAACTGCCTGCTGCTGACCGAGAGACATTTACAGACCTCTTAACGCAGCTTGCTGATCTCAGGATCCAGGTCAGTCTTTACGATCTGTATGGAGAAAAGTTTAGGTTGAGTATTCATGTAGCGAGAGCAACCTGAATAGTATATTTAGAATATTTCTCTATGTCTGAAGAGAAACAGAGGGTATTGAAATTAAACCATTATTGGTAGAGTTGTACAATTTCTTGTAGATTCCTTTGTCTCCCATACATTTGAATTGTCACCTTTTTCACAGAAACACCCATGGTGTTTTTAGACATAAAATATGTGTCACTTTTCTTTCTTAACACTTCACAAAACAGTTGTTACGTTGTGGTTGAAAACATGCTTAGCCAGCTTAGCCGTAGTTTGCAGGAATGTGCGCTACCTGTTTGGGTATATACACATTTTGAAAGCTTCTTACCCCGTCTCCTTTCCCAGTAACTGTTGTGTATATAACTTAATGGCTTCCTCGACAGGGTCCTGAAGAGGCTGGATCAGAGGTCATCAACCTGAGTGAGAAAATCCCCCTTGGTCCCCCAAAAGGGCAAACAGGAGTGACAGTGCCAACAGGGGAGAAGGGAAAACTTCCACTTCCTGGATGGAGTGAAAAGATGGCACAAGGAATCTTGTCAGGTGTGTTTGTAGGTGTGAGTCCTTGAAAAAAGAAAAAAAAAACAATACCTCAAACAATACAACTACACAGTGTCTAACACTGATGTTAAACACAGATGTTCCTGTGTCTGTACCACTGGAGGGTGTTGTTTACCGTTTTTTTTTTTATCCAGTCATTTCTTGATTTTTAGAGCACAACAACAATCAAGGATATTGTATATATGTTGATGTCCATTTAATATTTCTGTTTTAGGAGCCTCCAAGTTTAGTGTAGAGTTTGTAAAAGGGGCAGAGGCCACTAGTAGGGCCATTCAGAAGGGAGCTTCAAAAATTCGGGACCACATCACGCCTGAGGAAACTCCTTCAGAGGTCAGCCCTCACGTCACCAAAAGTCTGCAAGTGGCTAAACAGGCCACCGGAGGTGCTGTGCGAGTCAGCCGGTTCTTGGGTAAGGACTTGTACCAAGAAGGACTAAAAATCATCCTACACAGGATATTGTCATTCATACAAACAACCCAAGGCCCAGACTTCAGTTTCACGCTACTTCAGGCCACAATGATGATAAAAATACAAACTGCTTTTGGATGGTAAACAAATTTAACACGCAACATGAGGAAAACTTGTATTGTTTTTTTTTGTCAGTGTAGACCATTAGTCTCCTATTCTGTAAATTAATATGACTATGTATCTGCATGTATGCATCTGCTGTATAATCGTGCATATTTACAGTTAATGGAGTGAGTACGGTGGCAGGACATGTGGCAGAGAAGGTGGCGCCCCATGTGAAGAAACAGGGTGCAAAGCTGGTCCCAGAGTCCATGAAGAAGAGCAAAGATGGATGTGCTTCCAACTTTGATGGAGCCAAGTTTGTGGCAGCCAGCAGTGTACAAGGTATTTACTTACTATAAGGATCAAGCATGAACTGTCACTTATTTGGGATGGATGATATGTAGTGTGGCACGGTGTAGCACAGTTTAGCACTGTCACCTCACACCAAGAAGGTTCTGGGTTTGAATCCACCAGCCAGGGCCTTTCTCTGCAGAGTCTGGATGTTCTCCCCATGTCTTCGTAGGTTCTTCAGCTTCCTCTCACAGTCCACCTGGTTATTAAAAGTGTACAAGTTATGGGCTATAGAGTATTAAATCATCCATCTTTGCTCACTACATTATTATTGTTTCTTACCCTCGGGGTGCATAAACTACAGGCTATGGGCTAAAATACAAAAAGTGTAAAATTATCAATTAACTTATTGGTATTGGCCATAAGAAAAAGGTAATTATTGGTTATTGGGTGGAAAAAAATTCATATCACGCATCCCTACATTTATCCTCGGACCTTGTCGTATACTATTGTCGTATCATTAGCTCTGTATGACATGTCGAAATATTTAGCCATGTTTTGGCATTTTAAATATTTGATTTAAGTATTTTTAGAGTACTCATACATGTTTTTCATTAACATCTAAACCAGGTTTGTCTACAATCTGGTCCAGTCTGGAGACAGGAGCAAAGCTTGTTGGCAAAAGTGTTACATCAGAGACCGTCACCACTGTGACATACAAGTAAGTTCTCACATTTTCCATTTCTGCTCCTTTATTTTCTTCTTATTAATGCAGTGTTGTAGGTCTGGTTTCAAGCCTATTTCTGAATCTATTTGGTCACTTTACAACAACAGAAGAACTGATCTGGGTCAGAAACCAGTCTTACAGTTGTCCTACTGTATTGCTTTCTTCTTGGTATGTTGGGAATCTGATCTGCTTTCACACTTATTTCTTTTCAGATTTAGGGGCTTAGAGAATGTAATAAACATGCCCACCAACATATGACTGCACGGGGCATAAAGGCGAAGACTTGTAAACTAACAACTGATCTTACTCAGTTACTCTTACTCTTACTCATGAATGCTCTTTCATTCACTAAAATCAAGTCAAAAAACAAGGCAGACTTACTGCAGATCTGCAACACAACAGCTAACACTGGATTGTCTTCTTTTGATTCTCTTTTATCTGGACATATGAAGTATCTGTTTTGGATCCTTTTTTGACTTGTTGTAGTTTAAACTTCTGGTATGTGTCTCTTTCTGAACTAACAGAGCTAACAGGTATGTTAACTGCAAGTAAATGTCTGCTTGCATGGGTGTTACTGCTCTTGCTGTTCACATTATCTGTAGCCCCTTTTCCCTGGTTTATTACTAATAAAACTACTACAAAGTGAAATCTGACTTTTTCTTGATCTTCGGTGTGTTGATGTGATTTACAACAGTTCCAGCATCACACATGACAGTGCTCCAGCGTTTCAATTCTGTACACACCCTCATTTATTATCTCAAACGAAATCACCTTTCTCTGACTCCACCATATTGTCTGCGGTGAAGGTATGGTGACGATGCAGGTCAAGCCACAGACACTGCGATCAAGTCAGTGGTCAATGTCGGTGTGGCTGCATACAACATTGACAATCTGGGCGTCAAAGCTATCGTGAAGACTGCAGGCAAGCACACAGCCAAGGCCATGGCCAAAAGCTCGGATGACCAGCCAGCAGGAACTGAGGGAAAAGAGGAGCACAAACAGGAACAGCAAGCAGAGACAACTAGAAAGGAAGCGCAGAAGAAAGAGCAGGAACAGAAGAAGAAATAGGACGTTAATGCCTCGCTTGAGGGTTTCTGACAGACAGATGGATCGATGCCTTATTGCGAGCAAAAATATTTGAAATAGCCTGAGGCAAAGTGCAATTTCACTTCATAAGCTATTAATACCAAGTTATATTTTTCTAAGTCAAGGGTTATGCTGTTCTTACATGATTGTAAACTTTTACATAAAACTATTTTTTGTGGTAGTGTTTTAAGGTTCTCATACTGTACACTTATGTATTTTGTGTATGTCTTGTTTATTACAAGCCATCTGTAAGCCTATCCATACCAGTGAACAGCAAACATATGGGTTGACCGTATGTTTAGATTTGTATAAAAGTGGCCTGAATAATGTAAAAATATAAATTGCACAATTTGATTGTGAGAAATGCTTTCTTTCTGTAGCATGTTGCCTGAAATGTGCTCTTAATGAGCAAAAAAAAAAAAAAAGGAAAATATGTGCAAAATCTGCTCTTTTGTTTACACACAAACGGACGTGCTGAGCTCTGCTTCGCCGATTACATGTAAATCAACATTTACAGGCCATTAATGCCGGATGTCGAATTAAGAACAAGGGAAATCATTTGTTAAATGCTCGTAACAAATATTTACTGTATGTAACAAAATTATACTTTATGAGTTCTCTGTTAAACCTCGGAAGTTTTATTCCCGCTAATCTTCGCCACTATGTCAGAGGCCACTTGAAAAACCCGGAAGAAGCGGTCTCCATGGAAACCCCGAGGAACAAACTTTTCTTCATTTGATGTCAGAAACATGACTGGAGATGGCGACTATAGTAAGTACGATTTGGCACGACTGCAGGCGGAACTCGAGCAGGAGGGAGAAATGAAGTAAGTGTGTTTGAAGTAAATGTATTACATTACAAATGTTGTTATTTTCCACGGCAAAACGGCATCGTCTGGCTCTTCGTTATAGAGAAATGCTTGAGGAGTCGGTGTCTGATCTGCGGAGTACCATGTGTGAACTGCAAGAAAGACTGCACAGCGTTGACGGGGAAGGTGACGTAACATTTAATTGTTTTTGTTTATGTATGCGCACATAGTATGCTTTGATATATTTAGTTATTTATCACCCCGACCCTCTGTAGCAAAATGTACCCAACAGATGTGTAGGAGCCAAATGCAATGTTATGGGGAAGCAGGGTGAATCTGTATTTGTTGTGGGTACCATAGGGGGCGCTGTGGTCATTCAGGCCATAAAACGGTATAAATATAACGAGAAATCTGGGGCCGTCAGGTGTTGTGTGACCCCGGAAGGGCAAACGGTTTTTGACCGCTAAGACACAGGTGTTGAATGTTGGGCGGATGAATGGACACATTTTTTGTTGCACCGAGAATAAACCTGCTATAATGGAACAGTCAATGGAGACGTGTGGACTCATTCCTGATCTAGTAAGAAAATTTGGACAATGCGTCAAACCCCTCAGGAGCTTGTAGTAGACTAAGCTCCTATAACAAGAGGCTTAAGATAGATGTACCTGCTGCTTCCTGTTGACCCAGTGGCTCTTCAGTGTTGTCTGTAATTTGACTGTATTGAAACGTTTTTTTTCTTATGTCTCAGGAAATGAGTGGAAAACGAGGTATGAGACACAGGTAGAGCTAAATGGACAGCTGGAAAGACAAATGTCCCTCATCCATGAGAGACTGGAAGACCTAAGAGGAAATCCCATGGGTAAGTTTGCAAGCTAGTGGCAGCTTTTACTCCTCAAAATCTTCACTGTGATGAATTCGACCATCTGAAGACATTTTGTATTTTAATGCTTGCACTCACACTCTCATTTTTCACAGACCGATTGGCCTCCATACGATCTTACGATGATATGCCAGTCGTGAGTGCAAACACATTCCTTTTCTACTGAGCTTTTTTCTTGATAGGTTTTGTTGTACTTGTGTTATTTTATTTTGTACCAGCAGAGAGAGCCAGAGACACAGAATGAGGAGAGAGGGCATGCAGGACAGAGAGGATTGTAATGCCAGCTGCTCTGCATCCTCCTGTTGATGCAGGCTGAACAAAGCAAAGTTTAATCGCAGCACTGTAATCACAGGATTACGAACCATGGGAGAGTAATACACACTAATTACTATGCCACTACGCACACACACACAGGCACATGAATGCACACCATACACTGTAAAATTGCTCGGTGCAGTCTAAATGTGTTTGTGTCTGTGTGGCTTAAGGCAGAACTAACAGATGTTCATGAGTGCATCCTTGGAGTGACATAAAGATTGTGGAGTGAAGGTCTGTTAACAAAATCTGAATGTGACAGAAAGACTGTCAGAAGAATAGAGACTATTTTTAATTAGAGCAGTGTGTAAATATTTGGACGACAGTGTTCTGTACATGTCAAGGTATCCTGCAGCTCCGAGGAAAGGAGCTTGACCTTCAGTGTACACATTCATGTATTTGCCCACCTGTTTATGTAACTGATTCTTGAAAAGTGGCATGATGCATGCATGTCTTCAACCCAGGTAATATAGCAAGTCTCATTGTTCTGTAAGCTCAGTTCTAGTGTGTTTATGTGGTTATTGAATAATACATGCTCATTTTTCTGCATTAACTATTCTGTTATTGTTTGATCCTCGTAGACAGCACAGTGCAACTCTAGTACAAAATGATTTGTAATGAGAGACCAGCGGTACAACACCTTCATACATATTTTGTGGCTAATTAATGGAAACGCTTTGCGGCAGGAAGCACTGAGACAGCGCCTGAAGCTCCTGACTGAGGAGAAGTCCGACCTCCAGAGACAGCTGATGGACTGCCATCTCAGAATCGAACAGGAAGGAAAGGTATGGCTGTTTTGGTTAGAGGGTCACAACGCCTGCTGGTCTAGTTTTATTATTCCTCAGACAAGCAGCTTTTAATTTATCCTTGTGATAAAATATTCCAGCTACAAATTACCTTCATTAGCAAAGGATTGAAAAAGATTTGGCTGATATTTTTGTTTTGCGTTTCTTATTTTTTCAACAACCTCTGATTCAAAACTGAACCCTATGCTCTTAGTTTAGCAACTCGGTTCTTTGTTTATTGTTCTGCTCAGCAAACAGCAAGATATTAGTCGAATTAAGGTTTAACACGTAGCATGTGCAGCCAGTAATCCATGTTCTAATCTGTTGCTCATTAACATTAAAGACTCTCTTGAAATGCGCTCTTAACACACACAGACAGCAAATGCAGAACAAGCACTGCACCCATGAGTAGACAGATTATTACTAACAGTTAACAATATGACCCTCTTTTTCTTTCAAATATCAGGCATTTCATAAGACCAATGATGAGAGGCGGGCGTACCTTTCCGAAATTGCTAAGGTAAGCATTCCCTTTCGTCCACATCAACAGTGGCGCTCACAACTACCAACAAGTCGAGAAGTAGCTCTCAAACCAAATCTAGTGACTGCTAATCATTGAGTATTAAATATATGCCCTTCTGAAGAATAGCTCTTGTGGTTAAGTGTAACGAAGTGTAGAGAGCAGACTGATATACCCTCTGGATCTTCTTTTTCAGGCCTAGTTATGATTTCTCATTCATCCTCTAGTGCTGTTCTCCTTTGTTATATAATAGGTGAGTCTCTAGTCAAGCAAAAAAAAATAAATAAAGAAATAAAAGAAGTGAGTCAAGGACTTTCTGCCATATGCTGCACAAAAGCTGGTTTATGCAGGGCTGACACAAAGGCAGTTTCAAGGAAATTCAACTGCATTTCTCTCTCAACACTTTAGAAAATAATCTTTGCACACAGCTAAACACAATGTTTATGTTTCCGGACTGCACTGTCTATAACGACTCATGTACTGTGCCCGCTACCACAGCTGTCTTCCACCCTCGAAAGCCAAAGAAGGCAGTACTTCACCCAGCCACAGAGGGCACCAGAGAGCAAACAGAGGAGGTGAGTGACGCGTAACACTTACAGGTGATGAATACAATAATATGAACAACTGTGCAGTGAGCAAATTATGGCAATGCTGGTGTCTAAATTCCTTAACTTGATACCAGCTTATTTTTATTTCTCTTTGATTTATATGTAAGAGATTGTGTAGGATATTATATACATAATGAGTTCTGACACTTGAGGCATTTTAGCTTAGTTGGCAGAGAGTTCCTTCTCATCTGCAGTTCAGTGGCAGAAAAACATACATACACTAGTGACATACAATATAATTTCTAAAAACGGCATAAGTACATATGAATCAAAAATGGCATAAAATGCCATAAAATGATAATATTTATTTTGTGACTTTCTGTGACTAAATATTTAATTTCTGTGTAAATCAATTTTCTCTGGGATCAGTTAATGTGCTGATTTGCAGCTAATAAAGTAATCATGCTGGACAAATTAACAATTAATAAATGAATTAGATGTATATTGCTTTATTGTTGTTGCCGGGTTTGAAATGAGAACATCTGGTGGTATTTCAGCTCTCTGAAGCGCCTCCATAGAAAATATTTTATATCTGCTACATGTGTCCGCTGAACTAACTTTTTTCTGTCTGTATAGAGGGAAACAGGCCAGCAGGAAGGTGGAGGCTGACTCTAAAAAAGGCAAAGAGAGAGAAGAAAATGGAGGAGGAGGACGTGTGAAAGGAGGAGGAGGAGGAGGAGGAGGAGGAGGAGGAGGTGGGGGTGGAGCAACAGCAGAGAGAGAAGAAGAGAAGAAATCTCAAAGAGGAAGCAGGTTACCCACCCTAAAGTACTACATAAAACACAGCCACTAACTCAAACCTGCTGTTACAGCCTGTTTATTTAGAAAAACAACAACATGTAACTCTCTTCTGGGGATCCTGGAGTGATTACAGTAGAAAACTGTCTATATCATATGACTTCCTATGGTTTTGATCAGGCTGAAAACATTGCAGCTCCTATGTAGGTTATCTCCCGATGTGCCACAGTCAGTATTTATAATTCAGCGTTTATTTTACACTTGACAGAAAATACAGTGTTACACTGATGTTGTGGTTTAAAATGTTACATTTATAATGAAGTCCGGTGTTTATTAATTCATTACTATTTCATTATTGTATTACGTTGTTTACGAAATTTTTCTTTGTTTGACAGACAGGAATATTATAGGCTGTGAGTGTTGTGAGGTCATCTCGTAATGTGCCAGAAGCCTGCTGAGTCTGACATTTCTGGTGTCGTTGCGATTTATTTATTTATTTTTTTCACTGCGCCTCCCACGGCTTGCATTACGTAAGCAGCACCACATCAACCACACACTCCGTATGTGGTTCAACCACAGAGCACCCAGTCACCTCCATTCCACCCACTGACCGCCTTTCTGAATGTAGGCGTAAGAAAACTGCATCCATATGACATGCAGTAAGTGAGCAGGAAAATTGCCAGAAGCGGCTTCGTTTGTGTTTGTGAAGATGTGTTTGCTTGTTGTCAGCCTGAAAGCAATGCATTGAAACAATATCTCACAACACAGGACCTGGTCTTATAACATGAATTCATTGATCTGTAAGTATGATTAGGTCATATCGATTAGCTCCTGGGATATGATTCAAAATTGGCTTTTGAAACAAAGCAACCACAGGCAAAGAACAATTCAGAAACAAGACTTTTATGTCCGAGGCTGATGTGGCAGTATGTTGTAGGTAACTGGCTTTTTAACGATAAGGGACAGTGAACAAAGCCTAGTCTCAACAAGAATCCAATCAGCTATACTGTCCTTTTAGAGTGATAGTAAATACTCAACCAAAATTCCTCACATGAATGAATAAAAATATCATATTTTTAGTGACTTACTGTATATGAATTTGAAACTCCCTGATAGCAGTACTCTAATCTAATTTAGCTGTGACCTTGTCCTTCTCATTTCATTGTGATGATTGAAACACGTGATGTTTCATGGAACTTTATACTCGGATGCAAAATCTTAAACGTTTTATCTCGAAGAGTTTGCTATCAATAAATAAACCAACTCTAAAAAGCATCACCTGATGACATCATCAATCCATATCCTCACACTCTAGTGTCCAGCTCCGGGAGACATTTGTTTCTGTTTGCTGGCATTGACTTTACTGTCTCCAGTCATTGGTACAGCGTAGTGTGAAGTCTTTTTTTCCTTTACAAGTCCACTCGTATTTCTAATATTGTTTGCTGACTTGGTGTACAATCCTAACTGTGTTGCAATGACAGGTTGTTTGTCTTAGATTAATGACGTAATTTAAAGATAACCAGTCCATGTTGCCTTACTGAAAGACTGATTACATTTACAGCACACTACTCTTTCCCTCCTCCTCTTTTTCCCTCTGTTTCACTCACAAGCTCATTTTAGTACAACTCATTTAATCCCGCCCATGAATCACACAGAGCACAGTAACCACCAAGATATCTTCTGCTGACAGGTGAAACACACTGACAAATCACTTTCTGTCAAAACACTACAGATCACACTACTGCTGCCTGCCCATGCTAACTCAGCTAGCTCTCTCTCAGCTAGTGTTCTGCACACAAAGTAGAACATGTACAAGTGCATATGTGTGAGAAACTCATTTGTAAGTGTGCATTCATATGCATACATGTGAGCTAAAAATGCTTGTGAGTTGATTCAGATTCAGCATTAAAACCTGTAAGAATTGCCAGATTGTTTGACTGTCACAGCTGTGCCTGTGTTGGCACACTGTAGTGCGCTGTGTGAAATGGTAAAGATAATACTGTAACATGAAGATGCGGTGATTAGTGACAGAATGGGAAGAGAATCTCGGTCTGTCAACAGTCGGAGTGGGTGTGTTTTTAAATGGGCTGTGAAATTAATACAGATTTCATTTTAAGAATTATTCCAGATGGGATTTGCTACAATATGAATCATCCGTCCATCTATCCGCATCTTAATCGGCTCCAACTTTGTGCTTATTATCATTCACCTCACAAATATGCATTGGCAGAGAATTGTGCTTTTACCTGTGTGTTTTGGTGTGTTTAAAACCACTATAAGTGGAACGCAGAGAGGGTTTTGCCATCGCAAACTAATCTCACTATTCTCTGTATTTTAAATGAGGGATAGCAGATCATAAAACTGTCATATCCACATTAAATGTGCTCTGTATAGTTTAGATTACAAATAAAATAAAATGTGCCACATCGACACATAGCCTGCAGTCACAAGTGTCAGAATTCTCCATCTCTTTATATTCAAGCCAATTGAATCTTGGGAAATTGCCTAGTCATGCTTCAGGAGCAAAAATGACCTCTATTAAGAATTGCCACCATTTTATTACTTGTGGGGATGCAAACTTCCTAAGCCTATATTATTCTGGTGTTATTTATGAGGTAAAATACAAATGTAGATGCAAATAAACTGTATGCTCACACCTTTAAAGAATATTTTATAGTTTTATAGTTCTAGTTATTTTAATGCATGTAAACACTCACAGGTAACAGATGTGACTTGCAGCCGTTAAGACTGGAAATAAGACCACAGTCCTGCTTTTACGTCCTTCACCGTGTCCCCCATTGTTCTTGTGACACGTTCCCCCTCATGTGCCCTGTTTTTTAGATTAATTTAGGCAGCTTGTCAGGGCCTCAGTTTGTGACGCACATCAGGTCCTTGTGTGTGTGTCTGCCTAAAATAGTGTGTGGGGACAAAAAACATTCCTTTACTGCCATACATTCTGATACATTTATATGCATATAATTAAATGAGCATGCCTGCGCGTAGAAACATTCTTTACTGTATTTGACCATTAATATTGAAGATTAGATTCAGTTACTTACTGGATTAAATGATCTGGATGTCACTATGACATGTGACCTTTTAAAACAAACATTAAACAAATGTCGCAAGCACTACATAAATGCAAAATAAGTGAAACTTTACACAACAAAGCTGTGGCATGTTCAATGGGTAAAACAATGGCTTCAACCTGTTATGATAAAAGGACATTATTTTTAAGATTCTGAGGCTGCAATGATCCCCATCACTGGCACAGATTATGTGCTGGGGAACACACATGTGCACACACACATTCACACATGGCTCATCACCAGGGAGTGGTGATGGAGCAGAATTG
Source organism: Scatophagus argus (assembly GCF_020382885.2). Classification (NCBI taxonomy): domain Eukaryota; kingdom Metazoa; phylum Chordata; class Actinopteri; family Scatophagidae; genus Scatophagus; species Scatophagus argus. The sequence goes on along the minus strand of NC_058506.1, from coordinate 12,992,396 downwards.
GGTGGTCTCTGGGGGACAGGAAGTAGGTCAGTGGTCCTTATCTCTTCCATTGCTCGGAGAGACTCCTTCCTGTCATCACATACAAACAAACTTCAGAACTTATAGGGGGAAACAAGCTTATGATAATGAGACCGCAGCATCCCACTCGAGCTCTCAGCTCCCCCCACCCCCACTGCCGTTGCCTGTACGCCTATGTTAAAATTATTTAGACACGAAATCCCAAATTTGTCTTCACACAAGAAAAAGTTGAATTGAGTAAAAACCGTACTGCGTTTGGATCACAGTGAAGGCTGCATTGTATCGTTTGAATCTGTAGGTTTCATCAGCCTCGAGACTCCTGCTGTATACACTGGAGTTAGTGTTAACATCTCACGTGAAAACAGTGTGGGGGGGTTAATTATAATGCTGTGCTTTAAGTCTCAAGCTTTTAATGTGATGGGATTAGCCTCTTCACATTCACAAACTCATATAGCATGTATGTAATGACAATAAAATGTGGCTCAGTCATGACATTGACGAGTGAAGTTAAAAAAAGAAACAAGGGCTAAGCTTTAAAAAGAAAAATGAAATATTGCTCCTCTTAATTAAGCAACACAGTGATGTGCGTTTAAAGGAAAAGCTCTTAAATTTTCATGTGGTGATGAGGGAAGCTGGGGGGCACCCAATCACTCACCCACCCACACAAATACACTCACACACACCCCACCACCACCCAGCCAGCGAGCCAACGCGTGTCTTCGGGGTTGGGTGGGTGTGGGGACCATGCAGGATCAGAAGCACCCCCCCAGCACGGGTGGGAAGCGTGGGTTTGCATCCCAATGAGGGGTGGGGGCGCTGAATGAAAATCACGACAGAGTGACGTGGAGGAGGAGGAGGTGATGAGAAAAGAGAATGGGAGGGGAAGCAGCTGCTACCTAGTTCATTTCCAATCCAGCCTCTGCTTCTTTTGCTCGATACGCACACAAACACTGGTGTTTGGTTGGTGGTGAGGCACATCAACCGGACAACAAAGGGACACACTGTCGGGGGAGGGGGGCTCACTGCAGCCAGGACAGGATCAGGACGTTACCACCATCCAGTGTCAGCGACCAGCTCACTGAACTCTCTTTTTTCCTCCACACTCACTGGGAAATAAAGCATCAGGCAGTCTGGAGGTGACCGTCACAGAAGCGTTAATTGCTCACGTAGGTAAGTCTGTCAGTCATCAGCTGATGTAAGTGATTATTTGTCATGTGTACCGCTGTCTTAAAACACACTTCTCGCTTCATTCTTCATCTTGTTTTAAACAATACGAATCTTGATTCCATGAGTACAAAGTGAAAATATATTTTCTAGATTTTAATCATTTTTCAAGTTGTATGTTTTTGTGTGTGCTGGGGGGTGAGTGTCACAGTTTTATGTTGCGCCACTCCCGGTGAGGGCTGCTGTTCGTCCGGCTGTGCGCGGAGGTCCTGAATATTTATAAAGAGGGAAATTAAGAGGCTATTATCGATTCGTGACTGCCGCTCTCTGTCCATCCATCTGCGCGTCAGCGTAACTCAGGCGCTCTCTGACAGACAGTGTTCAGCCGTCATGAAGCATGCTGTCCACTGCTCGGCTTAACAGCACTTAATCTGTCATTAGAGGGTTATTTTGAGAGCGTACACTCAGCGACGGACACCGGCTGGCTACTTTATCAGCAATCCAGACCTTTCCACGGTGCGCCTTCCTCTGCGCCCTCTCGTTTTTGTTTACTTTGTCGTAGGTGAAAACTTTTCACAGCATCCCTCTTGTTCTGTCGCCCTCAGACAGTACAGCCGTACTCGTGAGCCTCAGCAGCGAGATGGAAATGGAGCATTTCGACGAGCGGGACAAAGGTCAGAGGCACAGTCGCTCCAGCGCGAAGATGAACGGGGTGCCGAGTCCCACGCACAGCGCCCACTGCAGCCTGTACCGCACCCGGACCCTGAAAACTCTCACCGCGGAGAAAAGAGCCAAGAAGGTCCGGTTCTACCGCAACGGAGATCGGTACTTTAATGGGATAGTGTACGCCATCTCCACAGACAGGTTCCGGACCTTTGACGCCCTGCTGGCGGACCTGACCCGCTCCCTGTCCGACAACGTCAACCTGCCCCAGGGAGTCCGAACCATCTACACCCTGGATGGCTCCAAGAAGATCACTGCTATTGAGCAGCTGGTAGAAGGTGGGTATAGACCATCACAGCTCACTTAATTTGGATGACTGCACTTAAATGAGGAGCTTTATGTGACCAAGGTGCTTTGCAGGACTGTTCCTTGCATCCACCTGGAGTCATGCAGTCTAAAGTCTAGTTGGGCACATCTGTCCGTCTGTACATCTCTTCCTCTCTCTTCAAGAAGACATCTGCTGTATAGAGTAGCAAACTTAACTATCCCATCACTCTAAGTTTTTAATCTTTTTATCGGTTGTGTTCTTCATCTTCTGCCTGCTGATGCCAGAACAATAGTGATACTGGCTGGTTATCAAAGTAGCCAGTATGTGCAACTGTATCTGCTCACTTTCTTTCCTTTCTTTATCTTTGTCTAACATTTATCTGATTAATCTCTCCTTGCCATCCCTTAACCCCAACAGGTGACAGCTATGTGTGCAGCTCCATTGAAGCCTACAAAAAATTGGATTACACAAAAAACGTGAACCCCAACTGGTCGGTGAACGTTAAGGCGTCGGCGGCGTCCTCCCGCGGGCCTCCTTCTCTGGGCAGCTCCAAGGCCGGGGCCCCCGAGAGCCGTGAAATCAAGGACTTCATACGTCCCAAGCTTGTGACAGTGGTGCGGAGCGGAGTGAAGCCCCGCAAAGCTGTGAGGATCCTCCTGAACAAGAAAACTGCCCATTCTTACGAACAAGTCCTGACCGACATCACGGATGCCATCAAGCTCGACTCCGGTGTGGTGAAAAAGATCTACACGCTGGAGGGCAAACTGGTGAGAAATCCAAAATCTATTTTATTTTAATGGGTGTAGAGAATAAGAATTTAGCACTAGGCCTTTTTGTTGCTTTAAGAGGACATCACACATAGCTTTAACTTGGTTTTGTCTTGGCTGGTAATACTGATTGTTAGTGTGCATTCAAGGTAGCAATATTTCTAAATGTTTTTAAGGCTTCCAGTCTAGGTGCAGTCTCTGGTAGGCCTGATGTAGGTTGGAGTTGATGTATTGCTGCAAATGTCACACATGATGAGTCATTCCATTGAGAGAAATAAACCAGACACTGAGAAAAGAGAGAATTTTTCTGTTTCTGTCTTGGATGTGGTTTTACATGCAACAGAGAGATTCAGCCATCCGGCTCTCCTGGAGTGGTTGTTTAGCACTGGTTTTGCTTGAAGTAAAGGGATCAAAATGGCAAAATATTTTTTTGACCAAGCTCTCATTTTTCTTTCACTGGCCTATTCTGAATGAAGTGTCCCTGTTCACAGCCAGAACTGTGACGAGAAAGAGCGTCACAGAGCCCGAAAGAGGTCAGGAGAAGGTGAAGATGAAAGAAATCTATGAATGGAGTCTGGGTTCTCACCCACGCTGTAGTGCTGTGTGCCGGAGCTTTGCCTCCTAACGTGGAAATACATCAGAGTCACGGCCCCCTTGATAGTCCGCCCACCCATTCAGCTCCCTCTCTCAGCTGTGGAGGGAGACACTATAAAAAGGACACAGTATTGTGCACGCAACTATGAAAATATTCTACACAACAACTATAAAATGTGGAAAATTTCTCTGTGTGGGTGCATGATCATCTTCGTATTTGTTACAGACACAGAAAGACAGAATCTCTGCAAGCGTGTCAGGGTTTAAGGTTATATTTAGCTCTCTGGTGTTTTCCTCTTTGTCTTTCTGTCAACCCCTATCATCACTGTGTCTGTCAGTCTGTCTGCTGCTCTCTCTAGGTCATGTCAAAGCTCCAAGTTATTGAATGTAGCGCCACAGAACCACTTTTCTCCTGGCTGCAGCATCAGAATGACACCAATATTTTGAAACAGATTGCATTTGACGTCAAGGGCGTCCTACCATTTTCTGTTGTATAGCAGTAATCACATCCTAAACGGCCAATTTGTGAGTCATTCTCATGAATATGGTCTTTGCCCAATGGGCTTTTCAGTCTTAATTGCTATTTTAGAACTCTGTGTTACCATTTATCCCAGTTCTAAAGATTAATCTTCTTGTGTTGGCACTGGCACGTCATCCTGTCTCTGAAGCCCAGCAGTCTATTTTACTATCCACTGTTAACCTGGTAGGAAGTCATTTTAGGTTTCCTGATCTGACCTGCTGTTAGATCCCAGCAGCCAATAAAATTACAGGATCAGGTTTTCCCTGGGAAACCCCCTGCTGGGGATTAAACTCATGCTTTTGCACAATGCCCCTGAACTCTGTGGTCGCCGTTGGTTACGGTTATCTTGTAGATCACACAATATGTTCTGCTCTTGCTCGGTTCACCCCTCTGAGATTGGAGGTAAGACTACTAGTATGGTTGAGCTATTTTTAGACACATTATTGATCGGGCCTGTAGGCATGGTAACACATTCACTGCCAAATTGGCTGGGTTGGGCTGAGTGCATGTCCAACCCCTTCTCGTTTTTATGTGCATTTGTGCATGCATGCGTGGGTTAATAAATGTGTGAAGGCTGGTAATTATTTTTATCAAGAAAACAGAAAAGTGGGAGAATGAGGCATTCTAAACAAGGATGCAAATTAACGATGAAGAAACAGATTTGAAAGGGGTTAGAAAACTGGACTGCTGCACCTTCACGCAAAGATTACATGTATTGAGAGGAAAACCTGGACAAGACTTGAACAGCCTCCTGTTTCTGAATGGGTGAAAGGTCTCGGAAAAACATAATAATAATAAGCTTGTAGCAAAATTAAACCCCCTATGAAATGCGGTTAATCCATGTTAACTTGACCATTACACACACACACACACACACACACACACATGCACACACAGTCAGGCCCAGTATAACAGAAAACACACCTTGGTGCAATTAATTTAAAGCAGTATGATAAAATCAAACTTGTTTTATGAAGTAATAATAACAGTAACAATTATATAAGCTATGTCTAGATAAACATCTGAATGAAATACAGTAACTCTAACATATGGATGAGTGAAGGGAGGAGGAGGTTAAGGCCTATCAAATATCAGGAATGTGCTAAAGGTAATTACCTGAGAGCACACTGGAATAAGGTTTAAGGGTTAAGTAGAGTGTGTGTGTGTGTGTGTGTATATATGTGTGTGTGTATATGTGGACACGTGCATGCAGGTGTACGCACTTGTTTTTTTATTTTCTTTGTGTGTGTGTGTGAGAGAGAGAGAGAGAGGGTTGCTGCTGTCAGCTGAGTCGTGTCAGTCATTCAGCCTAGAGCATAAGTAGGTTTCTGGGCCTGGCTGCTGGTAACGCTGAGTCCCAGCAGAGCTGCAGAGTCTAGAGAGAGCATCTGACAACCGGAGCTCAGGCTCCTTGCTTTCATTAACCCCTGTAATGAGGCTAGAGACAGTGGGCCAGGACTCATCGTATATGTACATCCACATCCACATTCTTCTTCTCTTGTCTCTTTGTCTGCTATTTTTTTTTAAAAAAAACATAATCACTATTAATTTATTTCACTCTTTTTTGAAAGTAGTTTTTTATTCTCAATTTCACTGCAGCGAAAGTGTGCCAAGATGAATAATGGATCATGTTTTTGGGATCTGAAGTTGGGCCCAGAGTTCATCTGTTTTCAGCTTCAGTCTCCTGTCAGTCCTCTCATTATGCCTCTTCATTTATGTGTGTATTGATATGCATATAGGCCATCTGCATTTTCATTTGTAACTGAGGGCTAGTTGCCATACAATAACTGAGTTTTGCATTTGATACAAAAAGAACATTATTTGTGATACCTTGCTTTGAGGAGCATACTTCTGCACAACTCTTTTATTTTACAAAAGGACTCAAATATTAAATCTTATCTATACACAAGCAACCATACAAGAACTTTGCCGAAATGAAAGAGAGAATATCACTGAGGTTCAGTAACCATCTGCAGTGTAAACACCTGCTTATCTGAAATAAAACAGTGGTCTCGCTGTTAGAGCAATTTCTTTTTTCTGTTTGGGAGAACAGGTAATAATGAGATGGGAATAGAGAAGAGGCTACATATGACAGGCTGTGGGCATGCCTCTGTGAGCATCTGATATGTGGCATATACTCACTTTTCCTGTGGGGCGCTTACTCCACTGCGATCGCTTTGGATATCGTATTTCTGTCTGTAATATGAGAAACCGAATGAGAAAGAGTATATCAAGTTCCACCCCCTCCCCCACCGTGATATTAATTTTCTCGCTATCTGAGGTTTCACTCTATCTTGGTGGTATTTTTAGTTTTGCCTTTGGAGCTACCGCAACCTCATATTTCTCTACAATCTCTTCATCTTGGCCAGTTTCTGTAATGATCTGATCTAGTTGCCTGGGAACCGGCCAACCTTCTGTGATGTCATACAGGAGCACGATGGGATGGTGTAGCTGGACTGGTCTGATCAAGCAGATAGACGAGCCGTAAGTGGCTTAGGACACGGACATGGCTGGCCTATTAATACATCTAAGCTCTGTTTACACACACAGACACATTCACGCACACACACAGACAGACACTAGGTTGAAGCCCAGCTGCCAGCCTTGAGCCTCGCACGACACGCACACTTAGGCACAGATAGAGACACACACTCTTTTTTTAATGGAGTCATCTAGATTTGTGCTTATGCATCACTAGCCATTAACTGCAGGCAATTATTAACCAGTGCATGAAGTGATGCCGCTTAGTTATCTCTAAGGTCGGGTGCATTCTGTTTTTTGAGTGTCTCGTTAATGTGCTCTTTAGTGTTTATCTGAAAGGGGTCCACATGGCCAAGAGGTATGATTCCCACAGTGATCGCCCATGCTACAAATAAAAGGCCAAAACCAAACAAACAACAAATGAAGTCCCAGAATGTTTTCCACCCCAAATACTGTATGCATCAAGTTACAACAGGATCAGATTGGAGGGCTGTTGGTTTGTCAGCCAGTTGGTTGGTCAGTCCATGATGGCGTGAATGAATTTTGTACAGATGTTCATGATCCCCAGGGGATGACTTAACACTACCAGCATGCTGACATTTTTGGCTTTAAATGAAATACTGTGAACTTGGTTGGTTGGTTGGTTTCATCTGCATGTTTGTATTGTCTTTGTTAGCACTTCTTGTCTACCTCTTATTGCACTCATAACATCCTGGCGTGTTTTGCACTAATTAAAGGGCTCATGTTAATTAGAGGTGATGTGAAGGAGAAGAGTGTGGATGAACCACTTGTTCAGTATCTGCAGTGCAGCTCTCACTTCTCAAACCGCACTGTTGGCCTGTTCTTCTCCTTGTTGGCAAGGCTGAAGAGCTTTTAATATCCTTTTATCTTCCTCTTCGGTTTTTCTCTGCAGCCTACTTCCCTCCGTGTTTCTCATTTCCTTTTCATTTTTTCTCCACCCTTTACTGTTTGTGCTTCGCTCTCCATCTGCATCACTTTTTCTCCTCTTATGTAATGTTTAGTTTTCACCCAATCAACAAATTCATTCTTGTCACATCCATCAGCCGTCCTCTGATCTTCTTTCTCTCACCTTCCTTTTGCCATCTTCATTTTTTTTTTCTGTGTGTCTGTCCGTTGCTCTTGACATACAGTTGTCTTTATGGCTGTTTAGTCCCCATTTAATTATCAGACTCGGCATGTGCTCCCAAATCCAAGAGCTGCAGCATATGTCTTCGCTCTCTCCCCCACTCCCTGTCTGTCTCTCTCTCTCCTCCCTCTTCTGCCCTGTCTGTCTCTCTGTGCGTCCATCCTAACTACATTTGTCATACATTTGTCTTTTCCTCAGTTTGGCTCTCATGCTTTCCTTATTTTGTCCCCTCCCTGTCTCCTTACTCCTCGCTGGCCTGTATCCAGCTCTGCAGGGACTGAGCGTGCCACAGAGATGTCACTTCATAATTTTGCATATTATGAAGGGCAGGGATTTCAAAGCATTTAGTTGCCTTTTAGTTTTTATTTGATGGACGGCATGTCAGTGATGTCACTTTTTGTTCTGCGTAGGAACATCGTGGGAAGCAAGGTCCATCTGCTGGTGCTGATCTGCTGAGTCACAGCTACTCAGCGCACCATCGTGTATGTGTGTGTAGGGGGGCCATGAAAGTGTGTCGTGCGCCTAGTACACAGTGTATTTGCAGTAAATGACACTGATAATAAATGACTTGTAGAGCGATGCTCAGCAGAAATCTTCAGGTGATAAGCAGCGTAAGCAGGTTATTTAGGATGTGTGGTTTCAGACTGGCTGTTCCTCTGTCTGCATCTCGCTCTGTTAGCTTGTGTGTCTGTTTACAGCAGAGAGTGACTGAGCCAGATTGGAGGGCTGTCTGTAGTCAGAGGATCTGCTGCCAAGTTAGAATCGATGGCAGACGTTTCCAGCAGTGGCAGACTGTTGAGAAACTAGTCACACCACTACTTCATCTCACACACACACACACACACACACACAATGTCTGACTCACGTACTTCCTGACTCACTCACTCTCTAATCTCTCAACTGAATCTGTATTTGAAGAACTGCGTCCCAGCTTACTGCTTTTAGTTGCTTAAGGAGCCCAGCTGACATATCTAGACCGTCACAGGTTTTGTCTAATCATGACTCGGTGAGGAGGGAGGCACTGAGAAGCCAGGCTGTATATATGTATATATATATATATTATGGCATGCCGTTCAGGAAATTAATATTTGAATATATGGAATGAAACCTCGAATATATGGAATGAACCTTGAATATATTGAATGAAACTCTGAATATATGGAATGAAACCTGACTGACGTCATCATTGCTGCCATCTTGTATCTTTAGCTATGTGCAGCGGACAGCAGAAAAGAGTCAGCCAGCACGGCATATATTCAAGGTTCATTCCATATATTCAGAGTTTCATTCCGTATATTCAAATATTAATTTCCTGAGCGGCATGCCATAATATATATATATATTTTTTTTTTCAGTTTAGTCCTCATGTTGGTATTTTTAAGTGTATTGTCTTGTGTTGCACTTTACTTCTGTTTTTAAACTTTATTTTGGGGGGATTTTCATTTATTGAGCAGTGATAGTGAAGAAGTAGACTGGAAACAGGGGAGAGAAACTGAGTATTACATGTTGAGACAGACTGATTGTTGGCCCTGCAGATTATTGGGTCCTATATTCAGCCTATTTATGATTACAGGATTTTTGTTTTTACTGCAAATGTATATTGGCCTCACATACTGAGTATCAGTCTCTGTGATCACTTAAAAAAGGTATCAGCACTGAAACAAACATTTTGGTATATACCTAATTACATGCAACATAAGTCCCCCTGTTGGAATTGAACCGACGATGTTGTAGCCATTTGGCATGTGTTGCCACTAAAGAGGACTAAATGTACAGTAAATGTAAAATTTTGTCACAGTTAGTTTTCAATCTGTGTATGGAGGTAATTCAGAGCAAACAGATATTGTACTGATAGAGATGAAATTATAGTTGCTTGCCAGCAAATGAATCAGCAACAATTTTTCTGAGCAAAATTCCTTCCAGCCTGTCAAATGTGTATATTTACTGTTTTTCTTTGTTTCCCATGATATTAAATTGAATATCTTTCAGATCTGTTGGTGGGACAAAACAAAACATTTGAAGGCTGATCAGCAGAGTAACAGATCGTGGAAATAATCATTACTTGCAGCCCTGCTTCTTATATTCAGGTCACATAACTAAACTAAGAAACAAAGGCACTAACAAACTCACAAACACACACACCCTCCCTCCACCTGCCCTTTCGCACAGTATTCTTCTAACCCTCTGTGGGGCCTTACTTACAGGTTCACCACTCTCACAGAATATTTCAGTGCTCACACACACACGCACACGCACGCCCACACACGCTCACGCATGCACACTCGTCCTTTAATTATTAGTTAATGCAAACAGACTGAAGGCAGGAACCATCAATAAAGAGGAGATGAAAGAAACCAGTGAAGGAATGAGCTATTTGGGTTAGAGGAGAGAGAGAGAGAGAGAGAAAGAGAGAGAACTTGACAAATCAGATCATGTGTGTGTTGAGGGAGTTGAGGTTAAGAGCAGGAGATCCTCCTTAGGGCTTGGGAGAAGGAATGGAAGTTGAGCCTGATGCCACACTGTGTCCCATTTATGTCCTTTTGGGAACAGTGCTGCATATAATGCCTTACTGTGTTTGATGATTGCAGAAAGTTTGCTCCCTTTAGACAAATTGAATGACAGGAAAACGCACTCTGCGTGAACCTGAGCTCCAAAACACATTCTGCTTTCCCCCCCCTGGAGAGCAGAAGCGGTTGCGTAAGGTGTTATGCAACAGAGCAGCCAGCCAGTCTGCTGCGCTGGTTTGAGGTGAACGCTGTAACACCAGTGCCAATTCAGCCCGCTTCGCAGTTAATTGGCCTTACATCACCGCTGCTCTCTTTTCCTTTGTTCTTATTTATTTATTTTCGCTCTTCCTGACTTTCTTTGGTTCGGGCTCTTTCAGTCATTTCCCATCCCTGCCAGTTGTCTGTCTAATGAAACATAGCTGTGCGCCATGTGCTGACGGAAGCAGCGGGAGGTCACAAAGGAGTGTGAATTCTCCCTGGGGGTGCAGGTGGTTTTTGTGCTTCGCTCTTGCCTCTTTCAGATCAATTTCCTCTCGTCAGCTGGTGTAGCTCTTTGCCTGTCTGTGACTGTGTCTCCTTTCAGCCTGAGAGGAGATTATTTAAATTCCCCCTGAGTGTAAGGAAATGCATTTTTGCTGTGTGAATAAGATTTCTTTCTGCAGATATTTTATAGGTGACAAGGGTAACCGGGTTTTTGACCCGTCAGCGCCTCTAGTACCAGCTGGTAGCATGTGTTGAGCCAGATTGATCTATGTGCTCTTACATGGGTGAATGTCTTTCGTCACATGCTGGCATGTGCTGTTAATTCTACTTATGTAATCATCAAAGTGACAAATGCAATGTCATCATACAATGAACATGCAGTACTTCAGTGAGTTGTTAATGCAGATATGTTCATGTTTTAAAAAACAGTCACTGTTTATTCCTGTCAAAGTGCTGCCATTAAAGTACAACAAAGAAAATGTCCCCCCAAAATAAACTGCCCTGTTCATTGCAAATCAGTTTAAAACCTATGTGGTCATATTGATCATGGTCCCACCCCTGAGCCACAGTGATTCTGAAACACTGATGATGTCTGCTGCTGTATAAAAATTCAAGCTTTGCCAGTCAGTTTTCATTCCTCTGCTCCTTTTCAGCCCCTCTCCTCAGAGGCTCTGCGTGTCTGCAACAATTGCTCTGCCCTTTCTGTTTCTCTCCCTTTATCTTGTATCAATACATCCATCTGTTACTCTGTCAGTCTTGCTGGTCTTGCAGCGTACATCTGTCTGTCTCTACATCCATCCATCTGTCTGCCTCTTCAGCCTCCCTGCGCTAAGTGTTTGAGAGCAGCGCGGCATGCCCTGTCGACCAGCTGCAGTCGATTCAGCACCGTGGACAGCTCCACCGGCCTAATCTCCCCTGGCAGAGTGCAGCGACAGCTCGTCCCCTCTAAAATGTGGTCTTTCTGTGGGCAGGATAATGTTGACCTCACCATGTCCTCTGTGTAACCACTGTGGCTCTATTGTGGTGCAGGAGATTAGTGGCTGAGTCTCCAATCTCTTTTTCTGGCTTGGTTTTTTTTTTTTCTGACTATGTGGCTGGTTGTTTTATCCTCAGAGAAATGCCTCTGTTTCTTATCAGAGAAAGATGACTGTTCAATTCAATCAAATGTTTGTGTATTCTAACTACAGCTGTGACCAGTGATTTTTTTTCATTATCAATTAACACAGTTAATTTTATGATCAATTTTTATAGTTGTTTAGTCTGTAAAATGTCAGAAGGCAATGAATAATGACCTGAACAAAGTCTTCTCTTGCAGCAAATCCTCACAAACATTAACGTTTGTCCACCATAAATGACTTAAACAATCACGAAAATTGTTGACAATTAATTGTCTGTTGATCAATTAATCGATCACTGTTTCAGCACTAACTAAAATCTTCATTGCTTGGCAAGCAATGGAGGTAAATGCAATTTACTTGCATGTGTCCACACACGTTCACACTTCAGCTACCTCTGAGTGGCTGTCAGAAACTCCCACTAAAACATGAGGAGCTGACAGATGAGTCCTTCAGCAAACCTGAAATCTGACAGGGAGACAGAAATCGAAATGAGCAGACTGAGCAGTGTTGTGATTGATCATTTGTTCCAAGCAGCTGATCCACAGTAGCTGCTGACAAGAACCAGACAGGTCGTTTGAACACAAAAAGTGCATATCCTTTCAAAAATCACCCATAAGATTTTGTCTGAACACTTGCCAGGCATGTTCACCATACCCTACTCAGTGTGTCCCTGTAAACTTGCTGGGAATCTGCTGCTGTGATTGGCTTATTCAAACAAAACCACGTATGGTTTTGTGTTGATATCTAAGCTTTTATTTTGTAGACAAACTGTTCAGTGTCTTTATAGGTAAGTCAGAAGTTGTCCCTTTTCGATTGACTTTCTTCATATAAAATTGTCTGTGACTATATCTTGCTTTCTGTGTTGGATCTAAAGCTTCAGATTCCGGTGGGTGGTGTGTTTACACCATTTCAACACTGGCTCCGCCTAACATTCGAGAAATTCGATATGTGTCTTGTCTATCAGCCTGATTTTTGGCAGTACTCTCGTTGAATAGTCGCTGTGTGAATATTAAATCTCTCCACATCAGGTGGTTAATAAACAGTGCCATCATGTGGCCGCAGTGATCGTCTGTCTTCGTTTGTGATCCAGCGTTGTAGCCATATAATGCAAACTTGCAGCACCATATCTAACTAAAACCAGCCCATCTCTTAAATGTGACTTGTATTTAATCTCAAAGTAACACAGAAAGAGAAGAAGAGCAAACAGGATAAAGAGACAAACAGATACTCTAGTAGGTGTTTAGGTGGTTCTACACTAGGTGGCGCAGTGAGAACATAAATCAGTTTACTGAGAAATAGTTGTAGTGAGCTGTCATTTGTTGTGTAGGACATTTTTGGGGGGGAGATGGTGGTAACATTCATATGAGGTCACCTTTCTTTGGTCATGGAGTAATCTTTATACAATACAAGCCTCTCTATGATGATAAATTATGAAAGGGAAGAGGACTGGGATTTATCATGCATGTGAGATGTGACACACAATAAGCAAATCTGTCAACCTTCTGCCCTGTTATTGCAGTCTGGATTTTGTGTTTGTTCTGAACCAAAACTAAACCTTGAAAAAAAAAAAATTTCATTCTAGAAATTTGAAGATCCTATTGTTTTTTTAATATGGGCATTAAGTGCTTTGATCATTGTGACCCAGTGTCAGAGCCTCAGTTCTTACTTTAATAAAGATTTCTAAGAGGTGAGAGGCAGGGTTACGAAACTGCCAATTTCCACACTCCTCAGCTCTTTTCTTATCATCTTACTTCAGTCCCTCTTTTTCCCCTGTTTGTTTCTTCCTGTCCTTGTTTTTGCAGCCGTGGATGTTGTGTAACCGCGCTGGTTCTCCATTAGAACGGAGCACCAGAGACATCAAAGCAGCTTGTTTTGTCATTGGGCTCAGAGCAGCAGTCAGGAATAGATCTCGTCTTCCATTGCTCATTTTTCCTCTGTCTGTTTGCTTCTTCTTTAACTCAGGGGATTTGACAATCTTCTGACTGTTTTCGTTTTATCCTTTCGCTGTTACAAGTTCTTCTTCTCCCCTCCATCAGTCAGTGGACTAACAGCCTCTCTGAATGTTTCAGGAGAGTTTCTCTCAACGGCATCTTTTCCAAATAGGAGAGTTTCAGTGTTAAGCAGGCCATGTGCCACTTGCATGTGTTTGTGTGTGGATTTGTGTGAATGACACAGTTCTGTAGAGCATCGTGCCCATAGTAGATAAAATATGAATGATGGAGCTCTCTATCATAGTGTGCACATCGTGCAGTCAGTGGCACGCACCAGCCATGCACTGATGCCTAGAGGGCATTATCACCATGGCAACCATATTTTCTCACACCCCCCTCAGTATACAGTGTGTGTTTGTGTGTTGCTTAGTTAACCCTCAGCTTAAAGGTGCCCTCAGAGGCTGCCCTACATGAAGACTGTCCCTGTTTCCTCTCACGCCTCCTTTCCTGATTCCTCTCTCTGTCCTCATCATTCTTATTACATTCTGCACGTGTTCTTTCATCCCTGTTTATCCGACATTTCTGGTACGCCACAGTATTTATCTGGAGATGAGCAGCTTCAAAGGGCCTCATTCCAGCTTCAATCTTCTCTTGGTTGACTCCAGTAGCAGCAGCAGTCCTGGACAGAGTTTGTGAGCAGACAGACTCAGAGAAGGAAACACTTCAGCTGTGCCAATCCAAGAAAAATCCTCTCTGACAGGAAGAAAATGCTCAAAAGCTTCCAAGATCACCCCTAAATGAAAAAATATATCCTGACATATACCACCACCACCACCAACAACAATAATAATAATATGTCAGCTGGTGGTTGTTGCATGCACAACAGTGAGTGAGAAATTTATTTCCTGTGATAAACAGAATAAAGAGGCTTATATAATTATTAAAATGTTGTCAGCTAAGGTGTAAGCAACTTTTAAAAAGTGCCCTTTTTTTGCACATCAGTTTGCACCAATCTGTGTAGTTAGTAGATAGTTGATATACAGGTGTACTGTTATATAAAAGCAATTTTTGTGTACTCACATTTTTAGCTTATATAACATGATTTTACTATACATTTCACAAGGAAATAAAGTATGACATTTATGTAAAGTTACTGTCCTGGCTTGCAAATATTATCTAGTTTGATGCTAGCTAGCATTTTGATACTAGCTAGCTGGTCTGCAATGCTAACTACTTAGCTACTTAACACCTCATGCCTAAATAAAAATCAAGGTTGTTTCTCAGTACATCTCTATTAATAAATTAATTGTTTCATCTTTAAAATGTCTGAAAATAATGAGAAATGCCCATCACTATTCCTTAGAGCCCAAGGAGACATCTTCACTAGGCACTACTGCAATAGAACAAATACATGTTCTATGTATTATATACAACCGCAATCTTACAGTATTTAAAAGATACCAGATTACTGTGCTGCATATATATGTCTCTTTTCTCATTTTCTCATTTCCTGTCTGTCTCTGAGATGTCCTGTGTAAATAAAGGCAAAAAGGCCCCCTCTCCCCCAAAACAAAAAGAAAAGAAAAAAAGCTAAAAAATAATTCTAAAATATTGTGAAATAACAGTACGGTTTGAGGCAGAAGTGGCCGAGGCTACCTATCAGTGCTGACACACTGGGGAAATGTTAACAGCATCAGCATCTGTAGCCGTCTTGTTACAAAATCAAGCCGCTCGTCCCTGAAATAATCACCAACACACTATCAGGGGATATCCGGGAACAAAGCAATATGCACTGTGTTATGAAACAAGAATATCTTGCCTTCCCTCACGCACAGACACACACACACACACATGTGATGTGCGGCCGTATGCATGCAGACACAAACACACACATATGCAGAGCTATGATTTGAAAAGTTACATGAGAATGATCCATATTTTTCAGAATCTGCATCTGAGATTAAACTTGTTTTTTTGGGGGGGTTTTTTGTCTCCCCGTTGGCTCATTTATTGATAACGCTGTTATATCAGCTGTGACTTTCTTTTGGGGTGTTGATCGGTGGCTAATAGGAATCTAAATGGATTCTTGGATGTTAATTGCCATGAAAATGCAATAACGGTAGCTTTGTGTTTATGTGTTAACTCCAGGCGGTGCTAGACATGCATGCAGCCTAAATTGTAAGAGCTCTTAATAGGTTTTTGGTAGGAGATTTGTCACAGCAGATGAATGAACTATTGTCTTCTAGTAAATCCCTTTCTGACTGTGGCATTGCCAATCATAAAATATAATTTGTAATATTGATTGCTTCACATTGAAATGTGATGGTTGGCCTGTGGAGTATAAAGTTGTTTCAGTAAATCATGCAGAGTTTAGATCAGATATGGAATTAGCTGTCAACTAAATCAAATAGAAAATAATGAGCAGTGGCATGTTTCTAAGCATATTTGTCATAATAAACACCCTGTTGCTGAGATCTCTTCCCAGCAGAGCTACGGGTGAGTTTACAGATTAAGAAAACCAAATAACATCTGTCTTGTGCAGACAGAGTGAACATGTGAGTGTGTTAATTAGGAACCTCTAGGCAAAAATAATTAAATAAATAAGATCTTGCAGACCCTCTTAACAAAAACCCTTTCTTCTTTTTAATGATCAAGCCTCTTGTGTTTCATTTTGTGAAATCTTCAAATCTGTCCCTGTTGCCACGCTGCTGTAGGTTGGTATCAGCATCACAGTATGGAGTATGTCAAAGAATAACAATGACTCATCAAGACAGCAATTTTTTTCTTCTTCTGTGAGTCAGATATAAACTGTAACATCAGCTCTGTACTTATTCAACAGTATTCTTTATTTTCAGTCGTTTTCAGCTCTCTCTGCCTCGTAGCCTCTCTCTCAGCATTTTCGTTATCTCTCTGTAGCCTCATGTATCCACTTTCTGTCTTGTCTTAATTTCTTGCTTTAGTTAGTTTGGAAGTTACTCATTACCATTCATAAGATGATAGTCTTCAGGGAACAAACCTTCTGCTTGCTGATCTGGATGTCCGGTGCGCATGCTGCAGCGCATGAACAAATTAGTGAGTCAGCAAGGTCTCTTTATAGTTGCTGAGAGACTGATTAACTGCAGAAACAACACAGCGTTTCACCTCAGGGACATGTCAGGCGTGTGAACAGATATTCAGACACCAATGAGCATGCATGCAAACAAGAACAATCATGCGCAAACAGACCCCCTGGTGTTCCTTATCCATCTCGTGGAGCTCAGTGCATGCACTTTGTCACCAAGGGAAAGTTTGTGAGGGTTAGGGTTAGTGTCTGTCTTGTCACTTAAAAATCCGCAGACCAGCTAGGAAAGCTTGTCGTTGTGCCTCTCCTTTTCCACGACAAATAGTTGAGACGACCTTGAACAATGCGTTCAGACTCTAACGGATGATCGCTCTCTGCAGCTGCTATCACTGGAAGTATCCTATTGGACTTGGATAAGGATATGGAAAAATAATCGCTGACCTCATCTGTGTGTCTTTCTTTCTAGGTGTCGTGTCTGCAAGACTTCTTCGGCGATGAGGACATTTTTGTGGCGTGTGGACCGGAAAAGTTTCGCTACCAAGATGACTTGATGCTGGATGAGAGCGGTGAGGCGACTGACATTCTCACGCTGACATTTCACATCTGACTGTTCAGTGTGCCTCCTCTTATGTTCTTCCTTTGCTTCCTTCCTGCCCCCAGCTGTGTTTCCTGATTGTCTTGCCAAGCTGTTTCTTTTGTGTGCTGTTTTCTAAGATTGAACAATTAATCAATCACTGAAATCATACTGTGATAGAAAAAGAAGTTGGTGAAATACTTTGTTATGTAGTTTCAATAAGTATAAAACAAATAGACAATTAGTTTCAGATCGCTTGTTTTACACTGCCATGCAGTTCAATGCAGTAAGCAACAATGTGACTATTTAAAGATGGTTGAAGCAGACCATGAACAGAGAAATGCACCATTATAATGGCCAATCATAGTGTAGCATCAATCATAAATTGAAACTAATTGCAGTTAGTGACAGCTTAGGCTCCATGCAGTTCCAACAGCCTGATGGAGTAGCAGTGGCTAACAGCAAAGGGGCAGGGCTTAACGAATTTCACTGTTAACTAAGAACGACTTTATTTAACTTCGTCTACACTTCCTAACAAGTTCTAACCATAATTTACTCTACAGGATGTAATATATAAAAAGTTGGCTAATATTGTTCAGTAAACCTTCAGATGTGAGCAGTACACAAAATGGCATCTTTGAATTTGTCTCGTATTGGTATGTGCGAAAAACAGCCACTACCGCCATGCCACCATTCGTACTACTACTTTTTAAAATTAGTAAAAAGCTAAAAGCTACATCACAACTACCTGTCACTTCATCCGTGCTGACTGGGACATGCAGTCCAGTGTGTGATACAACAAAGGTGTGGAAACTGATCTCTCCATCCATCTCCATCCAACAACCTCGCTGAGAAGCTGTGCTCCCTGCTGTGCACTGAAGCACGAGTCATTGAGCCTTCATTATTTCATAACAGTTTATTTTTTTTTATATTTATTTTCTAAAAATTAAGCGGTTGCTAGTTAATGGTTGTCAGGAGCAAAATTAACCAAAACTGACATCCCAGCATCCCAGCTAACAAATAACAAATGAATTATATATCAAGGCATATTCCTGCTTTCTGTCTATTATGAAAGGCTTTAAAGGCCTAAATAAAAACGAATGAAATAAAGAAATGAAGTCAAAAACAATAAAAATCATTATATGTATGCATTTGCTGTGTTATGATTAAATGAAAAAAAAAACATTTGTTCAGCATCAACTTTTTCTCCCTTGTTTTCTGTCTTTCTCTCTGTTTTCACCCCGTTCACCGTGTCTTTGATTCAGCAGCACATTGCCCCTCGTCTTCCCTCTATAAGACACGTCACCCTGGCTCATTTGGCAGAGGACCGTGTAGGCTGTCCAGTTCATTACAGATCATCCTCTCACTGTCCCTGTCCTCTCTCCTCTCTCTTCTTGGAAGAATGGGTCCAATGCACTTTAGTCATCGTCTAACCTATCGTACCATTGTGCCTCTTTTCCTTCTCTGCCTGTCTCTCTCCGCCGCGGTCTGCTGAGGATATGTTCTGTCCTCATTTCACCCTTCTGAGTTCGCGGTCTGTCTCCCCCTTCTGCATTTCTGTCTGAAGACTCCTGCCATTTAGCGCTCATCTGTATTCTCACCCTCTCATCTCTGTTCTTCTCTCCTACATGAATGAGTGTGCACTGTTGTTCAAAGGTTTATTCAATTTATTTGCTTCCCTTCTATCCCTTCAACCATTAAATAATGTCCATCGCACCTGGGTCGCCAACCTCCACCTCCTACCCCCCGTTTGTCTCTTTTTTGCACCCTCTCTTCCCTAGTACTCTTCTTTCAGCTGCAAAATACAATGGCTGGCTGCTTGTATTTTACAGTTTCTTTCTGATAACCTTCTCTTGCCCTAAGAAAGACAAAATGACCTCCTATGTGCTGCAAGGCGTTTGAACACCATATTTCTACCATATCTCTATTTTCATTAGTTACTGTTGAATGTCTCTATTAGCTGTTTGTCATAGTAAGCAGCTATAGGCGAAAAGTGAAGCAAGCTAATGTCAAATTAGACTTTCCCCATCCGTGTAGTTGCAGTGGTGTGTGTTTTATTATCTGGCCTTGTCTGCATGTGGCAACAAAAAACACCCCATACAGTGCCACAAGCACTTCCACTGTTTTCCCTTCTGTTTGTGTCTGTGTCCATTCTGGGCTATACTGGGACTGTTGTGTTTTTTAAGGTCATGTCAGAATACATTGTAACTGGCCAAGAGGCCTGTCCTCTGAATACAGAGGAGACAACTGGTCTGTCTTTTATGGCCCTCAGTTTTCCATAGCATGTGGTAATCCACTGCATGCGGTTTTTAATGATGCATTCAGGGGCTCCTTATCAGCTTGTTTTATTTATTCTGTGTTGTTCTTCAGGCTATTAATTAATTTAACTTTCAACAAAATTGATTTTCATGGATCAAAATAGGCCAGCACTTGCTGAAATATCATTTTTAAATTAATAGCACCCACTTGAAATGGATTGTTCAGAAGTTTCAAGATTTGGCGAGTGATGGACATCATCTTCACTCTTCGTGGTTTGCTGATTGGTCCAGTTTGCACACGGTTAGGCTCAGTCGTTTCTCACTCAATGATTTTGACTAAAGAAACTTAGATGTGTGAAATTGTGAGACAATGTGGCACAGTGGGAGACATCAGAGGTGACCCCACTCTACTTGTTGTAGTATAATTGAAATTAAATCCTTTAATAGTATCTTGTGTAAAAATCCTGGTTTAATTAAAATGCATCTAATTTAATACACTAATTTGTGCCATAATCATAGACAATTTAAAAGAATACACCAGTCTGATCACATACATCTTTCTTTTCTTATTTAAAATTAACTCCAAATCTTGTTTAGGTTGCACTGAGAACATCTTGACACCCCCTTATGCCCTGGGAGACGGAGAGCAGGAGGCAAAGGAGAGGAGGCACGAAGCAGAAATAGACAGACAGGAAAGCAGAGCGTCAAACGAAACAGATGAGATAGAAAGACAGTCGGAGTCTGAGCTGCAGACAACTTCGCCTCCTCTCAGCATCACTATAATTATCGCCTCTGCCTCAGCTCTGGCACACTGTCATCATGTTAACACTCTGCATTGTACATTAATCACCGGGCCACAACGACTGCCACACAAGCCCTACACACGCACACGGAGGCGTGTGCGCGCACACTCACACAGAGCACACTGTGCATCATTTCTGCTTCCCCGTGGTCTGAGTGGTAATGAGCTATAATGGGGCTGGGTTAATGAACAGGAGAGGAGCAAAGTTTTGGGGATGAAGGAGGCAGGAAGGGTGTGTGTGTGTGTGTGTGTGTGTGTGTGTGTGTGTGTGTGTGTGTGTGTGTGCGTGCGTGCGCGTGTGTGTGTGCACCATCACATGCCTCATTTACCAAGACTGTGTGTCTGTAAAATACCAGACCTCCATGAGTCATGGCTGTCACTCCTGAAACACCACAATAATTGCGTTTGGAAGGCGAGCCCTGTGAAGGTCAGAATTCATTTTTGCAGGGGACCTGAAGGTAAAACCAATTACAGTTGTGTTGATACATTAGTGGTTTGATGTGGTTTTCTCACATGACCAAAGGTCAAATTCAGTCAAAATATTAACTATAACTATAACCATAAATAGTTGGTTAGAAATCCAATGTCTGAACTGACACGTTTCATCGGTTATTGTGTTAGAGCTTTTAAACTATGTGAGTGTCTCACAGAAAACTGTGTCATGTCGTAGTGTCTCACTTAATATTCACCCCTTCAGCACATCGTTGGATTTGTCCCACATTTTGACTCGTTTTCTTAAACTTTCAGCTTTTGGAGACTATTTGATTAGATGAATAAATAGATATGAAAGAATTTGTAGTTTCCAAACAGTACCTGAACACCTCTGTCTTATGTTTGTGCTTGCAGAGTGTCGCTTACTGAAGTCTGTAAACTATGGAAAAATGTCTGGCTCTCTGAGCCGAGGCTCCCCTAAGACCGTCGTCCAATCACGACGCAGCAAGTCCCCTGCATCCGGTAAGACAGAAGAAGTTTCTTACTTTTCTTTTTTCTTATTTTTTTCCCTTTTCCTCTCACAGAACCTACACTTGGCCATGGTGTTTTTGTCATGTAAGATATGCAGCTGTGTGTCTGTGTGCCCTTGCATCTGTGTGTTTGTGCATGAGGAGTGTGTCCAGTGTTTCAGAGCTGATGGACACAGCTGGGAGTTGTTTATACTTTCTCGTGTGATTGCTTAGTATTATCAATCTCATTACTTAATCAGCTTTGCAGCAAATGAAAACATTATGAATAAACACTCCACTCTGCGGAGTGTCTGGCAGTATTTACTGTGTGTGTGTGTGAGAGAGAGAGCGAGAGTTGTGTTTCATTGCATGCAGAATATGAATTCAAATGAGAATGATTTCACAAGGGAAAGGAGAAAAAGGCAAACAGGGAATGAGAGAGGTAAAAAAAGGGGGGGTGGGGCGGTGAAGAGAAGATGAGAGGCAAGGAAGAGGGTTGGTGACTCAATCTTGCAGTTCCCCACAAGCCGTTCTTCACCTGACATACTAATGAAATGTAATAAAATGGTGAGCACTTGCACTGGTACCGGCTGCGTTGTTTGTGCCTGATAATGACCCCTTTGTCAATGTCTTGAAACAAAATCACCCTCTGGGCCCCAAGCAAAAATGTAACAAATAAGGCAGGTTACCTATTAATTTTAATAGCTGGATGCAGGTTCCATTAATGTACCAGTGTGTGTGTGTGTGTGTGTGTGTGTGAAACATTCAGCCTGGCTCGAAGCTGCTGTTGACTTGGTGATTAGTTGCGGGCTTTAACAGATATAATTTGTTTCTTGACTGCAAAGTTTGAGCCTTGGGTGTGTGAAATGCCTGGTTATGCAGTAGCACACTTTTCATCCTTACTGGTATTTTTATTTGTTATTTTCAATTTTATTTGAGTGCACAGGGTTGGGGGATGAGCTGACTGGTGATGCAACACACAGAAAGAAGTTGTTCCACCTGCTGTTGCACACACATCATTATTATTATTATTTTTACCTCAGCTATGTAGCAGCCATGTAGCATCACAGAGTTAAGACCGACAGGTGTTAATATGTTAAGTGTTGAGCTGCAGAGGAGAGTGAGAGAGAGAGAGAAACAGCTGGGGTGAACAGAGAAAGTTCTGGATGCTTATGACTTGAAAACTTTGGGAAAAAGGTTATGAGAGTGAGTCATACGCTATCTGATCTTGTTGGCTGAAGTGAGTCTGGAATGAAGATGTATACTAATGTGTGTGTGTGTGTGTGTCTCTGAGAGAGAGAGAGACAGAGAGAGAGAAAGAGAAAACAAGAGACTGACTCGTCTTGGTTGCCATGGAAACATAGCACAGTAGGAGCCAGCCACAGACACAACAGCCTGTGACAGCCATATATGGCCTGGGCTTCCTGTGAAATAGCCTGCAGTGGAGAAACGGAGCTGACTGACGCTCGGGCCTCGCTGGAACCCTGAGTCAGCCCGTCCCCGACGTTCTTCACTTCTCAGAAATGTTCTCATTCTGGCGCTGCTTCCGTTACTTAGCATCATCAAAAGGTTCCCAGCACACTGTTGACTGTTTGTACCACGCTGTGTTCGCTTCCAGAAACATCTTCAGTTTGTACCAGGAGACTGGAGCGATAGGAGGAAATGAAAATTAATTGATTGATCTGCATTTTGACCCCGACTGATGCACTGCTGTTTTTTTACTCTGACGTTCACAGTCAATATTACCTCAGGAGGTCTTTTTTAAAGAAAAAAAAATTTAAAGGTCATGCCCCCCTTCTCTTGAGGACAATTTGTCCAGAAATGATGCTAACAGTGAACAACAGCTGACACGATGCACTGTCCTAACATGGCCTACAGAGGAGTCCATTCTGGTGTTGATTCTCACGAGAAGGTGGTCTCACCACTAAAACAGATCAAGTAGACAGCGTGAGGATTTGCAAAATTCATATTAACCGTGTCAGTGTAGAGATGTAACAAGGACAGCTTGCTTTACATTCCTCTTTGTGTTGCCTTTGCAATTTATTACTACATGGACTGGATGTTCCCTCTGTTAAGCTTTGTGTCTCAGGGACTTTTCTTGAGGATGCATGGTTTCTAAGTCAGGAAATGTGAGATGTCCATCATCTCAGTGTTGTCTAATGGACCTTTTGACCTTACAGTGCACTGACAACAAGTTAGTCTTCACGTTGGCTGATAACACTCCAACCTGAAATATCCCACTGAAACAGTGCTACCTGGTTTGCATCTCTATCTGTATTAGTTGTATTACATATGATAATAAAGTAGGCTTTAAGCTCATTAACTCTGCAGAATAATGCATTCAAATGAAAGTTGATTAATTTATTCAAAATGTAATCATTGGTTGCTCAGAACCTTTTAATCTGAGATGTTGAAAATGAAATGAAAAGTATGGATGCTAGACTGTCTATTTATTGATATTTAGAAACCAGCGCCAGCGGGATTTTTATTGTTTCTCATGCACACTCTGCACAATAAAGAACTCTATTAATATTAAACCTTCCTCCAGGTCTTCAGGTATTCTGAAAGCAGCCTTGAAGTCAAATATTCATTTTCCACCCAGCCAACACAAGCGTTAATAATATTGCTTATCACATCTAATAATCCGAACTGAAAGAGGCGCACAGAGACGATGTGAAGCGTGAATTATGTCTGAGATGGTGAAAGAGAGATAGACAAGGAGAGTGTGTGTGTGTGTGTGAGAGAGAGAGAGCGAGCGAGCACAACACGTGTGCTGCCACACACCACCTGGTGTCCCTCTGTGTGTCTGGCTGCTCCTCATTGTGTGTTTGCAGCTTGGACTTCGATACCGCTGACGAGCAGAAGTGTGTGTGAGGGACGGAAAAACAGACCGGTGAGACAGACAGCGATCAGAGAGAGTCATATCCAAACAAAGGACAGACAGATCTTATACTGTAAGATTAAATGTAAAATTACATAACATGTACGTGCCTATGCATGTTAGGCATACGCTATTCATCCCCTTGCAAGCTTTCATGTTGCATTGTTTTATAAGATTGAATCAAAGTAGATTTATTAAGTCTAAAACGGCAAGACAAAGGATCCCACCACACTGCAAAAATCAGTTCAGTGATGGCTCAAGGAACATGACAGAGAACTTGAGGAACATGACTCAGAACCGACTCGAAAGCTCCCCAGATTTTAATCCGATCGAGCATCTGTGGGAGGCGCTGGAACAAGTCTGATCCACGGAGACACAACACCACAGGACCCAAACCAGACACCAGTCAGCCATAGCGACGATTTAAAGTTTCGGCTGATTTGCCATTGACGACGCAGTCTCCTGTTTATGGAAGTCATGTGATTTGTTAAATATATGCTGGAAAAGCTGGAGTTGAAAGACAACCGTACGTTTAGCATTCACATCCTTTAAGCAACTTTCTTCAGCAATCTCAAATTTTGGTTGTGTTGAATGAAAAATTCAAAACTTGATTTGCTTTGTGAATGTCAAACAAACTGTTGAAATATTTAACTGTAAAAGTAAAAAAAAAAAAGGAAAATATGAAAAATATGAAATGTTATTGTCGATAAAAAAAAATTGTCGATCTCATTCATTATTAAATGAATGTGACCGCGACTACTTCTTACAAATGTGTAAAAACTCTCAATACGCAACATTGCATGTATCTCCAAAAGTGAGAGGAGGAGGAGGTGTCAAATAAAACATTGCTATTGAGGATAAAAACTCCAAACAGTTATGAGTGAATGGAATGAAAGGGACTGTGAGACTTCTGTCTGTTTCTTAACTTTTGTATTGTTTTATCAGACTAGCCGAACTCATTGTCTCGTCTGGTTCAGGAACACGAGCCTTCTGAGAAATATGATGAATCAATTTAGAAATGCAGCACTAACAAACAGCTTATTCATCTTATTAATCTTCCCAGCACAGGCAGAATCAAACTGTTCTTCTTTGTTCATGTTGAAGAGCAGCAAAACATTGAAACTGACGTGCTCTTGGTATGTTTGGTAGATGAATCATACCGTATGGCTGTATGTCTATAATGAAAGTTGGTGAATCATAGGTCTTTCTATAATGCTTGCCTCTTATTATGCAGTAATCTAATCTAATTTCAACTTAACGAATTTCAGGTTATAGCTTGACTTTTCCTGATCTTCAGTAATTACTAGTTAAAATTCAACCATTAAGCACAATCTCGGTCGCTTTGCGGTGTCAAGGTTGACTTGTTAAGAGGAAAACGGCAGGCATCCACACTCTTATTGTGGAGGGTCTGGCGTATAACATTGGCTCAGTTTTGTGTGCGTGTGTGTGGGCTGGTTGTTGCGTGTCACCCTGACATTGTCATCACTCGAGTTTCGTTCGGCGATGATCTCACAACCTGAGCTGAGTGCCAGTGCATACACAGACCCAAAATAATGTGAGAAAACAATATGCACTCAGACATAGTTTCTCTCCCTGTCTCGCCATCTGTCTCTCCGCTTTCCTCCGATGCCTCATGCCAGCTAGAATTAACACAGAACTGCAGATGATGTCTGCGAGCATCACTTCTGGCACTTCAGAGTCTCACCTTTCTCTTGCTGTCATGAGCAGCTCCGCGCGACCGGAGAGACTTCGTGGTGAAGTGTGTCGGGGCACCTGACCCACAGTGAAATCCAGTTTATCTCCAGAGGATCGGCCGCCAGCTGTGACACTGTGACCTGTGATCGCGTGATGTCTGCGGCCTTGACCACTTTTCTTGCTTTATAATGTGGTGCAAATGTGCCTTCTGAAAATGCAGAAACACGGGGAGCGTAACAAATAGCACAGGCTGCAAGAAAAACAAATTGATTGCTAATGCAGTATTGATATTTGCAGTGAAGGCAAGATAATGATATGCCTCCAGGCAGCTTTGTATTCACAAAACAACAGTGTACTGACACTCTTGTGTACTTTCAACTGTCATAAATATGTGGTGTTAAACTGTTTTTGACCAATTTATAGGAGCGAATGTCATGTGACATGAGATGTACAGGTCTCATTTTGTGTGCCAGATTTCCCATGATGCCTTTTGACAGCTGTCAACATTCAGAACATTCACAAACCTCCATACATTATCATGTTTATACTTGGACTAGTATTAAAAAGATTAAAGAGTTTGTCCGTGATAAGAGATGTACAAGGACGAATGTGATTGGCCAGTCATGAAGACCCTTTAACGCCACACTGACACTGTTTATGTTTTACCATGCTAGCCTTGCATATTGGATTTTGGCTCGAGAGATGTCAGCGTTGGTCTGTCCGCCATTTTGTTCCAGACTAAAATATATTAAATGCACAGCCATGAAATTTTGTACAAGCATTAAACAAACAAACTGCAATAGCTTCCCTCAGTTTTTCAACTAGTACCATCTTCAGGACATTCCCAGTAGCGTCGGATGTGCGTTTTGTTAAACATTAGTTTGATTGATTGGCTGATTAGCAAATGTTAGTTGTGGGACTGTAGCTGTGGACTCTTAGTTTTCTGAAAATGCTTAAATTGACTCACAGGTGTTAATTTGACAGCATGTCAAGACTAAGAAAATCATTGAGAATTGTAGAACTCCTGTTTGTCCCCTCGTTGCTTTAGTATATTCCACAATCACTGCGAGGCTATGTTTTTGTTTTGTTTCTTCCACATCATAGTATGGAGCCTATGTATCATCCAGCACATCACACAGCTGGAGACAGGTCGACACGTGTTGTTTTCCCAAATTCAATTCTAGCACAGCTTGCTTGTGGAGTTTAATGCAACCATAAGTACTTAAGGCAGTAGGTGTGAAAGAAACTGAAACACACCATCTTTTGTGGCTTCATTACTTTCTGGTATCTTGCCACCCTCATCTCTCCGTTTGTCAACAGAAGATGAATCTAGAAGGAAACTGTTGTATTCCACTCATCTGGCAGACATTTTTGTCCAAAGGAACTTAGACACATTGGGAGCAAATTCATTGTTTTCGCTTAACTGCACTTTGACAGGCATGTAACCACAAATCCTCTGACTTGTTAATGTCGACCTGGCTCTGCCACTGTACACTGATGTTTCAGATGCTTCATTGTATTTTTGCATTCATTCCTCTGCACGGATGGAGAAAATGTGACTTGCAGAGCATGATGCCACTTGGTGCTTTGGATTTTAAAATAGCAGCCTTTGTTTTTTTGAGGATGTTTGGACAAAGAACAATAGAGCCTTCAGAATCCATGTAGCATGTAGGACAGGGTCCACCCACCCCCTACCACCCGGTCCATTAAATGTCCCTTAAGTTCTCTCTGTCTGTATGTACTGGTCTCTCCTTCTCTCAATATGTGCATGCAACTCCAAAATATCACATCTATAGGTGTATTTTTATTACTGTAGCCCCTCTCTCTGTCTCTCTGTCTCTCTCTCTCTGTCTCTCTCTCTCTGCTCTCTCTGTCTCTCTGTCTGTTTCTCTTTCTCTCTGTCTCTCTCTCTCTCTCTTTGCTCTCTCTGTCTGTCTGTCTCTCTCTCTGTCTTTCTATCCCCGGCGCACGTCAGAGTTTGCGCAAGCAGCCTCTCCGCCTCTCCGTGTAGTACAGCGCTGCTCCGTCTCTCCCATTCACCACACTTTACTATCACACTCGGACGGAGCGCGTACAGAGGTGCTGTTCTTCTTCTTCTTCTTTGGATTATCACTGTGTTTTTCCATCATGCTGGAAGTGGAAGGTAGGAACTTAAAACGGCATTTTATTTGGCTTTTCTTTAACCGGTATTTGTCATTTCCCACGACAGCGCAAACTTTAATGGTTCCTGCTCGAATTGTATGGACGTATGGATTCGTATTTCTTTTTCCCCTCCCTCGACGTGACAGTGAATATTGGTGACTTGACGGAGTGCCACGTTGTGATTTTATAGTAGGAAGTCAGCTAGAGATGTCTTGAAACGTTCACCCATACCGTTGTGTAACTGGGAGGAGTGTCTGACCGTGTGCGTAACGCTGATGCTGAATTTCATCAATGAACGATGTCCAGGAATTGCCTTAAACAATCCTTTCTTCAACTCCTCTTTTCATGGCGCGTTTAGAAAATGAAAGATACTCCGGCAGCGCAGTGGCAGTCGGTGCTATTTTAGTCTGCTGTGGGCTTTATTTCCTTTGTCTTGAATAATTCAGAAAGTTCTTTGATCTCGGCAGGGGAATAAACATAATACAGCGAACGATGGACCACTTTGCTCCCACAGGTTTTAACTTCTCTTCTGCATCGAGAGGAACTGACTCTAAAAATGTAATTAGATGTAAATTAATGATTTGATTACCATGGTTTTTTTTTCTTTTTTTCTTTTCTGCAATTAGTGCAGTTTCGCAGACCTGTAGGTCAGTGAAGGCAACCTTGAGTTGACTTGAGGTGAAGCAACGTGTTGTTGCCACAAGACAATAAACCGAGTTTTCAGCAGAATGATAGACAGACTCAAGTTTTGTGTGCAGGTTAACGATGCCATCAGGCTCTTTTCCGGTCTTTCTTCTGCTTGACCACACGCAGGATTCGGATGCTGCGTTGATTAATCTAATGTTCTTGTTTAATGAGGCGTTGCTGCTGGCTTTCTGTGCTGTGCTGCAGCTGGGAAAGTAGACCGAGCTGAGGTCACAAGTGCACTGAACAGAGGATCTGGTAGAAAACGGGGACAGCCTGGTGTTGTATGTTGACTTTCAGCCATGCACTTGAAACCTGGAACATGCTGTAATTATCCATTGCATATTGTGTTCAAAGGCTCAGGTATGTCTGGCTTGTTTTAGAGCAACAGGATTTGTATTTTGGCTGATTTAAGAAAAAGAAAAAAAAGAGCAGTGTGGACCTCAGTGCTCTTTTCCTTTCCATCTTACTCCCCCTCTTGTCCTCCTCCTCCTCCTGCTCTGCCTCATTCATGTGAATGGATGGATGCTGAGGGCGGAAGTGTGGGATGCTGCTAGACGCTCAAAAATATAACAGCTTTATATAGAAAACATGCATTCACATTTATAGGATCATCATTTTCATTATTTCTCTCCATCTCTGCCTCTCCCCTCTCATCCAGCCTGCTCCAATTTCTCTCTCTTCTCGTTTCTCCCTCCAGTGAATGGGACACCGGCCAGTCAGCTGTCCACTCCTCATTCGGGAAAATCTCCCAGCCCCTCCCCGACCAGCCCGGGTAGCCTCAGCCGACGCCGGGTAAGACTAGAAAACACAGGCAAACGTGCACAAACACTCAGCTATAACATTCAGTGACAGTAAATCTATAACACATTCCCTCTATGTTCTCAGGAAAAGGACAAAGCTGCCATTGAGCATAGGCCAACAACATCTTAGAGTCTTTAGAGTACGGAGAAACCACAACGTCCCAACACCTTTAGTGTCTCAGAAGGGGGTGGGCCACTGACCTTTGACCTCATGCAGTGCTGCTCCGCGATTCCAAGAATGGCAGGCTCATGTTAGGATCCTCTAATGTTACAGCTCTTATTCAGTGTAAATAGTTTTCCAGGGTGATTCATCCTTCCATGTTGATTTTCTGTTACGTTCCCCCCGTACACTGAGCCACAGTTCTTTGTTCCTTATAAAGAGCTGTCTGCCTTTGGTAGCAAAACCATGAATGATGCTATCACTGACTTTTAAAGATCTGCGAGTCAGTAATTTGTGCAATAGCCGACCTAAAGATGAGACTGATGTTTGACTTTGTGAGCAGCCTGCTCCAACTTGCAGGCCTGTTTTTATTCTGCAAAAATTGGTTTACGTCCTCTGTTAGCCACCAAGCAGTCAAAGCACAAAAAAAGACCAGATCAGTACTGACGGATGATCTAGGATTACTTTTTTTTTTAATCAAGTCATGTCATTTTGTACATGTCCTTTTTGTGAAAGACTTTAGAGAAACATTTTATACTAGTTAATCAGATTATTTTAGCCAGTGTTTCTGTGTTCTGTCATTGGTTTGGGTTTTTTTTAAAAAAAGATCACTGTTCAAACATCTTAACTAAGAAAAGAAAAATAATCTGTTTTCTGTTGCTAACAGAGGAGAAAGAGGATCTGAGATACAAACACACTATGTACACTGTGAAGCTGGTAGTCACTGTGTAGAAAATACTTCTGTGCAGAGAGGGAGCATGCAACTCAAATGGAAAAACCTTCAGTTCCATATTAGAAAGTTCAAGCGTGTCGTGTGTGTGTGTGTGTGTGTGTGTGTGTTCAAGATCAAAGTGTTTGTTAATCCGGCCCTTGACAGTGATGATGGTGATCTTTTAATATCAGCCTCAATCCTAATCAGACCCTGTTTTCTCACAGCGGCTCTTTAATTTGCAGCAACTCTAAGCCTGCTGCTGATTTAGGTCCTTCTCCCTCGTAAACAGACTCTAGCACACGCTCACTTCAGCTCAGACTCTGACGTTTACATGCAGATGCAGCAGTATATGTGAACCTGCCATGCATTCATATTGGTTTACCCCAAGCCTGCTGTCTGAAACTGTATGTGAACTACTTTTGTACCTGACAGCAGGGGTGTAGCTATGATTTTTATTGTAATTATTTAGCTTTTATCAGTGTAGGGTCAAAGAAGCAAAGTAATTTAAGTCAGTATCTTTTAATAGGACACAAAGAAAGTGGTTTGTGCATTATTTCTGTACATTGCTGTGCATGAGTAACTCTATAGGCTAAAATTAGAATAGCATAAAGAATTCATTTCTGGGGCTCAGTAGCCTCAATCCCGTGTTACATTTATTGTGCCAGGAAGAATTAATGGATGGTGGAAGGTCTGGCCCCTGGGCTTCTGAATCCATCAGTGATGATGTTATATTGATGCAATATGAAGGTCAGGAACAGATCAGATTTGGGCTGTAGCCACTGAGCACAGAACAAAGTGCACCAGAGCTTCCATGATACGTATAACGGAAGTGGGTCACCATAGATTTCAGTGTTGAAAGGGAAAGAGGATTTGGCGAACGCACACATTTATAAACTCCTCCTCTACAGCACGCCTGCTTCTTTCTGAATGCATGCATATGGGGCAGTTACTGCAGACAGTTACTGTGCTCACTTCATGTTGTTCAGTTCTTTTCCTCACAGATAATTTCCAGTGTCAGAGAGGGATAAGAAAAAAAAATTGGGGCGCTTAGAGAGGTGAAGGAGGGCTAACCAGATGTAATGAGGAAAAGGGATAGAGAAAAAAATCCTCTCCACATTCAGCCACACTGCGTCTCATTTATGCCTCTGTCCACTTTTCTTATCAAATATTAGCCCTCACAAATTAGCTTTGTAGCGCAGCTCTGACCTCAGTGACACTGCGGTTAAATTCTAGTTTTACGGAGTTTCTCAAGTTGAGTGTGTATTTCTCAACGAGAGATTATTTTGGCTGACACCCTATGCTAAGTCTGCATTGGCTTGGATGGGGAAAAAAGCCTCACAGTTCATTATCTCTCCTCTCCACTCTGTGGCTTCACACTCTTCAGCCACATGACGATGTAATTCTCTCCGCCGCTTCTTACGTCTTTATCCGCCCTGTTAGCGTTTCTCCCTCTGTCCCTTCCCACCCTGACAGTTTCTAATTTCTCTGCCACCCCATCTCTCCTTCCATTCTCACTTACCCCCACCCTCCCCGCTCCCCCACCACCTTCCCCATATGAAAGGGTATTAACTTCACACAGAGAAAATTATATTCCGTCGTTTCCCTCTTTCATGAATTCTAAGCTTTTTGAGAAGTGGCCGCCAGTTTTTGACACTATATTTTCACATCTTCTCTACTTTTATGATACACCCGTGTTTAGACGCCTGAATCATTATAAATGTAGAGCACACATTCAGAAATAATTGGCAAGCGAGTACTTTTCTTAATTTTATGCCTCAAATGCATGACTCAGTTAAACCACACCATGGCTGAGAAATGACCCTTTAAAATGAAACCAGAATTCTAGCAATTTTAGCTCAAAAATGACTGAAATCTTTTTCAAAATTTCAGCCTGTAAAGCATTGAATGCTACCATAAATCCTTTCCTAAGCAGCCATGCAGCCTCACTGACCTACTACGAGTACTGCATTTAAATAGTTCACCTCGCTGGACCCTGCATTTAAACACTTAAAGGCACTTTGCTGCCCGACGTGTGTCGCTAGCACAGCTCGGACCATCTCAGCCTATTTCCCCGAGCAGAATATGCAGACATAGACATTGCACTGTGGCTTTTTGCTTTCCCCGAACCTTTTCACACAGGCGTAGCTGCAAGGACACATCTTCATAGGAATGTCATACAGAATCACTTACACGGTCATGTATGCTTCGGAAAAAAACGCTTTTAGACACGATATCACCATTTGGGCACACCAAGTAGACATTTAGCTTGATGCGCACATGTTTTTATACATCTGGTGCACACTAATTTGTGACCCATTTTTTAATGAGTCAGCAACAGAAGCATGAAAGCATGGTCTACATTCATGAAGTCGTCCATCCCCCTTCTCCTCCTTCGCACTTCTAATAGTCCTTTCAGGGCCACTAGCCTCACTAAGAGCACCAGTGTTTTCTGTATTTGTATTGTTTTAATATTTTATATCAACCTTACAGAGACACACCGTGAATATTATGTTTTCTGCTAACGTTCCCTCTAGCACATCCAGATGAATCAAATGAGCTGGCGAGGTCACAGGTTTTGTCTGTCTGTTTGTGTTTGTGATTAACAAAGATAAAGAAATGAATCGTTTTTTTGTTGTTTTTTTGAAAAGATAATACACAGAGAGTAGTGAGTGACAGATTGAAGGCAAGACTAACAGAAGGTCTATGATGGCCGTACAGCAGCTGAGATACTGTCAGGTAGCTGTTTGTGCGATAACAGTCAACCGTAGTGTGTCACCTACACCTTCCTCCCACCACTGAGTCATTCATGTCTACAATCCATTGAATTGCATGCTCCATCTCTTATTATTGCTGTTCAGATTTTGTGTTCGGTGATTCATAATTAAAGTGTGTGTGTGTGAGAGAGAGAGACAGAGAGAGAGAGAGACTGTAAGAGAATCTGTGTATTATGAACTTGTCAATTATTGTCTCACCTCATCCACGTGAGTGTGTTGTTACTGAACACTGTATTTGTTTTTTGTCTGGCTGTATTATATTTCTTATTTTATCTTGTGTTGATGTCATTAGACGGTTTGTGCAATTTTTAGTTCCTATACCCACCAAAAAGACTGGCTGCAGCGCATGAGGAAACTGTGGAAGATGCAAATGCTGCAATTTTAAACCCTTCAAAATTGTTCACAAATGACTCAAGCTCGTCTCATATTTGCATCTTTATCGCATCTAAAAAAAAACCTGTCGTTTTGCAGAGGGTTCCTCTGTATATTTTTGCACTGCCGTTTACAAACACGGAAGACATGCAAATATGAAAAATTGTCTGTGTTTGCAGGCAAATTATAGTTGATAACCCGGCCCGTCTTCTGCTTCTTGTGATTTTGTCATGTAAGGCTGCCAGCTCTTCTTGGCTCATCTGTTTCTCTTTGTATTTTTTTTTTTGCTTAAGGTATTTATTTCCATTTGTTCATGTTATCATTAAATTCACTGTCATTTCATTTTCATTTCGTGTTTGCTTTTTTTCCCCTCATGCCGCTCATTTGTGTTGCATTAACATCATGTTCACCACATACAGAAATATACCAATTTATCAGCGGTTCTCCTTTGTTAAACTCAGATCTGCATTCAGCAGAGCAAAAAGGAAATTACAACACAAACGCAGTCCCAGAGGTGCAGTCGTCTTTCTTGTCCCACTGCTCCTGTTTTTGATGGGGTTTTTTTTCTGTTCTTGGGTGAGACAGCCTCACTCCCATTTTTTAATTTTCCCTGAAGCGTTTAATCACATTCCTGTGATTCCCCTGGATTTGCAGTCCACAAGGATCGTTATTAGAAAACTTTGCTGTGTCCAACTGGCAGAGCAGCGGAGTGACTGAATCCCCAAACTGTGTTGATTTCTTCAGATGAGCGTCAAATAGATTGTTTCCTGTCTGTCTAGACACCAAAATAAGAGCCAAGAAATATTATCTCCTGTACCTTGTGTAGCGACTTGGGACAAAAGAAAGTACCCTGTTCCTACTGAATCTTATTAGATTTTCCCACTGAAGCACACACACCAATAAATCCTGCTATAGCTGGATATTGCGTGACAGTGAAAGTGACAGGAAACGCTGCTTGGAGAAGAGGTTTGGCTCTCTCAGCCAGAAAAACAGAGAGAAAGGAGGCTTTCGGACGTGTTTCATAATCAGATTCAAACATCACACTTAAGGTGCTTTTCTAAATGTGTGGTGGCGCTTATAATGATGAATTCTACAGATGACAGACTTCCTTTTTAACACCACAGAATAAATCACTATTTCCTCTGCTCTACGCACCTGCTCCACATTTAAGGTCAATAGCGGACATCCTGTTTAATTCACATTTATGCACTAATCAGTATTCAGCCCCTGAATAATGTCCTTGCAGGCTTCAGGAGCAGTGGCTGCAGCCATGATGTAAAAGGTTTGTCAGCGTGTTTTTTTTAGTGGTGTGAGTCATAGCTAGAGCAAAAGAGTAGAGGTGTGGAGCTGGGAATAGTATGTGGTGTATTGTGCAACAGGGACAAAGCTGGATGCTCTAACAATAACAAGACAGTTCCTGCCAAATGTTATGATCAATATCAACCAAACCAGACTCCATCCATCTTTCTCTCCGTCTCTTCATGCCCCCTTTTTTCAGTTCCTCAGTCTCTCCCTCACTCTGTCTGTCACTCCACCTGTTTTGTAGTTTTTCACACAGGAAAGAGAGAGACACAATGTTCATAGAAGGTTGAACCCGCCTCTCAGCGCGCAGACAGGAAATGGCCATATATAGGCTTCTGTCTCCACACTGGAAGTCTCATAAGCTGCCTTTCTCCTCTCTGTGAGCAGTTTCCACAGCAACAGTATTTTGTTTCCCTCAGCTGCAGGGAGAGAGAGAGAGATAGGAGTTCAAAATGAGAAAGCAGGGCTGGATTTGAGATAATGGCACAAGAGAGGTAAATATACGAGCCAGGATGAGAAAATAAAAGATCAGAAGAAGGATGTTTGTAGATAAAGCACAGCAGGGTCATCGACTTTACGGGCATTAAGTGGGTTTTTTTGTTCCGGGATGAGTGCCCGACCAAAAGCAACGTTACGTAAACCAAATTCAGCCTGACTCACAGCTACGGTTCACCTGGGTGGCTTTCAGGTCACAACAGTAGAGATGAGTAAAAGAGCTGACAGCTACTTGAATAGAGATATAGGGCAGCTCTGCTGTAAATAGTTTTCAGATCAAAGTCATTACGCCTTCTCCTTCCTCTGCCATGACAGTGAGTTCTCCAGGCTGCATGTCAGTGTGAGTGGACACCACAGAAATAAGAGATTCACATGCGGCCCGGGTGAAAAAATGGAAATCAAAGTAGCTGTGGGATTTGGTCTGCATCTCCTGGTCTGCACATATATGCAGAATTACTCGCAGGCATATTTTCCTTCATAGTGTGGACGAGATCAGTTCCAAGCAGACATTTTAACATTGAATAGTTGTTAATCCACATCACCCGCTTTGTAAAATCAGAGACAGGATGACACAGTTTTTTAATAAAATCTGTTTTGTAAGCCTTTACCATGAGCTAAAATAAAAATGTATTATTAAAATTCCCTGGAGCCGAATTTGCATGTCACCCTGTTACAAATGCCTTCATGGCATCCATTAATTCAGCAACACATTTTTACTTCTCATCTCCTCTAAGTAGCCAGGACTGAGTGATGTGTGAATTATACTATGTGGTGTGAATTTGTTATGAGAGAGCCGCAGAAAGACCACACCTGCACTGGCATGAGAGATGAATGAAAAGAAATGTATCACTGGCTTGAAACGTGTGAGTCAAAATAAGTGAGAGGTGGTCACCAAGAGGCTACTGATGATGCACCTTTTGGCTTCTGCACTTCAGGACAACTGGCTCATGCATCACACATACACAGTGCACACCATTTACAGCCCAAACTGCACCCGTGAATAATTCATACCAGCTAGATGATTCTGCTTATATTTTTTAGAGAAATTGTGAGGCGTTCACTTACATCACTGGTCAGGCTGCACGTGTCTGCTGCACCTGTGGGACTTGGAAAGCCTCCAGAACCACAAAGATTATTTAGTGTTGTGTCCTCGGGACTGACTATCGGGCAGACAGCAGAGCGGAGACTGAGGAGAGGAAGGAAAAATACATATTGAACATTTGAAAAATCTCACAAATGAAGAGACTAACTATCCTGACCAGTGCCTGCTAAGACAAATAAAGCACAACTTTGTCCAAAATGAAGTAATTAAATTTGAAGCTGAGGAAGAGAAAGGGGGAGGAGAGGAGAAAATGCAGAAATATGAGAGGGGTAGATTCTTATCTACAGTCCTGACTAGATCCTCGCTCCCCACCCTTGCTTCCATGACAACCAGACAGAAGGTTAGGAGGTGGAGGGCGTAATGAGTTTTTGTCTTCAGATAGATGCAGATGCTGCATCTCAGCCACTCTCTTTTGCCTTAATGACCTCCTACTCACAAACCAGATGAAAGGCAGTATTCATCCGCCTTTATTAGTGTCACCAAAACCTGCATTTTTATGCTTTGTTAAAGGTAGTAATGAGGAGTGAAAAGAAGTTGCAATTAGACAGGAATTACTGAAAGTTCTATGAATGTAAAGTAGCTTATTGCAATGCAATCGTATGTCCCGGTGTGGCCACACACACACAGGTGCTTTTGCTGAATAAGTAACGGGTTTATATTCAGGCCGACAGCTTAAGTAAACCTGTTCTGGCTCTTTTCGTGAGCACAGTGTACACATAGCAGAGGGGAGCACAATACAACACACAGAAATGCAAACACGAAGACAGATTTAAGGATGTACTGAGGATGAGATGAGTTGCACAATGTCCTTTTGTCTGTCTTTGGACATCCGTAATTGTTTGGGCTGGGATTGTCACAGAAGGGACTCTCTCATCATGCTCTGTTGAGCGTGGAGTTGATTACAAACTATTTTGGGAAATGATGCAGATTTAAATAATTGTCTTCCTCACTTTTCTCTCGCCATCCTCCTTTCTTTCTGCCCTCTCTTCCTCTCTGCAGGGGTCCCAGGGTTCTTCCACCTCTCTGTCTTCCACTAAAGTTTCCAGCTCAGTGGAAGATGGGGATGGGCTTGTTACTGAAGGTGAGGAAAACTCATGATACAAGAATGTCCCATCTGTTCATCAGTGGGCTAAGGCGACATACTTGCAAATATCATGCATGTCTGAATCACATCCATGACCTTTGATGCATCTCTCTTCCCCCATCTCTCCCGTCTCCCGTGTTCTTCTTCTGATTTGTACATGCTGTTCTCATCACCTCGTTTTCTCACACTTTTTCCCTCCTCTGGTGTCTTTCTTCATCTCTCTTGCTCCATGAAACCCTGTAACACACCGCAAACAGTGATATAATAATAATAATTTTTAATTGAGTCATAGAACTCTTTATTCACTTAAAGGGGACCCAGAGAACCCTTTTAAATGGTATAAATCAAATAATTAAATAACATTTAACTGAAATTGAGTGGATGTATTTCCTCAGCTTGATTACCATTTAAAGAACTGTTTAAATCTACTTTTGATATTCTGTGTATCTGTGTTATTTGTATTCATTTTTTATCAGTCGCTTTGGGTTTTGATCAATTTGATGATATAAAGTTAATTTGTGAATTAAATCAAATGACAAAAATGTGAATTGCTATTAGCCATTGCAGATGCAGCAAACTTTAAACTTTCGTACTTCCTCCCTGCAGCCGAGGTCCTAGTCGATGAGGTTCCAGTTGTGCCGTCCTACATATCAGACCGCTACAAGGTGGGACGCATGTTAGGCGATGGCAACTTTGCGGTCGTCCGTGAATGTGTGGAGCACTCCACAGGACGGGAGTACGCTCTGAAGATCATCAACAAGGGCAAATGCAGAGGCAAGGTAAACCACAAACTCCAAAGGTAGAAGAGCGCAGTGTTACTGATGTAGAAAAAAGACTGCTGTCACTGAGAACTGTTCAAATATGCACGCAAAAATAGTATTTTTCAAGACAAATGGTTTTGGTTTTATTAGCCTAGCACATAAGAGAACATCAGTCCCCAATCTTTCACTTTTTCCTAAAATACAAATCAAGTGTAATTAGTTATAGTCACCTGTATGTAGAAGCATCCTACAGAAAGTTTTCCATTTCATCAGTTCACACAATTGCTATGCAGGATTTGTAAGAAAAGAAAATCAGCCACATTTTTAGACTGAAGCGTCAATTAACACCATCTGAAAATAGTCCTCTTTCTCACCTTAATGAATATGTCTCTCTTGGCTGTATAATTGATTTTAATTCTCTTTTCAGGAGCACATGATCCAGAACGAGGTGGCCATCCTCCGCAGAGTCAAACATCCAAATATTGTTCTGCTCATAGAGGAGGTGGACACTTACAACGAACTCTATCTGGTCATGGAGCTGGTCAAGGTGTGTGATCGTGTTTCTCATCTGCTCTGGTTGCACATATCTAGGATATCTGGCCAAAGTAACACAATCCTTATATGTGTTCTCTACATACTGTGTGTTGGCGACCATTATCTCCAATTTGTGAGCGACAGAAAGGAACGGAGAGGCCGAAACAGAGGCAGAGACAGAGCAACAACATTCAGTCGGTGAAGCAAATGATGAATTCTAACTATTCACGCAGTGTGGGATCAAGAGAATCGGTCTGTGGCCTCGAGCGCTCTTGTGTTCACATTGTTTATTCCCTCCCGCTCTCTGAATCGAGAAATGTTTGTGCATAATTCAGGAGCCAGGAATGTGATCCATCTGTTCGTGCTGTGGCGTAGAGTACTACAGAATATAGATGAGAGGCAATCTGTGGTAGAAATGTGTGTACGTGTGACAGTGTCCAAAGGAGGAGGATCAAGTGGAGGCTGAGGATGAATGAGGTAGGAAGAGTTCATTTCAAGAATGTCAGGGACCGAATGAGGGAGCGAGACAGATGGATGCACTGAGAGGGGAGGCAAAGTGTAAGAGACAGAGAGAAGATGAGACAAAATATAGCAAGTGTGGAATACACATAGTGCTGTGTCCTTTTCCCAGGTGCCATTTTGTGTGAGGTCCTTCTCAATTAACAGAAAGCTGGCAACAGTTTTTGGAAGACCTTTCTTGTTTCATAGATGGTGTGGCATAACCAGCTTGTACAAAAGCCTCAGCTCCATCCAACACCTTTGGGATGCCAACTGTGAGCCGGGCTTCACCGCCCCACAGCAGTGGCCATCCTCACGAATGCTCTTAGGCACCGAAATCTTGTGGAAAGCCACCAAAGAAGAATGGAGGATGTTGCAGAAGCATATTAACGTCCATGCTTTTGGAATGAGGTGTTCAACCATCACAAAAGTGTTAACATCCACATACTTTTGACAACATGGTGGAGGTGCATTAATGCAGTTGTGGCATTTGACAGATTTCATGTTTAAATAACTGAAGCTGTAGGTTGGATGCTGACAGTGTGGTGTCTGCACTGGGAGAGAGAGGGGGGTTGGGGGGGAGTGATTCAGGCCTATTTTAAGCCACTGTTCCTCTCAGAGAAAGAGAGATACAGAGAGAAAGAGAGAGAGAAGAAGAGAGGTAAGAGGAGGGTGATATTTATACAGAATGAAAAATGTGAAGAACTGGGAGAAACAGAGAAAAGGCCTGAGAGGGAAAAAAAAAGGAAGAGATGAATTAAAGGAAAAATTCAAAATGAAAGAGAAATATTAAAGAAAGTGGGAGGAGACGTTTGAACCAAAGTGAGGAAAGTTTACCCCTCTGGCTGCTGAGCAAACGAAAACCCTCGCTACTAAATCAACTTTCTTGCTGAGAAGTCTTCTCAGTGGAAGATGAGCAACTGTGAAAGCTTGGATGTAAATCTGTCAGGTTCGGTGTGTGAAACAAACTCCCGTGACATTGCTATTTACACTGACAACCCTCTCCCGTCCACTGCCATTTGTCCACAGGGAGGAGATCTGTTCGACGCCATCACCTCTGCTAACAGATACACAGAGAGAGACGCTAGCGGGATGCTCTACAATCTGGCCAACGCCATCAAATACCTCCACAGCCTCAACATTGTGCACAGAGACATCAAACCAGAAAACCTGCTGGTCAGTTCACACAGAGTGGATCTGCACGTGTCCATACTGTGCTCATGGTCGTATAAATTGCCGCAGTGAAGTCTCTCTCTTTCCATCTCTTTTCCTCCCTCCCTTCTCAATGAACGGTGAACTAATATCACTCACTGGACTCTCAGTGAGGAGAGAGATGACTCATCCCTGCTGCCCTCACACCTCCTGCACACTCCTTCTTCAGCCTCCCTTATTCGTTCCATCCTTCATTCTCTCTCCCTCTGTTCACCTCAATGTCATCTTCTCCTCCTCTTCCATCAGCTACTGCTCTTCATCCTCTCCTTTGTATCCTGTCTAAAACCATCAAGTCAGGTTGGGCCAGACTTTAGAAATGTTATTGTCACTGCAATAACTTCTACTAACCCGAGACAGGGTCATAGCTTCTTTTCCTGTGTCTTCTCTGCATGTCTCTCCACTTTTGTTGCTCTCCATTAAATTAGAAGTGCTGCGGTTCTGTGGGCTGCCAAAAGAGAAATGGTACCTTTCTAGGTGCTGCCCTTTTCTCAGTTAACTTCACAAAGTTCCCTTTTTCTTTATCTTTAAAAGTCTTGATAAAGAGAGTACTTCCAAATACATGTATTGCCTTTGTTTTTGGGCTCCACCTGAGGGAAATATCTGGTTCATAAGAGCTTTTTTACTGAAAGCAGCACTGTAAGTGAGGTGCAAGTAAAAGTGTGTGCTATAAATACCAGAACAATGAGCTAAAAGGTGCTGAAATGCTCCACACAGCTGAGGGGAAGTGGACACTGTACCAGACGCTGCTAACCCCTGATCCTCCCCATGGATTTGACTCGGAGACACTGAGAATGAAACAGACAAAAAAAAAAAGAAAAAAAAGAAATGATTTAAATAATACTATAATCACATAAAAATTCTATACATAGAAGCTTTATATGAATTGCACACAGATTATCTGATGTTAACATAAGCAAGATTCACAAGCACTGATAAAGCAGCTGCAGACAGCAGAGTTCTTATGCTTCTTTTAACAGCATCTGTTCTCTGTGCTTAGGTGTATGAGCATGCAGATGGCAGCAAAAGCCTGAAACTGGGAGACTTCGGTTTGGCGACTGTGGTGGACGGACCCCTGTACACTGTCTGCGGGACCCCGACATATGTAGCACCTGAAATCATCGCAGAAACAGGGTGAGAGCTGAGGCTACACAGCAATGACACACAGGCCAAGGCCAGTGTACGAATCCTGTTGTGATGCAGTTAGGCTGCAGCTTACAGGACAAAAATCTTTTGGATTTCTCTTGACATTTAGTCTTGAAAGGAATAATGCTGCTCTGCTTTTCATCATCGGATTTCTTTGTCTTTGTGCAGGTATGGCCTTAAGGTGGACATCTGGGCAGCTGGAGTCATCACCTACATCCTGCTGTGCGGTTTCCCACCTTTTCGAGGGTAAGCTAACAGCAAGAGCTCCCTCCTCCCTGAAATATCCACTGTCACATTTGCTGCTTTTAATTCTTGATATAACATGCGTATGTGTATGAGTCGCTCTAATTTATGATGATTATGGTGCATCTTTAATCAGAGCAGTATTTTATTTTGTTTCCAGGAGCAGTGACGATCAGGAAGTGCTTTTTGATCAGATACTAATGGGACAGCTAGAATTCCCTCTGCCGTACTGGGACAATGTGTCAGAGACAGCCAAGGTGAATATTTATACCTGTTTGTGTGTATTGTGAATGCATCCACATGCTGGAGAAAAGTCACCTCATGTTGAGGGAATAAAAACTCACCAGTGTTTGTTTGCCGCTGAAGGAGCTGATTCGATCCATGCTGGAGGTGGAGGTGGATCAGAGGTACACTGCCCTGCAGGTGCTGGAGCACCCTTGGGTCACTGTAAGTGCAGCTCTAGTTGAGCCATTGCATCCAATTAGTTTCGGTAAATTCCCGTCATTACTGATTTTTCCCCCCTCTCCTCCTTTGCTCAATACAGGACGAGGGTCTATGTGAGAACGATCATCAGCTGTCAGTCGCAGGGAAGATAAAGAAGCACTTCAACACCAGTCCGAAGGTCAACGACACCACTGCAGGAGTGTCAGTCATTTCTGTAAGTCACTACTGCCAAAAATTACGGCTCCCATAAACCAACCGGTCCAATAGTTTGTTAGGGTCATCTTAAGCTGAATTGGTTTACACAAGAGATCTGCAGCTGTTCATTTGTTCAGCCTCTTAGGACAGCTACGACTCTGCGGGTGAAGTTTGTGTTTCTCTTCTGAAATGAAGTGGTGTTTTGATTGATTGTGCTGGTTTCTCTTTGTGCTCAGCTGGATGACAGCTTTTCTATGCAGAGATCT
Source organism: Scatophagus argus (assembly GCF_020382885.2). Taxonomy (NCBI): domain Eukaryota; kingdom Metazoa; phylum Chordata; class Actinopteri; family Scatophagidae; genus Scatophagus; species Scatophagus argus. The sequence continues at coordinate 12,949,537 of NC_058506.1, read as the reverse complement.
GGGTCGTTGGATTTCTACCAGCACCCGGCCATGTACTGGATAAGGTACGCCAGGTTTCCATAGAGACACAACAGGGTAGACGGTCAAAAACCTGCGAGAAATCATAACAAACCAAAATAGTGTCTCTGAAATTGATGTCTCCCGCCTCCCTGCGTGCAGCCCTGCTGACTGGCTGCTGCTGCGCTGCTTTGACAGCTTCATGTCGCCCCTGCTCTGTGGTCTTTGTGCTTGGCTTTTTGCTTCTTTCCTTTCATCGCTTGCTTGCTGTAAACACATATTATATACAATACATATACACATATGCATCGTTGTCGTCTGTCTTTCCAGCCCCGTCCCCAGTATGTGGAAGTGCGAGTTACCCTTAAAATTCCCCTTGAAAATGTTTCTCCTCGATGTCTCTGTGGAACATGCACAGCAGTGTTTTGTACAAGTGCACACGCTGATGTTTCTGAGGTTTTCACTAACTCACTCACTTTTTGTTAACCAGTTTCTGTGTGAATGCTGCCTTCCGAAGAAACAATCCCTTCAGTTTGGTTTTTTTTTTTGATTGATGTTATGCTTGCTACCTGGCTGCCTCCTACTCACACCAGGGCTGTTCAGCTCCCATTGTCCAAGTCCTGTTGTGCGACTTTATCCAACATTGATTTATGGACAGCCAAGAGATGCACTGTTATATCATTAGAAATGCACTAAATATTTACAATAATTGGACACTGACAAGAGGAATTAATTAACAGTGATGAATAAATTGATATCAAATTATTAATGCATTAGCAAAAAAGTAAAATGTAGTAATCTAGCATTAAAAAGACTGATAAATGAATAGTAATTTCAGATAGACAACAATATCCGCATGGTCACACCAGACCAGATAAAGCTGTGGAGTATCGAACTGAGTTAACTTCTTATTTGTGAGAAAAAGTATTTCTTCTTTCCAAAGTTAAAGTCTCACCTTACAACAAACAAACAAAAATGACTCACATTGCCATGAACATGATGTAAAGTGATAAATCAAAGAGGAAGTAATAAGGAGCGCTGATTCTAAAAACTCGGGACTGTAGTGTTGATTAGATTTATTCCACTTGTTAATCATCAACTTATTTTTTTTTTACTTTTGCTAATCCCTCTTCTGACTGTCCATTTAGACATTGATTGATAACTTCATGAACATGTGCAAAGCTCTCCTGGTCCTCCATCCTGCATCATCCCCTGCGCCACTGGATCTATGCATCAGCTGATCTAATCATAACTTTCTCCTGTTCCTCCCGCATTCAGGCCACCCCTTTTGATAAGGAGGGGCAGGTTTTCAGACGAGGACGCCACCCGGATGTGAAGCCGCTGCCGGTGACAATAGTATCAACATTGACAACAGAAACAGTACGGGCGGAGCCTCCCAGTTGCCTCCCTGGCCTGCCCGTGGCCCCTCCCTCTCTGACCCCTGACACTTGCTCTGACCCTTCCCCAAACCCCAGCCTCCCATGTGACTCTGATGACATCTCCATCAGCTCAGCCAGTATCGCCTGCTCCCCCAGCTCGCCCTTCTAGAGGAGAGGAGGCGGAGGGGAAGGAGGAGGAGGAGGAAGGAAAACCCTCATCCAGCTCCTCCCTCTGTATATTGGAGGAGGAGGAAGAGGAGACACCAGCTTCCCCACAGCCTCTAGTATAAGGCCGGAAAGGGGGGTGAACGGAGGGAAAAACAAAAACAAAACAAAACAAAAAAAAGAGATAAATAAATAAAAAAATCTGACAGAACTTTTAGCTTTCCTGAATCCATCTTTCCAAACCGCAGGGGAGAGCCTGATCAAAGGGTGGATGGAGGAAAAAGAGAGTGGAGGTGTTGGGAGAAAAACTACAGAGGCAACAAGAGACAGAGATCACGAGGAAGAGGTGAAAGACTTCTCATTAATTTCTTCTTGACGTTCTCTCATCTGAGCACATGTTGCAGAGCTCAAGGAGCGAGAACGGGCGACAGCATTGTTTTACCCTTCAGTGATGATCTGGGCTCAACATGGACACTTCCTTATGGTGGAGCAGCACTACGAGGCAATATGAGAATATGGACCAATGTTCATGTTTTATTGAACCTTATTTATTCATTCTTTATTCATTGCATTTTTTAAAATAATGTATTTCCTTTTGTTCCATGAAGGATAACTTCTTTTGTTGATTTGTCCTAAGAGCTTAGTGGAATGGGGAAAAAAAATTGTTGTAGTAGAGCTCATAAATTTTGAAGTAAGTTACCATAGATTTGATGAACAGTTTAACTAAGTGAGAACGAGAGCTGCAGTGTGTAGAGAAAGGACTTTTTCTTACGAAATGTGTTTAAACTAGTGTTCAGCGTAAAAGATAAATGACAGCTCAAAGACAGCACTTGTGCTATAATTCTGTGCTCCACACAGTATTGGCGTTGCCTTCCTGTAATATTGGATTGCAGTATTACAGTTTACATATTACCCAGTCTGCTATTAAGACACTAATGGTGCATTTGATTCCTCCTTGTAATTTTGTTGATTGCTTCATTCATGACATCTTGAGACACAAAATTCAGCAGCATTCAGGTGCTTGTGTAGCAAACATTTGACCATTTTTTTCCTCAGTGCACACATTTCCATACTCTTTCTGTATTAATATTCTTGATATTTTGTGATGCTCATGTCTTCATGGAAAGCCTTGTTTACATTTTTCCAAAACTAAAGGCATATTTCATCCACATATTCCAGTAAAGAAAGGTTGCAGCCCACCACTTGTATGAGTTTGGAAATATGTTTCAGATGATATATATATATATATATATATATATATATATATATATATATATATATAATTAACAGTTTATGAGGGCTGCCTATTTGCACAAAGTACTGCAGTTTAGGTGCAGTCAAACAGGTCTGAGAGAAAGACAGTATGGGTACTGGGAGAACCAGCAGCACTGTTGAAGAGCAGTACAGTTAAAAGGGTTGAAGAGGGTTTATTTCAGCACTGTACAACCTCATTCATGGCTTCATTTATCCAGATGAAAGCATGACAGACATACAGTAGCTTATTCTTATAATAAAACAGTTTCGTGATGAAGTATTGTTTGTATGTTATGTAAATAACATAATTTTATTTATTTTGATAGTTCACAATACACTATATTTCTTTACTAGTAGTAAGTCTATGAGAACTGTAAAAACAAACAAAAAAAAATCAGTCATACATGTGTAACAGTCAGTGAGCAACGACAAATATAATCTAGAGGAGATCATCAGTTTGAACAGAAACAATACAGTCGCGTTGAAGAAGACTATTTTGAGCACATGGGTGAATCCACGCAGAAAAATCTAGAGAAGATGAGACCACCATCTTCCCTTCTTGTCAGATGCTGGGAATGATGTCACTTCCTTTACAAAAGCAACCAGTAAAGGGATTTCCAGTAACTGATGTGAGATTAAAGAGAGAAAAAGCCAGATGAGAGTGAGAGAAATGCAGAGCGATTTCATTTCTTATGTTGTTATTATTATTATCATTATTATTTTTTACAGATGATCCCCCTGCAGTCGTCACACTTGTCTGAAACTTTCTGTATTTATTCTCATCCTCACAGATGGATAGTAATGTGCCGCCATATTGACCAGATCAGTATGACTTTGTTGTGCTGTGAAATCCACACTCTCCAGCACATGGGCACATGTGGTTTACCAAAGTGCTCTCACAGCTGCACCACATTATTACCGTCTGTTGCAATACCAATACCTGTACCTCTGTTCAGCAATGGTCTATCAACAACAATAGTAATAAATTAAATATGTTTCAAAAACAAATTGTCTGTGTCTTTTGTGGAGCTTTAATGTGATTGTGAGGTAATTTACTAGCCAGATACTGGATACATTTTTGTATTTCATCGATTTGTCCTATCAAATAAGTGCACATCATTCCACTAAGACTTTTTTATGGCTCTTGTTAACTGTTATCTGCTGGGGTGGCACTTGACTAGAGGGGTACTTGTCATGTTGTTATGAATCCTACAACAATTCAGAGATGTGGGATCCAAAATTGTCTGTACTTGATGGGGCAGGTGCTCACCATACAGATTGTATGACAGAGTAGTCTTTCTCGGGCCTATTCATCCATGTACATTTAATTTGGCTTTACCACAGTTGGAAATTTCCCCTAATAACTAATAAAGGCCTGTGTTATCTTATGTTATGCTATCTTATCTTAGTTACATTAAAAAAAAAAATCTTACTCGTCGCACAGTCAAGAAAGACCTGATCTATGTATTAAAAACAGATCATAATATGTTTCTGTCCACGCTTTTTATTCATTTTTTGGGGGTTAAAATAGAAGTACAAGGTATGTAGGAGATATAATATAATATAATATAATACAATATATACATTTTCTGTCAGATTCATACATGCATTTGTTATTTTGGCCACTTGGTGTCACTCTAACACAAAGAACAACGCGGCGAAGAAGAAAATCCTCGTTATCGAAATACAGCGAGAGCTGTGACAGGGTGAACCCAAGGAAGTGTCACGGTAGCCGGCTAAAACGCTTAATACTTATTTCTCAAAGCATGGTATTTTTATGACTTAACGCTTTAACAAAGCAGTTAAACGTATACTAATGCAGGAAAGTTGCTGGGCAAATGTCGACTAACAGCTAATTAAACCGCTAACGTGAGCTGACTGCAAAGGGATGGTCGTTAGCTAGCTAGCCACACCGCATTTGTTCACGGCAATCATGAGCGAAGATGACAATTCGGCAACCGCAAACAAAGACAAGGACTCAACTCTCCTGCTCACTAAAGACGGACAGAGGTACTACGTGAGTAAGAGCGGAGTGGTCGACAGCAGAAATGTGACAACGCCGCACGAATCAGAGAACAACGTCTCCTCCTATGACATGGATGATCCGGACGAGGAGAGCGACGTTTTGGACACTTCGGATCCCAGAGACAGCGCCGCCAGCCCCGAGGAGCTCAACGATGAGGAGACTTCGGAGGGCGACAACGCTCCCAAACAGTGCACGTATGAGGGATGCACGGAGACCTCCACACAGGTGGCCAAGCAGAGGAAACCGTGGATGTGCAAAAAGCACCGCAACAAGATGTACAAAGACAAGTACAAGAAGAAGAAGAACGACCAGGCGATGTCCAGTGGCAAACTTGATGTAAGATTAAGCTTCATAGATGCTTTCATACAGTAATATGAGTCATTCATGATGTGGACAAATTACATATAAACCTATAAATATATAAGATGGCTGGGGAAGAAAGGAAGGTGAGCGGTGCCACAGGGGGGCTGAACTTAATGGCACCTGCGGCCCTGTCTGACTTTACTAAAGCACAACACAAATAAAGCTCCACCTAGTCAGTTTCTTATTTTTGTTTTCTCTTTGTACTAATCAGGAAAACTCAGAGGAGCGACCGGTGTCTGTGAACAAACAGCGACTGGGTGCGATGGGGGACCGGCCAGCCAGACCCTCGCTGATAGAGCAGGTTCTCAACCAGAAAAGACTGGTAAGTTATAGCTGGATTGATGTAACTACTGATGGGTGCGAATTAAAGAAAATAAAACCACAACATCACTTTCATACTGATCCGACTATTCGGTAACTGCTTTCTTAAAAGGAAGTGGTGCTTGTAAGAAAGCATCCACATTTGTTACTTTTCCCCATAATTATTCAGATTTTTCTTTAATATGTCATCCATTTGTGTATGACTGCCCTTATTCTCAATGCATCTGTCTTTGGCATTGTAGAGCCTGGCTGAACACTATCCAAATTTCTTGCATGCATCTGCTCTAAGTGAACAGGTTCACCAGCCACTGTGTCTCTCCACCCAGACTGAGAGGCATCAGGTTTTAGTTTATAGAGGCAGAAAAAAGGCAAGTAGGCAGTAAAGTTTTTGTTGTGTTGCGCTCTGAAATTTGAATGTATGTGTGTCCTTCAGTCACTACTCAGGAGTCCAGAGGTGATCAGCTTCCTGCAGCAGCAGCAGCAGCTCCTGGCCTCACAGGGCCGCAGCCAAACACAGCAGCAGTTCCAGGGCTGCTGACGCCGAGTGGTCAGCGCATTTGTGACAAATAATAGAATACCGAAGAAACACTGGCACTTAATGCATAAATGGATACTAACCGTACACTGTAAACATTAATTTCCCTAGCCAGACAGCCACACCGCAGTAAGAATAACATGATAATGAAAGGGATGTTTTAGAAACCTGGCGAGACTGGTGGATGAACCAGGTTGAACTGATTTAAATCCATCAGAAGGGGTGAATTCCTGAAGTAGCAGACTGACGAAATCAAATCATACTTGGTGCTGTTTAGAAATTTTTTTACATTAATTTCTTAAATATAAACCAGCATTTCCTTTAATGTTTACTTATTAGGAGTTTACTTTGTAGCTACTCTGTCAAATCCCACTTTGTCTGGTAGTTGTCTTCCTTCATGGGGCAATAGTAATGAAGGAATTTGAATATAATTGTCCTGTCAAAGTTGCTCAGATGTTAAAGCCTCGGCTCTCGCCAGAATAGTCCTGTGAGCTCACTTTGATCCCCCTGTCTTTTCCATTGCTGACAGAAAAAGAACATTAGTTTCCTTGTGTGTCTGAGTACTGACTGATACTTTCGAGACTGTTTTCTCTTTAAGTAATGTTGTCTTTTTCATGTTTTCTTTCATTGTTCCATATGACAATCAGTGATAAAATATATGTCCATAGCCTCTTCTCAGTCACGTGGGCACTTCAGGACTTAACACAAAGTTTTCTATCTGTGATTATCTAAATCCGTTGCACAAATAGTCAATTTTAATTGTGTACAAAGGAACAAAAAGGAAGTATGGTGGAATGAATGTGGATGAGCTTTGTGATGAAAGTGGCAGGGAGAAGTCGTACTGTGGTTTAAAGTACATTTCACCTGCTGTGAATATGAGAGTAAAATTATGAAGCTAACATTGAGAAATTTCTCAGACTGCATGTGTTTATGTTACAGTGTGATGGATGCTGTGTTTTTAAATTTGAGGGGGGGAAAAAATACACACTTAAAGAAAAAAACAACTTTAATGGAACAAGTAAAAAGCAACCAGTACACAAAGTCAACACATGGGAATACAGCACATACTATCATAACAACATTTACAACATGGAATAAGTTTTTGCGTACCTATAAATATATCCCATTTTTCTTGACATGGAGTGCAGGATAAATGCTTTATCATAGTCTTAATTAAAATTAAGTAACACTTTATCATTTCACCAAATGAGGTGTAAATTATCCACGCAGAATTAAGTCTTTCATCATTTCAGTTATGCTGCATGGTGTGACAGAGCTGAGGGTAACATATTTTTGTCGTTTTGTATGAGATGTCAAGAAAAAAGGGACCGTATGACAGAAATCCTGGACATAGAACATACAGAATCTACGACTACCTGTGTGAAGGAACTAGAGCACGCAGTAAAAAGCGTGTGCTCCTGTTAGGACACTGAAGAAATAGGGTTGTGTGGGGAGCCCATCTGTGTGAGGACCTTGTCCAGCCACTGCAGGGGCCCGTGCAGATGTACCTCGATCCAGCAGGGGGTGCTGGTCACATCTTGACGGTGGTATTCGGCACCCCAGCCCTGAGGGGAGGACACATACATAAATCTCAGCAGTTCAGTTAACTATTAAAATTATTGGGTGTGAAGTATAAGTATCCCTGCCTGTTTATAGCAGGATCAGACTCAATAGAACATCGAGGAAGCTTTGAGCAGACATCCAGCTCCTCTTAAAAATCCATTTATACTCTGTCACTATGTGTCATATATCCTCAAGGTACCCAGTACCTTAACAAAGCTCATGCGGATGGTGCACATCTTAGTGAGCTCGTAGACGACCTCGAAGCCGTGGTTAACGGACTGGGCGAGGAGCTGGGCGAACAGCTGGTTGTTGAAGATCTTGAGGCTACAGCCGCTGGGGATCTTGCACACCGTGGTGGCGTGGAAGCCATGCTGGAAGTTACAGTTTCGGCTCTGGACGAAGATGCTGCTGTCGCTCAGGCACTCTGCGTACACCTCCCCGCCGACGTAGTACAGGTGTAGGCCTGAGAAGAATGGAGGATAAAATCAAACAGTCTTGAATGATAGAGTAGAAGTGAATAAACAACAATTACTGTCCTTTCAGAGTGGTGCAAATGTCACCACATTTCACAAGGGCGTAAAAGCAGCTCTTTTATCCAAGAAAACATGTATAGCAAACATGTAATCAAAGATAGACGCATTCAGTCACTTTACTGTACGTGAGCTGGAAATGCAGTGTTTTCTCATATTCTGCCAGAGGAAAACCACAGAGGTATTTACTCTTGTAAATGGAGAATGTCTGAGTCGCTTTAGTAGTGTCTGTGATTTGCAGACCGACTACCCTCAACCCTTTGTGTCAGCCGTTCAAAACCACACACGTCCTCACAGTGCACAGATTATTGTAGCCCAGAGGCACTTGACGTTTGTCCAACAAAGGCAGGCTCTCTACGCTACGATGAGAATGAGAATGAGATGATGCTCTGATGTGACCTGCCCACCTTTGCCAATATGCCTGCGTGTGTGCTCGATGGTGGAGTTGCGGTTGACGTTGGACAGCAGCCCGAGGCAGAAGCGGTTCTTGTTGTTTGATGGGTCTGTGAAGCCGTCCACCAAGACGCTGCGGGATGACGCGTGGAAAGTCTCCCCGACCCGATTGTTGAGCTCATAGTAAGCTACCGAACACCAGTACTCTGGTTCCTCGTAACATACGGGCCGTAAATCTAAACATGTGGACATCACAGATAAATTATTCTATTGTACATTTAATTTTAGACACTTTATATTAAGGAAAACGTATACCAACATCTGGGTAAGTCATACTGTCATGGTATTGTTTTTGTTAATTAATATGCATAAATACCGTATTTTTCGGACTATAAGTCGCACTTTTTTTCATGGTTTGGCTGGTCCTGCGACTTATACTCAGATGCGACTTATATAATAAAATATATACGGTAATTTCACATGTTCACTCTGACAGTCGCGAGGGGGCGCTCTAGGCTGGTGTGCCAGTATCTGCTACGCTCCTGTACCACCGAAAAATTTAAATTTAAACATAAACTTATAAAGACAACTGAGAAAGACTGAACACAAATGCCCCAAAAAGAAAATCATACCCTGCAGATTACAAGCTGCAAGTAGTGAAATATGCAGCCGAAAACGGTAATGGAGCAGCTGAAAGAAAGTTTGTAGTTACCGAGAAACTTGTGAGGGACTGGCGAAAAGCGGAGGATACTCTAACTGCAATGAAGAAAACCAAAAAAGCTAATCGCGGGCTAAAAGCTAGATGACCACAGCTAGAGGAACAGGGTTTGGTAAACTTATGTTGTTTATGTTATAGTTATCTGAATATCTGTTGATGTGTTACATTAACATACCAGACACCCATTCAGCCCGTTGTTCTCTAATCTATTGTTATTACTATAATTTACCGTTCAAGATGTAATGTCTGTTCTTGATCTCTGATTTTATAAAATAAATTTCCCCCCAAAAATGCGACTTATAGTCCAGTGCGACTTATATATGTTTTTTTCATCTTCATTATGCATTTTTTGGCTGGAGCGACTTATACTCCGGAGCGACTTATAGTCCGAAAAATACGGTACTAATTATGCTGACAGATTCTCTACTTTCTCTGTAAGTCTCGTAACGTACCTCTGTGAGGAGCCGAAAACGTGAGTTTGATGGTTTCTGTGGAGTTGCTGGGCTTCACATCCTCCGGTGGGCTGCTCTCCATCATGCTGTACGGAGGTGGAGGAGTCTCAGCTGGAAAAGCATGATGCAAATCACAAGATGAGACTGAGCGTTTGAGACTCTGAGGTCATAAGGTCATGGTCAAACTGTAACCTCCATGTGTGACGGGTGTAACAAAAGTTTCAGCTCGCTCGGTTTGATGTCGCGTTACCTGTGATGTGATACGGACTGCCGGGCTCTGCAGAGCTGTTGGGAGAGTTGGGGAAACTCTGTGAGGTGGGAGACTGGGTGAGGGAGGAGGACGGGGAGGAGGAGAAGGAGGAGGAGCATGGGATCGCAGGGAATGAGTCCGGGTAGGTGGCATTCTGGGGCATCAGAGGCTCGTTGTGCAGGGAGGCGTTCCTGAACTTTGCCAGCAAGCTGTGTTGAGGGTTGAACTCGCTGTGGCGTGGGACCAGAACTGGTGGCAGCACTGAAAGGAGACAACAAAAAGACGCGGAGAAAGCAGAGAGGGGCAAACGATATTAAAATTCAACCATGAGTTTTACATTTTTCAGCAGATTTAGAACATGTTCTCTGACTACGTGTACCTGGAGTCTCCACACGCCTGTAGTGGTACGGGTTCACACAGATGTCCTTCTGCTTGGAGCCGAAGGGGAACTCGCAGCACTCCAGGGCTTTCAGCTCATGGTGGGACTGCAGGTCAGGCCAGCGCCACACCCTGCAGTAGATGACATGTGGAAGACCCTTCCTGTGGGACACCTGCAACCTCCCATCCAACGAGCGGGGGATTGTCACACACTTGCCTGAAGGATTCATATCAAAACAGCAGCTACTTTAATATGATTTGACAAAGGTTTCTTGGTGTTGTGTAAGGACAAATAGCATTTGTTGCAATCAAACCTGTGATCTCACATGTATGAAACACCCTCTTTGTGGACTTGACCAGTGGTCCCCAACCTTTTCAACCTTCTGACAACCATAATAAAGCAGTACTCCTGGCCCTTCATCACATGTTGAGTAACATCAATTGTGAGCTGACCAAAGCAATTTTTCCCTCTAAAATTGATTCATTTTAATAATTTTTTCAGGCACTCAGAGGTAGAAGTTTTTCACAAAAAACAAGCAAAATATCAGACAGTTAAGGCATTAAAGTTAGAAAAATTCTATTGCTTTGTCCAGCAGAAGCATGATTTGTCTTCTCTGTTGTCCTGTAAGTAATCTTAAGCCCCTCCAGGTTTTTTTTGCGACACCCTGGATAGGTCCTGACCAGATTGGGAACCATTGGACTAGACTGAATGTTTGACACTGTGATACTCACTGGGCTGTCCGGGGCAGCTGAGGGCCCTCTCCAGCTCCTCCATTGCTCCTTTCTTCTTCTTTAGTTTCTTAACTAGAGAGTCCACAGCCTTCTCTGCCCACTTCTCCTCCTCATCTCCTTGTTTCCAGCCGAGCAGACGCTTCACCGCGGGGCTGGTGAATGAGAACAAGGACGTAATGGAGGCAGAGGAGTTCATTATGAGATGGGTAAATGGGTGGCGAGATGATCTGATGGGTGTTGTAAAAGGGATTTAAAGCTCCCTCGAGGACATGAGTGAGGAGGCAAATAATGAGAAGCCAGGACAGAGGTAAGGATAAAAGAGGTAGTGCGATGAGTCTGTATAAACAGTTTTTTGTTTTTTTTTTTAATTTCCACTGTTGCTTCCGAGCAGCGCTGGTGGAGGAGTTGAACTCCCGCCAGTGCAGCACAAACACTTAAATCCCCTTTCTGTGTTGGCACAGAAGGGATCCGGCAGCTCTGGATTCGAAGCCTCCTGCGGGGAAGGTTATTCCTCACCCAGTCACAAATCCAGGTCAAGTTTCAGTCATCTGGAAAGAGAAGTGAGCGACAGTATTAACAGCTAATTTTGGCTGAAACAGAGGCATGGTTGGAGCAAAAGTTCAAAAGTTAGGCAGAAAAATGAAAGCAGGATATAAGTGTGACGGGACATTGGCTGCAGTCTGGTGCTGTGATGAAAAGACTTTGAACACCACATAGCAAAAATCTACTCATATGAGACAATCTGGGAATTAGAGGTGAAATTCCATGATAATGAAGCTGTATCAGCAGGACACTGATACACAGACCGTGCCTGCGTCAAACTGAACTCCCACAAGCTGAACAACAAGGTTATTATTCTCTCTGGAGAAAATGAAACGTGCACCCAAAGTGTTCTCAGAAAGAGCAGGGCAAGATGGCCAAGTTCATTTCTAGATTCACCAACAATGAGGAATGTCCTTACTGGCCTGTGTTTCTATGATCATGCCACTGACGCCCAGGAGCCATACTGTCTGGCCAGAACACATCACAGGACAGGAGGGGGAGAGGGAAAGAAGGAGGGAGGGAGGGAGGGAGGCAGACAGAGAGAGAAAGAAAGAGAAAGAGAGAGAGACAGATCTGCCTGTTTTGTGTTCTTCTCTTTCTGTCCATCTAAAAACTAGGTGATACACAAGGATTTAGTGTGTTCCGTTATATTCAGGTAAGCTGCTTCATCACAATTACTGCGCAGCACATCGGCAGCATCTTACCCATAAATCGCTCAAACTTTCACTCAAATATTCATGCAGTCACGCATGTCTGAGATCGTGTAGTTTATTATGGTGGCCTGTTTGCTTTCATCTCCCATTACAGCACGTCCTGCGGTACAGAGTATCAAGTTATGTGGTAGACGAGATGCGTCCAAGCTTTTGTCTTGTTCTATCACGCCACAACGGAACCACAATGAAGTTTTTTTCTTTTTTTTCAAAAATACACAAAGGTAAAAAAAAAAAACAAAAACAAAAACAGCAAAGTGAATCAACATGCTCGTATTATGTGCCATGCCGACACTGGTTTCCAGCAGACAAACAGACAGCTGGAGTTTACAATGACAGCAAAAAAAAAAAAGCGCTCAAGCTCAATGCGGCATCAGTCTGTCGCGGCTGCTTTATGGAGCCTGGCGTCACTCAGTCTGCAGGCTCAGATAGGCTAATTACCTAATGCTTTATCACCAGGACACCCCTTCCCAAAAAAGTAAACACACCAGCTTCCTTTTACTACTACTACAACGAATAATGTTGACACTGCAGACTCCAGGCTCGGCTCTAACCTCTACAGGCACACCTGGATGGTACATGTGGCCAGAAGTTTTGGCATCCAAAATTACTACTGTCATAGTTTCCTTATTTTTCTTAAACGTAAACCTAAATCCCAAAGCAACCAATCATAAAGAACCATATATATCTATATACAGATATATATGTATAGATATATAAATATATAGTACCAGGCTGCACACAGATCTGTTGATTACTTATACTCAACCTGAACATTAGCCTATATTCGTCTAAACCCAGTCATGACGAGATATGCTAATAATAAAATATTTATTCTACAAAAAGAAAACTGCCCAACTGGGCCAATGAGCATAAAATCAAGAACATCTACCAAGGGCTAACTTTATATTAGGTCAGACAACAAATCCACAACAACACATAGCATTGTTTTAAAAAGTACACAGTATTTGTTTGTGTGCTCACCTCTGGCGTGACAACAAGTGCACCGCGGACAGCCTTCTACGCGTGGAGCCTCCCCAGTCTGTAGAAGTTCAGACCGACACAGTGGAGCAGTGAAGGTGTGTGTCTGTTTGTGTGTGTGTGTATTGTGTCTGTGAGCGTGTCGATGTGATAATGTCAAGTCAGCCTCAATACAACTTGCATCCAGTTGAACTTTCCAAAATAAAAGCATTGTTGACTAAGTGCAGAGTTATGTACAAGATCTATTTATTTTTATAATATATATATATATTTAAGAAACTATATTGCGGCAGTTACTGTTATTATTAAGTTTTGGCTATGGAGAACAAGAGAACAATTAAATTTAGTAATAGATAATTAAAACCAAATAACATACAAATACAAATAACATACACAACCATTTTTACATTACGCAGCTATTGTTGCTATTTTGAATAGCGTGTACACTATATTTATGTATATTTTGCGTAAAGAGTAAACAAATATACTTTTGTTTTACTTCTGCGTCGAACGCAATGAAGATACACCGAATGGGAAAACACAAGCACAAATAAGTTAGCCTATATTAGAATTCCATTTTATTCATTTTTAAATTTAGAATGACAAGTCGAATCATTAACTCGCACGTGTCAGAACCCTTGTAATACTAATATTAATAGTGGTACTATATAAATGTATAAATATAAACTGATTGCTATTCCGCTTTTATTCTGAAGCGACACACGCACTGTCTTCCGGTTGTTTCCTGGAAGTCTGCAGCTGCTTTGACGCAGGTTTGAAGTGCCCGGAGCCTCCGCTCCTCCAGCAGCCCCAGTCGAGCGCCACACAGCCTCGGCGGCGTCAGCCTGGCTGGAACCGCAGCGCCTGCATGTAAGATCCCTCCGCCTTCCCCCGCCTGGAACTTTCCCAGGATTTCAGGGATTTCAGATTCAGGCCCCGCTGTTGCGTGCGAGTGTCCCACCTGAGTCATGCCCAGTCTGGCATAGTTGTCCCTAACTAACGGAGACCAGGAAGACAAAATATCACACCTGTCCCCCCTTTTTACAGACTGTTCTAATGAATGGACTGACAAATCCTGCAGCAGACTAGTCTTGTGTTCGTATCACACATGTACCGTCTGTAAAGTTAAATGTCTGGTATTGTTCTCCCGTCCTGTCACTCTCAATGTTTCTTTGTTCCTATGTTGCATAGTATTAATCAAGTGCAATGACTATGGAAGTGTCATGCAACCGTTTAATGCGGTTGCGTCTGTTTGCCACTGGGTACAGGAGATGTGAACCTACAACATGTTTGAACTGGTTTTCAATCGATAAGTGTTTGCTCATAAAGTAATTCCTAGTGTGATCTGAATAAAATATACGTAATAAATAACTACTTCTGCTATTATTAGCTACTTCCATGTCAACGCGCGCACGTGCACGCACACCGCACCTGTAGCCTAAACATGTAACAGTAAAAATCCGCCTGGACGAGGGACTATCTGCCGACCTCCACCACAAACACAACCGTGTTACAAAATCAATTTCCGATTTTTTTTTTTTTTATCCTCCTTCTCCAATCGAAGTTGTATCATTATCTATCGGTGGGAGCCACACGGACGTCTTTCTCATTGCGGATGGACACGATCCTTCATTGGGAGTGCCGTGACTGGTCCGGTTAATGACGCAAGCCCGGCTGGCGACAGCGAGTCTACAAGTTTGACATTTTCAGTTTACAGCAACTGCTGTTGAAAGTAACAATACTCCCAACACGAAGTGAAACCACCCGGGGGATTCCTGTCCCAAAAAAATCTGATCGGGTTGATGACCCTCCCCCGTCAGCCTAACCACCAGGTGGATCATCAAAATGCACTACCAGGAAAAGCTGCTGGTATTCCCAAATGTAGGTAGTGGTCTATCAAAGCTGTAGCGAACAGCTTAACTCGTGCGGCAGGACACAAGAAAGGAGACATTATGTTTCATTGGCCGTGTGTTGCCTGTTTGGTTGCAGAGGGCAGACAGATAGTCAGGCAGGGCGCAAACAGGATGCGCTCCTGGGGCTCCGAGAGGCCCCAGAGACATCCGCATCAGCAAGAAGCCCCGACCTCAGGCTTGCATAAGGAAACAGCACTGCGAAGAACTTGACTTGCCCAGACCACAAAAACGCTTGCTGTAGCCTTTCCAAGAAGATGTCCACACGAGGTTGTAAAGGGATGACTTTGGCGATAAACAGCGTAGTGCCGAGCTCACGCTAATGCAGCCTCATACATCCCAAAAATATTCATACAGCTGATTCCGAATATGTCACCTGAGGACTTAGGTGCTAAATGTAGCTTTATAACAAATTAAATAAGCTGTAAGCAGAGTAAGATCCTGCAGAGTTTTAGAATATTTCAGAGATACACTATATGGACAAAAGTACTGGGACACACCTCCTCATTGTTGAATTCAGGTGTGGTATAGGGCCGTTTTTATTCAGGAGCTGGGCTCAGCCCCTTACTTCCAGCGAAAGGAAATCAGGAACATTTTGGACAATGCTATGCTTTCTACTTTGTGGCCACAGTTCGGGGAAGGTCCTTTTCCGTCACAGCATGACTGTGCCCCAGTGCACAAAGCAAAGCTCCATAAAGACATGGTTGGATGAGTTTGGTGAGGAAGAACTTGACCGACCTGAAACCTCTCCGACACCTCTGGGACGAGCCAGGCCTTTTCATCCAACATCAGTGCCTGACCTCACTAATGCTCTACTGCACGAATGAACAACATTCACCACAGAAGAGTGGAAGCTGTTATAGCTGCAAAGCTGTAATGATATCATTAAAGTCATGATGCAACGATCAGCTGTCCCAATACTTTTGTCCACAATGACAGCAGCTATGCGTCCTCTCACCGTGCACTCTCCGTGTTAAGATCAGAACACAACCTGCCAAAGTTTTGAATGTAAACACAGTATAAGAACTCCAGGGATTACACTTGATCCTGGTGTGAATTCTACAAGCTCCAAACTTCCCAACAGATCATTTCTAGCTCAGCTCTACGCGGTCCTCGACTCTGCAGCTAATGTAAATAAAACCACGCAGTACATCAGTTTAAGCTGGTCTCTGTTGGCTTTTTGTCACAGTATGACTGATATGAAAATGGACATACAGGTTCTTTACATGGTCATGAGCTGTCCTCAAGAGATGCTGTGCCCACTGACTGCTGGTGGGAGCATCAGGTGGAAAAAGATGGTGGGACAGTTGTTGCTCCACAGCTCTCAACCAGCCTCCCACAAAGCCTCAGAGGCCCTTAAAAATAATAATAATGATAATAAAAACACTTTCAAAAACCACTTGTTTTGCTTGGCTGTCTCTCATTTTTTAAAGAGTCTATTTTGTTGTTTGCGTACTTTACCTCACTTGTTTTAATTTGTCTATCTTTATTCTCAGTTTTCTTCCTCCTTGTTACATAATTTAACTTCTGTTTTGAGAAGTGCTCAAGTTTGCTGTGGTTTTTATACTATTGGTAGTTGGGCTGAAACTAATGACTAATTTGAAGATGTTATTGATTAATTGATTACAGTTTGATCTATAAAACATAAGAGCGCCGTGAAAAAATCCAATGACAAAATCCTAGACCACAAGACATCACACGTCTTGTTTTGTTTCGACTAATATAAATTAGTTTCTAAATTAATTTAATTGCTACAGCTGTATTTGGCGGCTTTTAATGACGATCAAATCATTCATCATTGACGTGATTTTTATTTTTTTTTTAATTTTTATTTTGGTTCAAGTCATTCAGCCCATTAACCCACAGCCACTTTCCTCCCGAAAATACAACATCTTCCTTTTAAAAATGTCATCTAATAACATTCATTCTACCTGTCAGAATGATAACACGGATTCTCAGATCCTCCACATTTCACTACATTTAACTCTTTTGCACATACAACTGATTGGCCGCAAAATAAACATTAAGTAACTTAGTACACGGATCGATCGTACAGACGGTCCGTGAGCCGTGGCAACAGAAATGTGCGCGTAACCGTGGCCATCACAAGCCAAAATCTGAATATTAAAAAGAAGGCAGGACCACAAAGATCTCACAACCGTGTTGTCGCTTCACATCCAATGACGTCTGGAGAGGAAAGGATGATATCCTGTACTTTGTTCTTTGCTGCTGATTACAGTGAGCGATGGACGGAGCTGTTAATCCCACCTCATCCAAAGGTTTGACGACCCCTATCATAGGCCATCTCTGTGATATCAGGGGCTGTCTGATTGGCTAGTCAGTCTTATGTGGTGACTGCAGCTTCCAGGCTCCTGTGATGTAGCGCAGGCGAATGAAAATCAGGTCTCTCCCCATTTGCAGCCAGCTCCAGAACGGGATCAGCTTGGATCCTGGCAGAGGAAACGCACTTAGCACTCAAGTGATAGCTTTATAGGACAAACACGGGGAATGCTGCCATTTGCTGACATTTACTGCTCATCTCAGCAGCACGCAGAAGCCGTAAATAAAGTAGGCCAAATTGAGTGAAGCAGTGACAGGTAAGCAGCACTCATGTAGTCAGTTTGTCACAGTCAAAAACATGGACAAATGAAACAAGCAAGCAAAAGAGAAAAAACTCAAAGTGAAATAAAACCCGCAAAACATCCATATTCAACCACCAACATACAATTATTAACAAAATGTTACAGTCACTCTGATAAAGTAAATGTCAAAAATTCAGCCAATCACAAACTTGCAAACACATCCAGCAGAGATATTTATAGAACTCCAGTTCTAAGTGGCACGGTGGGAGGACACATGCCCGCAATTTCCATGAAAAACCTACCTTCTATTTCAGTCCAGTTGACAGCCACCTCTGCTATGGGGATTTTAAAACACTGGGCAATATACAGGAGCTCCACATCAAAAGCCCTGTGAGAGGAAAGATGGACATGGACAACAGGTGCATTAAAATTCTGCTTTTATTGCAGTACAAAAAAAGGAAAGCAAAGCGCAGTGAGCTGGGTATGAGACATCACTACTGACCTAACTGTGTCCATAACGCTGATGATTTAAAACTGTCAAGTCCTGAAAATTTACATCAACTCTCCTCATGCAGTTGTAGTTCTAGCTGCTGATTTTTGCCAATCGTTCAGGCAAAACAAGCTTGTTTATACAGCACACTTCATTAGAAGTTTTATTTTGACAAAATTCTTGTGTAAGTTTGGCTACTACTACATAGAGGCACACAAAGTTGTAAAGTGCCCATTGTGGGGCGCGAGTCCTTACCATCGCTCTACGTGGAGACAAGAGAAGGTCTTGAGTGCAGCCTCACGAGTGAAAAGCTTGAAGCCGCACTGCGTGTCCTTGATCCCTCTTACACATAAGAACCAGACCAGGAAGTGAAAGCCATACATAAGGAAAGTACGAAACACAGATCGCTGTGGTAGAGACAAAACAGTGGTTAATTTAATGTTTAGACAGACAAAGTCTACAATAATCTGGGCTCACAGGCAGACAGAGAAGACAAACAATCACCTGAGCTACTGACTCTTCCTCCAGGTGGGCTCTGGAACCACAGGAAATTGCCATGTTCTCCTAAATGTACAAGCAAGCATTTTTAGGATTGGCCACACAGTAACTTACTTTTATGAATATGCATATGTGAGAAAGAAGAAAAAAGTAACAGTGCCACACCAGTTTAGGGTTGAGGTCATTGAGTCCAGCCTCCACTTTCTCAATGTCAGAAAACTTTGTGGCTCCGTCAGCATCTGCCATCAGAATGACTTTGCCCCTGGAGCTCATGGTTCCCTTTAATTGTAACAGGAAAACATGTAAAATTACAAAATGGATTCCATACTGTTGCTTGTGATCCTGTAGTTTGACATCTACGGTCTCACCATCCGCACAGCTCCTCCTTTCCCCCTGTTCTCCACAAGCGTCAGCACCCGCACTTTATCTGCTCCGTACTTCTTGGTGTACCGCAAACCAACCTGGCACAATATCATAACAAATCTCTCTTAGTAGTGCTTTGTAATGTATGCTAAAGTGAGCTGAGGGAAAACAGAAGTGGTGGGAACATATTCCCAAAAAGGCTTAAAAAGATCACCTCGGTGGTTTTGTCTTTGCTGCCATCATCAACCACAATGACTTCGTAGGTGAAAGAGGAGTCCCGTTTCTGCAGTAAGGAAACATGAGGAACTGGTTTCACAGTAGGCTCTTTTTAGGTTAAATGCTGCCACCTACTGGCCCCTTTGAGAATAACTGATCCAACCACAAGAGATTCAGAAAGGACTCTTTAAACTGAACTACAAAAAAGTTGGAACATTTAATTTAACACTGCCCATAGAAGGCTGAGCACTTGCCTGTCTGTTTTCCAAGTACTCCATAGCTTCATCCAACATCACAGGCACTGTAATGACACAAAATCACACACATTAGCACTTACAAGCTACTTAAAAGAGAGAACAGAATTATGAGATTCAAACTGCACAAACCTGAATGGTAACTGAGTGCTCAATTTTTGGTGCACAATTTGTCATTCAGCACAGATTGCATTTACTGGCTTTAAGATGAAGGAATTTTGAAGCAGCAAACAAATATTGGGGACTTAAAAGACAGACTTGTAATGTATCCTGTATACATTTGACAGGCATCCTGTACATGTGCAGTCCCAACCTGGTTCATTACGTTTTACAGTCTGGTGTGTCTGCATTCAAACAAAGCAGAACACTGATGGAACATCAACAGGTACAGTCACTCAATGCACAAGTTTCTGTGCAGATGTTCCTGATGTACCCAACCCCCCAACCCCCCGCACACTCACTACGGAGCTCCTCGTTGTAGGCCGGGATCACCACAGAGAGCTCCCGGGAATGGGGATCATGCAGGCTGGGAAAAGGCTCCTTTCCTCCCGTGGCGGTGAGGAAGTGCTTCTCCTTCTCGTGGCGTGTCAGGTTCACCATCCCGCCAGTGACGTGTGCTATTATGAGCATCTGAAAAGGGAGAAGTATGAGAATGGCCTTCTTCTATCGTTTGCTGTCAGGTACTTTTGCTTTAATATTTTAGAACATATCCTGGCTATTTTATTTACCTATTTACCTATGATAACTTAATACGTCTAATATGTCAGAACATCCACTCAAACCTGTAATGCAGCTGAAGCAGTCTACTGATGGTGTATAAAATCACAGGCAGGTAGAGAATGAGTAAGAGCACTGAGCTAATAACTGGCCTGAAGCATCATGCACTGCTCGGTGACTTATTACATGGACTAAGTAAATTAAACGGAGAAAGACATATAAACTGTCATCTCATACTCTCAGTCAGTGGGTGCAAAATCGGGGAATGCATTTGAACAGTTGTTGTTTCGCAGTGCACGTATCAAGCAGCAGCTTTCTGCCAAAACACCACTGACTCAATAGTCTAACCACTTACCGCAATAAAAACTAGAGCTGCCAGCGCGACCAAGGCTTGAACTATTTCACAAAGAAAATCCATTTTCCACAGGTTACCCTACAGCCACTGACAGACCACCAGTCAAAGTGGCTAACTTAAAGCTAGCTCGCTTTCTCCTTGCTTTGCTTCGAGTCTTGTGACGGGTCCTCGGACTTCCCAGCATAAAAAAAGAACACATAGGCCTCCGAAATTGTTTGAAATGTAGACGCACTAAGGAAAAACCCTTTTCATTAACTTCCAATCATAATTGAACACAACGCCGACACGGAAATGGCACATTTTTCTCGACACATCATCAGTTTGAAGCAAGAGAGCAGCGAGCAGCCCCGTGACAGCATGCAGTACCCACACTGCCATCTAGTGGAGCGGGGTGGTAATACCCACAACACGACAATCAGCTGAAAAAAAAAAAAAACAATAAAAAGAGGGTTTAAATTCAAAGTGTCCAGTCTGCTTCATGTATGGAGTATAGGTAGCAACTCATGGATGAAACATAAAAATATTCTTTACACACTAGATTGCAGAACTGACCCTAAAGGCACATACTATTAGCATTGCAGTAATGTTATATATTGGTCCAAGTAGTGTTTCATAGTTGCTAAATGTCTCGAGTGCGCTCTGATGTAGTTTAATCTTAGTTCCACGCAGCATTTCGAGTACACCTTCGAGTGCACATTAATCCAAAACAGGCTCAAAGATATTTATGAAATAAACGCATACATTTCTAAATACAGCAGTCATTTATTTTACACATTTATTTATTCTATCTGACATTAACTGTAACGTTTCACTGGATAAAGTTTGCTGGATAAAGTTTATCAAAATCAAAATCTCATTTAATGAAAGAGTTTGATCCCCGACTTGCCTCCTCCTACCGGCTACCGTAGTACGTACACCAAACCCACGTGGTTAATCAAAACATCATGGCGGCTGGTTTCAAGTAAGACTATAGCTTTTACAGCTAAAATAACACTTTTTGTATATATATACACATTTATTTTCAGTAGCTCTAGATGAGTTCTGGTATTTCACTGGTAAAAGTAAACAAACAGATGACCGCGCACTTCATTCACTCCCGCTAAAGAGTCGTGTCCTGTTGTAGTTAATGTGTTTACAGTGCACGTACGGCTGACTGCGGAGTAGTTGGCTAATGCAGGCAAATAAGTATATTTTTCCACTACTGATAAAATGCGTTAATGACAGTTTCAGTCTCTGTAAACTCTGTACTCTTCCAGGACTGCTGAGCCTCTGGAGTACCACAGGAGCTTCCTGGTCAGTGATAACAGCACAGAACAACTGCCTCATGTGAATGCGGACTGCTGAGTAATAGTTTGCTGTTTGCTGTTTTCAGAAAGAAAACTGTCGACCTGATGGACGTGAGTTGTCAGAGTTCAGAACCACAACCCTGAACATCGGTGAGATACAGCGCTGACTGCGATCTGCAGCACACGTTATGTGTTACGTGTTGTGCTTTTCTGTAGTCTCCATGGGATGAATTTGTCTCTGCTCAGGGTCCATTTCCACAGCGGACGGCTCGGCCCTGGTGAAGGTTGGGAACACCACCGTCATCTGTGGGATCAAAGCGGTAGATGATCACGAACAGCAGTTCAAATCCTTTTGGTCGACAAAGTGACCGCTGATTTGCTGTGTTTCTTCATCCTCAGGAGCTGACCAACCCTACGGTGGAGGCACCTGGGAAAGGCTACATCGGTAGGTCCAGTACAAAGGTACAACAGGTGGATGTGGATTTATTTCCTCCACCCATCCTTTGTCACATAACAAGCAATGTTAGTCACTCCCTCAAAGAACAAAAGTGCTGCTTACTGTTTGAAGTGTGTCTGTTTTTATTGTTTTATACCTAATTTGATTCTGTGCACATGGATATCATGTTAGGATAATAACAACAGTAATCTTATCTGTTGCTATCTGGAGGGGTTGTAGGTTGTATTGTCATTTAGTAACTGTTAAGTCTTGAGTGAAATGTGTCGCTTTACATTGACAATGTGTATATTTGTATACGTGATGCAGTAAGCAGTGAATAAACAAACACTGACTGCAGTATTCCTTCCGCTCTTGTTTAGTGCCCAACGTGGACCTGCCGCCTCTGTGCTCCTCTCGGTTTCGACCGGGCCCGCCGGGAGAACAGGCTCAGGCTGCCAGCCAGTTCATCGCTGATGTGATTGAAAGGTGTGTCAGACTTAAATGCACATTTTTCAGTTTTCATTTCACAGCACCATCAGGTGTGTCTTAATTTTCCTTCTACGGGTTTTGCAGCTCCGAAGTGATACAAACAGAGGACTTGTGCATTGACAGAGGGAAGGTAAATCCAGAATCCTGCACGTATCACTGGTCCTGATGCGTTGTTGTTGCCTGACACCAGTTGTGGTCATTGGTTCTGATTGTGCTGATTCTGGTTGTAGCTCTGCTGGGTGCTCTACTGTGATTTGATGTGTCTGGACTATGACGGGAACCTGTTGGATGCTTGTATCATTGCCCTGCTGGCTGCCCTGAAGAACAGTATGTTAAAAAAAAAAAAAAAAAAAAAGCACAAAATATTTTTCATGATCAGTAATTTGTGCATATATTTTAAAGCTAATTAGCCACAAAGAGATCTGTCAGCTCTGTGAGCTTTTTATTAGCATATTAACATCAACTTCCCCTGCTCCTCACAGCACAACTCCCAGAAGTCTCCATCAACACAGAGACATGTGCACCAGAAGTGAATTTAGAAAAGAGAGGCGGGCTGCAGATTCACAGACACCCAGTTGGTGCCTCTTTCTGCGTCTTTGATGAGTAAGTGAGTGGTTTTCAGTTTGTCTAGCCGGAATAAGCGAGACCCGCATCTTTTGTGAATCCCGCGGTTTCTCTCGCTGCAGCTCCATACTGATCGTTGACCCCACAGCTGAGGAGGAGAGTCTCTCGACCGCTCAGCTGACTGTGGTGACGGATGAGGAAGACCGACTCTGTGCCGTTCACAAACCAGGTCAGACACACAGTCTGGAATGATTTGGACCCATTGTAGCTTGTTCTTTGACTGAGTCCAAGGAAAACTCATTAGGAACTCCCCATTGTCAAAAATGCAGGACTGAAGCTGGGTCTGCTTTCTTGGTTTTTGTTTAATACAAAGGTTGTATTTCAATATCTACAATTAGTCCACTTGACTGTGGAATTTATAATGCAGTTGAGTTGTATACTTAGGCTTTTTAAATGGTATTGAGCACTGGTCTGTCATATTTGTCATGTTGTCATTATGATATTTAATTTATTAACATTAATTAAATTTTGAGTATGGAAAACCGTTATAGATCAGATATTCCCTACTGTCTCTGTCAGGTTATTGGCATTTCTGTGGATTCATGTGAAGCAAATGAGAAAAAAAAATCCCCCACTTGCACCTTTACATACGTTGTAATGTGTTTGCATTGAAATTGAGTTTTGAGATTTTTTTTTTGTCATTAGCCTCTTTGTTGTTTCACAGTAGAATATGCCTGTTGTTTCACCTCAACTGAAATTTTACTATCAGTGTTGACAGCATTCAGTTTGCATGAACTTAGCCCGCTACAATGTCAAGTCCTCTCAGTGCCAGTCCCAACTGTGAGACTGACAAACAGTGCATGAATATCGTCCTGCATTATGTGGGCATCAAAACTAATCTTATAAACTGTCCCATGAGGTACATGGAAAGAAAAACACAAAACAAAATATTAATGCTTCACGATCTTTTTCCCCTCTGGCTCAGGTGGGACGTCCCTGTCGGCAGAGAAGCTGCAGGAGTGTATAAACAGAGCAACAGCACGACAGAGAGAAATCCAGAAACTCATTGACAAAGTCATACATAGTGTGAAGACAGCGCAATAAAGAGCCTCAGACGACGCTTTTTTTTATATCTAAAAGCTGTATTTTCCACTGTCAATATATATTCTTTTTTTTTTAATAACAATAAAACTGCTGACAAAGACTGCTTAAAAAATTATCTCTCAGTGTCCAGAAATGTCTCACAAGAATACACTCATGGCTCCTGAACTCATTAAAAGGAAATACCTTTTCAAAATGTGCTGTACAAAAGCAGGTACACCGCATCTTGCATGTTGATCTTGAGCCCCCCCTCCCCACCGGCTGAGCCCTGTGCCGAGATGGCTAACAGAAGAAACGCTTCAGACAGACTGAGAGGTAGAGAGCTGCCCCCAGGCACTACTCCAAGATCAGATTTGCATTTTCACATGAAATGGTTATGTGGAGGATTTGGTGTCAACGAGCTCTGATGGGATCCGTGCTTAAAGGGCAGTTCCTACCAGGGTCACTGAAACAGAGGCAGGCTCGAGAAGAAACCTCTGAGAATGTGCATTCATGATCCTCGGTCCACGGGGGCCCCCCATAGTGAAGAGTCTTCCTGAAGGGACGATGTGTTACTGTGAAAGCCCGCTACCTACGAGAACCATATTTTTCATGTTTCATCTCCAAAAATATCACTAAGGTTCTTTAAATGTAGGGCTCCCTGTTCTACAAAACCCCGTCCTTTATGGCAGACACAGTTTTGGTTCTCCAAAAACCTCTGACAACCATTACATACAAATTTGTCAGCTAGAAAAAGACACAGAAAGGACAAAAAAAAGTCTTTTTTTTTTGTCTGCAGTCTCCACAGTGAGGCAGACAAAGAGCACAGTTTGGATCATTCATGTCCTCATGTAGCTGGGGGGAAGGGTTCTTAGTGTGATTTTTAGTCCGTCATGACTTAGGCAGGGGCTGTGGCATGCTCCTCTTCCTCTTACTTCTTGGTTGGCTGGCGGTATGTTGCTGTGGCGCTCCCCCCTGAGGAGCTGCTGCTCCCATAGCCATTTGCTGCTGCTGCATTTGGTGCTGCAAGAATTGCAACTGTCCAGTGCAGGAGACAGAAAGGGAGAAACATGACATATCACATATGGAACAAGCAATGTGATGCATGTCTTTGTCAGTGGGTCTAAGGTGTGTACAAGCACCTGCAGCAAGGTTAAAAGACTGGCACAGATATTGAGCAGACCCCCGAGTGAAACTGGAATCAAATCATATAGTATGGGAGATTATCTGTAAGTGGCGTGCGTTAGTGAAGCTGAAGTAAAGCCTGGTACGGCTGACATACAAGAGGAGTGTGCAGAGAAACACAGAAGAGTGGTTAATGGGTTGCAGAAGGATGGGAGAAGGAGGAGGAGATACAGATTCGGGGCAGGTTGGGGTGTGTGAGGCAGGACGCAGTCAAGCAGCACCAGCGGCATCTTGAGACACAAATTATTGGCTGTGATCCTGGCAGTAACAGACATGCAGCTTAGCAACTTTGCTTTCAGCTCGGCGTAATCAGCAACTTCAACCGGGCACAGGAAAAAAAAAAAAAATCTTTTAACAGCTTACAGTTCATGCTTACAGTGTAACAGCTTGTCATCTCTAATCTGTCACAGCACAGTCAGCAACATTTAAACAGTGTGTAGTCCACTACAATATTTAAGATCCTGTCGCTCTGTAAGAACATGCCTCTGAGATCCACACGCTGTTAGTTGCTGCCATCGGAAGTGCCACAAGCTCAAGAGTGTGGGGACGGCTGTGATCTTTGTCAGACAACATATTAACCAAAACATACAACACAAGATGGAGTGAATGGTGTTGATCTATAACAGGAAAAAAAAAAAGAATTCCACAAGGCTTTTTGATGAAAATCAGACCTGTGGGTGATGCACTTTCAGGAAAAAAAGCATAAAGAATATATATTCTATATAAATTCTCAGTTATTGTTAAAGATTTTTTATTGTGCCAAACAAAAAAAAAAACAGTAAAGATTTAAACTAAAATATGTTTTCATTAGTCTTAAATGGTTGGTTAGACCAAATGTTCAAAGCCCTTGAAAGTCAGGTTTCTTCCTATGGGCCATAAAATGCAGTTTTTCTTCATTGAAACACAGCAAACAGTTTTCTGTTTATTTTAGTCAATTTAAATTGTTCATTTAAATTCTACCCAAATCTGATGAAAAAAGACCACACTCACACTAAACAGACAAAAGTATTGGGATGGGGCTGTTTTTCAGAGGTTGGGCTCGGCCCTTTACTTCCAGTGAAGGGAAATCTTAATGCTTCAGCAGGCCAAGACATTTTGGACAATGCTATGCTTCCACTTTTGTGCCAACAGTTTGGGGAAGAACCTTTTATATTCCAGCATGACTGTGTATGTATGTACTGTATAAGACCTTGACTGGCCCTCACAGAGTCCTGACCTCAACCCCATCCAGCACCTTTGGGATGAACTGAAATGGAGATTGCAAGCCAGGCCTTTTGGTCCAACATCAGTACCTGACCTCACAAATGATCTGCTGCACGAATGGGAAAAAATTCCCACAGAAACACCTTCACAGAAGAGCGGAAGCTGTTATACCTGCAACACTGTCTCTGTATTTAAAATGCGAATTTATTAAATTGCCTGTTGGTGTGGTGGACAGGTGTCCCAATACTTTTGTCCATACAGTGTATGTATAAATACACATTAAGAATTGTTCTGCGTTTCTTTAGAGATTAATACAAAGCATGATTGAAATCCCTGACAGTGGATTTATAGTGTAGCTCAACATACACCTGCCTGCTAAATGAAGGCATGGAGAGTTGGCTGATGAAACTAGTCTCAGTGTCCTACAAACATGAGTATGTGTATATAGATGTTAAAGTTGCTGTATTACTTGGATCTGTGGCTGGTGCTGCTGCTGAAGCCTTGGAGAAGGCAGCGGGGGCCCAGAGCCGTCCAGCCCACAGCCCAACTGGGACAGCACTAAGGGGGGGGGAGTAGGAGGGAGAGAGGGAGCCCCAGAGGATGTGACGGCAAGACGGAGAGAAGCAGAAGGAGGAATGGAGTAAAGTATGAAAAGAGACAATGGAAAAACAGGCAAAAGGTGGACATTGATGGGTTTGAAGGGGAGGATGAAGGGAGTTGTGGTTTCAGTGATGCACCACCACACACAGGGAAAGAGATGACACGAAAGAAAGAGAACACCGAAAAAAAAAAAAAAAAAGATGGGATATTGCAGGGAGCATCGACAGCACAGGCAGATGTGCATGGACATTTTTAAGTAGATTACACGCAAATGGTGAGAATGGGATTGAAAGGTGTGAGTTAGCAGGTTGAGAGGGAGAACAGCAAGACAAGTGCAGGAGGGAAAGAAATAGCAGTGGGGGCCGAAAAAAACAAAAAACACAACAGAGGAAAAATAAAAAAAGAGAACGTAGCAGAGAAGAAGGGGAAGTTGAGTCTCTCCTGTCAGTTGTTACATGCTCCAATGAGAGGAACAATGACTAACTACAGTAAAATGATCATGTTCAGTTACAGATTATGAGTCGAATGTACAGGAATTACAATAATGAAAACATTAGTAAATCTTATCTCATTAGTACTCGTTAGTGGCATGGTGTCAATCGGTTCTGACACAGGTTAAGGGACTGAACAAAGAGAAACGTTTTGGACACGTGTACACGTCCAAAACATGTTTCATGTGTATTCGTGCCTTGCAGTACATGTGGGTTCGTACCTGCTGCCTGTGGAGACATGAAGCCTCCGACTCCCAGGTTAATGACCGCTGTTTGCTGGTTTCCTAAAGTTTGATCTGACCCCTGCTCACCCTGCAAAGAAAGTCAAAGGGAATGCATGACAGACACACACACACACTTTACAACTCACACCTGTTCACTGCCATCACACAACCTATGGACTGCAAAAACTAGAGCAGTAATATGTACAGTACGGTTCTATTTTAAAAAACTGTTCTAACAAAAACTGTTATAAAAGGTTAAATGAAAACCTTTAAATTCTAATCTTATTAAAAAGTTTTTAAAAGTGGTTTTAAAAGATGATATTGATTTTGCTTGTCCCATGAGGTAGCTGTGATGCCCAGTTTTGTTGGCAAAGGGGTGTATATATGTATTCTCATTAATTCCCTTTGTTTTAATCTCTCTATGAAATATATTTATATAATATATTTTTTTGAACTTGCAACCCTTTACAAATATTGTGAAATGTTTCTCAGGTGTATGTATGCCTTTGGACAGTTCATAGTTACACACTGTTTTGACATTCCATCGTGTGGTACCAACATAAGATATGTGAAGACTTGGAAACTCCCTCAAACCTAAGCGTTATTTAACTCCAGTTCCAGATGCAATCACACAGAATTTACAATATCCTGTTGTTGCTGTCTCAACAAAACTGAATAAAGGAATCAAATAATATTAATATTGGTCTTTCTAGTGTGTGTGTGTGCGTATGTGTGTGTCTACACATGTCTCACCGTCTCCCCCTGCTGTTGAGGGCTGGAGGTGGCCGACTGGCTCTGCTGTGGGGAGAACTGAGACAGCTGCTGCTGCTGCAGAGAGTTAAAGATGAGAGGACCAGTGGGGATCTGGAGATGGTAACACATACACAAACACCAAACACAAAAGTGGGAGAGTAACAGACAGGAAGTGAAGGATGAAGGAGTGGTTGGAGATGTAGGGAGGACAGCAGAGGGAAAGCAATGATACACAAAGGGACAAGAGCAGAGGAAAATGGGAGAATTAACATCACAATCGAACAACACAAGGTAACAAGGCCATCAACAATATCAGAACTGCAACTTGATAAAAGGGTCTTCACTACATTCCATATGCAGTGAACTGCAAGAGGAGGAAGTGTGAGGAGGTGTTTCAATCAGTGTGAGCTGATTGAAACACAAGCTCATCACTATTCAAGGTGTGGTAACACAGGTGTAGGATCAGGACGACTCAAATACCCAGTGCATGCTACTAACAGTGTTACAGTCTGACAGAGTCATACCTGCAGTAGGTTCAGTGGTCTCAACCCAGCACTGCTGTTCAGGCCAAAGGGACTTCCTGTAACACAAATCAGAGCGACTTTCGGCAGACAGAACAGTGCAGAACTTTCTTTTCTATATGAACTTACTGTAAACCCTGTGTTTCTATTTACTAACTACTACTAAGTTGTATTATACAGAGCTAAAAGACTAAAGACATTCCTCATTTCCACAAAGGGACATGGAATTGCAACTCTTACCAGTCTGTGCTGCTGACTGCATGGTGGGCATCAGCCCTCCAGGTGGCAGGATTCCACTCAGGTTAAGGCTTGGACCCAGCATAGGGTTGGAACCACTCATCAAGGTCTGAGGACTGCTACACAAACAGTACAGGATGGTCTTAAAAAGGGAGTGTGCCCAGTCATGTGACAGCGTGACATCAGGGATGATTTATTTTCTTACCAGACAGAGCTGACCACATTGATGAAATTGAGCCCTGCCGGGTTGGCCATAACCTGCGACGAGGTGGTGCCCGTGGTGATGGACGTACCCATCGTGGGCAGGGGAATGGTCATGACAGGCAGGGGCTGGCTTAGGGCCAGCTGCTGCTGGGCGAAAGGCGTGAGGAGGGCGGGCTGTGACTGACTCTGAGCCAAGGGAGGGTCTGAAGGGGTAGGGGTCACCGAGAGCGGGGCGGAGAGAGAGTCAGCAGGGTGTGGGGTAGAGCACGGCGTGTTAGTGGGTGTGGGGGTGGATGGCTTGGGGGTCCCCGATCCTAAAGTGGGAAGACAGAAAGGAGAACTTCACATCCTATTCCAGCCTTTATGCTTGAATTTTAAAAGGCTAAATCGAAGCTAATCATTTGACTATCTGCATAGCTTCAATCAGAATACGTAATACTACTGGGAAATATGCTTGAACTGATGCAGTTTTCCATGTGCTTGACAAGTTACAGATACATCCCTGTAGTTTTATACTTTTTGTGCTCATCCCATTTCCTGGAATTTCATTTCATTTTTCATGAAAAAAAAAGAAGATACAAATGGGGAAAACTTGACACTCGAGAAGAGCTGATGTAAGATTTTCCAATATAACTAATTCTCACAAGCAGCCTCACAGTTTGCCAGACTCATCAGTACTCACTCTGTGTGGAGCCCATAGGGGAGAGGGAGGCAGGCGACAGCATGCCCACCTGACCCAGCTCCATGGAGTGCTTCCTGTTCAGAGACTGGCTTTTGGCTGGAGGGGGCGTAGGACACTTGAGTAGACCACTGGTGGTTTGTGAACTATATGGATTACCTGGTGGGGAAAAAAAAAGAGAAAAACTTTTATATTATTTACTGCTCTTTTCATAAACACAAACAGGGAGTATTGTATAGATCTGGATCTGGCTAGAATGTCTAATAGAAGTGAACACAGCCTCTGATTTGGAGAAGTGAGCTGATACCACAGAGCATCCTAAGTTGTCAGTCAGATACAATCAGGACACCCTATGAAGTATGGTCACTTCTGGTTTGAAAACACCAACACGGCGACAGCCATAATGGCACAACTCAAGGCTTCCAAACGTCAGGCCACAAACCAATGGGTGACATCACAGTGGCTTTGTCCACTTCTATTACTATATGTACACTCTAGATTACTTTATAACTTCACGATCAGATACCAGATATTGTCTTAGATTGTATTTGTGCATGTTGTGCTCCACACCCGAACAAAACACCAAATATTACCGGTAGTTAAAGTACGGTTTGGCCCTGAGTTTGACTCTTACCTTGAGCAGAGGTGCTGCAGGGTCAGTCCTTTCCCTTTACCTGACCTCAGTCTTAATGCAAGCCATGAAAGGAAAAGCTTTCAGGAAAAACTTCTGTGCTGCTAAACTTAATTAAACTATGATGCAGTCCAGAAGTTTTCTTGTTGCCATTTAAGGTTTGGTCATGGCTCTTTTCCACCAACCTGTATTGTCTACTTCGGTTTGTGATTTTCTACAATTTCCAGAATTCCTTTCAAGGTGTGATTTTAACACAAATTAGACTACTTCTTCCTTTCTTTCTTTACATGTATTCTACAACACTACACTCAGGAATCATGTCTGTGCTTTATCTTTGTCAGATGTACCTGAGGAGCTGCTGCCTGACCCTGAAGGCAGTTTGATTGGAGGGGGTCGGTGCTTCACCCCTTTTCCCAAAACAGATGTCTGGACCAGTGGAGAAATACCATCACCCTGCAGATACCATTTAAAGCACTTTGTTAGCCATGGGGAATCATGATGTAACACAAAAGTAATTTTCTCACTGATGCAGACTCCAAATCGTACCGACACAGTCAACCCTTAACTCTGACTGCTCGTTAGGCTCACTTGAAAAATCAAAGTTAAAATTATCAGCAAAAATACAGAGCAGAAACGGTAAGGTGAAGACCCCATGTCAGCTGAATCAGCTGAGGTGTTAATTCTTTTCAACCTCTATTCAAAACATGCATGAATTTTTCTTAGTACTTACCTCATCTTTGCTGGGGGAGGGAGGCCCCTGTCCTACGCTGCCTGAGTTATGGGACATCTTGACCTGACACTTCACATCTCTCTCATACACTCCTTTGTACTGACTAAGAAACCTATGAAACAGACGTAACACAAAATGTATACCATACTCTTCAACAGCACAAAAACCTAAAAGACTGCATTATTTGACAGGAACAGATTTTCGACAAAAGCGTGCATGGCCGTGGCTTACCGGTCCGCATCTATTTTTGAGCCTATGAGGAAACTGTGAAAGAGACAGAAGAGATGAAGACAAGTGAATTCATAGGCGCATTTCAATTTCAGTCGGCGACAATGAATGTGACTGACAGACTGTACTCACGGGGGATGTATGAGCTTTAAGTCTGCACTATCCTCCTCGGCCTTCTGCTCTTTCGCACAGTAGATCTTGCCATACACCAGTGGGTCTCCCATCGACTGGAAGATGGACACCTTGGTCCTCTGGGCTTGGCCACCCACCTCACACTCAAACGTGTAATCATCTACAACTTCCTGTGCGAACACAGTAAACAAAGCAAACCGAATGAAAGAGGTTTTATGACATGTAGAATCCAGCTCAGTCGCATCGTGCTTTGCCATATTACTTTGGTAATTGACCATATCAAAGATGTTGGAAAACGTCTTCCTGACTTGGATCCATGAACGCTTGTGATTTTATCCAACATTAAAGAAAACCTTTTAAGACTGGAAAGAAACAGCAGGAGGAGGAGGAAAGGGAGGCAGGTGTGCTTTACATTAATTTTCACTTAAGCAAATGGTTTTGCCTTGTGACCCTGCCTGTGCAGAGCACCATCTGTTTCATGGCCCAGCACCCAGAAAACATTACCTTTATTCTCACTGAATTTCATAAGGGATGAGGTATGTCGGAAATATTATAAAAAAGTCCAGCACCATTCCATTTAAGGAGAGAAAACCTGTCCCTGACATGGTCTATGTGCAGTCCAGTTTGGTCTTTTGTTTGCAGAATAGCAGAAGCATGTGTGAAATTCAGAAATGTTCCACATTTTCGCAGTTTTGCGGTTGACCAAAAATGCATCTGTTTAAGGTTATTCACCAACTTGGGAGATATCTTTTCTTCCAAAACCAAGAGACTGTGGTAATTTTGCACAATGCAGGAGGGCAAGTCCAGTTTCATTTTGTTTCCCATGAAGTATTACACAATTACACTCAAATGCTGTCTGCTTATTACTAACAGCAAACAGCCATTATTGATCTCTTTCCTCCTGTTAAAGCTCCTGTCACACTTACCTCAGCAGGCCAGATCACAGTAGTGGGCTGAGAGTCCTCCAGCTGCAGAGATTTCTCCACCACAGCATACTTTTCCACCTAGAGCAACACACAAACAAATCGATTTGGTGTGTTATGTCCCGCGTCAGAACTGTGAGGCTATAACTGAATGGGGTTTAAGTGGTGTTGGCTCGAGTGTGTGACTGACAGCGCTGTAAAGAAGCATTGAGCTACTTACATCAATTTCCTTTGGTACAGATAGTTGGCAGTTGTTCTGCTTCCACATGTCAACACACTGCAAGGGATGACAGCCGAGAAGCCAGGCCAACAGCAGCAGAAGAAAAACAACAGAGGCATGAGCAAAAACAACTGAGAGGGCACTATTACAGCAGGCAGCGACCTATGCTGAAGTAGGTCAAGAGATTTTTCTCAACAGTAGTAAGCAGGAAAGTGAAGCTTCACCAATCGTTTTTTGTAACAAACCCCTTAGGGATATTAGGACATATTCTAACGTGGCTGACCACAATCATGGGAACCAGTGTTTCCTCAGTTCGGTGTGATTAGCGTCGTAATAGGCAGACAGGTCAGTGGACAAATAGGTAAGCAATTTTTGTCATGTGGGAGGAGATCTACCAATTAGTAAACAGCCTGAGTCATCTTCAACCTATCTGCATACGTATACAATATAATAATAATAATAAATCACGAGTATGCTGACGACTTACATTTCCGATCTTTGAGATCTTCAGGTCTATGACAGGAGCAGGTTTCCTCTCCTTCCTCCTCTGCAGGTAGTCATAGAGTCGCAGCTGTGGTGGCATGGGCAGATTGGACAGCTCCTGCTGCCTGTTCAGTGCAGCTCGAGAGTGCCTCTTGAAACACCTATGGGGCAAACAAACAAGGAGTACGCGTCTTAAAACTATCAAGGCTGACTTTTTCTGCAGTCACAGAGCTTTCACCTTCCATTTCGAATGAAAAAACTTTAATGAATTAGCATTTTCTTTTCCCTGGCATGACTGTAGTGAAAGTGAGCTGGCTCCAACCTCATAGAGCGCATGAGTGGATTCAGTACCGTTTCATGGAGCGAGTGTTCATTTTCTGTTTGTTGTACAGCAGGCGGTTGGCTGTGCAGGTGACAGAAATGGAGGGGTCCAGGCACAGAGGTTCAGCTGTGGCCAAAATCAACTGACTCTCCAGCTGTAATTTGTCATCCTAAAGAAGAAAAACACAGACGCTAAAGAAAACACTCGTGCAAGGTGCTGCTGCTAAAAGGACTCAATGACAGGATTGCCTAATATGATGGTCAAGTAAATTTTTATCAGTTAAAGCAAAATAGATGTATTTAACCTGAATGACCATGATTAATTAACAAAACATTCAATACTGAATCTTAGTATACAGTATATGAACAGATACAAGAAAATGTTGCAGGCTGTGTTAAATATGAATGTGTGTGAACTGTGCAAGGCAGGATTTATTCACGCATGACCCTTCACCTGTGTCCACTTGTGGTGGTCACTGGTCATGGCATGGACATCACAGATCAGAGTCTGCAGGGTAACAAAGACAGATATAAACAAATCAGCTTTTTGTTATGTTGTTTTAGACTTTTTTTTTTGTTGCCCCTTCCAGAGGAAAACCACACTTATGATATTAAAACATCTGTTCTACAGTTTTTTTGGATGACGTGTGAGAGATTTTCCACATGTTCTGTTGGTTTACCTGCATGGTTGGCCGCAGCAGGATGTGTCTGCTCTGATAGGTGGGCATCTTGGTATTACAAGACTGCCTGTAGTCTCTCACTTCTACTATCACACAACCACAGTGGAAGATGTTCACCTGAAATGCATTACACATGATGGACAACAACCAACAGATGACAGAAAAAGTGAGATTACTAAACAAGAAACAAAACGAAACCATTCTATGATATAAAAAATAGAGTCCTGTTATTTTTATATATTTAAGGCACAAAGATGCAACATGTTTGAAGTCTGCATTATTGCAACCTCATATTCAAATCATTTTAATACAGTGGAAAACATAAAGAAAAATACACATTTGTGTGCAAACCTGCGATTTCTCCAAAAGATCGACCAGAATAGGAGGCAGCTCCTCAGCATCGAGGTACTCCAGCAGTTCTCCTTCTTCATATGGCAGACGGATGGTTTCAGAATCTAGAAAGCAACGTGAGGATGAGACGACTGTGGTACACAGACCAGAAAAACACAACTGTGGTATTTGCTTAATTGTCTTCTCTTACCAGATCCATTTTTGCCCCTGAGCATTAAAGAGTAGCCTTCATTCCCAGGGTACAAGTTGACCACCAGACATGATATGGACTCCTGAGACACCAGCTTCTCTAGTAAATTCACATTTCGCCTCAAATTCTTCAGAAAGACAGCAACAAAACACATAAGAGTCAAATATTAATGACAAAACTTTCACATTGTTACAACTATGCCAACTGTATGTGACAAACTTATGTTAATAGTGTTTTCCACCCATGTTTACACAGAATTAAAATTGTTAAGTAGAGGTTTAATGCACTTTTCTAAGAGAAAACTTAACAGATGAGGGCTGACATTGTTTTGCTTTATAAAATTAAATATGACATCCATTTGCTGATGTACAAATATATTTTGATATTTCGCATCAAACTACTAAACAGTAGGAGTGATTACTTAGAATGCTTGAAGACTTTGGCTGCTGTGGACTCAATTACAAATTCTGCTAAGTTGCGTTTGGCTTAACACATTATACCAATCAATCTGACAGCATTACACAAATGACAAATATGTCTAGATATGTTTAGTTGTCTATTGCTATTAATAAACAGTGAACAAAACAGAAGGTGATTCTGACACTTTCTTCTGAACTCACAAGTTACAAAAAGACATTCTGTAAAAAAACTCCGTGTAGCAAAACTGTTCAACGTTTTTATTTTCATAACATCATGCTGCTCTTGATTTCATACGCTTTAAACACCATCACAATTGACAGATAACCTGTTCATGCATGCTTAGAAATCATTATCGACAAAGTGTAATATAGCAGTAATCGAATTTTTCCCACTCATTCCTATCAGACTGGAATCATCTACATTTAATGCAGTCCCATAATTACCTTGTCATAGCTGAGAGTCAAGTTGCATAATACAAACCTTTAATTCTGGCTCTTTATCACATTCTTCCATGTACAGCTCATAGAGCTTCTGATACAAACTCTTCCTCCCGCCGGATGAAATTCTTCGTTTGGCTGGTCGTTGTCGAGCACTTTCAACAATGTACTGGACAACAGATAACACACTGTATCGATTAATGATGGGACAGATGGTACCTGTCTAACACGGACGGAGCACATGCGTGTAAAGGGTGTAAAGGGTGCACAGGGGTACATTTGGGTACAAGCGATTAATTTCTATTTCAACAAACATACAAACTCATAAGACTGAAATAACGGCTTTTACCTCGGCTCGATCCAATGCATATTCCAAAACTTGTTGCTTTGGGGAATAAGAGTAAAATAAAGTAAATCAGCCACAATGAAACTCCCAAATTAATAGAGAACAGGCTGAGCAAGTCCTGGTGAGGATTTCTGATTGGATGCTTATCTGATATAAAATCTAAGTGTGGATGTCCCCTGAGTAAGTAGAGAGAAATGACCTGAAAATGATGAAACTTACCATTGTGGTCCACCGCCAGCTGCAAGGCGAGTGACGGTAGACGATGCTGTCCTTTCTGCCCCACACTGTCACCTTCCTAGAGTGACCATTCACGCCCTGCACAGCCACACAACGGATGTATTGCACGCAACACGGCCAAACAAATGCAGATGATAGGTAAATTAACACAGACAGACCTGGTGTGACTGACAGGTTTTCAAGACAGTACCGATGCCAAATAGCCCGCTGACGCTCAATCAGATGCCACACACAAACAGCGAAGAAGACTGACGAGCGACACAGTTTCATCTAAGTTGCTTCATTTTTTTGCTTATATTTTAAATGCTCCGGC
Source organism: Scatophagus argus (assembly GCF_020382885.2). Taxonomy (NCBI): domain Eukaryota; kingdom Metazoa; phylum Chordata; class Actinopteri; family Scatophagidae; genus Scatophagus; species Scatophagus argus. Next base: position 12,912,268 of record NC_058506.1, on the reverse strand, counting down.
AAAGTGAATACATGCACACTGTGTCTCAGAGTCCGTAAAACTGGGTAGCTCAGGTTAGCGAACTCTGATGACTGTGAGGGCCAGTCAAGAAAGTGTCTGAATAGCAACAAGCTCGTTAGTGCCTGGCCGTTGAGGCTAACATGGCTAACATTAGCATGCTAGCCCGTTCCTACTGGGCAAGCTTAAGTTACTAGCTACGCCAATGATGTAACGTCGTCTGAGACACGAACCGACAAAGCGACGCCAATCTTAACGAACAGGATGGACTTGCCTTCAAGATTGCATAGCGTTCGACTGTAGCTCCAATGCGAGAAAACGAAATGAAATTGAAATATCGGTGTCTTCATTGAAAAAAAGTCGGAGCAGCAGCCATTTTCTTCCAGTGTGACAACAACAGCTAAACTTCCGGTTTGGGTAGCAGTGGGCGGAGACACAATAAGCGGCTACTTTTTACCGCTGCTTGATAGTGATGAATGGTACAACTCTGCGCACTGTAAGATGCTTGTTTATGGAGCCAGAGGAGAAGAGATGAAAAGATGAGACCCGAAAGCGAAAAAAGACCTGAAACCCGAAAACATAAGATTTGAAACTGTAAAAAAAAAAGAGAAAAAAAAAAGAAAGGTGAAGTGAATCTGAAAACATAAAATCTGCAACTGAAAAAAGTAAGACGTCGAATATTGAAATATTTATGAAAGTGAAAATACAAAATAGAACATTTATTCCAAAGAATTTCAGAACGGAATAAAAATTATATTTAAACGGAAAAAACTTAAAAATTTAAAGTTCAAAATCAAAATTTCAACTTTCAAGTTCAAATCTTTTTCTTTTCTTTTTCAAATTAATGAAACGTTTGGCCCTGGCTTGGCTTTTCTTATCTGCCTCTGAATCCGCCTCTGAACTGAAGCAATTGTCCAAACAAAACATCGTTTACTGTTATAATAAATTATGACAGAATTTTATATTCTCTTTGATAAATAAGAAACAAACAGCAAGGTCAGTGAACAATACCAAACACATTATAGTGTAGAGCAGATATGGGCTATTGACCATAACCCATGTGGTCAGTATAGGCTATGGTCAATAGATTAGACCGCTCAAGCTTCAAGTTTATTGTGTGTGTGTCAGATAAGTTTATTTTATTAAAAGTTTATTTGGGAATGTACACCATTAAAGTACAATTGCAGCTGACAAGAGAAGCATACACTCTTTTTCATTCTGTCCAAAAAGTTAACTTTATGCATTTTAATTTCTTTTTCTATGTTGTTGAGTCATCGTGTATAAATTAAGTAACTTTAATTAACTTAAATTAAATTAATGCAAACTTATGCATAAACCTTGTGTGTTTATTTGTGCATTACACAAAAAGTAAAAGGGACCTCAGTGTACTCATTCAAGCATTTATCATTCAAGTATTACACAAAAAAGTAATGCATTTCAAATGAGCTATTCTGTCTCCTGTAATAAATCACAAAATCAAAAAATATTGATTCATCATGGTAGACAGTACAATATGTGGCTTTACATTGAACTTAAGTTTAATTAGTTTCAAAAATTATTTTCAGAGTCTTCCACACAGCAAATCTGGTAATAGTTGATAATCCAGCAGATGAAAAGTTGACTGTAGGTGTGCACCTCAATGACAAAGACAAGTGGAATTTCTTTAAAAAATGTAAATATTCTGAAAAATACACTTTAAAAAAATCATTCAAACATCAGAAAGTGTTCCTTTACATGAATACCTGCCTGTTTGAATGTACCCTTATAACGTAATGCATGTTTTGTTACAACATCTCGACTCTATTTGGAGTCCGTTTGTTTAGTGGTTTTGACCTGCCACCTGCATTCACTGCTGACCACAAACAGACTGCCAAAGTAATTAACTGAGATAGTAGCCTGGCTATCAGAGTATGAATAATGATTAACATGCAAATTATTAGAGGCTAATTGGACTGCCGACCCTGAATTAAAACAACCAACTCATCAGCATGGATATTATAGTCCAGCAAAAGAAATGTCCAAGACCAGTCAGATTGATTGAAACTGCTGCATAAACAATTCAGATACCAGCCAGTGCAGGATAAATGACTAAATGGAACTGATGTTCAAATTCAGCATCTTTATTAGACCTAATATGTTAAAATAAAAACATAAGCCTTTGCCTGTTTTGATTAGCTGTTGATATACAGGCTGTCAGTCGTAGCAGGATCCTCTACCACAGTGTCATAGTAATACTGTTGGCTGTAGTTGTGATTTAAAGTTTGTCTGAATCAAGGCAATGAATAAAATAAATTGTGTAAAAAGAGATTTAAGGAATTCAGAAGAATGGTGGCAAACAACTAGGGGAGGCTAGAGATGAAGCAACTTAAGTCTATAGCATATACAATATGTATATATTGGCAGGTTGAAGTCCCATAATTGTACAGTAGGGGGAAGAGCAGGATAGCACATTCATTAGGCTGCGTGCCACAGTGGAGCAGTCCAACAGCAACAACATTTCAATACATTCAGTAGATTTGGAATAAGATTACATTCCTATGTGTAAATATAGTGGGGAAGGCAATTTGTTCATGTAATGTGTACAACATTTACAGCACTTTTAGACATGCTACTGTTATATTATAATTAATTAATTATATTTTTAATGTGTAAGTTACACTTGGCATTACTGCATTTTCCATAAAAATGTGTATAAAATAGTGAGAGACTTAAATGACATAAAAGTCAGGATACAATTCTGACCACTTTTCCCATAGTCTTTGTGTCATAAACATTTCATTTTAAATGCTTCAGAATTTTCAACTCAAGTGTTCAGACTTCCTTTTTATCTGTCCTGAGACACCAAGTATAAAGATCATTGACCATTATGCTCAATAAAAATCTTTCTATGAAGGCTATAGTCATAGAGTCCTGGCTTTTAAGTGAAAAATAAAAACAAACGACAAAGGTCTATTGATAAGATTAACAAGAGCTAAGAAACTTGTCATTGGCAACACTTTTTGAATCGGTAAAGTCCACAGAGCAGGCATAAGGTGCTATTTAAGCATGTGAAATTCACTGAAAACTTACATAAACCTACTGTAACCATTATTGGTTTAAGCGTCTGTAAGAAATTTTGTTTTTACTTCTGGCTGTCGGTCTTGAAAAGTGTTCTTTCAGCAGCAATGTTTCAACAGAATAAGTAACTCCTTTATGAGGAACTGGGTGGGGCTCAGTTAGGACCAGTCCTCACCTGCTGCACACACTCACACACACACACACACCACTCTCTTTCTTTCATGCACACAGACATCCTTTCTTTCAAAAGCTAAAAGGTCCATGTACATGACAGAGCTTGCTTGGGGTCAGCTGAATTTCAAAATGGAAGCTTCTAAGAGCCTTTTTTCTTTGCACAAAGGAACAAAGATTTCCAACTCAATTTACTCACCAAAAAAGTTCAGATTGCCTTATTATTGTCGCTTTCTTCAAATCCCAGAACTTGCTTTATTAGGTGACTAACTGACCAGAAATGAGGGATCACTGGTTTTAATCAGAGGTGGTTACAGCAACACAACATGTTGGACAGTTTCTGACTACTTATGTCTTTAAATGATGAGAGGAAGAAAAAGAGGGAAGAAAATACTTCGCTATTGGCCAGTGAGCATCTCTGCAGCTTTTTCCTCTACTGGTCTGCATCCAGGACATTACCGAAGACCGCAGATGTGCTGCTGAACTGACATACAGCCTCACAGTAACTTATTCTTCATCGTCCCGTCAGTGAAGACTGTGCTTGGTTGGACATACTGAAGAAAACAATGACTGATAAAAGAAAAAAGTCCACGTGTGACTAGAGTGGCTGCATTTAGAAACATAAATAAGTCTATACTGGATTTGGACCATGCAATAGTCTTTTAGCTTCAGTAGTTACTGCGGGCATCATCATGAGGGCAGTATTACATGTGGGGAGACTCCTGATGACAGTGAGCATTAAGACTCCGTGCTGCTTTGTGAAACTTGATCTCCTGGGGAGGGAAATGTTTGGCAGGCTGTCAGGTGTGCACCAAAAAGGTGTGATGCATCTGACATCCTCATGTGGCTCAGGATGTACAACAGGCTGTCCACTAATCACAGGGCTGGTGCTTTGATCCGCCCAAGTGTCACACTGTAATCCTAACTGCTGCTGGTGTTCAAACAACATCTTGCATAGTAGCTCATTGCCATTGATGTGAATGAGAGCTGTAAAAGAAACTGATGAAAGCATCATTATGTATCAAGAAGGCACCCTTAAGGTACAGAAATGTGTGGGAAATTTTTTCATACAGATGCTGCTGTCCTGACAAATTAAAAATGACAGTAAAATAGTTTTAAGTCCTTAACTTAATTCCTGCTTTGCAGCCATGTGGAAAAACTTACAGGGTTTCAGGATTTTAAAATAAGCTTTTCTCTGAATTAGGATCTGCAATCGATTATTCAGCTCATCCAAGGTGCAGTGTGGTAAATTATTTGTGGCAAGTGTCCACTGCTGATGACTTACTGTCTGAGACATCTATGTAAACAGCATTATGATTGCAGTGTAAACGGCTCTTGGTTTTCATAAGTGCATCCGGAGCCACGACCCCAAGAAAATGTCTGTTTTAGTTTGTATGGACACATGTAGATTGAGAGCACACTAAGTGTATGCAGTGCTTATTCAAGTTAAAGTCTTCCAAGTTTTTAAATGCTTAACAAAGATTGTCTATGCTGCGCTGTGGATGCTGTGAGTGTACTTGACAGTAAAGATGCCAGAATTGCAAATTGTTTGGCAAAGGTCGCATACAGTATAAGTCATTGAATACTTTTTCCTCCATGATATAATAGCTATTGTCTTATGAACATCTACTCACAAAACAAGTGTTGCTCTGAATTTGGGCATTGCCCCTTATATTTGTATTCACTTTCCATTTCCTCTGAATCCGAATTTATAATACACATATGAATCTATTATTCCAATAATTCAGTAACCTACTCCAACTATTTTTTCATTTCATTGCTGCTTCTGCAATCATTTTACTAGACTGTTAACCTTCATCCCTCTGCACCTGCCAGCATTTGCTTCTGATGAGTCGTAAATCCTGTGAATAAAAACTTTATAGAGGAAAAAAAAACCTAAATTGTTAATAGCATAGATCATAGATTACTAATGAGAAACAAAGGGAGGAAAAAAAAGAATCCGATTTTGGTTTAAAATGGCAGCCTAAGCTGTGGGAGGTTTTCAAATCCAAAAGGTTTTGGATAGATCACTCGATAGATAGATGACTCACTATATTAAAAAAAAAAAATCTTCTTAACAATAAGAGTCATCTTGTTTTGTTTATAGAGAGGATGGAGGAACTTTATACAGATGCAGTCATTCATTTTCTGTGCCATGCACCCTGGTCACGATTTTACAATCCAAGATGAGCTGTGAGTGAAATCGACACATGCACACACGCACTCACTGGAGATAAAACGAGATGGGAGATGAGGCCTTAGGATGTGTCACTGGATTACAAACTACAGTGTGCAGAGTGTTTGTGTGGAACAGACAAACTTGCATGTCCAGCAGGAATGGCAGAAACATGCTCTTCTCACAGTGTTGACAAGCAGTTGGCATGATCCTACATATACTGCACCTGCACCTACTCTTTCTCACCACTCTAGTCTCTCCTTCAAGCCTCTCACACCTTGATGGACGAGGAACCTGGAAACTGTGGGGGTGAAGATTTTTCCTTCTCAGTCTGTTTTTTCTCTTGAGCGAAGAAATGAGGACTGCAGCTGTGTGAGAGTTTACAACATCATCCTCGGTGAAGAGATGTCACGATTTTCCAAATCCAAAATGTTCAAAAGCAGATTGTCAGATAAAACAATTCTCTGGAGGGTGTCACATTTCATAGTCTATGGTGCAAAAGCACATGTACTAAAAATGCATGGTGTGTTACACTGTGCTACTGACAGTTTTACAACAAAGTAATAGACATCTGCTATTATCACAAGTAAGTATTTAGAGATAAGGAGATAGAAAGCTAGAAACGAAACAATGAAACAGATTAAATATTAAACTAGGTAGAACAAATTAATACTGCATAAATAATATCTATTCATTTTGTGCATTAAAACTATTCAAAACAAATCACGTCACACCTCTTGAGCACACGAAGCTCACACAATGCATGTAAGCCAAAGCAGTAAATCACAAAGATAATCCATACAGTTCCTCAACACTTTGCATCAGGCTCAGAAGCTTTCATGTGTTACTATCAACTGCTCTTACATCCTGATTCAAGTTTTGCAGAGAAATATTTAGATTGAGTCAAATGACCTACTTAAATAAAAACCCCCAAAACATCTATCTATTGTTGGTACTTTATGAATTTGGGAAAATCTAACTATTCTGACTACTCGGGGTTGCTGAGGGCCACTACTCACTAGTTTATAGGGTCCAGTTGTGGTCCTGACGGGATTATTGCTGCATGTCTGGACCCTGCACACTTTGAACTTGTGACTCAACTATTGTTCCAAACAATGAGCTGTTCTGTCATGTTGTATAAGATTACACTGCTGGAGAAAAATCTCATGATTTTTCACATGGGACAGGAGCAAAAGACCCACAGGGAGTTGGCCGGTAGCTTCAGTGAGACGAATGGCTCTCTCTTCATGTATCTTATTTGTGGTTAGAAATATAAAGCAGTAGTGCTTTGTTTTAATTCATTGTCTAACTTGATTTTGCATTCAGTATTAGCTGTGTAAGGCAGTTCTTACTCAGATATCTTCTAAATTTGGTATTCAGGCAGATTTGTGCTGGTAAGTCATAATTATGTACCATATGGTGAAACAGAGAGGAGACAGCAGCAGGTTTTCTAAAGGTTGTCTTCAATTATACTGTACAACTGATCAGTTCAAAAGCCTCTGTTCCTGTGCTATGTGCTTTAAACACACGCAAAAAATTAATTCAGCTTTTTAAATGTTTTTCTTCAGCAGCAGCAGCAGCTTTTTTTTCTGTGATGTCTGAGCTGACCTCATCCATCACAAACCGGAGGCAGTGCTGAGGGGGAGAGAAAGACACGAGGCCACAGAGAAAATTTCCTTAGTAATTTACTAATGTTCAATCTTACACTTCCCCAAAGGTTCACAGGAATTTTAAACTTCTTGGAATTTGGAGCAGGAAACATGTCGCAGCTTTTAGTCCAGCTGTGATCACAGCTGGATGTGTCTTGTGACCTGCATGTACTCAGTCTCCTATGTGTTTGACTAGGGTCAAGGTGATGAAAGGCCTTGAACGTAAACATATGTGTTTTGGTAAGATTATTATGTTTTTCTTTTCTATTTTTCTTCAGTGGACAGCCTCATTATTTTTTATTGTGTTTGCCATCACTTCTATTGATAGTGATAAGATTAAACTCACTAATTGCCGCAATCTGTGACATCACTAAAACACAAGCGGTCAGACAGTCACAGAGGCTAAAAATATTTATTTGTAAGCCAAGATGAGCGGTATAAATATCACCTTACCGTGCACTGTCTACATCCACAGCAAATTTCTGGTTCAGCTCTGACCTGTTTCTACTTAACACACAAAGTTGTCCAGTGCATTCAGAGATCATAACTGACATTTCAAACGAGATAAATTTGTCTCTGCCCCAAAATAATCTGGCTAAGCTGTTTGTTGATTGTTTCTTGCCCCATCAAGGCCAGTTGTATCAAAGACACTGTGTTCTAAGATCTCAGAAATTGGTTTGGTGAGTATGTTATCAATTAAGGTAGAAAGGATGGCCAAAGCTAAGAAAATAAGAACCAGGTTGGAATGAGCATTTAACACAGCTGTGCTTGTGCAGCATAACCGCTTAGCTTTGGAAAGAAGAGCCTTTGGATCTTGTGGTGGAGCCAGAAGATGAGAGTGAATTGAAGGATTCCCCTCTGGATTATTGTGAATGGTAACAGCAGACATATGGAGTTTCACAGAGCAACACTTAAATGTCATAAAGGAAAGGAACCTTGAATTGGAGACCCAAAGCTCTGGCAGCTGCACCTCTTCACTTGTAAGAGCAGACTATGGTAGCAGACTATGTGTCTACAGTAATGTTTGACCCTCCCTGTGGTTAATGGCAGCCTCATAGTCGGATGGCTTCTTGGCCAAAAACGGGGTGATTCACTTCAGCACAAGAGCTGCTCGATGAGCAAAAGCGAACGTCAGTGTTGGACATCATCCCATAAACAGCAGGGACCACTGGATATGTGGGCAAGGGATGATGATGGGATTGATGGGAGAACAGACTGAGCAATGGATAGTGCTGTTCAAAGTAATAAACAGCAAGTTAGCATAGTGTGCTTGTTAGTCTTGGACATATTTTCCATGTGCAGCCTTAATAAACAACAACATTGATTGATTTACCGTGTAATGAGGTCTGCTGGCTGAATGAGCAGGCATTTGTTTCTTATTTGTGTCGCATTCTGTACTTTTTGCCCTACCACACCATTTATCATCTCAGTAGGTTTAATTTGTTACAGACTACCCAATCTTTGATTAGAGAAAAAAAACAGAACAATTTAACACCCTATCAACATATGGTATCATCTAAAGAGAAAAGGAACAGGAAACATATGGCTGAAAACACCACGCAACTGACTAATCTTCTACTCTTTGCCCATGCCATTTATGAAACAGTGAGTTAGAAGTACACCGTGTTAAGTGGGCAGCCTCTATGAAAAATTAGACACCTGAAACATGAGTTTCCTGTAAGTCAGTAAACTTCCAGAGAAAATGAACAATGCACAAAGGGATGATCAGGAAATGATGGAATTTGTTTTTCCCCCGCCCACGATAGCGCTGTTAATTATTCAGGAGCGAGCACAAAAGCTACGTGTCACTTCTGCTAGCTCACTTCTCACAAGAACTCCAACTTTTTAAGTTTTGATTGACAACAAGTTATCTGACACACTAGATGTGTCATTGTGTACGCTGGCACGAGCATCTAGTCTTCTCTCTCTTTCACTCTTTTACTGGCTGTATACAGGACAGAAAGGGCAGACAACATACACACAGATTTATTTTTTTTTTCGGATAAGCAGCTGGTTGTGTGTTTGGGTCGGAGCAGGGATTAACTGTCCTTTAACCTTGGCAGCAGCCCACTGGAAACCCATTAAAGGGCTAAGGGTCTCATGCATGCATAAACAGCCAACCATGGTGTAATCATAAGCACACACTTGCACATAATAATAAAAATGAGGATAGAAAGCCATAATGTAAGTTGACTCTAGTATAAAAAATCGATGGATGTTGCTGAAAAGTGACATCCAACACGACATGTTGCTGACAGATCACTTTGGCTGGTGACATGACAGAAATGTCACATGCAAAACTACAGCCTAAAAGGGTGGTAAATAGTCGGTGAGAGGCGAAGCTGGTGACAGCAGGACAGATAGCTGACAGTAAATTAGGTTCTGTACAGTCTGCTAGCTAACACAGGATGGGATGCAACAAAATCATATGTCCTGAAGAAAGCCTACAGAGGTGGTGCACTTAAGTGACATAACCACTAAGCTACATGACAATGTACTCACAAATTTTGCTTTGTTTTGGCATGTCACATAAGAAGGAAATTTATAAACCTAAAAACTAAGACTGAGAGACCAAGAGCAAAAAATAAAAAAAGAAAGAAAGAAAGAAAGGGCCATTCCACTTATTTCGCTTCTGACGATCATGGACATAAAATAACACCACCAGTGAAAGATTAATGAATGGAAGTGTTTGCAAGAGAAGAGCATCAGCATCACCTGGTTTTTTTTTTTTTTTAGGGCTTAAAAGATGTTTCTGATTTCCATAAGCCCATTGTATTAACTCCCTAAATGGAAAGAATGAGTTCTTCCTAACATGAGTCTGATGAGTCATTCATAATTCATCCTGTGGAAGGCTGATAGGAAACGAAGAGTAACAAAAGTCCAAGAGATCAGAGGAGACAAGAGGGAAATTCTGAAATCAAGTGACAAGTGATTTCAGTTTACTAAGCATCCCACTCTTATCAGTTGTCAGTAACCATAGCTGACGAATAGTGGATTATCATAACAAAAATAATAAACACACAACCAAAGACAGAGCAGCAGCGCACTGAAACACAAAGTAACTGTGAGCTGTGATAATCTTCCTCTATAATAAATGCATCCTGAGATGATTTATAAAACAAATGACACCCAGCTAACGAAAAAGACGCGAAGAAGAAATGAAGGCAAACTAGGTTTTCGTTCACCTTAGGGGAGGAAAATTAATCTAGTTGTGTGTTCGAGCAACAGCTGAAGCTTAAAATCCCATTACAAAAACAGTGTTTGGAGTCCAAAAGGTTTCAGGCACTGATAACTTTAATTATGAAGAACTGCAGCTAAACGGGTGTGCAAGCTTTTGTCTGTACAGTACACGTTTGGGAATGCAAGACTCAGCAAGCTATCAATGAGCAAGTGCTGACTCTTGTTAGAAAGTGCTATGCAGGTGACTTAGATTTGTTCTTTGTTTCCCTCAGGTCACCATTTGACAGATCATGTCGCCTGCTCTCACTGTGAAATTATATTCTTTTACATGAGATGTAAATTATACTTTTGTTTTTTGTTTACAGTAAATGCTTATAAGGTGATGGTTTTAATTAGACATAACTGATTGTATCTCCGTGTGGGCATACCTAGAGTTGGTGTCAACACATTGCAGCATTTCACACACACAAAGCTGGAAACAGAGGTGTGTTGTGTGTGTGTTTGTGTGCATGTGTGTGGGGGGAGAGAAAGCCAGGAATCATTTCAGACAGGAATGGCCTGATGGGACACACACACAGCATGTGGTCTTGGCCAAGGGAAACACACAGGGAGCCAGCAAGTGAACACATGTCCTCTATTTTCCAATGCAGTGACAAGTTTACTCCATTACCACTCTGCCCACTTTCCTAACACAATTGTCTGAGCGGATTAACTGGACTTTTGGGGCACACGCTTGTAGAACAACTGCCTCAGATTCAACAAATGGAAAGTACTGTCATGTAACTAAAATGGCAACAAGTGTTGGACTCACAGAAGGTCTTGTAACAAGGATGAGAATATTCAGATCCTCATTAGTACCTTTTGAGCTACTGAGCTATATGTTCATATGGGCCTCTGTGAAGTCAACATTTCTGATTATACAAAGTGATTTAGCCTGCAGCCTGGCAGACACAGTAGAGCCTCATGCAGAACATGGGCCTTGCATGTCTGCATGACTACGTCATGGCACAAACTGTTGGCTTGTTGGATTATGCTTTTGGCCTTTTGCCTTAATTGGACAGGACAGGCAAAGAGTGACTGGCAAGGGGGTGGAGACATGCAGCAAAGGGCCCCAGGATGGAACTGAACCCGGGCTGCTACAGTAAGGACACAGCCTTAGTACAGGGAGGCACGCTCTACTCCGTGAGCTACCGGGGTGCCCTGGGTTTTGTTTTCTTAAACGTTTGTCACAATTCAGCTCCTGCTGGCAAAAAAGTTGCATGGATGGCCAAAACACACACAGACTAAATGGCTCCATACAGTTAGAGCAACTGACACTGGTTCAGCATGCCTTCAGACATTCATACTTGTTTTAGTTTATGCTTCAACATTTGGCAAGAGAGAATTATTTTGACTCCTTTGATTTAGTTGCTACAGGTTGAAAGAGAGTTGAAGAGTTTATTGAAATGTCCACTAAATTCATAGCAGATGAAGTTGCTTGAATTTTGACATAATTCCAGCTTCTGATGGTTCTACAGTGACCACCGTTATTTGAGGATTTCAGACATCAAGAAAAAAATGCTACAGGCAAGTCTTTGATTAGTTTTTCAGAAAAATCCTCATAGACCAATTTGCCTTTTAATATTTTAAATACATTTTATGTACATGTGCAAGTGATTCCCAACCTTCAGTCTCAAGCAAAACACAGTCTACATCAATACATCTCTATGTTCTTTGTCAACGGTCAAATCACTGCTCGTATCCTTTAAATTTGATCTCTGCTTTTTATGCCCCATGCTGAATGATGCAAGAGTTACTGTTGCTTGTGTGAAAGAAGCTGACATGGTCTTACAGTAAGTGACGGATAGTAAAACTTGTAATGTCGAGTTTCAGCAAGCTGGACATTAAATCTGATGGTGGGAAAAGATAATCAGGCTGACAAATCAGGCTGGCAAGTGTGGTGACTTCATATCAATACATTCCTTTATAATTCATTAATTTCCAGAAACCCAAATAAGGAAACCAAGGTGGGAAGTGAAGGTGTTTTTATTCATTTATTTGTTCTTTTTTAACAGGAATTTTTTCAACATTCCACCCCCACTTGTTTGAATTTTTGTTGCAGATTTTATCTCAGTAAAATTATTTTAAAATGAAATGTTTTAGCCTATTTAATACAAAACACAACGAAAACAACACTGAAAGGACCCAAAAGCATTTAAATAATAATAATAAAAAAAACATTTAAAGATTTTTTTATTCAAATGCAATTCCCAGAAAAAGCTTAGCGATCTTTTTCTGTAAGAACAGTAAAAAAAAAATCTGCATATTTATCAAAGTGCATGTGCATCAAAGGCTTAGTTAAAAGAGCTTAAGGCCTGCAGTTTTTGTATATGGAATGTTTTAGTTCAACAAGCAGCCGTTTTACCATTGCTCAGCCAACACAGAGGTAATGTGTGTGAAACACTTAGAAAACATCATATTACACTGGAGCTTTTTGGCTAAGTGTTTGTGAAGTGGTTCAAGGTTGAAGGTCATATAAGAAGACGTCCACCGTGTTAAACCTGGTAGGAGGTTGAATGCCTGTCAAACATCCAGGCAGCTGGAGATTATAATGTTTCCTCTGACTGTCTGCCTGAGACATGTGGGTCATATCTTGATCTACAGCTGCTGCTGCTGGAAGCCCAGCTTTTCCTCCCACCCAGACTTCATAACTCTCTGCTCTGTGAACTCACTGCGCGGCCCCCCTCATCATAAGATTGTTGCTTTCATGTTCTGTCCAAGAATACTGCTAACCTGCTGATTTACTGCTCTGTGATCTGGGGACTAAATATGACACATTTATTTTGAAGGAAAATCACTTTAAAGTATTAGAAGCAGGCCAAATGTTATCTGAGGCTAAATTTTCTTTATAAAATCCATAACTTCCATCCTACCACATGTCTTTGAGTTAAGCCTAACACCCCTACTCAGTGCTAGACAAAAATTTCACCACAGAGATGTCCACAGAGTTCAAGTAGAAGTGCAGCCTATGGTAGAACCACAATCTTAAAACCAAACCAATTCTTAGGCAACTATAAAACAATGATACTCTGATTTTGTTTTCTGGTTTGATATTGTTTTTATCACTTACGTTACCTACGTTCTGATAGCCTTGGCCGTGCTCTGCATTTCCCTGGGTGATGACAGGAAGCCAAACCAGCCAGTGTGTGATTTTAATGTGCTTGGCTTTAGTGCTAGGTTACTCTCCAACTCCTTCCAACACAATAACTGTGTTGGAATAATAACTGAACTGCACCTTAGAGAAAAGTGTTAAAATTCTGACTCTCATGCATGGCCTTTTCACACATTCGGTTTCTGACAAACACACACGTTGAACACACCAACCAGAGTCTTTGACTGCCTGAAACCCTAAATGGAAGGAGTTGTTACTTGTGGGGAATGGAAAAAGCTTACAGTGAGACCTCTTAGATTTCAAGTGTAAATGAGGTAGTGACAGCTTAACATATGACCACAATGTAACATGTGAGGGCCACATATAGTTTGGATGACCTCAGGATGTCACTCTTGTTAACATACATTGGTAAAAGCGCTGACATCCTCCTAAGATGATGAGAATAAAGACGTGTTGACTCAAAAATTGGTCCTGTATGGCTTATTCAGAGCTGGAAAGCAATCAATCTGTTTACCCAGTTCTGTTTTACGTTATCATGTCTTAGAGGGAAATACTGCACACTTCCTCTGGTAAATTTATAGAATAAGGTTTTAAATTCAAAGCCTAAAATAAACTCATTTTTAGGTGTTTTCTCTTTCAGTACCAATGCAAGGAAGAAACCTCAGACTCTGGATACCTGTGGGTGTTAGCTGATACTGATCAGATATCAGTGCTTTCTTTTCTCACAGCTGTGAGACTGGGGTGATTTTCATGTGAGACATGAGTGAAGATACGACTGTGGTACTAAAAACTGAGCTGCCCATGCACAACAGACTGAATGTTAGAGTGTATTTTAAAATGCACAAAGAAGACAAAGAAGCTGAACGATACCCAATCCACTTAAAATGGTCCAGTGTTGGTAACGATTTAAGCATGTATCCTTCATGAAGATTAGATGAAGATGAAGAGAGAATAAAAGCAATGAACATGTGAATGAATTGAGGCAATGTGAACGAGGAATGACTTGTGTCTCAACTTCAAAAGTCTGAGTAATAGCATCAAGAGGACTGAGCAGACTCTCAGTTGGCCTTCCACGCCATGGCCTGGTTCTCAGGGGCTGATATGTTTATATTGCTCCCTTGTGTTGCATAACCTTGTACAGCGGGATCCAGTGCCACAGAGAGGAAGAGAGTGACAGCAGGGATGCAAAAGTCCAATGGGAACAAGAAGAAAAAATGATGCAAAGCGTTTTCTAATTGAAACAGAGAATCAAGATGCTTTGGCAATGCTTGTTGCATGAGCTTAGTTTTTGTGGTGTTTCACTAATCTCCCCAAAGGACAGATTTGTTTTTCTTGACTACTCCCTCCGCAGAAATCAGAGTCAGATCCAGAACAATGCTGGAAAGAGCTGATATCTTGTCCAAGGACAGTTTCACAGGAAAGTTACACAAAGCCACAAAAAAATTCTTTTTTAACTATTGTTGAGACAAGGCTGCACTGACCAGTTGACCTTAAACTTCAACAGGGAGCAAGATTCTCAGATATAAATGATCAAAGATAAAGATAATTTCTTTGTCCTTGTACAAGACTGGGTTTCACAATGAAATGGATGTTTATAATGTCCTTCATGCTACCCACAAAGAACACAGTTTTATACAGGTAGTTAAAATAAGAATAAACAAAAGATAGAAATACATATAGTTATTTATTTAGACACACTCATATCCACCCAGGAAACAATTTCCGTTCATGTTTCAAAATTGTGTCTGGGTGTAAACAGCAGCAACACGATGACGATGATAATATAGTGGCATGTTCATGTCAATCAACTTTGCATTTGCACATCAAGCATCATTTATATACACACAGAGTTTGCCTCCCCTTGTCCCATGCTCTGAACACGGTTCCATCCGACATCTTAATCTGTTCCTAATCCAACCTTGTACCTCCTTATCTGTTTCTCCAATATGCCATACATGTTTTAACAATAAAGCTGAAAAGAAAAAAATACTGATTAAAACAAAATAGAGCAAGTTTGAAGGGTGCTACTGACACTGCATCTGTGTACACCGCCTTTGTCTTTTGTAAACTTATGTGAGCCATAAAAATAATGATAAGTTCTCAAGAAAAACATTACTGGCTCGAATGTGGTCTAAATTGATGTATTGTGTTTAATTTTCGGCAGAGCTCTGCTGTTGCAGCTTCACAAGATTACAATGAGCTGAAGTCAGTGCTTCTCGGGAATGTGCACTCAGCACCTCACCCTGCTTCTTTCCAGTGTGACACTTAATTGTTTCTCATCTGGATTATATTGCCTTACAATTTGAAAACAATTTGGCACATGGCACAGTGCAGTCAGTTAAGACATCCCATGCAGTTACTTGATGTTGCTCTTGTGGGGTGTAAAAATGAATTATAAGGAGCTATGATTATACTGCTGATAGCGCCTTTGCTTGCCATTCACATAATAAGACACAGCTTTGATAAGAGAAGTGCATCCTAGCACAGGCATGGACACACACACACACACACACACAGACGCCTGCAGGTTACGTTCATGTCTGAGCCAGCCCATTCTCAGGATTTATGTTTGGTGAGTGAGAGACAGAGTCGGAATGCTAATGGAGTGTCACTGAGTTCAAATGACAAAGTGCAAGAAGTGAAAGACAGCAATGGGAATCAGTGGGTTTCAAGCATCTCTGAGACACTAGGGACTTTCCCCATCCAAGTGTGTGTCTTTGTCTGTGTATATATATGTGTGTGTGGATGCATATTCCTGTAGTTGTGGGGATAAAAATCTGTTTACACAGTCACACTGTGAAGACCCGCCTTACTTACGAGGACACAATGCAATTCCACACAATGTAAATCATTAAATATGAGGGTGAAAACTTGTTTTAAGGTCAGGTCACGGTTAGGATTAGGCAAGTAATGTTCATTGTTATGATTAGGTGGTGGTTAAGCCTCCAGGAATTGAATGCAAGTCTATGTAATGTCCCCAGAAGTGATGGAAACAAGAATGTGTGTGTGTGTGTGTGTGTGTGTGTGTGTGTGTGTGTGTGTATGTTTAAGTTTATGACAGCAAGCCCATCTCTCTGTTTTAAAGTCACGCTTGGAGAAGTTTGGTTGCACCATGTGAAGACCTCAGCTAACTTTGTACAAGCGCTGGCATTTTAATAAAGGAAGAAAAAAAGACATCCATGGGCACTGAAGGAAAAGAGAGAAAAAATTCCAGCTCCGGGCAATAAAGATCCAAACAAAAACAAAGAAAAGAATTCAGGAAACGATAAGGTGATCAGTTAAGCCAAAACAGAAGAGAGTGTGTGTGTCTCACATCTGTTTATTTTGTGTGTGGTGCAGCACTCAGTACCTCAAACAGTGAAAACACGCTGTAATAATGAGAAAGCACTATTTGCACAGTAAATAAACCTTGAAGCCCCCCTTATGCACTTTACCTCTGCTGTCACATAGCCTCACTGGCCAAAAATGTCAAGTTCATGCCGTCACTGCCTGCAACATAAACCTGGTGTGACACAGATGGAGTATGATTCCGGGTATGTGCATATTTGCTTGTAAAACTCATAAATGGGCTGACATTTTCGGGGCTTGGTCAGAGGCGGTGTGAAACAGGGATGATATACCTTCATAAATGTTTGTTAAAGGTTGTAAGATGTTAAAAAGGATGAAGATATGAACTGTACGAACTGTGTTTTACCAATATATTATTTTAAAATGGGATATTGTCTTTCCATGTGGATTAATAACAGTATTTCGTGTAATAAAGAGGTGAATGATAAAATGATATCATGTATTATATCCCCAGACCTCCATGTCAACGGCAGAGGCTTCGAAGTGGCTCTGAAGAAAACGGTTTCCAGTGAGGTCCTGACCCTCATCCTAAACCAGGATCAGTTCCTGGAGAGGCGTATTGTTGAGTCTCAGAAGTAATTTTTCAGTTCTCTAAGCACTGCAAACAAAATTCAACCAACCTCTGCTGTTTTGAGTTCGGTAGCAGAAAATTTTACATTGACAGATAAACTGAAATAGTCTGTATTGCTAGACATTGGCAGGGGTAAATGAGAAAATATTGCATGCTTTTCCATGTGAATATAGTGAAATCACCATTTAAAGCAACATTTAATACCATTGCTTAGGTTTATGTGTTAGGAACAATATTCCATTTGTACTCAATCACTTGAGCCGAGTCTGTAAAGTTGCCTTTTATGGCTCATTTAAAAGCAATTTGTTACCACAGTTAAATCAGAGTCAGTATTTTGGTGTCTTTTGCCCCGCATCTAGATTTAAGTGTTTATACTGAGGAACATTACCTTTCACTGTATCACCCAAACTGCGTACAGTTCAGGACGTGACTCATTTAAAAGTCGTCAATCACTTTCTCCACAGAGGCAATTTTTATGTGGATATTCTTCCCAACCTAAGTGCTGTGAATAAATGTGCTTTCAAATTGAATACGTGACAATGAAAACTGAGAATATAACATCAGACCTGGCCGCGTGCTTTGGTTGTTTTCCAGGTGCAGACGTTTGGGTCCCATTTCTCCTTCATCATTCAGAGCAGCTGAGTAATGATGTTGAGTTGGCCCAGTAGCTGGTCTGGGCTGGTCTGGGCTGGCCTTGTGTGCTACGGCCCCTTTGCCTTACATAATCATTCACAACTGCGTCCAATGGGAATCAATCATCAAATGAACAACAGGCTATGGAGTCATTGCCATAGAGAGCAAGTAAGGGCATGTGGAAGGCAGCAAGTGATTGCTCAAAAGATCTTCAAGAAAGTATTTTGGGATTTCAGCAGGAAGCTGCCACAATGGAGTTTTTATTTTCTTTTTTACGAAATGTGATGTGTGGATGCTGCTCAGTTTGAGCTATTATCCTTCCCCCCCGGCCACAATTAAAACCACAAGTTTTGTGAAATGTGTTTTTCCTGTCGTTACTTCACTGATAATTGGCCTTCATTGTGTAGCTGTACTGCTGAGTCTGACACTAGAAAGCTGTTTTCACATCCATCTGCAGAAGGAAGACAGTTTCTCTGTGCATTTCTCACATCTGAGATGAACGCATGTATGTATGCACATGATTCTGTCAGGATTTTGTGAAGTGGTACCACATGCGACTTGCGTGATGAGATGTGAAAACTTGAAACCGCTGAAAATGGACTATTAAGTGAAATAGTGGATGTCATGTGTCCAATTGTAAGATTGAGGAACTTTTCAGAAGTCGAAGCAATTTTAAGAATAGTTTCATATGTTAAACAAATATTAAGATAATAAAATACTTTTGGTAGAAACAAAAAGAAGAGACAAATTATTACTCCAAGCAGAGGATGGGTGTGAGTTGATGCATTTGATGCATCACTGACAAATCGAATGAGTGATTAAATTCGGTTAAATGCTGTTAAATGTTCCTGTCACTGCTCACTCTCGCTGTTGGCTGCACTTCAAATGTACTTCAGCATGTCTCATTCACTAACATGAGTCACATTTTTGGAAATAAAAGTAATTTTACCGCTGACCCCCGTTTGATCACGGCAAACAGTCGCATAAAACTTAGAAAGCTCTTTAGAAACATATTACAGTAATATCTAACCAGCTGAGAACAAAAGAGTATGGCCTGAATGATTCTGTTTTGTTCTGAATTGTGTAATATAATAATCGCAGCTTGAGCGCTGCCTTAAAAGATTTAGTGCAAGCTTTCAGGTTGGTGGAAGCGTGTGATGTAGAATGTGTGGGATTTAGGGGGAGAAATAAGATATAACATTCATAATCACGTTGTTATGTATATATTTTATATTGTGGTTAACTTAGAATGAAGGAAGAGGTTCTCTTCCGTGGAGTTTGCCGTGTTGGTACGAAAGCCCAGAACAGATAAACCAAACACAGACGCCACAGAACGTTTTTCAGATTTTTTAGCTGCCATTGTAGGGGATTGTGTTAAACTGATTGCATAATGCTAAATTATACACACTGGACCTTTAAAACTAGTTTTACATGTGACATATTTTGTAAATAAATTGGTATGAATACATATCTATCCAGATGTTTTCAGTATGCTCTCAGGTTTATAAAAAGATCCACTATTATGTTATGTTTCAGTCTGTTTTTTTATAGTATACTGTCCTTATTTGTCACACTGGGAACTTTCTCCACAGCAGCATCCAGCACTGACATAAAAACAGCCTGTAGTCTGTCCGATAGAAGCTATGACTCAACACCAAACATCACATGTTGTCAATCTGTCTGTCAACACAAAACTCTACAACTACTTATTACATGCAGCACGATGCACAATTACTATTCACACTGCTCATAAGTGAAATGAATTCAAGTATAATATGTTTACATAAAAATGTTGATGATTGATGCCTTCATCGCTTAATGTAGTATTATTAAAAGGTAAACTAAACAGATTTAATTTCGACAAATCTTTCATTCACACTATATACACACTGATGTGAGTTCCGCCAAGTGAATGCACCGTGATGTCTCTCTGTGGTTTAATATTGAACAATAATGTTAATAAGTTAAAAGTAAAAGCTGTTTCAATGTATGTACTTTTAGCTGTATTTTGTGGTGGTGCTGCAAATTAAATCCTAAGGCAAAGATGATTGAAATGCATATTGCATATAATCCAATACGTTTTAGCTTTAGGATTTTCTTTACCAAAAAAAAAGAGCTCTTGACCCTAATTAACGAGTTTTAGTGACAAACAAACAAACTTTATTACACTGATGTTCATATTTTTCTATTTTGACTTTAACTTTATGTCTCTGTGAATGGACAGCTTTGAGCTAAATCACAGTCTCAGATTCATGAGCCAAAATATGTGCAAAAACAGCTTAAAAAACAGCTGGTGCAATTCAAAAGAATAATCACCAATACTACACAAGCTGCATGAGGGATATGTCAGGATGACTCATGAAAAACGCACACACATCTATATCTGTTATCGTGTTCAATGACCTTTCATTATCAGGTTTGTAGATAGATTAGATTGGATTCAGCTTTATTGCTATTACACATGTACAGGTACTGGTCAACGAAATGCAGTTTAGCATCTGACCAGACTTTCTAGTGAGTTAAAAAACAGTAGGAAAATATGAAATTTAAATAAATAATAATAATAATAAAAAAAAACTAGAGAAACACAACTGGTCAACTGTTACGTGCAGCATGCCTGCAATGCTTGCTTTGATTCAGGCTGCGTCACAGCCATCAACCATCCACAGGAAAAATGAGCTTGCACACTCTGTCAGTGCTTCTCTAAACACAGTCCTGGAAATACGAATGTGTCTGTCATCACAGCAGAGGTGGGGTGCGCAGGGTATTGGCCCAGAGCCACCTGGAACCTCACCTGATACTGACAGTTACATGGTGCAGTGATGAAAAGGTGAAGGTAGTGAGTTAAAGAGCAGTAGTACTGTATGTACATTATTCTGATGTATCCAGTAAGGTTGAACACAAGGAAAACACTGAATTTGAGTCAGGATTAGGCCAGAGGACTTTGGTTTAGGTTTGGATGAAGAAACTAGATTGTGGTTAAATGTGGATTGGTTAAGAAACACTCAAACTTTTCTTGGATGTCCCTGTGGAGGATAAAACACAATAAAGTTTCTTCTATGGTGGCCCAATGTGCATGAAAACTTGATAAAATGGCCTCTAGTCCATCACTATGGTATTATGTGCAATCAGTTGTATGTCAGTCATTACTAAAAGTGCAGTGCTTTTATCCAAATTTCCTGGAAATTGCAAAGCATGAGAAAGGGGTGGATAAGGAGATTGAGAAATGTGCTCTTGTTGCTGTCAGTATTATCACAGGAGATGTTGCTGAGGATCGGGTGTGGTTATAAGTTGACGCTGCTCTCCATGATTGCCAGGTCTGGATGTTCAGCGTGTGTCAGACATTTCAAACCAGCCTTCTGAAGAAGCCCCAAGAGCTGTCATCCTCATATCTCTGGCTTTTATTGCAACCCCAACACGAAGGGGATTAATTTTAAATTCCTTACCTTTAAACCACTCAACAAAACTGTCAAGAAGATGGGATGCTGGAAAAACCAAGTAAGAGGATAAGACACATAGGACAGAACAAGAGGAGGGTTGTGCATTATCGTGTGTGTGTGCATCTGTTCGGTGACGTCACTGGGGATGCCTGTTCGAATGGAGTGTGGCTGTCTGCAGACAGAATAATATTCCAGAAACGGCAGATCTGAAGGAGTTCGTGCTTTTTATTTCAGTCTTTTGGCTGTAAGTCCAGACTGATTGACCACACAAAGTGGCTTTAGTAATCCATCGTGATAAATGACCAGAAACCTCAAAAAGCTCACACACACTGACAGGGGATGGAGTATTAGAACAATGGATTGGTCTACTGTAATCTGGCTCCCATTCTGAAGGGAAAATATGTTAGTGTTGTTAAAGACAGACAATAAATAGTGACCAATTAGTGTTGAGAAAGAGCCAGAGGTTAAAACAGCCTCTGAGGTACTGTCAGAGCTTTGTGTGTGTGAGAGTGTAAAACTACACGTAGAGATTGGTTATTTATTTTAATTGGCATTTATTGACAACAAAAACAGAATAGTGCTGCAAGGTTAGGAAAAACTCTGCTCCCTTATTAGCAATGCTGTTGCAAGTTGTTTCAAGTTGAGTAAGAGGCTGAACTTACAGTGGATAAGATAAGGTGGCAGTTCCTCAGTCTGGTCTGTGTCAAGGAAAAAATCCAACATGTCATTCAGCACACTCCGTTGTTTGTAAGACAAGGCTGCTGTATATTGAATCTTAAATCTCATAATTATCATACTTGATGCTCTTAGCCCTACAGTACAGTGCGTTTATAACTGTTTAGTTGTGAGTCACTTATGTAACCAGTTTTTATTCTTTTTCCTGAGCTGTGTGGTTGGGTTCAAAAAACAAACTCAAGACAAAAAAGAAATTAAAGCCGCCTGTGTGAGACGCAGCATCGGTTTCATTGGCTATGAGTGAATGGACATAGACATGATTGTGGAATGGATCTTTCTTTGCTTTTCCTTGGCACATCTCTGTGTCACTGACTGGCAGCAAAACAATGGTCACACATTGGACCATGTGTGAGATAAACACTGACATGAATGAATGCACTGATGTCTACACACACACACACAATATTAAAGTAACTGAAAGTCACTGTGGAGCAAAAGATGGAGACGAAGCAGAGGTTTTCTCTCTCTTTACTCAATGTAAAAGATGAGGACTGAGTCTCAATTGTGTATTTGAGATTGTATTTGAGAGGCAGACCAGCACTGATCAATGCCTTGATGTAGCAAATTGTTCTTCAAATTAGCTTAACTTGAAGTCTGACATGCAAAAGACATGACATCAGTGTTATGTAAGATTAACTGAATAGCCTGAATACAGAAAAAACCCCAAGAGAAAACATGTAAAAGAGGAATAAAAATCCTGCATCGGTTTCTGTTTTTATTGGTATGCATTGTGTGGGAGGTGGTGTCTGGAAAATAATTTGGGAATGAATACATTGTCTGTGATTACAGGGGTGCTATAATACTTCGAGGAAGGAGTTGAGACTCCCTTTGAGATGGAGACACATATTTGGCTCAGGCTTGGGGCTGGAAAGTTAAAAGGCAGTGGACTGGTATCCAGACTATGATATACAGTATGGACAACTCTGGGATGAGAGGAACAGGTCTGAGTCTGGGTCCCGGGGATGTAATAACAGTTTAAACTGATCCTGAGTGGGATTTTAAGGTGGGCGAGTACAGAGCATACTCAAACTGGCTCTGTATGAAACTATTATACAACAATTCATCTCCAGTATTTGCAATCTGTGCTGATGAGGTGTTAGATGTAAACTGCACTTAGAAACTGCTTTTCGAACTATACAATATCAGATAGCCTATAGGTTCTTCACATACAATAAGGAAATTAGGCGCATAGATTGAAACGATACAAATGCCCACATAAACAAAAAAAATAACCATCTTGTTGTATGTGAAAACCTATTTTAAAAAGATTTCCCCTTTCACATCGGAAAATTCACACACATCCAACATCTGACTTTTGTCTTCAGTGGGAAAGAGTGCAATTGGCATTCATTCTCAGGTTAGATGACTTTGCAGTATGGGCTCCAGCATGACACCTGGACACGGTAATTATCTCCAACTGATCCATTTCACTTGGTCACTGCTTATATAAACTGAAATTTTTGAACAAATCATTTGTTTGTTTTAACTTTTTAACACTACAATCAAAAATATGGTTTTGCTGCATAGTGTGGGGTAAAGGTGGTTTCAGTGTGTGTGTTGTGGTGGTGTCATGAGTTGATTTCTCCATGCTTACATCATGCTGTGGCCTTAACCTTTTCACTGTTTATGGATATTTACAAAAGACTCTGTGTAAACGTCAAGCCGTAGAAAGTTACAGAGCTCTTTGAACTGGGTGTGACTAAACTATTCTCTGTCTTTTGCACCAGGTCTTCATACTTAATCACAGGCCTGTTACATGCAAAACACTTAAATTTAGATCTTCTAAACAGACCCGACCCTCTGGTGCCTAAAAAACACACTCATACACAACAAACATTTAAACTTGGGCTCAGTTAATGTGTTGTACCAATTCCTATGATGCAAAGAGTGCATTTCTGTGTGGTTTGTGTGGATGTTTATGGGTCTTCTCTAGAAAATAAAATACAATCAGTGCTTGCCCTCTCGCCTACATTGAACTCTGAGAGCTTAAACAGCTCATCAAAAGCCCATATTTAGAATATTTCGTATTGCTTATTAGATATGTAAGGACAATATCACAGAGATCTCCATCCTTCAACAGGGGAAACAGAGCTGAATGTGCAACAGTCAATCCATGCTGCTTCCTGCTGTGTGCAGTGCCTCATGTTAAGTTTATAGCTTGATCAGGTTTGGGAGCCAGAGTACTGTCGACTTTCAAATTGACCTTTGAGAATTTTCATTAAAGGATACAGTCAAGTGATTAAAGTGTTTCAACAAAGGGTAGTCTTACCAGTAAGAGCAAAAGTTGTTCTCATGCAGAATGACGCACGGCAGACATGCCCTTTCCTCTTCCTGTGTATGTTCATTGTTAGCCAGCTAGTGCCGGTCACACAGTTCAGTATTGTCTGCGGAGATTATTGTGCAGAATAACAACCCTGTGAAGGCCATTTGTCTGATCAACTTTCAAATTGTCAAGAACTGTTGTTTGATTTCAACCACATCCAGAATCATGTGTATGAATAAATGGTTACAGCTCTTGAACAAAGGTGTTAAACCATCGCTACAGATTTACCAAGTCTCAAATCATGTAATGTGGTAGTATTTTGTGCAGTTATTTTGTCATTGACATAACTTAATTACCTCTGCCAAAGAAAAAAAGGTTTGTCGGTTTGTGTGTCTGTATTAAAAATTAGTTGCCTGATTTTCATGAAACTTGACGCAAGGGTGTAGCATGGGCCAAGAAAGAACCTATTACATTTTAGAACAGATCCAAATCGCTGGGGATCCCTGGAGGAATCTGAAATGGTCTTTTGATTGATGTGATATGTAATTTCCCAATTATGTTCTGAGCCTGCCCAATGGTTGCCCAGTCAGTTGTCAAATGGATGTGCCAACATGAGGTTTAAACACAAGTTATTGACTTATAGCCTGTGGCAACTCATATCCACACTATTCTTTCATCGTTGCTTAGCACTCTCACTCAAGTAATAGATCAGGACAACCAGTTCATAGCTAACAACTTGAGTTCTGCTAGATGAACTACTGTCCAACTTGCCTCTTGGAAAAATGAAGAGCATTCCTGATTACAAGAATCCGAAATAAGAATTTACTAGATTTCACTCATTAATCATCCCAAACATCAAACCCATCATCATAACTATGTATGTGCATGTATGCATGTACCATAAATGCCCTGTCCTACGGTGACATTCTCCATGTCCAGAATGGAAGACAGATTGAGCTTTACTGATGGGAAAATAAGCAGTCTTCACACTTGTGTGCAGCTTTGCATTTGTGAGCACATGTGCAGAGGCCACATAAGGGGCCCAGTGATGATGATGCCGAAACAGAATGAAATCATAAACCTTGAGGAGTTTTTGATCTGCCCCAGATGACTGAACTGACTCCACTGTGTATATAGTAAACCAAAAGTCAATGTTATTAAAAGCTGCTAAGCTGACAACTGAGTGGTGTTATGCATTTATAGTTAATGCTAATACTGTTCATACTTTGAGTTGTTTTTTTTCCTTTTCTGTGGATATCTGAAGCTGAAATACATTTTAGAGTCATCAGTCAAATATGCTGCATGTTTCAGAAACACAGATATGGCTTTGTATTTGCTCTATAGACTGTAGGTGATGCAACTGGCTCCATGACTGAGTGGGGTCTTTATATAAACAGCCCAAAAGGCCATACTGTTTACAGTTGTTTATGTAAAGTACTTTATGGGGAATTGCACTGTAGAATGTTGATGAACGGGAAATCTGAGATGCTGATGCATTTGTAAAAGTACATAAATGGACTTTGCAAAGTTATTTGGACACATCTGTTTGTTACATTAGTGGTGAATGTGAATGTGAGTTTCCTTTGTTTTCTTTAATCCATTCATACATTTTCTAATAAAATTATCTGTTTGGGATAATAATAAATAACAAATAATAAATTAGGTTTTGTGTTACCTGGTGAGACATACTGGAAATAAATGAGGATCAGTCCAAAGACTGTATAAACAGTGCATGGAACATATGGGTCTGAAATGTGAAGCAAATGGAGAAATGCCTTAAAACTAATTTAATGACCAGCAGGGGCGATTCCATTTGCTGAGTGTCTGATTTTACACAAGCATATGAGAAAAAAACCCTGCTTTTTATTTGCTTTCAAGTCCTCTTCAACACAACACCATGTGCATTTTGAAAATTACAGTCCCATTTATAGTAAAGTAGATAGAAGATAGTAATAGGGCATGCTGTAAGGCATGGCTACACCTTGTGATTGTGACCAATAAGCTACCATGGTGTCTGCTAGATCTCAGCCAGAGCCAATCAGAGAGTGGCATAGCATTCCGTATCCTTCCCAGCTCCATCATCTCAACCAAATATGGCCACTTCTGCCTCATGAAATTAGTATATAGGCATATATAACCAAACTCAGGGCTTCCAAATAGTAGTCTACATACTGTGTCAATGGGTGACTTCATGGAGAGTGCACACTAGAATCAGCCATCATGTGACCATTTAGTTGTGCTTATTTGTTTTTTCTCCAAGTTATCATTATGTAGTAGCTGTGAGAATGAACTGTTTGGGAATCCCTTGCTGGCAGTGCCTGTAGAAAAAAACTTTTAAATGATGATCAAACTTACCTAATAATGTCCACAATGTCTACATTTGCCTGTTGTGCTGTGTGTTGTCCCCTGAAATTGATTTCTGACAACTCAGCTTTCTATTGCCAATGTTTTTGAAAGATACATTTCTTGCACCCTCAACTCCCTTAAATGGACCAATTTTTCATTTTGATATGAACTTAATCTAAATTGTCCTTTTATGTATACAGCGACAGATCTCATTGTGATATTATGGTGAACAGGGGTGATCTCATGTGACTTCATCTAAGTTGACCGGCAAGATGTAACTGAAATAAGCACCTAAAACAATCAAAGACATTTGGTTATGACCAAGCCTGTAATCAGTCTTATGTTTTGTCTCCAAGAGCATATCTGTCCTTTAATTCAGCCTGTGTATAGGAAGCTGGGAAAATTAAAGGTCACCTTGCTTGCATGTGTATTTGTATGGGTACATATGACAAACAAACTAAGGCCTCTTGTAAGAGTAACCAATGTCAAGCCCACCTCCTGAAGAGAGTTTTTGTTCACAACAGACAAAGAATTTGACATCTTTCCTGTGAAACTATCCATCACTAAGACCCTGAGACTGCCTGTAGTAGGACGTGCAGTATGTTTTTCGAACAGGTTGGCACATGAGAGACATCAGGGTGTATCTTGCATTTGTGTTTGTTTTTTAAGGTTTTCATCTGTCAGCTGTAGGATCCTGCCATAACACACTGAGATCATCATCATCATCATCATCTCCACCCCAGGGAAACTTTAACGGCTCTACTCCAAACACACACACACACACACCGAATGTCACCATAATGGGAGAGTCATTTGGCAAGTGTATACCTGCTCCCTCTCCATCTGGAAGTGGAAAAAAAAGTGAATGGAGGAATGTGTGAGAGCTTGTTCAACAGAGGTGACACTGAGGTTCCACTTGTCTGACTAGATTGATGTGTCCATAAAGGGCTCTTTAAAGTGATTTTCCAATGTTGTGCTCACTCAGAAAAACACAAACGACAACAGTTTGTCATTTTGATTTTTTTTTTTCAGTTTTTTTCAGTTTTCAGAATCGAGGTGACCGAGTCAATGAATAAACAACCTGCAGGCGAGAAACTTCTCCTCATTCATTTGTCCATCTGCTCGTATAATCTGAATGCTCTGAGCGGTTTGAAGCTGATTCTCATTCATCATGTGTGGTGCCGCAGAGACCTCTCACAGATGCATGACTCAGACATCCCTGGGTTTCCACATGGTCATTATCCTGTCCAGAGTCCCGCTGACAAATGAAAATGGCTTGTGCAGACTGTAACAACAAAAAAATTCCCATCTGATACCATAATGGCAACTTTTATTCATTCTGACTTAAGCTGTTATATAACATGTATGACATGGCATACTGCTACAGGCATGGCTGAGTGAGTTTGTGCTTTAACGCTATTTTGATTGTTTACATTCCAATGTTAATCATTTTGAAGTAGTTACTTTATGCAAATTATTTAACAACTGATGAGAAAAGTCTATCAGACCTGCTGTGTGACAGATTATGGTCTGATGTATAGGGTGTGCTTGCCTTTCTTGATATAGCTGGGGAGAAAATCAGCTAGCAAAATAAAGGAAACACCTGGAAAAATAAGGAACAAAAACTATAAATGCTGATGGGGCGCAGTTTCCTGTAATGTCTAGGCCTACTCAGTGCCCTAGGAGGTAAGTTAAACATCAGTGTACACAATATGATTCCGAGCTATCATTTTTATTGTTACAAAGCATGTTATTTGTAATGACAGAGTCGTGGATTGGTCTGCATGTATGTTCACGTTTAAACATCCTATGCAGGAGTTTCTCTGGGCCCAATAAACGACTTTTTCAATCAGCTCAAGTAATGCTTTATGGCGTGATAATCTAAGAAAATCTAAGGCTATTTATTTACTGTTTTTCCGTGTAGAAAGCGATGGATTTTTAACCAAACTGACACCAGATGCTTCTCAATTAAATGTTCCCTCATTGAAACTCTTTGAAACTCACTTCTGGTCAAATACCTTGGTGTATAAGAAACATTTTTTATAATAATCTTACTTATTGGTCTTTCCCCTTCCATTCTAACTGAAGTGATTCTGAGTTCATCACAGTGAAAATAAAGCTAAGCCTACTGCAGTTTGCATGATGTATCAACTAGTCCGTGTACTTTAATCATCAACAGCTTGAGATGTGCTTCCTCCTCACTTGAGTATTCATTTTCAACAGGCATGTACAGTGTAGGCATATATACAGTGTCACAGCCTCTAAAAGGAGGTTTCCTTGTCTACATGAATGAAAACAGCACATCAGAAGCACAAAAGCAAAAGCTGCAGTTCAGCGTTTACAGTGGATTCATTCAGCCACATTTTGATGAATAATTTTCCCTGTACCTACTTGGGTGCACCTTAGGTTAATTGGCTACTCAACATTGTCCCTAGGTGTGAGTATGAGAATGTGTGGTAGTCTGTGTGTCGGCCCTGCGATTGGCTGGCGACAAGTCCAGGTTGTACCCCGCCTCTCGCCTGTAGTCAGCTGGGATAGACTTCTGTCCCCCTGCGGGGTATTAAAGCAGTATAGAAAATGAATGAATAAATGAATAATTTTAAATAATGTTTAAGTTATTTTCCTTTCAAAAATATCAACCATTTCATGGTTCCAGCTTTCAAATATGAGGATTTCCTGCTTTGCATGAAATTATCATAAACTGAATCAATAGTTTGATAAAAGAACAACTGTCAGTTTAATCCATAACTATTAGTTGCATCTCTATAAAAGTTTGTTAAAGTTTGTTACCAACGATAAATGCAAAATGCAGTTTACACATTAAAGTAAAGGTATCAATGATATAAATATGTTACACTTTAACAGAGACCGAGGGAAGTGCTTTTGATACTTTAAGAACCTTTCCTGATACATACATACTTTTACTGATACATGAAGTAATATTTCCAGTGTTACTTGTATACTTGCATGAATATGTCTTATTCATATTTTACTTATTTAAAGGATCTGAATACCACCTCCACTACTGATATGAAAGTACACGTCTCTGGTCAACTGAGTTCATGTCTGTGACCTGCAGCCCACATTGAACTAACCATGACATTTGTAGTAAACAAGCCTCTGGTCAGCAACCTGAAGGAAATAACTGCATTATGTGCCAAAAACATGAAACCTTTACTACTTTACTTTAACTCTACAGATATTCATTTGATTTATTTTAACAGGAGATGCATGAAACATGGTGGACTAACTTAATATTACATAACCAATGCTACTGATCTTGTGAAAGAGGACACAGGTCCTTCTAATTGAGGCATTGTTCTTGCTTGGCAGAGAGAAACATATTCATAAAACTGTGTTGCACTGTTACGGATATTGTTAGCAGTACATTACAAAATGAGGTAGTAAGTCGATATGATGACATGATACTGAAGAGATAATCAGTTTGTTTATTATTTGTAAAACATTAATGAAAGCGATGAAGCTTCATGAGACACAGACGTGTCACACGTGACTTATTTACCTGTAAAAGGACCAATCGTCTCTGAGACCGGAGTTTAAACTCAAATATGTAAGAAATCATTTTGATGACCCGTCAGTCTGTGGGCAAATAGGATTACTGTTGCCACTCCTGAGAATGGGTAAGTAAATTTCATTTTCAACACGATCATGCTGTTGAAGGTATCACACTATTTCGCTGTTTTTTGTGTCAGTGTGTAAAACTTCCTACTGGTTAAAGTATAAAAAGAAATACAAACACCAGAATCAGAATCAGAATGATTTATCCCCAAAGGAAAATTCCTCTTTCTTACAGACATTGCAATTTGCAATTTTCCCAACCAAGAAAATGAAAATGAAAAGACAGTAACAAATAGAAAAAAAAATATAAAATAAAATATGAAATAAAATATAAAACATCAGATATTTACACACACACACACACGCATAAATATACATTTATATATTTCCAGGGAAATGTAAACAGACACATTTGTTTTGCCAACTCTTTCTTCACATTATTTCACCTGATACAATCCATGAACATGTCATTTCTCATTGATGATGTGCTGAAAATGAGGGCTCTCATTTTATCATCTCTCTGATATATTTTAGGAACTACTCCAATGTATCATGTGTGTGGAATATTTGCGTTCCTCAGTGTATCTCTGATTTCCATCACACCACCTTGCGATGGAGGAAACATTCTGGTTTTCCCAGTCGATGGCAGCCACTGGATCAATATGAAGATCCTCCTGGAAGAACTTCATGCCAAGGGACACAACATCACTGTGATCAGGGCCACCAACAGCTGGTACATCCCAGAAAAGTCTCCTCTCTACACATCTATTAACCTTGAAATGGATCAGAGTATGGAGAACTTTCTTGATGTATTCTTGCAGGATCAAATAAAAGTAAGTAATTCTGGATTATGTCCAGACCTCATGTGGGTCATTTAGTCATTCACATATCAAGATAATCACTTTTTCACCTGAATCTTTAAATGATTTTTCCAGGCACAGAGAGAGGGGGCTTCAGCACTTACTTTCATCAAACTCATCAAGAATTTCCTTTCAATGATTTTTGAGGCCCATGCAATGTGGTCTGATGCCCTTGTTCAAATATTGGAGGATGAAAAGATGATAAAAAGCTTAATGGATTCCAAATATGATCTTGTTCTCACTGACCCAGCCATGGCACCAGGGATTATACTAGCCAAGTATCTGAAACTGCCCTTGGTGCTCAATGTTCGCTGGATCACCAGTGGAGACGGCCACTTTGTGATAGCTCCCTCACCACTCTCTTACATCCCAGTGCCAGGATCGGGCTTGACGGACAAAATGGATTTCATCCAGAGGATCAAGAATATGTTTTTCTACAGCATCATAGTGTTCCAGCAGCAATTCATGGTTGGGCCAAGCTATGATGTCCTCTGTGACAAATATATTGAGGGTGGATGTGACATCATCTCTCTTCTTCAGGAAGCCGACATTTGGCTGTTCAGGTCAGATTTTGTGTTTGATTTCCCGCGGCCCACAATGCCAAATGTCATCTACATAGGAGGGTTCCAGTGCAAACCAGCACAACCTCTGCCAGCAGACCTGGAGGAGTTTGTACAGAGTTCTGGGGACCACGGAGTGATCATCATGACCTTGGGAACTTTGGTTAATGCTCTACCGATAGAGATTGCAGATGAAATTGCCAGCGTCTTTGCTAAGTTGCCTCAGAAGGTAACACCTGCTCCCTGATGCACTTTTGCAGTGACATAAACCACCAGTTGCCAATTACTTGTTTGACATAGAGATTTTCAGAGCTATTCAAATAGCAATGCATCTGTCTTATATGTTCATCAGTATTAGTATTACATAATTTACAGCTGTGTGGTAGTTGTTGGTAGCAACGTTTCATAATTTATTTAGATATTATATATCTGGTGGTGTACAGGTATACAACAAAGTCTTCATGATTCTTTTCATATTCTACTCAGGTGATATGGAGGCACAAAGGGGAACGTCCATCTACTTTGGGCAACAACACCCTGATAGTGGACTGGATGCCACAGAAGGACCTCCTGGGCCACCCACAGACCAAAGTCTTTGTAGCTCATGGTGGAACCAATGGAGTCCAAGAGGCCATTTACCACGGGGTCCCTGTGCTCGGAATACCCTTGTTCTTTGACCAGTATGACAACCTTCTCCGTCTGCAGGAGAGAGGAGCTGGGAAGATCATTCAGCTGGGTGATGTTAATAGCCACAGTTTTGAGCAAGGTATCAAAGATGTACTCCATCAAGACAGCTACAGAGAGAACATGCAAAGACTGTCACGTTTGCACAGAGATCAGCCAATGGCACCCATGGATCAGGGTATCTTCTGGGTGGAATATGTAATGCGTCACAAAGGTGCTCCGCATCTGCGTACAGAGTCATATAAGATGCCCTGGTACTCGTACTACTGTTTAGATGTACTTCTGGTATTACTGACTGCGGTGACTGTACTGCTGATTTCTACTTTAGCCATTTTCAGGTTCCTTTGCTGCAGAAGTAGAAGAAAGATCAAAACCAAACAACACTAATTAAGGTCAAATTTGTTGAGAAATGTAATTGACTGTGTATAAAGCTGGATGACACAAGACCTTCCCAAAAGTGAAGCCAAGGCATGTTGATCGCCTCCTGTTGGTTGGATCCAGTACAGGTCACAACTCAATTTCCCTCCATGTTAGCTGATAGGATTTGGGTCACACTAAAACTCAAAGTAAGCAACAAATACATTTTCCCAAAGAGGATTTGTGTCATTTTATGTAACATGTTGAAATGTTCACTTTGCTGATCAGTTTGGTTTTGATTAGTTATTTGCTGCAATAAAAAGGAGGGGAAACAACATGATTGGCTCAGCTGCGTGTATGCGGTGATTATTACTGTGCAGTCTCTGGCTTAATACCTTGCTTTATAAGAAACATTTTCCATAATAATCAGTGCCTTATTGATCATCCTCTTTCAGTCACATTGAAGTGATTATTTATTTCATGACATAAATGTCCTTTGTAATATATAGAGCCTTTAAAATATGATGCATTGCAGAAGATTTACCACCCAACAGTATTAAAACCTACTTATGTACAAAACTATTAGCAAAATGATCACGTAACTAATTTGTTGTATATGTGTGTCATTTGTAGCTATTTTGCTAAGTAATTCTAAATAATGTTTGTATTCCATTCAACAATTTCAGAAATTTCAAGGTTCCAGCTTCAAAATATGAGAATTTCCTGCTTTATCTGAAGTTACGGTAAACTGAATCAATAGCTGGATGAAAGAACAATTCTCAATTTAATCCATAATAAAAACAATCATTAGTTACAACCTTATATAATATTGTTAAAAAATTAACTTCACCTTGCCCAGCTATAACAGTAAAATGCAGTTTACACATTAATGCATCAGTTTCAATGGTATAAATACACAACGCCATAACAGAGATGGGGGGATTATTTTGATACTTTAAGAACATTTCCTGACACTTACACATGTTTACTTATACATTAAGTAATTTCTTCAGTGTAATGACTCTTACTTGTATGTATGTACATGTGTGGCATATTGGTACTTTTACTTATTTAAAGGATCAGAATACCACCTTCACTACTGACATGAGAGTAAATGCCTCCGGTCATCTGAGTTCAGTCCTGTGACCTGCAGCCCACATTCAACTTTGTGTGACATATGTAACAAACCACCAGGTCAGCCCGTGAAGAAAATAACTGCATTATGTGGCAAAAGCATGAAGACTTATACATATTGTACTCAGGGAACCCTTTCTACAGGTATTCATTTGTATTATTTTAACACAATATGCATGAAACTTAGTGGACTAAATCATGCAGATTAATATTGCATAACCAATGCTACTGATCTTGTGAAAGAGGACACAGGTCCTTCTAATCGAGGTATTGTTCTTGCTTGGCAGAGAGAAACATTCACAAAACTGCGCTGCACAGGATACTCTTAATAGTTTAACAACATTATAAAGTGAGAGAGTAAAACTCTATGATGAAATGACAAGGAAGAGATAATCAGTTTGTTTATTCTTTGTATAACATGAATGACAGCGACAAAGCGTCATAAGACACACGTGTCAGATGTGAGTTATTTACATGTGAAAGGAGCAATCACCTCTGAGAGTGGAGTTTGAACTCAAATATGTAAGGAATCGTTTAGTTGAGCTGACAGTCTGTGGGAAAGTGGGATTACTGTTGCCACTCCTGAGAATGGGTAAGTAAATTTCAGGAACACGATCATGCTGTTGCTGGTATCATGTTGTATTTTCTTAGCAGTGTACAACGTTTCCTACTGGTTAAAGTATCAAAAAGATGCAGATATGTGTTTTTTTTTAAACAGCCAGAACTATTTCTTCACATTGTTTTCACCTGATAGAAACCATAAAGTGTTGAACTCATTTCTTCCTAATAATGTGCTGAAAATGAGGGCTCTCATTTTATCATCTCTCTGATATATTTTAGGAACTACTCCACTGTATCATGTGTGTGGAATATTTGCGTTCCTCAGTGTATCTCTGATTTCCATCACACCACCTTGCGATGGAGGAAACATTCTGGTTTTCCCAGTCGATGGCAGCCACTGGATCAATATGAAGATCCTCCTGGAAGAACTTCATGCCAAGGGACACAACATCACTGTGATCAGGGCTGTCAACAGCTGGTACATCCCAGAAAAGTCTCCTCTCTACACATCTATTAACCTTGAAATGGAACAGAGTATAGAGAGCTTTCTTGATGTATTCTTGCAGGATCAAATAAAAGTAAGTAATTCTGGATTATGTCCAGACCTCATGTGGGACATTTCGTCATACACATATCAAGATAATCACTTTTTCACCCCAATTTTTCAATGAATTTTCCAGGCACAGAGAGAAGGGGCTTCAGCACTTACTTTCATCAAACTCATCAAGAATTTCCTTTCAATGATTTTTGAGGTCCATGCAATGTGGTCTGATGCCCTTGTTCAAATATTGGAGGATGAAAAGATGATAAAAAGCTTAATGGATTCCAAATATGATCTTGTTCTCACTGACCCTGCCATTGCTCAAGGGGTAATACTTGCCAAGTATCTGAAACTGCCCTTGGTGCTCAATGTTCGCTGGATCACCAGTGGAGACGGCCACTTTGTGATAGCTCCCTCACCACTCTCTTACATCCCAGTGCCAGGATCAGGCTTGACGGACAAAATGGATTTCATCCAGAGGATCAAGAACATGTTTTTCTACAGCATCATAGTGTTCCAGCAGCAATTCATAGTTGGACCAAGCTATTATGTCCTCTGTGACAAATATATTGAGGGTGGATGTGACATCATCTCTCTTCTTCAGGAAGCCGACATTTGGCTGTTCAGGTCAGATTTTGTGTTTGATTTCCCGCGGCCCACAATGCCAAATGTCATCTACATAGGAGGGTTCCAGTGCAAACCAGCACAACCTCTGCCAGCAGACCTGGAGGAGTTTGTACAGAGTTCTGGGGACCACGGAGTGATCATCATGACCTTGGGAACTTTGGTTAATGCTCTACCGATAGAGATTGCAGATGAAATTGCCAGCGTCTTTGCTAAGTTGCCTCAGAAGGTAACACCTGCTCATTGATTCACTTTTGCAGTGACATAAACCACCAGTTGCCAATTACTTGTTTGACATAGAGATTTTCAGAGCTATTCAAATAGCAATGCATCTATCTTATATGTTCATCAGTGTTAGTTTTACATAATTTACAGCTGTGTGGTAGTTGTTGGTAGCAACGTTTCATAATTTATTTAGATATTATATATCTGGTGGTGTACAGGTATACAACAAAGTCTTCATGATTCTTTTCATATTCTACTCAGGTGATATGGAGGCACAAAGGGGAACGTCCATCTACTTTGGGCAACAACACCCTGATAGTGGACTGGATGCCACAGAAGGACCTCCTGGGCCACCCACAGACCAAAGTCTTTGTAGCTCATGGTGGAACCAATGGAGTCCAAGAGGCCATTTACCACGGGGTCCCTGTGCTCGGAATACCCTTGTTCTTTGACCAGTATGACAACCTTCTCCGTCTGCAGGAGAGAGGAGCTGGGAAGATCATTCAGCTGGGTGATGTTAATAGCCACAGTTTTGAGCAAGGTATCAAAGATGTACTCCATCAAGACAGCTACAGAGAGAACATGCAAAGACTGTCACGTTTGCACAGAGATCAGCCAATGGCACCCATGGATCAGGGTATCTTCTGGGTGGAATATGTAATGCGTCACAAAGGTGCTCCGCATCTGCGTACAGAGTCATATAAGATGCCCTGGTACTCGTACTACTGTTTAGATGTACTTCTGGTATTACTGACTGCGGTGACTGTACTGCTGATTTCTACTTTATCCATTTTCAGGTTCCTTTGCTGCAGACGTAGAAGAAAGATCAAAACCAAACAACACTAATTAAGGTCAAATTTGTTGAGAAATGTAATTGACTGTGTATAAAGCTGGATGACACAAGACCTTCCCAAAAGTGAAGCCAAGGCATGTTGATCGCCTCCTGTTGGTTGGATCCAGTACAGGTCACAACTCAATTTCCCTCCATGTTAGCAGATAGGATTTGGGCCACACTAAAACTCAAAGTAAGCAACAAATACATTTTCCCAACGAGGATTTGTGTCATTTTATGTAACATGTTGAAATGTTCACTTTGCTGATCAGTTTGGTTTTGATTAGCTATTTGCTGCAATAAAAAGGAGGTGAAACAACATGATTGGCTCAGCTGCGTGTATGCGGTGATTATTACTGTGCAGTCTCTGGCTTAATACCTTGCTTTATAAGAAACATTTTCCATAATAATCAGTGACTTATTGATGATCCTCTTTCAGTCAAACTAAAGTGATTATTTATTTCATGACATAAATGTCCTTTGTAATATATAGAGCCTTTAAAATATGATGCATTGCAGAAGATTTACCACCCAACAGTATTAAAACCTACTTATGTACAAAACTATTAGCAAAATGATCACGTAACTAATTTGTTGTATATGTGTGTCATTTGTAGCTATTTTGCTAAGTAATTCTGAATAATGTTTATATTCCATTCAACAATTTCAGAAATTTCAAGGTTCCAGCTTCAAAATATGAGAATTTCCTGCTTTATCTGAAGTTACCGTAAACTGAATCAATAGCTGGATGAAAGAACAATTCTCAATTTTATCCATAACAAAAACAATCATTAGTTATAACCTTATATAATATTGTTAAAAAATTAACTTCACCTTGCCCAGCTATAACAGTAAAATGCAGTTTACACATTAATGCATCAGTTTCAATGGTATAAATACACAACACCAGAACAGAGATGGGGGGATTATTTTGATACTTTAAGAACATTTCCTGACACTTACACATGTTTACTTATACATTAAGTAATATCTTCAGTGTAATGACTCTTACTTGTATGTATGTACATGTGTGGCATATTGGTACTTTTACTTATTTAAAGGATCAGAATACCACCTTCACTACTGACATGAGAGTAAATGCCTCCGGTCATCTGAGTTCAGTCCTGTGACCTGCAGCCTACATTCAACTTGGTGTGACATATGTAACAAACCACCAGGTCAGCCCGTGAAGAAAATAACTGCATTATGTGGCAAAAGCATGAAGACTTATACATATTGTACTCAGGGAACCATTTCTACAGGTATTCATTTGTATTATTTTAACACCATATGCATGAAACTTAGTGGACTAAATCATGCAGATTAATATTGCATAACCAATGCTACTGATCTTGTGAAAGAGGACACAGGTCCTTCTAATCGAGGTATTGTTCTTGCTTGGCAGAGAGAAACATTCACAAAACTGCGCTGCACAGGATACTCTTAATAGTTTAACAACATTATAAAATGAGAGAGTAAAACTCTATGATGAAATGACAAGGAAGAGATAATCAGTTTGTTTATTCTTTGTATAACATGAATGACAGCGACAAAGCGTCATAAGACACACGTGTCAGATGTGAGTTATTTACATGTGAAAGGAGCAATCACCTCTGAGAGTGGAGTTTGAACTCAAATATGTAAGGAATCGTTTAGTTGAGCTGACAGTCTGTGGGCAAGTTGGATTACTGTTGCCACTCCTGAGAATGGGTAAGTAAATTTCAGGAACACGATCATGCTGTTGCCGGTATCATGTTGTATTTTCTTAGCAGTGTACAACGTTTCCTACTGGTTAAAGTATCAGTAAGATGCATGCTTTTTTTTTAAACAGCCAGAACTCTTTCTTCACATTGTTTTCACCTGATACTGTTGAACACCAACTGACTAACATGCACTTTAGTTACTTCAGTACAGGCACTGATTTCTGCTCATGTCATTATCCACCTGCTGTTCATTTGCACTGTTTACCTCACCTACTTGCACTATACTTCCACCCAGCACTACCTCACTTTTGAACTACCTCCAGAACCATATTTATTTTACTTATTTTATTTTGTTTTACCTTATTCTATTTTATTTTACTTTATTCTACTATTATATGTTACTTGTTACGTTCTATGTATGCACCAATCACCAAGACAAATTCCTAGTAATGTGAAACCTCTTCACTTACAATGGCAATAAAGTCAATTCTGATTCTGATTCTGATTCTGATTCTGATACAAACCATAAAGTGTTGAACTAATTTCCTCTTAATGATATGTTGAAAACAAGGGCTCTCATTTTATCATCTCTCTGATATATTTTAGGAACTACTCCACTGTATCGTGTGTGTGGAATATTTGCATTCCTCAGTGTATCTCTGATTTCCATCACACCACCTTGCGATGGAGGAAACATTCTGGTTTTCCCAGTCGATGGCAGCCACTGGATCAATATGAAGATCCTCCTGGAAGAACTTCATGCCAAGGGACACAACATCACTGTGATCAGGGCCTCCAACAGCTGGTACATCCCAGAAAAGTCTCCTCTCTACACATCTATTAACCTTGAAATGGATCAGAGTATGGAGAACTTTTTTGATGTATTCTTGCAGGATCAAATAAAAGTAAGTAATTCTGAATTATGTTCAGACCTCACGTGGGTCATTTAGTCATTCACATATCAAGATAATCACTTTTTCACCTGAATCTTTTAATGATTTTTCCAGGCACAGAGAGAGGGGGCTTCAGCACTTACTTTCATCAAACTCATCAAGAATTTCCTTTCAATGATTTTTGAGGCCCATGCAGTGTGGTCTGATGCCCTTGTTCAAATATTGGAGGATGAAAAGATGATAAAAAGCTTAATGGATTCCAAATATGATCTTGTTCTCACTGACCCAGCCATGGCACCAGGGATTATACTAGCCAAGTATCTGAAACTGCCCTTGGTGCTCAATGTTCGCTGGATCACCAGTGGAGACGGCCACTTTGTGATAGCTCCCTCACCACTCTCTTACATCCCAGTGCCAGGATCAGGCTTGACGGACAAAATGGATTTCATCCAGAGGATCAAGAATATGTTTTTCTACAGCATCATAGTGTTCCAGCAGCAATTCATAGTTGGACCAAGCTATGATGTCCTCTGTGACAAATATATTGAGGGTGGATGTGACATCATCTCTCTTCTTCAGGAAGCCGACATTTGGCTGTTCAGGTCAGATTTTGTGTTTGATTTCCCACGGCCCACAATGCCAAATGTCATCTACATAGGAGGGTTCCAGTGCAAACCAGCACAACCTCTGCCAGCAGACCTGGAGGAGTTTGTACAGAGTTCTGGGGACCACGGAGTGATCATCATGACCTTGGGAACTTTGGTTAATGCTCTACCGATAGAGATTGCAGATGAAATTGCCAGCGTCTTTGCTAAGTTGCCTCAGAAGGTAACACCTGCTCACTGATTCACTTTTGCAGTGACATAAATCACCAGTTGCCAATTACTTGTTTGACATAGAGATTCTCAGAGCTATTCAAATAGCAATGCATCTATCTTATATGTTCATCAGTGTTAGTTTTACATAATTTACAGCTGTGTGGTAGTTGTTGGTAGCAACGTTTCATAATTTATTTAGATATTATATATCTGGTGGTGTACAGGTATACAACAAAGTCTTCATGATTCTTTTCATATTCTACTCAGGTGATATGGAGGCACAAAGGGGAACGTCCATCTACTTTGGGCAACAACACCCTGATAGTGGACTGGATGCCACAGAAGGACCTCCTGGGCCACCCACAGACCAAAGTCTTTGTAGCTCATGGTGGAACCAATGGAGTCCAAGAGGCCATTTACCACGGGGTCCCTGTGCTCGGAATACCCTTGTTCTTTGACCAGTATGACAACCTTCTCCGTCTGCAGGAGAGAGGAGCTGGGAAGATCATTCAGCTGGGTGATGTTAATAGCCACAGTTTTGAGCAAGGTATCAAAGATGTACTCCATCAAGACAGCTACAGAGAGAACATGCAAAGACTGTCACGTTTGCACAGAGATCAGCCAATGGCACCCATGGATCAGGGTATCTTCTGGGTGGAATATGTAATGCGTCACAAAGGTGCTCCGCATCTGCGTACAGAGTCATATAAGATGCCCTGGTACTCGTACTACTGTTTAGATGTACTTCTGGTAATACTGACTGTGGTGACTGTACTGCTGCTTTCTACTTTATCCATTTTCAGGTTCCTTTGCTGCAGACGTAGAAGAAAGATCAAAACCAAACAACACTAATTAAGGTCAAATTTGTTGAGAAATGTAATTGACTGTGTATAAAGCTGGATGACACAAGACCTTCCCAAAAGTGAAGCCAAGGCATGTTGATCGCCTCCTGTTGGTGGGATCCATTACAGGTCACAACTCAATTTCCCTCCATGTTAGCTGATAGGATTTGGGTCACACTAAAACTCAAAGTAAGCAACAAATACATTTTCCCAAAGAGGATTTGTGTCATTTTATGTAACATGTTGAAATGTTCACTTTGCTGATTAGTTTGGTTTTGATTAGTTATTTGCTGCAATAAAAAGGAGGTGAAACAACATGATTGGCTCAGCTGCGTGTATGCGGTGATTATTACTGTGCAGTCTCTGGCTAAATACCTTGCTTTATAAGAAACATTTTCCATAATAATCAGTGACTTATTGATCATCCTCTTTCAGTCACATTGAAGTGATTATTTATTTCATGACATAAATGTCCTTTGTAATATATAGAGCCTTTAAAATATGATGCATTGCAGAAGATTTACCACCCAACAGTATTAAAACCTACTTATGTACAAAACTATTAGCAAAATGACCACGTAACTAATTTGTTGTATATGTGTGTCATTTGTAGCTATTTTGCTAAGTAATTCTGAATAATGTTTATATTCCATTCAACAATTTCAGAAATTTCAAGGTTCCAGCTTCAAAATATGAGAATTTCCTGCTTTATCTGAAGTTACCGTAAACTGAATCAATAGCTGGATGAAAGAACAATTCTCAATTTTATCCATAACAAAAACAATCATTAGTTATAACCTTATATAATATTGTTAAAAAATTAACTTCACCTTGCCCAGCTATAACAGTAAAATGCAGTTTACACATTAATGCATCAGTTTCAATGGTATTAATACACAACACCAGAACAGAGATGGGGGGATTATTTTGATACTTTAAGAACATTTCCTGACACTTACACATGTTTACTTATACATTAAGTAATATCTTCAGTGTAATGACTCTTACTTGTATGTATGTACATGTGTGGCATATTGGTACTTTTACTTATTTAAAGGATCAGAATACCACCTTCACTACTGACATGAGAGTAAATGCCTCCGGTCATCTGAGTTCAGTCCTGTGACCTGCAGCCTACATTCAACTTGGTGTGACATATGTAACAAACCACCAGGTCAGCCCGTGAAGAAAATAACTGCATTATGTGGCAAAAGCATGAAGACTTATACATATTGTACTCAGGGAACCATTTCTACAGGTATTCATTTGTATTATTTTAACACCATATGCATGAAACTTAGTGGACTAAATCATGCAGATTAATATTGCATAACCAATGCTACTGATCTTGTGAAAGAGGACACAGGTCCTTCTAATCGAGGTATTGTTCTTGCTTGGCAGAGAGAAACATTCACAAAACTGCGCTGCACAGGATACTCTTAATAGTTTAACAACATTATAAAATGAGAGAGTAAAACTCTATGATGAAATGACAAGGAAGAGATAATCAGTTTGTTTATTCTTTGTATAACATGAATGACAGCGACAAAGCGTCATAAGACACACGTGTCAGATGTGAGTTATTTACATGTGAAAGGAGCAATCACCTCTGAGAGTGGAGTTTGAACTCAAATATGTAAGGAATCGTTTAGTTGAGCTGACAGTCTGTGGGCAAGTTGGATTACTGTTGCCACTCCTGAGAATGGGTAAGTAAATTTCAGGAACACGATCATGCTGTTGCCGGTATCATGTTGTATTTTCTTAGCAGTGTACAACGTTTCCTACTGGTTAAAGTATCAAAAAGATGCAGATATGTGTTTTTTTTTAAACAGCCAGAACTCTTTCTTCACATTGTTTTCACCTGATACTGTTGAACACCAACTGACTAACATGCACTTTAGTTACTTCAGTACAGGCACTGATTTCTGCTCATGTCATTATCCACCTGCTGTTCATTTGCACTGTTTACCTCACCTACTTGCACTATACTTCCACCCAGCACTACCTCACTTTTGAACTACCTCCAGAACCATATTTATTTTACTTATTTTATTTTGTTTTACCTTATTCTATTTTATTTTACTTTATTCTACTATTATATGTTACTTGTTACGTTCTATGTATGCACCAATCACCAAGACAAATTCCTAGTAATGTGAAACCTCTTCACTTACAATGGCAATAAAGTCAATTCTGATTCTGATTCTGATTCTG
Organism: Scatophagus argus; assembly: GCF_020382885.2. Classification (NCBI taxonomy): domain Eukaryota; kingdom Metazoa; phylum Chordata; class Actinopteri; family Scatophagidae; genus Scatophagus; species Scatophagus argus. Next base: position 12,869,124 of record NC_058506.1, on the reverse strand, counting down.
ATTCTGATACAAACCATAAAGTGTTGAACTAATTTCCTCTTAATGATATGTTGAAAACAAGGGCTCTCATTTTATCATCTCTCTGATATATTTTAGGAACTACTCCACTGTATCGTGTGTGTGAAATATTTGCATTCCTCAGTGTATCTCTGATTTCCATCACACCACCTTGCGATGGAGGAAACATTCTGGTTTTCCCAGTCGATGGCAGCCACTGGATCAATATGAAGATCCTCCTGGAAGAACTTCATGCCAAGGGACACAACATCACTGTGATCAGGGCCACCAACAGCTGGTACATCCCAGAAAAGTCTCCTCTCTACACATCTATTAACCTTGAAATGGATCAGAGTATAGCAACCTTTTTTGATGTATTCTTGCAGGATCAAATAAAAGTAAGTAATTCTGAATTATGTTCAGACCTCATGTGGGTCATTTAGTCATTCACATATCAAGATAATCACTTTTTCACCCCAATTTTTCAATGATTTTTCCAGACACAGAGAGAGGGGGCTTCAGCACTTACTTTCATCAAACTCATCAAGAATTTCCTTTCAATGATTTTTGAGGTCCATGCAATGTGGTCTGATGCCCTTGTTCAAATATTGGAGGATGAAAAGATGATAAAAAGCTTAATGGATTCCAAATATGATCTTGTTCTCACTGACCCAGGCATTGCACCAGGGGTAATACTTGCCAAGTATCTGAAACTGCCCTTGGTGCTCAATGTTCGCTGGATCACCAGTGGAGACGGCCACTTTGTGATAGCTCCCTCACCACTCTCTTACATCCCAGTGCCAGGATCGGGCTTGACGGACAAAATGGATTTCATCCAGAGGATCAAGAATATGTTTTTCTACAGCATCATAGTGTTCCAGCAGCAATTCATAGTTGGACCAAGCTATGATGTCCTCTGTGACAAATATATTGAGGGTGGATGTGACATCATCTCTCTTCTTCAGGAAGCCGACATTTGGCTGTTCAGGTCAGATTTTGTGTTTGATTTCCCGCGGCCCACAATGCCAAATGTCATCTACATAGGAGGGTTCCAGTGCAAACCAGCACAACCTCTGCCAGCAGACCTGGAGGAGTTTGTACAGAGTTCTGGGGACCACGGAGTGATCATCATGACCTTGGGAACTTTGGTTAATGCTCTACCGATAGAGATTGCAGATGAAATTGCCAGCGTCTTTGCTGAGTTGCCTCAGAAGGTAACACCTGCTCACTGATTCACTTTTGCAGTGACATAAACCACCAGTTGCCAATTACTTGTTTGACATAGAGATTTTCAGAGCTATTCAAATAGCAATGCATCTATCTTATATGTTCATCAGTGTTAGTATTACATAATTTACAGCTGTGTGGTAGTTGTTGGTAGCAACGTTTCATAATTTATTTAGATATTATATATCTGGTGGTGTACAGGTATACAACAAAGTCTTCATGATTCTTTTCATATTCTACTCAGGTGATATGGAGGCACAAAGGGGAACGTCCATCTACTTTGGGCAACAACACCCTGATAGTGGACTGGATGCCACAGAAGGACCTCCTGGGCCACCCACAGACCAAAGTCTTTGTAGCTCATGGTGGAACCAATGGAGTCCAAGAGGCCATTTACCACGGGGTCCCTGTGCTCGGAATACCCTTGTTCTTTGACCAGTATGACAACCTTCTCCGTCTGCAGGAGAGAGGAGCTGGGAAGATCATTCAGCTGGGTGATGTTAATAGCCACAGTTTTGAGCAAGGTATCAAAGATGTACTCCATCAAGACAGCTACAGAGAGAACATGCAAAGACTGTCACGTTTGCACAGAGATCAGCCAATGGCACCCATGGATCAGGGTATCTTCTGGGTGGAATATGTAATGCGTCACAAAGGTGCTCCGCATCTGCGTACAGAGTCATATAAGATGCCCTGGTACTCGTACTACTGTTTAGATGTACTTCTGGTATTACTGACTGCGGTGACTGTACTGCTGATTTCTACTTTAGCCATTTTCAGGTTCCTTTGCTGCAGAAGTAGAAGAAAGATCAAAACCAAACAACACTAATTAAGGTCAAATTTGTTGAGAAATGTAATTGACTGTGTATAAAGCTGGATGACACAAGACCTTCCCAAAAGTGAAGCCAAGGCATGTTGATCGCCTCCTGTTGGTTGGATCCAGTACAGGTCACAACTCAATTTCCCTCCATGTTAGCTGATAGGATTTGGGTCACACTAAAACTCAAAGTAAGCAACAAATACATTTTCCCAAAGAGGATTTGTGTCATTTTATGTAACATGTTGAAATGTTCACTTTGCTGATCAGTTTGGTTTTGATTAGTTATTTGCTGCAATAAAAAGGAGGGGAAACAACATGATTGGCTCAGCTGCGTGTATGCGGTGATTATTACTGTGCAGTCTCTGGCTTAATACCTTGCTTTATAAGAAACATTTTCCATAATAATCAGTGCCTTATTGATGATCCTCTTTCAGTCAAATTGAAGTGATTATTTATTTCATGACATAAATGTCCTTTGTAATATATAGAGCCTTTAAAATATGATGCATTGCAGAAGATTTACCACCCAACAGTATTAAAACCTACTTATGTACAAAACTATTAGCAAAATGATCACGTAACTAATTTGTTGTATATGTGTGTCATTTGCAGCTATTTTGCTAAGTAATTCTAAATAATGTTTGTATTCCATTCAACAATTTCAGAAATTTCAAGGTTCCAGCTTCAAAATATGAGAATTTCCTGCTTTATCTGAAGTTACGGTAAACTGAATCAATAGCTGGATGAAAGAACAATTCTCAATTTAATCCATAATAAAAACAATCATTAGTTACAACCTTATATAATATTGTTAAAAAATTAACTTCACCTTGCCCAGCTATAACAGTAAAATGCAGTTTACACATTAATGCATCAGTTTCAATGGTATAAATACACAACGCCATAACAGAGATGGGGGGATTATTTTGATACTTTAAGAACATTTCCTGACACTTACACATGTTTACTTATACATTAAGTAATTTCTTCAGTGTAATGACTCTTACTTGTATGTATGTACATGTGTGGCATATTGGTACTTTTACTTATTTAAAGGATCAGAATACCACCTTCACTACTGACATGAGAGTAAATGCCTCCGGTCATCTGAGTTCAGTCCTGTGACCTGCAGCCCACATTCAACTTTGTGTGACATATGTAACAAACCACCAGGTCAGCCCGTGAAGAAAATAACTGCATTATGTGGCAAAAGCATGAAGACTTATACATATTGTACTCAGGGAACCCTTTCTACAGGTATTCATTTGTATTATTTTAACACAATATGCATGAAACTTAGTGGACTAAATCATGCAGATTAATATTGCATAACCAATGCTACTGATCTTGTGAAAGAGGACACAGGTCCTTCTAATCGAGGTATTGTTCTTGCTTGGCAGAGAGAAACATTCACAAAACTGCGCTGCACAGGATACTCTTAATAGTTTAACAACATTATAAAGTGAGAGAGTAAAACTCTATGATGAAATGACAAGGAAGAGATAATCAGTTTGTTTATTCTTTGTATAACATGAATGACAGCGACAAAGCGTCATAAGACACACGTGTCAGATGTGAGTTATTTACATGTGAAAGGAGCAATCACCTCTGAGAGTGGAGTTTGAACTCAAATATGTAAGGAATCGTTTAGTTGAGCTGACAGTCTGTGGGAAAGTGGGATTACTGTTGCCACTCCTGAGAATGGGTAAGTAAATTTCAGGAACACGATCATGCTGTTGCTGGTATCATGTTGTATTTTCTTAGCAGTGTACAACGTTTCCTACTGGTTAAAGTATCAAAAAGATGCAGATATGTGTTTTTTTTTAAACAGCCAGAACTATTTCTTCACATTGTTTTCACCTGATAGAAACCATAAAGTGTTGAACTCATTTCTTCCTAATAATGTGCTGAAAATAAGGGCTCTCATTTTATCATCTTTCTGATATATTTTAGGAACTACTCCACTGTATCGTGTGTGTGGAATATTTGCGTTCCTCAGTGTATCTCTGATTTCCATCACACCACCTTGCGATGGAGGAAACATTCTGGTTTTCCCAGTCGATGGCAGCCACTGGATCAATATGAAGATCCTCCTGGAAGAACTTCATGCCAAGGGACACAACATCACTGTGATCAGGGCTGTCAACAGCTGGTACATCCCAGAAAAGTCTCCTCTCTACACATCTATTAACCTTGAAATGGAACAGAGTATAGAGAGCTTTCTTGATGTATTCTTGCAGGATCAAATAAAAGTAAGTAATTCTGGATTATGTCCAGACCTCATGTGGGACATTTCGTCATACACATATCAAGATAATCACTTTTTCACCCCAATTTTTCAATGAATTTTCCAGGCACAGAGAGAAGGGGCTTCAGCACTTACTTTCATCAAACTCATCAAGAATTTCCTTTCAATGATTTTTGAGGTCCATGCAATGTGGTCTGATGCCCTTGTTCAAATATTGGAGGATGAAAAGATGATAAAAAGCTTAATGGATTCCAAATATGATCTTGTTCTCACTGACCCTGCCATTGCTCAAGGGGTAATACTTGCCAAGTATCTGAAACTGCCCTTGGTGCTCAATGTTCGCTGGATCACCAGTGGAGACGGCCACTTTGTGATAGCTCCCTCACCACTCTCTTACATCCCAGTGCCAGGATCAGGCTTGACGGACAAAATGGATTTCATCCAGAGGATCAAGAACATGTTTTTCTACAGCATCATAGTGTTCCAGCAGCAATTCATAGTTGGACCAAGCTATTATGTCCTCTGTGACAAATATATTGAGGGTGGATGTGACATCATCTCTCTTCTTCAGGAAGCCGACATTTGGCTGTTCAGGTCAGATTTTGTGTTTGATTTCCCGCGGCCCACAATGCCAAATGTCATCTACATAGGAGGGTTCCAGTGCAAACCAGCACAACCTCTGCCAGCAGACCTGGAGGAGTTTGTACAGAGTTCTGGGGACCACGGAGTGATCATCATGACCTTGGGAACTTTGGTTAATGCTCTACCGATAGAGATTGCAGATGAAATTGCCAGCGTCTTTGCTAAGTTGCCTCAGAAGGTAACACCTGCTCATTGATTCACTTTTGCAGTGACATAAACCACCAGTTGCCAATTACTTGTTTGACATAGAGATTCTCAGAGCTATTCAAATAGCAATGCATCTATCTTATATGTTCATCAGTGTTAGTTTTACATAATTTACAGCTGTGTGGTAGTTGTTGGTAGCAACGTTTCATAATTTATTTAGATATTATATATCTGGTGGTGTACAGGTATACAACAAAGTCTTCATGATTCTTTTCATATTCTACTCAGGTGATATGGAGGCACAAAGGGGAACGTCCATCTACTTTGGGCAACAACACCCTGATAGTGGACTGGATGCCACAGAAGGACCTCCTGGGCCACCCACAGACCAAAGTCTTTGTAGCTCATGGTGGAACCAATGGAGTCCAAGAGGCCATTTACCACGGGGTCCCTGTGCTCGGAATACCCTTGTTCTTTGACCAGTATGACAACCTTCTCCGTCTGCAGGAGAGAGGAGCTGGGAAGATCATTCAGCTGGGTGATGTTAATAGCCACAGTTTTGAGCAAGGTATCAAAGATGTACTCCATCAAGACAGCTACAGAGAGAACATGCAAAGACTGTCACGTTTGCACAGAGATCAGCCAATGGCACCCATGGATCAGGGTATCTTCTGGGTGGAATATGTAATGCGTCACAAAGGTGCTCCGCATCTGCGTACAGAGTCATATAAGATGCCCTGGTACTCGTACTACTGTTTAGATGTACTTCTGGTATTACTGACTGCGGTGACTGTATTGCTGCTTTCTACTTTAGCCATTTTCAGGTTCCTTTGCTGCAGACGTAGAAGAAAGATCAAAACCAAACAACACTAATTAAGGTCAAATTTGTTGAGAAATGTAATTGACTGTGTATAAAGCTGGATGACACAAGACCTTCCCAAAAGTGAAGCCAAGGCATGTTGATCGCCTCCTGTTGGTTGGATCCAGTACAGGTCACAACTCAATTTCCCTCCATGTTAGCAGATAGGATTTGGGCCACACTAAAACTCAAAGTAAGCAACAAATACATTTTCCCAACGAGGATTTGTGTCATTTTATGTAACATGTTGAAATGTTCACTTTGCTGATCAGTTTGGTTTTGATTAGCTATTTGCTGCAATAAAAAGGAGGTGAAACAACATGATTGGCTCAGCTGCGTGTATGCCGTGATTATTACTGTGCAGTCTCTGGCTTAATACCTTGCTTTATAAGAAACATTTTCCATAATAATCAGTGACTTATTGATGATCCTCTTTCAGTCAAACTAAAGTGATTATTTATTTCATGACATAAATGTCCTTTGTAATATATAGAGCCTTTAAAATATGATGCATTGCAGAAGATTTACCACCCAACAGTATTAAAACCTACTTATGTACAAAACTATTAGCAAAATGATCACGTAACTAATTTGTTGTATATGTGTGTCATTTGTAGCTATTTTGCTAAGTAATTCTGAATAATGTTTATATTCCATTCAACAATTTCAGAAATTTCAAGGTTCCAGCTTCAAAATATGAGAATTTCCTGCTTTATCTGAAGTTACCGTAAACTGAATCAATAGCTGGATGAAAGAACAATTCTCAATTTTATCCATAACAAAAACAATCATTAGTTATAACCTTATATAATATTGTTAAAAAATTAACTTCACCTTGCCCAGCTATAACAGTAAAATGCAGTTTACACATTAATGCATCAGTTTCAATGGTATAAATACACAATGCCATAACAGAGATGGGGGGATTATTTTGATACTTTAAGAACATTTCCTGACACTTACACATGTTTACTTATACATTAAGTAATATCTTCAGTGTAATGACTCTTACTTGTATGTATGTACATGTGTGGCATATTGGTACTTTTACTTATTTAAAGGATCAGAATACCACCTTCACTACTGACATGAGAGTAAATGCCTCCGGTCATCTGAGTTCAGTCCTGTGACCTGCAGCCTACATTCAACTTGGTGTGACATATGTAACAAACCACCAGGTCAGCCCGTGAAGAAAATAACTGCATTATGTGGCAAAAGCATGAAGACTTATACATATTGTACTCAGGGAACCATTTCTACAGGTATTCATTTGTATTATTTTAACACCATATGCATGAAACTTAGTGGACTAAATCATGCAGATTAATATTGCATAACCAATGCTACTGATCTTGTGAAAGAGGACACAGGTCCTTCTAATCGAGGTATTGTTCTTGCTTGGCAGAGAGAAACATTCACAAAACTGCGCTGCACAGGATACTCTTAATAGTTTAACAACATTATAAAATGAGAGAGTAAAACTCTATGATGAAATGACAAGGAAGAGATAATCAGTTTGTTTATTCTTTGTATAACATGAATGACAGCGACAAAGCGTCATAAGACACACGTGTCAGATGTGAGTTATTTACATGTGAAAGGAGCAATCACCTCTGAGAGTGGAGTTTGAACTCAAATATGTAAGGAATCGTTTAGTTGAGCTGACAGTCTGTGGGCAAGTTGGATTACTGTTGCCACTCCTGAGAATGGGTAAGTAAATTTCAGGAACACGATCATGCTGTTGCCGGTATCATGTTGTATTTTCTTAGCAGTGTACAACGTTTCCTATTGGTTAAAGTATCAGTAAGATGCATGCTTTTTTTTTAAACAGCCAGAACTCTTTCTTCACATTGTTTTCACCTGATACTGTTGAACACCAACTGACTAACATGCACTTTAGTTACTTCAGTACAGGCACTGATTTCTGCTCATGTCATTATCCAGCTGCTGTTCATTTGCACTGTTTACCTCACCTACTTGCACTATACTTCCACCCTGCACTACCTCACTTTTGAACTACCTCCAGAATCATATTTATTTTACTTATTTTATTTTGTTTTACCTTATTCTATTTTATTCTACTATTATATGTTACTCGTTACGTTCTATGTATGCACCAATCACCAAGACAAATTCCTAGTAATGTGAAACCTCTTCACTTACAATGGCAATAAAGTCAATTCTGATTCTGATTCTGATACAAACCATAAAGTGTTGAACTAATTTCTTCCTAGTTATATGTCGAAAATAAGGGCTCTCATTTTATCATCTTTCTGATATATTTTAGGAACTACTCCACTGTATCGTGTGTGTGAAATATTTGCATTCCTCAGTGTATGTCTGATTTCCATCACACCACCTTGCGATGGAGGAAACATTCTGGTTTTCCCAGTCGATGGCAGCCACTGGATCAATATGAAGATCCTCCTGGAAGAACTTCATGCCAAGGGACACAACATCACTGTGATCAGGGCCACCAACAGCTGGTACATCCCAGAAAAGTCTCCTCTCTACACATCTATTAACCTTGAAATGGATCAGAGTATGGAGAACTTTTTTGATGTATTCTTGCAGGATCAAATAAAAGTAAGTAATTCTGAATTATGTTCAGACCTCACGTGGGTCATTTAGTCATTCACATATCAAGATAATCACTTTTTCACCTGAATCTTTTAATGATTTTTCCAGGCACAGAGAGAGAGGGCTTCAGCACTTACTTTCATCAAACTCATCAAGAATTTCCTTTCAATGATTTTTGAGGCCCATGCAGTGTGGTCTGATGCCCTTGTTCAAATATTGGAGGATGAAAAGATGATAAAAAGCTTAATGGATTCCAAATATGATCTTGTTCTCACTGACCCAGCCATGGCACCAGGGATTATACTAGCCAAGTATCTGAAACTGCCCTTGGTGCTCAATGTTCGCTGGATCACCAGTGGAGACGGCCACTTTGTGATAGCTCCCTCACCACTCTCTTACATCCCAGTGCCAGGATCGGGCTTGACGGACAAAATGGATTTCATCCAGAGGATCAAGAATATGTTTTTCTACAGCATCATAGTGTTCCAGCAGCAATTCATAGTTGGACCAAGCTATGATGTCCTCTGTGACAAATATATTGAGGGTGGATGTGACATCATCTCTCTTCTTCAGGAAGCCGACATTTGGCTGTTCAGGTCAGATTTTGTGTTTGATTTCCCGCGGCCCACAATGCCAAATGTCATCTACATAGGAGGGTTCCAGTGCAAACCAGCACAACCTCTGCCAGCAGACCTGGAGGAGTTTGTACAGAGTTCTGGGGACCACGGAGTGATCATCATGACCTTGGGAACTTTGGTTAATGCTCTACCGATAGAGATTGCAGATGAAATTGCCAGCGTCTTTGCTAAGTTGCCTCAGAAGGTAACACCTGCTCACTGATTCACTTTTGCAGTGACATAAATCACCAGTTGCCAATTACTTGTTTGACATAGAGATTCTCAGAGCTATTCAAATAGCAATGCATCTATCTTATATGTTCATCAGTGTTAGTTTTACATAATTTACAGCTGTGTGGTAGTTGTTGGTAGCGACGTTTCATAATTTATTTAGATATTATATATCTGGTGGTGTACAGGTATACAACAAAGTCTTCATGATTCTTTTCATATTCTACTCAGGTGATATGGAGGCACAAAGGGGAACGTCCATCTACTTTGGGCAACAACACCCTGATAGTGGACTGGATGCCACAGAAGGACCTCCTGGGCCACCCACAGACCAAAGTCTTTGTAGCTCATGGTGGAACCAATGGAGTCCAAGAGGCCATTTACCACGGGGTCCCTGTGCTCGGAATACCCTTGTTCTTTGACCAGTATGACAACCTTCTCCGTCTGCAGGAGAGAGGAGCTGGGAAGATCATTGAGCTGGGTGATGTTAATAGCCACAGTTTTGAGCAAGGTATCAAAGATGTACTCCATCAAGACAGCTACAGAGAGAACATGCAAAGACTGTCACGTTTGCACAGAGATCAGCCAATGGCACCCATGGATCAGGGTATCTTCTGGGTGGAATATGTAATGCGCCACAAAGGTGCTCCTCATCTGCGTACAGAGTCATATAAGATGCCCTGGTACTCGTACTACTGTTTAGATGTACTTCTGGTAATACTGACTGTGGTGACTGTACTGCTGCTTTCTACTTTAGCCATTTTCAGGTTCCTTTGCTGCAGAAGTAGAAGAAAGATCAAAACCAAACAACACTAATTAAGGTCAAATTTGTTGAGAAATGTAATTGACTGTGTATAAAGCTGGATGACACAAGACCTTCCCAAAAGTGAAGCCAAGGCATGTTGATCGCCTCCTGTTGGTTGGATCCAGTACAGGTCACAACTCAATTTCCCTCCATGTTAGCTGATAGGATTTGGGTCACACTAAAACTCAAAGTAAGCAACAAATACATTTTCCCAAAGAGGATTTGTGTCATTTTATGTAACATGTTGAAATGTTCACTTTGCTGATCAGTTTGGTTTTGATTAGTTATTTGCTGCAATAAAAAGGAGGTGAAACAACATGATTGGCTCAGCTGCGTGTATGCCGTGATTATTACTGTGCAGTCTCTGGCTAAATACCTTGCTTTATAAGAAACATTTTCCATAATAATCAGTGACTTATTGATCATCCTCTTTCAGTCACATTGAAGTGATTATTTATTTCATGACATAAATGTCCTTTGTAATATATAGAGCCTTTAAAATATGATGCATTGCAGAAGATTTACCACCCAACAGTATTAAAACCTACTTATGTACAAAACTATTAGCAAAATGATCACGTAACTAATTTGTTGTATATGTGTGTCATTTGTAGCTATTTTGCTAAGTAATTCTGAATAATGTTTATATTCCATTCAACAATTTCAGAAATTTCAAGGTTCCAGCTTCAAAATATGAGAATTTCCTGCTTTATCTGAAGTTACCGTAAACTGAATCAATAGCTGGATGAAAGAACAATTCTCAATTTTATCCATAACAAAAACAATCATTAGTTATAACCTTATATAATATTGTTAAAAAATTAACTTCACCTTGCCCAGCTATAACAGTAAAATGCAGTTTACACATTAATGCATCAGTTTCAATGGTATTAATACACAACACCAGAACAGAGATGGGGGGATTATTTTGATACTTTAAGAACATTTCCTGACACTTACACATGTTTACTTATACATTAAGTAATATCTTCAGTGTAATGACTCTTACTTGTATGTATGTACATGTGTGGCATATTGGTACTTTTACTTATTTAAAGGATCAGAATACCACCTTCACTACTGACATGAGAGTAAATGCCTCCGGTCATCTGAGTTCAGTCCTGTGACCTGCAGCCTACATTCAACTTGGTGTGACATATGTAACAAACCACCAGGTCAGCCCGTGAAGAAAATAACTGCATTATGTGACAAAAGCATGAAGACTTATACATATTGTACTCAGGGAACCATTTCTACAAGTATTCATTTGTATTATTTTAACACAATATGCATGAAACTTAGTGGACTAAATCATGCAGATTAATATTGCATAACCAATGCTACTGATCTTGTGAAAGAGGACACAGGTCCTTCTAATCGAGGTATTGTTCTTGCTTGGCAGAGAGAAACATTCACAAAACTGCGCTGCACAGGATACTCTTAATAGTTTAACAACATTATAAAATGAGAGAGTAAAACTCTATGATGAAATGACAAGGAAGAGATAATCAGTTTGTTTATTCTTTGTATAACATGAATGACAGCGACAAAGCGTCATAAGACACACGTGTCAGATGTGAGTTATTTACATGTGAAAGGAGCAATCACCTCTGAGAGTGGAGTTTGAACTCAAATATGTAAGGAATCGTTTAGTTGAGCTGACAGTCTGTGGGCAAGTTGGATTACTGTTGCCACTCCTGAGAATGGGTAAGTAAATTTCAGGAACACGATCATGCTGTTGCCGGTATCATGTTGTATTTTCTTAGCAGTGTACAACGTTTCCTACTGGTTAAAGTATCAGTAAGATGCATGCTTTTTTTTTAAACAGCCAGAACTCTTTCTTCACATTGTTTTCACCTGATACTGTTGAACACCAACTGACTAACATGCACTTTAGTTACTTCAGTACAGGCACTGATTTCTGCTCATGTCATTATCCACCTGCTGTTCATTTGCACTGTTTACCTCACCTACTTGCACTATACTTCCACCCAGCACTACCTCACTTTTGAACTACCTCCAGAATCATATTTATTTTACTTATTTTATTTTGTTTTACCTTATTCTATTTTATTTTACTTTATTCTACTATTATATGTTACTTGTTACGTTCTATGTATGCACCAATCACCAAGACAAATTCCTAGTAATGTGAAACCTCTTCACTTACAATGGCAATAAAGTCAATTCTGATTCTGATTCTGATTCTGATTCTGATACAAACCATAAAGTGTTGAACTAATTTCCTCTTAATGATATGTTGAAAACAAGGGCTCTCATTTTATCATCTCTCTGATATATTTTAGGAACTACTCCACTGTATCGTGTGTGTGGAATATTTGCATTCCTCAGTGTATCTCTGATTTCCATCACACCACCTTGCGATGGAGGAAACATTCTGGTTTTCCCAGTCGATGGCAGCCACTGGATCAATATGAAGATCCTCCTGGAAGAACTTCATGCCAAGGGACACAACATCACTGTGATCAGGGCCTCCAACAGCTGGTACATCCCAGAAAAGTCTCCTCTCTACACATCTATTAACCTTGAAATGGATCAGAGTATGGAGAACTTTTTTGATGTATTCTTGCAGGATCAAATAAAAGTAAGTAATTCTGAATTATGTTCAGACCTCACGTGGGTCATTTAGTCATTCACATATCAAGATAATCACTTTTTCACCTGAATCTTTTAATGATTTTTCCAGGCACAGAGAGAGGGGGCTTCAGCACTTACTTTCATCAAACTCATCAAGAATTTCCTTTCAATGATTTTTGAGGCCCATGCAGTGTGGTCTGATGCCCTTGTTCAAATATTGGAGGATGAAAAGATGATAAAAAGCTTAATGGATTCCAAATATGATCTTGTTCTCACTGACCCAGCCATGGCACCAGGGATTATACTAGCCAAGTATCTGAAACTGCCCTTGGTGCTCAATGTTCGCTGGATCACCAGTGGAGACGGCCACTTTGTGATAGCTCCCTCACCACTCTCTTACATCCCAGTGCCAGGATCAGGCTTGACGGACAAAATGGATTTCATCCAGAGGATCAAGAATATGTTTTTCTACAGCATCATAGTGTTCCAGCAGCAATTCATAGTTGGACCAAGCTATGATGTCCTCTGTGACAAATATATTGAGGGTGGATGTGACATCATCTCTCTTCTTCAGGAAGCCGACATTTGGCTGTTCAGGTCAGATTTTGTGTTTGATTTCCCACGGCCCACAATGCCAAATGTCATCTACATAGGAGGGTTCCAGTGCAAACCAGCACAACCTCTGCCAGCAGACCTGGAGGAGTTTGTACAGAGTTCTGGGGACCACGGAGTGATCATCATGACCTTGGGAACTTTGGTTAATGCTCTACCGATAGAGATTGCAGATGAAATTGCCAGCGTCTTTGCTAAGTTGCCTCAGAAGGTAACACCTGCTCACTGATTCACTTTTGCAGTGACATAAATCACCAGTTGCCAATTACTTGTTTGACATAGAGATTCTCAGAGCTATTCAAATAGCAATGCATCTATCTTATATGTTCATCAGTGTTAGTTTTACATAATTTACAGCTGTGTGGTAGTTGTTGGTAGCAACGTTTCATAATTTATTTAGATATTATATATCTGGTGGTGTACAGGTATACAACAAAGTCTTCATGATTCTTTTCATATTCTACTCAGGTGATATGGAGGCACAAAGGGGAACGTCCATCTACTTTGGGCAACAACACCCTGATAGTGGACTGGATGCCACAGAAGGACCTCCTGGGCCACCCACAGACCAAAGTCTTTGTAGCTCATGGTGGAACCAATGGAGTCCAAGAGGCCATTTACCACGGGGTCCCTGTGCTCGGAATACCCTTGTTCTTTGACCAGTATGACAACCTTCTCCGTCTGCAGGAGAGAGGAGCTGGGAAGATCATTCAGCTGGGTGATGTTAATAGCCACAGTTTTGAGCAAGGTATCAAAGATGTACTCCATCAAGACAGCTACAGAGAGAACATGCAAAGACTGTCACGTTTGCACAGAGATCAGCCAATGGCACCCATGGATCAGGGTATCTTCTGGGTGGAATATGTAATGCGTCACAAAGGTGCTCCGCATCTGCGTACAGAGTCATATAAGATGCCCTGGTACTCGTACTACTGTTTAGATGTACTTCTGGTAATACTGACTGTGGTGACTGTACTGCTGCTTTCTACTTTATCCATTTTCAGGTTCCTTTGCTGCAGACGTAGAAGAAAGATCAAAACCAAACAACACTAATTAAGGTCAAATTTGTTGAGAAATGTAATTGACTGTGTATAAAGCTGGATGACACAAGACCTTCCCAAAAGTGAAGCCAAGGCATGTTGATCGCCTCCTGTTGGTGGGATCCATTACAGGTCACAACTCAATTTCCCTCCATGTTAGCTGATAGGATTTGGGTCACACTAAAACTCAAAGTAAGCAACAAATACATTTTCCCAACGAGGATTTGTGTCATTTTATGTAACATGTTGAAATGTTCACTTTGCTGATTAGTTTGGTTTTGATTAGTTATTTGCTGCAATAAAAAGGAGGTGAAACAACATGATTGGCTCAGCTGCGTGTATGCGGTGATTATTACTGTGCAGTCTCTGGCTAAATACCTTGCTTTATAAGAAACATTTTCCATAATAATCAGTGACTTATTGATCATCCTCTTTCAGTCACATTGAAGTGATTATTTATTTCATGACATAAATGTCCTTTGTAATATATAGAGCCTTTAAAATATGATGCATTGCAGAAGATTTACCACCCAACAGTATTAAAACCTACTTATGTACAAAACTATTAGCAAAATGATCACGTAACTAATTTGTTGTATATGTGTGTCATTTGTAGCTATTTTGCTAAGTAATTCTGAATAATGTTTATATTCCATTCAACAATTTCAGAAATTTCAAGGTTCCAGCTTCAAAATATGAGAATTTCCTGCTTTATCTGAAGTTACCGTAAACTGAATCAATAGCTGGATGAAAGAACAATTCTCAATTTTATCCATAACAAAAACAATCATTAGTTATAACCTTATATAATATTGTTAAAAAATTAACTTCACCTTGCCCAGCTATAACAGTAAAATGCAGTTTACACATTAATGCATCAGTTTCAATGGTATTAATACACAACACCAGAACAGAGACGGGGGGATTATTTTGATACTTTAAGAACATTTCCTGACACTTACACATGTTTACTTATACATTAAGTAATATCTTCAGTGTAATGACTCTTACTTGTATGTATGTACATGTGTGGCATATTGGTACTTTTACTTATTTAAAGGATCAGAATACCACCTTCACTACTGACATGAGAGTAAATGCCTCCGGTCATCTGAGTTCAGTCCTGTGACCTGCAGCCCACATTCAACTTTGTGTGACATATGTAACAAACCACCAGGTCAGCCCGTGAAGAAAATAACTGCACTATGTGACAAAAGCATGAAGACTTATACATATTGTACTCAGGGAACCATTTCTACAAGTATACATTTGTATTATTTTAACACAATATGCATGAAACTTAGTGGACTAAATCATGCAGATTAATATTGCATAACCAATGCTACTGATCTTGTGAAAGAGGACACAGGTCCTTCTAATCGAGGTATTGTTCTTGCTTGGCAGAGAGAAACATTCACAAAACTGCGCTGCACAGGATACTCTTAATAGTTTAACAACATTATAAAATGAGAGAGTAAAACTCTATGATGAAATGACAAGGAAGAGATAATCAGTTTGTTTATTCTTTGTATAACATGAATGACAGCGACAAAGCGTCATAAGACACACGTGTCAGATGTGAGTTATTTACATGTGAAAGGAGCAATCACCTCTGAGAGTGGAGTTTGAACTCAAATATGTAAGGAATCGTTTAGTTGAGCTGACAGTCTGTGGGCAAGTTGGATTACTGTTGCCACTCCTGAGAATGGGTAAGTAAATTTCAGGAACACGATCATGCTGTTGCCGGTATCATGTTGTATTTTCTTAGCAGTGTACAACGTTTCCTACTGGTTAAAGTATCAAAAAGATGCAGATATGTGTTTTTTTTTAAACAGCCAGAACTCTTTCTTCACATTGTTTTCACCTGATACTGTTGAACACCAACTGACTAACATGCACTTTAGTTACTTCAGTACAGGCACTGATTTCTGCTCATGTCATTATCCACCTGCTGTTCATTTGCACTGTTTACCTCACTTACTTGCACTATACTTCCACCCAGCACTACCTCACTTTTGAACTACCTCCAGAATCATATTTATTTTACTTATTTTATTTTGTTTTACCTTATTCTATTTTATTCTACTATTATATGTTACTCGTTACGTTCTATGTATGCACCAATCACCAAGACAAATTCCTAGTAATGTGAAACCTCTTCACTTACAATGGCATTAAAGTCAATTCTGATTCTGATTCTGATACAAACCATAAAGTGTTGAACTAATTTCTTCCTAGTTATATGTCGAAAATAAGGGCTCTCATTTTATCATCTTTCTGATATATTTTAGGAACTACTCCACTGTATCGTGTGTGTGAAATATTTGCATTCCTCAGTGTATCTCTGATTTCCATCACACCACCTTGCGATGGAGGAAACATTCTGGTTTTCCCAGTCGATGGCAGCCACTGGATCAATATGAAGATCCTCCTGGAAGAACTTCATGCCAAGGGACACAACATCACTGTGATCAGGGCCACCAACAGCTGGTACATCCCAGAAAAGTCTCCTCTCTACACATCTATTAACCTTGAAATGGATCAGAGTATAGCAACCTTTTTTGATGTATTCTTGCAGGATCAAATAAAAGTAAGTAATTCTGAATTATGTTCAGACCTCATGTGGGTCATTTAGTCATTCACATATCAAGATAATCACTTTTTCACCCCAATTTTTCAATGATTTTTCCAGACACAGAGAGAGGGGGCTTCAGCACTTACTTTCATCAAACTCATCAAGAATTTCCTTTCAATGATTTTTGAGGTCCATGCAATGTGGTCTGATGCCCTTGTTCAAATATTGGAGGATGAAAAGATGATAAAAAGCTTAATGGATTCCAAATATGATCTTGTTCTCACTGACCCAGGCATTGCACCAGGGGTAATACTTGCCAAGTATCTGAAACTGCCCTTGGTGCTCAATGTTCGCTGGATCACCAGTGGAGAAGGCCACTTTGTGATAGCTCCCTCACCACTCTCTTACATCCCAGTGCCAGGATCGGGCTTGACGGACAAAATGGATTTCATCCAGAGGATCAAGAATATGTTTTTCTACAGCATCATAGTGTTCCAGCAGCAATTCATAGTTGGACCAAGCTATGATGTCCTCTGTGACAAATATATTGAGGGTGGATGTGACATCATCTCTCTTCTTCAGGAAGCCGACATTTGGCTGTTCAGGTCAGATTTTGTGTTTGATTTCCCGCGACCCACAATGCCAAATGTCATCTACATAGGAGGGTTCCAGTGCAAACCAGCACAACCTCTGCCAGCAGACCTGGAGGAGTTTGTACAGAGTTCTGGGGACCACGGAGTGATCATCATGACCTTGGGAACTTTGGTTAATGCTCTACCGATAGAGATTGCAGATGAAATTGCCAGCGTCTTTGCTGAGTTGCCTCAGAAGGTAACACCTGCTCACTGATTCACTTTTGCAGTGACATAAACCACCAGTTGCCAATTACTTGTTTGACATAGAGATTCTCAGAGCTATTCAAATAGCAATGCATCTATCTTATATGTTCATCAGTGTTAGTATTACATAATTTACAGCTGTGTGGTAGTTGTTGGTAGCAACGTTTCATAATTTATTTAGATATTATATATCTGGTGGTGTACAGGTATACAACAAAGTCTTCATGATTCTTTTCATATTCTACTCAGGTGATATGGAGGCACAAAGGGGAACGTCCATCTACTTTGGGCAACAACACCCTGATAGTGGACTGGATGCCACAGAAGGACCTCCTGGGCCACCCACAGACCAAAGTCTTTGTAGCTCATGGTGGAACCAATGGAGTCCAAGAGGCCATTTACCACGGGGTCCCTGTGCTCGGAATACCCGTGTTCTTTGACCAGTATGACAACCTTCTCCGTCTGCAGGAGAGAGGAGCTGGGAAGATCATTCAGCTGGGTGATGTTAATAGCCACAGTTTTGAGCAAGGTATCAAAGATGTACTCCATCAAGACAGCTACAGAGAGAACATGCAAAGACTGTCACGTTTGCACAGAGATCAGCCAATGGCACCCATGGATCAGGGTATCTTCTGGGTGGAATATGTAATGCGTCACAAAGGTGCTCCGCATCTGCGTACAGAGTCATATAAGATGCCCTGGTACTCGTACTACTGTTTAGATGTACTTCTGGTATTACTGACTGCGGTGACTGTACTGCTGATTTCTACTTTAGCCATTTTCAGGTTCCTTTGCTGCAGAAGTAGAAGAAAGATCAAAACCAAACAACACTAATTAAGGTCAAATTTGTTGAGAAATGTAATTGACTGTGTATAAAGCTGGATGACACAAGACCTTCCCAAAAGTGAAGCCAAGGCATGTTGATCGCCTCCTGTTGGTTGGATCCAGTACAGGTCACAACTCAATTTCCCTCCATGTTAGCAGATAGGATTTGGGCCACACTAAAACTCAAAGTAAGCAACAAATACATTTTCCCAACGAGGATTTGTGTCATTTTATGTAACATGTTCAAATGTTCATTTTGCTGAAAAGTTTGGTTTTGATTAGTTATTTGCTGCAATAAAAAGGAGGTGAAACAACATGATTGGCTCAGCTGTGTGTATGCGCTGATTATTACTGTGCAGTCTCTGGCTTCAAATGACGGCATCAGCACAAGATGACAGTACTTCATCTCAGTATATTTTTGTTCAGCTTGATGAACACATCCATCCTACATCCATCTTTCAATATGTTAAAGACAAATATGCTACAGTGCCATAAGGATACCCAGAACTGCTCCACCTCATGTGGAGACACATCCATCCATTTTCTTTCTGTTTTTTTTTTCGCAAACACCTACAATAATCAACACATATTCTGACTTCTGTAACTTATTGTATTTTTTATTTAAAATAAATTGCTTTTATCATCAACCTTACAATCATGGATATTATGTAAAAAAAAAAAAAATCTCTCTAACGCAATGACTCACCCAAGGAACACAATAATGTAACTTGGTTCTTGTTGTCTGTAACTCTTCATTTCACAGATGTCTTGGACACACATGCCCACATCCCAGCAGAAGCCCTCGTCCAAACCCAAAACAACTGCCCACATTACGTTAGACATCACAGCTGTCATTTCTTTAGCAATGCTGTGAGATCTGTTTTCCACTGGACCAGAATGCAAATCAGATTGTATTTCAGTATCTAGTCAGAAGACTAGATAATGTTAAAAAAGAAGATGAAAAAAAGAACTCAGGGACACAGATGTAGCTGGTGTAATGTATTTATCTCTTGCTGCAGTGTTTACCTTGAGAGGCCTTTGTTATATAGCATTTTGAGAACCAGCTTTGTTAATCCCAATTTCAAGAGCACATGTATGTAAAATTACCAGGATGCCACAGACAAATTTTTATAGAAAACGTGAAGATTGATTATGTGTGGCTTGTTATTCTTTGTGTTTATATCAAACCCAATAAATTGCATCATCTTCTAAACGATAAATCAAATCAAACCAAGGAGAAGATAAATCGCAAAATGACTCCTATTTCAGAAAAAATAGACCGCATTAAAACAATTTCCATTTCCTAAACAGTCCAGAAACAGATTTCTTGAAACAATCAGTGGCTGCAAAGAAAAACCCTCTTTGATAAAGCATAAACTCATATGGTTTTGATTTATAAGACGAGTGAGGTTAGTAAATCCAACTACAAGCTTAATTATGCTTCACTTATCATTGTGTGATGCACTTCTTGAGACTGACTGATGAGAAAAACAAATCAGTGAAAATATTCCGAGGCACAGAAAGGAGGCAGTGAATTGATTTATGAGGCCTGGAATGACATTAAGAGTAACAGTTGGAAGAAACAAAGATGAAGAAAGAAACAGGAGAATGAAGAATTGTGTGTGTGGGTTTGGATATAACTAACGTGTGTGTAGGTGCAGTGGCATGTGTGTACAGTCATCTGTGATTTCAAGGAAAATTTTGCGAATCAAATGAATTAAGGACAGTCAAGTTTGAGTAGTATAATAGTTATTTTTAGTTGATAAAAGCATAGGTTTCACAACATAAATAATTGGTGTTAGTCAGTGTCAGAAAGTCAGTGTTATATTTTTTGCTCTGCTTACTACACTGCCTTGTAGGGGTAGTGTCTGTTGGTTTTAGTCAAATGTTGAATCATATTTTCACAATCAATGACTTGATACAAGTACATTTTTAACAATAAAATACAATATGATTCAGAGCTGATTTGATACAGTTTGATTGCACTCAGTTTGATTTCTGATTTCGACGTGAAGCAGAGCTTTATAAATCCAGTGTTCACACAATATTTTACTAGATTCACCCAATTTCTGAAAGTATATCTATAAAATGCCTTTGCCTTGGACCTGAGTGAGTTATAGAACAAGTGAGCTTTGAAAGTTGTCAACTTTTTGTGAATTTGCAAACTTTGTTGCTTGCTGTACAAAGTTGAGTCCACAATGTTGTAGGCAACTGGTTTATTTCACATCACCACTGTGTGTTATTTAATTGCTGTTCTTTTGTAGAGATTTTGGGCTGTCTTTCAGATGATGGAGGTTGATGAGGGTCAAGATAGAGATGTATTTGGGAGAGCTGTGGTGCACAAACACACACTCACATACTAAACCATATTTTGATAAAATAACAACTGTTTGTAACAGGATGAGCATATAGACAGTGGAGAGGTCAGTTAAGATGCAGTAGCAGTTTAAAAGCTTCTACAGACATTTTGAACCATGATGAAATCAAACTGAATGCAGCCGCTAGTATGAAAATTATCACCTATTAATAGCCATTCATCCCAAAGAGCATTTGATACCCAACAAAGTTTGTGTGGCATATTGCTGCAATTGATACTGAAAGGAGGAAGAAAATGGAAGAAATGATGCAGTTGTTTCTTGTTTAAATCACATTTTAATGATGTGGTGAAATGAGACAAACTTATGTAAATTAGCCTGTTCTGTTTAAACAAATACAAATCTAATTTGAAATGGTGCAACAACATACTTAAGTAGAAATTAATAGGCTTAGTTCTTCTCCGGTTGAAATGCATTTGCTGAATGAAAACATTCCAGTTTTTCAGTTTTCCTTTTCAAGTCAGACAGAGCATTTTCAAACTCTGTTTTGATCTCAGAACAAATGTACTCTCAAATAAAGCTTGAAGTCAACAGTTGACTGCAACCCTAATTCCTGTGATTCTCTGTTGCACAACTTTTACGTGTAGTTCGTATGAGTATGAGTTTTGCCTGGAGGGAGGGCTCGACTAGTCCAGACATACAGGGTCAGACACCCTAACATCTGCTGCAGGGACAGCCAACATGCATATATAAAACAGGTGTTACGCATGTGTCTGTCTCATCACTGGTATCAGCAACTGTGAAAGTGAGCGCATGTCCTTCCTCCAATTGTGTCCTCTGATCCCTCTGTGGATCTGTTTTCAAGTCTGGGTCTTTTCTTGTTCTGCTCCCTCCCACCTCCCTGTCTGATTTTGCACCCCCCACCATTTTCTTGGAAAATCCCTCCTACAGTCATTGTTGGTAAAGGGTGACATCATTGTGCATGTTCTGTGTTAGAGACTGGTCAAGGCTGGGTTGGAGCACACTGAATTGCAGATCCCTTCACTAGTGAGTAAAGGAAACATGGATACTACTGCTGTATAATAAATGATCAAAAACAATTCAATCAAAGGTAAAGAAAAGTCTGATTTTAATCGCACTTTGTTTGTTTTATTTTTATATATTTTATTGCCTTTCGACAAAGATTCATGATCACCTGCACTGGATGTGCTCTGTTTAACACATTTATTTACTGATGCTACAGAATTTGACTTTTATGTTGTCTGAATATGATGATATAATCAAAATATTTTATAAGGATCCTGCTTTTTATTGGAATATAGCTTACCACTGCACATCTTTCTTTTCACATAAACCTCTACAACAGACTAAATCCAAACACATTGTCTAAGATCAATGGAAGCGGCATATTTGGATTGATGTGGAAATGCTTCTCTGTCAGTACATCGATCATGAGGTGAATGCTGAATGGTACTTAGCTCTTGTATCTGCGGAGATTACCCTCCACCTCCATAAATTTCCGATCCAAAGTTGCAGTGTGCTGGTTTTAATTTAGACTTGGAGGACGGACAACAACAACAGACAGTACACTAAGCTGACAGGTCAAACCCTTAGTGGAGACACAGCCCAGTTTTGGTATAGAAACATTTGTCCAAACTGTGTATTTATCAAGGGACATAGCACGCAAACTACTTATCCTTAAATACATACACCGATCAGCCACCTGTTTAATATCTTGTAGTATGCATTAATATTTTAATATCTTGTGCTGCCAAAACCGCTCTGACCCATCAGGGAAAGGGACACGGGACCTCTGGGGAATCAGAATGTTCGATGCTTTGGGTCCTGTGAATTAAGTGTGTGATCTCAGGGTGGGATGCTTCACCTGGTGGGAGAGTGGATTTGTCTTATTCCTTTGTATCCCACAGATATTTGGTCAGGTTTGGCTTTGGAGAGTCTGCATGCTGTTGTTGTGGTCCTTGAGACATTCCTGAGATGCATTGTCCAGCTGGTAGGAGGCTGGATGCAGGTGCTAAAATGCGAACTATTAAAATTTCTGAGCATGACAAGACTTGAAGCCAGATCAGCATCACATCATCAGGTCACATCAAGTACGTGATTTATCTTGTCTTTGATTCGTATTCTTGCGGGGTCTCTAATTCTGATTCTGATTTAAATTTACAAATGCGTGTCTTCTGAAATAATATATGAACTGAAATTATTGTCTTTAAATCTAGATCTTGCACATATCAAACAATTTTTTAAAAAATGGAGTTTTATTGGATGGTGAACTGTTGAAATTATGTGAAACTACAAAAAAACTGCAAAGGAAAATAAAATGGAGCAGCCAGTTAGGTTTTATTTTCCCTCAAAAATGAAGTAAATTATGATGAAGAGCTAATTTTTGATTATAAAGACATATTTTCACAGGCTGACAGATTATTATTATTCCAGGTCACTATTTTTACAACCAATTTACTCGCTCACATTCACAGACCATTTCAGTGCTGATTCCATTGTTTTTATGTTTACTTCTTGCACTCTAACTATAAATCTGTGGAACACTGTGAGTTCATAGTTGGCTAACTGGTTTCTGGAACAAGATAAAAAGATCTAAATCAAATCCAGGATTCTGGATTGAATGTGTCTTTGTGAGAGCCAGTCAACAGTTTTATTTTTTTTTTTCAATTGCTCATGACAGTGAGAAACAAAGGAGCCATTCTACCAACCCCACAGTTTATCTATGGGGTGGCACTGATTTCACCATTAAAGCTTCTGCAGGGAGCGTTGGGATACCGTAAATGTGATGTTGATTTTAATCAAAACATATATTACTGTTAAATTACTATGTTACTAGAATATGTAGACAATGTTGGGACCTCACCATGTGTTCAAACCCCAAATGTAAATCCAGGATTCTATAAACAATCAAAGTGTGCCAAAAACCTATCAAATCTGACAATCAAGGCAAGCATCAAGTCACGCTCCAAGACCTCATCTTTGAGTTGTGAGTCCTAAACAACATTAATGAGCTCTTTGGTATTATTGCCATTTTAATAACAGAGCCTTGATTAACCATTCTTTGCCCAATTTCAAACAAGGTAGTTTTTTCACAAGGTGTACCTGAATACATCATGAAATTCCTATATGTAACACACACACACACACACAGTCTTAGGAGCAGTTGTTTGTGATTATTTGCTTGTGCATGTTGTACAACAGCTGGTTGCGACAGTAACTGCTCAAATTCACACCTTTACTTTACCCCTTTAAAAATTATTTTCTAAATTCCCTACACTAAATTTTTAGTTTCAAACCCCTTTTTTTTAGATTTCTTCCATTGTTTGGTTATTGGTCCCTGAATTTAATAATTACCATTGGTACTTATACACTGCCAGTAACTAAATCATTTCCAACAACAGAGAGTAAATAGTTTACAAACCACTCATTCTACTTTAGATGTTATGACAGCTACAGTTGATGTAGTGAAGCTTATCCAATAATTTGTATATTTTACTATATTTTTATATCATTTTTCTCATCTAAATGTACTTCTCAAAATGTATGTAATGGCTCCCATGACAGCATAGGACTGTGATGACAAGCTTGAATCATGGCTGTGTTGAGTCCAGTAAAATGGAGCTGGATTTTACTGTGTAAGATTTTCACAAAGTTCTGTAATTTCCATTTTATGAAGAAGAGAAAAACCCTGACATTCGTCTAAAAATTCTTTGCGTATTAATGGCTTAAACATGTGTGACTGATCATGTTGCGTCATGATAATGATCCAAATTTGGGTCCAAAAGCCATATTCCTTACCAGCTTCCAAATTATTGGATGAGGACACAAACAGTTGCGTCATTCTCAAAACTAATAATCCATATCAATCAAAGCCAGAGTTCCAGGGTTGCAGCTACATCTTGTATGTGAGCGTCTATACCCCTGTGCTACATGAACACACCTAGTAAGTTAACCTTTTGGCATCTTGCTATCAGTCATTAGTGACATTTTGCCTGTAGTCCTTATGCAAACTTTGTCTCACCTCTGCTGCTGCTGCCCTGGAAAAGCTGCCATCATTTCACTGAGGTTGCAACACAGCTACACTACACAGAGAGAACTATTTCATCATTTCTAGCTCATAGTCTTATGTTCAATTTCTTCTCAGAAGGAAAATGTGATATAATGCAGGAAAATATGACTCCAACTGATGCGCACTTGTGTGATCAAACTGGTACACATACTACAGGGAAATAGTGCATTGTGTAACTATTGTGTGTAACTACGTAATCAGGCATGTTTCGATGTATAATGTACATATGGTCATTGTGCATGTATCCTCTGATCAGGAGATGCAAAAGACAAATGTACAGCTTTTCAATAAATCTGCTGAACATTTTTGTCAGATTGTCTTTTAAAGTTCATTGGATTCATAGGGCAGGTGAAGTGAACCATGTGAGGGACACTAACGGTGGTCGAAAGTCAATGAGAGATTTGCAAGTGTAAATACTCAAAGGAAAAAACTTGCTCTTCCCTTCTTGACACACCCCCATGTTGTAAATATATGGTAATATTCCTGTAGTATCAGTGTTGATTATATATGTTGTAGCCTCCAGGTACACTGTAAAGCAATGATTAAGAAAGAGGGATAAACATGTTTGTGTGTGTGGCCTTGAGTGTTATGCAAGTTAAGTAGTACCTGGTCATAAAGACGTCATGACCATAAATGATGACTTGCAGATCTAGTACAATATACAAACCAGTTGGATGATGATGATGTGATGTAAGAATTAAAGAATGTTATACAAACTGTAAAAAAAAAAAAAAGTTTTTCAAAGCTATGAAACTTGTTAAAACCACTTTCTTTGCACTCAGTATCAGCAGCTGTGGATTGCTCTGGACTGTTGTGCATTAAGCTTTGTTTTAAGATGCCCATAGAAACATTCGTCGAAACTTTGAAGCTTTACGTTCATCTAATTTTATATGAAAAAATTCAGATTTTACTGTACTGTTAGACCCTGAATGCGCAATATAATTTTTTGGGTTTCTTAAATGTGTTTTCACAGTTTGTTTGGTTCCATTATTGCATTACTGAAAAGAAAATAAATGATTTCAGCAATGACCAATATATAAAAAAGCTTTTATATAAATGCAAAAATCCTGCAATGTTAGAAGATGATTCTGTTAATCTACTCTTTTTAAGTTGACCACCAGTTGAGTAAGTTGAGCCCCTTTATTGTTGTAAACAATGTTATAACAACAATTCCATGGACATTTATTAGTGTTTTGTTTATTTTTTTAGGCTACTGTTGCTAATGCGGCTGATGTTTCACACAGGTTTTTAAATATGGCAGCTGTTATCTCCCAAGGTTCCTTTTGTGCTGGCAGAGCACCTACTCTGGAGTAAATGTAAAAGAATTCCCTGAGAACCTGCGTCCTAAGAACAATCATTCTTTGTTCTTGCAGTAGGATAAAATAAAAAGGGTATTCCTTAGAACTACGTTCCTTGAACTGCACAAGGACAATTGCAAATAAAGCTCACATTCAACAGCATGAAACAGCCATGGAAGCTGTTAAGAATGACTGGAAACTAGATAAAAATTCACTGTATTTTTAATTACTGTGTGATAATTTACAGAGGTACAGTACAGCATCTAATGGTAGCAAAACACTGGTTGACACAGTTTCATTTGTCGTATTAATTGAAATGCATCCATCATACAGAATGTAAGCACCATAAAAAGCATATGAAAGTTTTCCCAAGCCATCTGTTTATGAAGGGACATGATTTAAAAAAAGCAAATCTTTAAAAAAAAAAAAAATCTCTCAGTGGTAGAAGATCTCGCTTAACACACCATCTATCAAGCTGCAATATTTTCCTTTCACATTACGTTACTTACATGGGGGTATTCTAATTTCATTGCATTGCTATTACACATCATGCTTATCACATACAGTATGGCCCAGATGGTGTAGTAAACAATCCATCTTGCTGGGGTTTTGAAAATGAAATAGTAAGATTGATTCGATCTCTCCCTGTTGGTCCACAACTTTTCAATTCCCCAGCACTCGACTAGGAGCCCTGGAGATGCATTCAGTCTCTGCAGTGAGCCCGAAGTTGCTTTCTCTCTGTTGGATTCACTCCCTTGGCTTGTGGTGACGCCTGACCAACCTTGCTCTCCTTCTCATTCCAGCTGTAAAAGAGGAGACAGAGTTAATGGAGGGAAATGGAGGTATACCTGAATACAAAGAAAAAAAAAGCCAAGGAGAGAAAATATTAGACGTGCGGAAAAGTTTGAAGCACGCAAGAGTGGCAAATGGAAAAAATACTGTAAGAGCAAAATGAAAATCCAACAATAACAAGATAGACAGTTGGCTTTTATTTGCATACTTTCCATCAGTGATTATGTGGCTTTTGGCAATCTCTTTTTAGTCCAATCCAACACTGGTGTTGATGAATGTGTCATCATCTAACTATTATCTTACCTGGGGCTTTCTTGGCAGCAGCGAATCTACCTCCCTCTGCAAAACGAAGAAGCACCCTCATCAAACACTGGATTTGGGCCACACACACAAGCAAGTATTGCACAAAATTTGTGCAGGTCTGCAATTACAAGCATTCACCTTTAATGATTTTGGTAATTCTCTCTGATTCCTCGTTGATCAGATTTGGATTGCCGTGGATGGTGGTGATCTTGGACAAGTCTGGACCTAAATGTTCAAAACAAAGCCATTAGATCCAAACTGCAAAACTGTTTGTGCCTCACAAATGAAATTATGTATATCACTTTTAAAAATGCATCACATTCTCTTTTCGGCCTTGAAGTAATCACTTAACATGCTTATGACTAACATGCATATGCAGCTTTGTAACATGATTATTTCAAGGCGGAAAGGACAAAAATCATATGAATGAAACCTATTGGATATAAAGAGTTTGTGTTTGGAGACCCTACCCTTAATGAGATAAGGTTCGTTCGCCGTGGTGTGTCTGGATCCACCTTCAGACGGGCAGCGGAGAAGGGTGTTGAAAGTCATTTAACGACTTAGCAACGACTTACTGACTGACAGACGGACAGACTGACAGGTACATACACCCCTTAAAACAGCTCCTCCGCCACCGCCAGCACAAAGTCAAACACAGATGTGCAGTATTTATGACCACACATACACACACTCTTGCACACAAATGCTAAGGGTGTGAAGTACAGGTGTGCAGAGGGCACTCAGCTCAGAAAAAGAGAGCAAATTCTTTTTCTTTGCCCACAAACTAAGCTGCAAGACATCAGTGAAGCAGTTACAGCACCCCAAAATGGCACAGTATGATTTGCACACTGCTCGCACACACACAAACACCACTGCTATATTAGGTAGAGAATGGACTATAATGGGAGTTCTGCCTCAGAGACAAGAACACTGTCCTGAAATCAGATGGGTAAGTGGTAGGATGGACAGACATCCAAATCATGGTGCACCACGGGAATAATAAAACCATATACAAAAATTTTGCTTTATTTTTATTTAGTTCTGTATGTGTAACCAGTGGATGGAAAAATGGGCGTCCTTCCTCTGTAGAATCATTAGTGACCCTATACGAACATCATAAGCCAAAATCAGCTTATGTTGTTTTGCATGTGGGTGGTGTCTCGCCAAAGCTTGTCTAAGCAACAACCTTTTTAAACATTCATTGGCTCTGTTTGTATGTCACTGGCCTACTTCATGAGCCAGACTGTGATGAGAATATCCTTAAGTGGGACTATTTAAATTAATAAACTGTAACAGCAAGTGTAATTATAGTGTACTCCACTTTTGACCCTTTAAATTTACCCAGATACATGGATTTAGTCTTGGGTAAATCCAACTTTGCCATTCGCAAACAGATTTTCCATGTTGTTTTAATCAAGTTGGATAAACAGTAGATGCTTAGTTTTATAAGCCAATGCTGAATGCTGATCAAGAAGTTGAGAAAAAGAAAAGACAGCCTCAAGCAGCAACCAGAACTCTGGCTGGAATTTGAAACACAGCAGTGCACGACGGAAAAGATGTAGGTTTTAGGCTTGTTTTTGAACCACCGGCAATGAGTCAACCTGTAGCCATAAAGATGTAGCTAGAAACCAACAATGGCAGCCAAATGAACCAAG
This sequence comes from Scatophagus argus, assembly GCF_020382885.2. NCBI lineage: Eukaryota > Metazoa > Chordata > Actinopteri > Scatophagidae > Scatophagus > Scatophagus argus. The sequence continues at coordinate 12,840,009 of NC_058506.1, read as the reverse complement.
TCACTATGCTTATGAGATGATAATTGGTGTCATAAGATTGTATAAAAATATAATAACATGAAAAAGTTACCTATAAGGTTAAAACTGGTGCACACCATGAAAATGTGTCTGATTTATTACTTGAGGAAACATGAAATGTAATGTGAAATGAAATTCACACACCTGACAGAACAAAAAAACCATGGATGCATTTGTTAAAGAGCTGTTAGAAAAGGCATGAAAGTTCTTAGAGCTACGCTCTCATGCTCTCCAGGGGTTAAGAAACACTGACCTGTAAATGTCTTTCCCTCTGCGTCAAGGTTTCCACCTGCATCAAATAAATAGGTGCTGTGTCATCAAATCAATGTTGAAATCCTTTTGAAGTTTCATCATTTTCACAAAAAATATGAATCATTTCAAAGTATTAAAAAGATTAGCAGCTTACCTTCAATAACTCTCGTAACCTTGGTAATGGAAGGCTGACCTTCAATGACCCTGGTTACTTTTGTGATCACGGGCTCCCCCTCAATGACCACCTTAGTGACTGTTGGCTCTGTCTCGATGACTCTTGTTACCTTGGTGATGGTTGGCTGCCCTTTGATGACCCTGGTAACCTTGGTTAAAGTGGGATCACCCTGAATGACCCTGGTCACCTTTGTTACATCAGGGACTGTTGAGAGGGAGAGGTAACATGAGCATCCCTTGAGTGCTATTGGAATCTGCATATTTCTAAGCTTTCATGGTATCTAATAGCACTGAAGGTGTTACACATCCAATGGATGTGTAACCTAATGGCAGCTACAGTTATCAGGACTTGGTGGTTACTTTGCCACATCTGTCCATCAGGAAACCCTGTAAATCACAGAGAGTTGAGGGAGAGCAGCCAAAGGACATCAGAGGGAACCCCAGAAGATATTTTCTCCATATCATATTACCCAGTTTTACCCAAATCAGTGAATAAAATAATAGAGTTACATTTTTGTCTGGTAATCAATGGTGCCCAGCTCTGACGGCATCATAAAAATTTGATGAAATGTTTCATGGAAAGCAAAATTAGTCAAGTGCAGGATGAGTCATCAACATTTTTCTTTCAAAACTTTCAAGGAAATTCTAAAATAGCATTAAATATGCTTACAAAACAACATCTTTAAAACACTCCCACTTTTTCTCTATTATGGGAGAAGAGTGGAGACAGAGGAACCATATGTGAGGCTATCAAAGCTTCCAGTACAAACAGAGGCTGATTTGTGTCAGATATTAAGCTTTGATAACTGCTGCTGTTAAGCTACATGGTCCAGGGATCACATTATAGACATGTTTAAATTCTAACAATTACAAATTTAAAGAATCTTTTCTACTTATCTGAAAATAATAGAAAATGTGACATGATGCATTATCTTTCAACACGTTTTTTCTCTACTCAGTGAATTAACATCTGGGACCAGATACCTCCATAAATCCCTACAGGTCATTTCTTGAATCAGCTTCAATGGAAACCTCAGCCAGGGACATTTTTTCACTTCTTTTACTTCTGAGCAATGATTTTTTTTAATGTGACAGTATTTATATGTGCTATAAAGAGATGAAAGCTGACAGATGCGTGTTTGTATCAGAGGGTTTCTAATCTTTGGCTTGAGATCCCTTGATACGTGACCTAGTCTGGTTAATCAGAGCCAGACTCATGTCTTTCAAACAAATTCATTAAGAGATTTCGGTAATGCTGCTTTGTGAATATAGGCTGCTACAAGCACACACACAGCCTTAATAGGCTGTGCTAATCTCAGTGCTAAAGATAAGAATGATATAGTTTATAACTGTGTGTGTGTGTGTGCAAAAGTGAGAGAGTGTGTTCTGCATGATTTTACCACCAGATGTGTACTTTCTTATTCATATAAAGGTTTTATTTTTTCTTGTAGCTTAAAACTACAACCATTTTAATTTCAAGGCTCTTATACAGTGAATCAGTATGATCAATCATTTGTTGGCTTTATCAGGATCAGCCCCACTTCCTGTTCAGTAAGGTTCACTTATGAATTGCATCTTTAGGAGCCATTATTCAATCTAAAAATATATATCAGATGGTATCACAGCAGAGCATAGCAGTTTCTGTACTTTTAGGCCTTATACTTTAGCTACCTAATCCCAAGAAACAGTGGATGTTAAATTGTGCATTGAAAACCTCTTGAGCAGTAGTAAACCTTTTGGCCTCACACATAAAACAGCACATAAAACAAAGATATGTCTACTTGTAAGACTCGTTTTTCTTTCCCACATGCTTTTGTTTGATCAAAGAATGTGGAAACTTTATACATAGTGCCAAAAATGGTAGAAAGTAGAAATTACAATAGATTAATCAGGTATAACACATTCCCATAAATTTTACAACCTCTCTTGTGTCTCTGTAGTTCATGTAATATGCCTAATTACCTTTGAAGAGTCAGACTTCGCCCCCCCTATGTTACCCAATATGTGAAGGCATGCTCTCATCTGTGTGGAAGTGCACTGGACTGAGCCCAACTTAATGAACAAAATCCAACAGTCCTCTGTGGTATCTGACCCTGTTAGGCTTTGACAGCCTAATTACCTTCTCCCTAAAGGAGCTGATTAAATATTCCAAGAGGACTGAAGCAATAGCAAGAGTAGATAATTGGAGGAACACAGAAGATGGAGGAGGCCTGTATGGAGCTGGAGGTTGATATGCATGTAATGGCCCTGTGGCTGCAGGTTGGATTTCACTTGCCCATTTTTGAACAAAGAACATGAATTAGTTTCAAAGGCCTTTCTTAATGACCACACTAAGGTTACATGCACTGTATGATCATGATGGATTCAAAACTTCTTTTAATCATGTCGCAATAGCAGTCTTACCTGTTTCAATAGTGATGATCCTCTCTGTAAAGTAACACAAGTCGTTTTAAATTGATGCAGATGCAATATTATTTACACTTTACACAGTGAGAGTGCAACTAAAGAAACTTACTGAGAAAGGTGAGTGGGATCTCAGCATAAGTATATCCAGAAACAAACTAAAAAACAGAAAAACAAAAAGAATAACAAATAACAAAATGAAAGGTATAAGACACAAAATAATAGAAAACCTCCCTTTGATCAATGCATGTTCAGACCTACGTGTGTTTTCTCTTTCTCTATACCTTTATCTGGATGTATCTAATCAGCTTCCTCAGAAGGACCAGGAGGTCCTGGCGGCCCACAGGCAGGTCTGTAACAAAATTGCATCATCAGACAAACGTAATACATTCAAGGACAAGGGGACACATTATACAAATATATAATAATGTAGTAATATTATTATGTAGTAATAATGTAATAATCCCCTCTGACCAAGCTACACCCCCCCCAAGTTTACTTGCTCAGTGTTGTTAAATCTCTCGATCAGAATTATGTTATTATGTTATTTGATTCCACAGACACTCAACAGTTGAGCCAAGATAGTCTAATACTGCTGTTCCACATAACTTAACACAACACTAAATAAATAAAATTTGGTTCCAAGACACAAGACACACACTAGTTTCTGACTTGGAAAAGTGGAAACAAAACCCCCCAAAACATTATAGTTCCCTATAACTACTGCTACTATTTTCACCACATTAAACTGATGTAGGCTCTTCTATGTTTTCTCCTTTTAATAATTAATGTAATAACTAATGTAATGTCCATTTACTGGAGCCGTCCATCTCCCACAAAGCCTGGACTGTAAGCTCCTCTCACCTGCAGGATAGAGAATATTCTTCACCACATGGATCACACCATTTGTTGCCATCAAATCACTGTCTGGCACATCCACAGAGTTGACATGGATAGAGTTGTTTACCTGGGAAAAACAGAGAAAATAATGTATACATATCTATTTTATAAGGGAATCAATAGATATGATCTTATTTTGAGAGCTGCGTCTACTACCGACTCTAAAACAAACTCAAATCCCCTATTAAACTTTTTTTAAATGGTTTGCCATGAGAGGTTTTCAGGTGAGACGAGGCTTGAAGAGATCTGTGAATCCCATTCGTGCTTACTTTCCTGCAGTTTAATTGTCTCCATGGGGATGTCTGAAGGTGGACATGATCAGTAAGTAAGGAATTGGTTTCCCTCCAACCCTACTTCCTCTCACCCACTCACTCACTAACTTCAGCCACATCATTCACATTTCTGTCCCAGTCATGTTTTTAAAACGTAACCACATGAACTACATGTATCAAGTTTATGTTAATTTATGTATTTTCTTTAAACACTGGGCCTTAATTGCCCACTTTTCTGTTTCTGGCAAACAAGCTTTTCCTGAGTTCATTGAGGAAGTCCTTCAGGCCTGATATGAGACCTTTGCTAATAACCTGATAGCATGGTAGGAGACAGAGGCAGGGCAAAATTGAGGTAATGGGTGAAATGCTGATAAAGCTGACATGAAGACTGACAAGCAAGAGCAAAGCAGACAGAGAAGAATGGAAGGCATCAGGATGGGAGGTGGCAAAGTGGTGAATACAGAGAGTGGGCGGTGATGGCAATGGCAAGATGCCAGGTTTTATTATGTTGGGCCTTTCTTTAGAGATACACAGCTTTGAAGTTACAGATTAGCATGGGTTCTTTGATGCTATTGCTTAAATGAGAATGTGGAGAAAGACTGGGTTAAAGCCTCACAATGGAGGCTCTGAGACATGGAAAAAAATTATTATATGAGGTCAATTAAAGCAGCAGGAGTTTTATCTGGTCACAGTCTCAGTTTAATATTGATGCCTCTATATGAACTACACAAGCAAACAAGACTACCAGTATGAAGATGAGCTATTTGCATATGGTTATTTTTAATGCCTGTCATCAGGTCTCATACCCTGTTTCATCAGACAAAACGATTTACAGCAAGCACACAAACACAGGCTCTTCCAGTCGAGCCTTTGTTTACGTTTTACAAGGCAAAGATTTACAATGAGTAATACATTAGCCAGCTGAAAAGGAAGCAGGGCGAGATATTTTTAGAAAATTTTATGTTTGACATTTTATTTTTCTTGTTATGGCTGAAACTGGGGCAAGATCTCATAACTGAGTAATTCAAAATCCTGAACTGGCCCTCTTCCTCCTAAATAGGTATGTAATATGGTATGTTTATTTTATGAAATAGAAGTTTACAGTCCATGGAGGTATATCACAGTAGATAATATTGTAATAGAAAAGACTTACATATGTGAATGTTAATAAGTTTGGCTTTCTCAAGAAAATCGTTATTGCAGAGAAACCAAATCTGTAAGTTGTAGGCTTATGTAACCTAGGCATATGAAAGGTATTAAAACATAGTTTGCATTGTGTCACCATCATCATAATATTATGTTATTAATAGCCACAAATAGGTACATTACCTCATCACTATAGGTCCTGCTAACAGCTGTGTTTTAAAAAAGAAAACTAGGATTTTAAAAAAATGTTGTCATTCTTTCACTCCCTTTCAAAACAAATGCATGTGCCAGCCAGATCAAGATATTTATGAACTTTGTCACTCTGGAAATGCTGGTTTTACCAATAGAGGCCACTAAAAACACAATAAGTTCCTTGTAGACACTTTAAAACTTTTAAAACTATGCTCTTAAAGGGAGAGAATTCCTCCCTGCTTTTTTAATCAAAAGCAGGGAGGAATTGAAATTGTTTGTAGGGTAGAATAATCATGGCTGCACAAACAGAACATTCTTGAATTGTTGGACTTCATGAGCTGATGCATTGGTTGGTGCAGAAAAAAATTATAAAGATTTAGGGTTGTACATACAGACATAACTTGCAGGTTGCTGCCTTGGAGTGTTTTGAGAAGATTGGTAACTCCTCCCTCTAATCCTCCATTGATGAATATGCCATTACTGAAGTGGTACAGCAGAATGACCCTCAAAGTATTCAGATCACCTGTCAATGACAATACAAGTCAAAAATTATGTTCATACTGCACAAGAGAGCTACAGCTCTTGATATTTTTTTTTCCCTCCTCATCTTCTCCTGCACTATATAGCTTTAAATAGCTTAGCAATCCTCAGTCTTCAAAAGCAAGATGCATGAAAGCATGTGTTTCATTTCAGTGGAGTTCTCACTTTTCAGCAGAGCCAAGTCCTCTTTGGTGAGGTCAGCGAAGGCATCATCCGTTGGTGCAAAGATGGTGTAAGAGCCTTCCTGCTTCAGCAAATCAGTCAGATCTGCTGTCTCCATCAACGACAGGAAAATCCTGCATTTATTCAAATAAAATAAAAGTAAGGGAGCACAAAAGTCACAAAATCAACATACGGTACTCAAGGAGTGAAGCCTATGGCCTAAACGTAAGTGCAATGTTGTACACTTTTGACTTCAGTGATGGTGATGTTTTACAATCTACAAAGACAGACATACAAACTGAAAAGTGAGAAAGTAAATAATGTTCAGTGACACAAACGTGGTTCCTTACTCTGCAACAGTGCATTATAGAGTAAAGGAGGTCTTTAAAAATGTTTTTCTTTATTTACCAATTCTGCTGTTAGTTTTATTTTTTCATCACAGTGAGTTGGTTTCAGACTGCAGGAAATGAGCAAGGGAACAGCTCTGGCTACAATGACACAATGAGTTCTGTGCTGTGGGGAGACCAAACTATAATTTGGATTTGGAGTTCAGATTGGGATTGGTGTGAGACCTGTGTGCTTGTGTGGTCAAACTGAGTCACACAACTGCTTCCTCAGTTATTCATCATCAGCCTCTTCTGGTGCCAATATCCATCATAGTGCCAGAAAATATTAAGAGTGTAAGGTCAGACATTGTCCATGACATTTTATTTTATTGTGAATAATATTCCCTTTACACCACAACTCAATTTCTCACTTTTCCTACGTACTTAAACCTTGCTTGCTACTACACGTCACTGTAAGTGACATGGTACATGTTTATGTATATATATAATGCACTTGAACTCTTACTTGAACCGTCCGTCAGCAATCAGGTGCTCGTATATTGTTTTCTCTGCAGGTTTGATGATGGACTTCATAACATGGAGGGCACTGTTGCTTCCCTCTTTACTGCCACGCACCATACATGCATTTTCTATGCACACAGCCTAGATGAAGAACATTTAACAAAGTTACATTTCCGAATGTCACTGTGCACATCTGGTAACCATTTAGCTTAGAGGAGGGGAGCTGTCACACATGCTTGTTTGATTGTGATCAATCAAAAAGAACAATTTCTATTAAACCAGCTGTTTGCAATATTTAAACCATTGGAAACACACTTAATCTGCCAAACTGAACTAATAAGCTGCTTTTTTTTAAACTTTTGATTAAAGCTGAAAACAGCAGAATCATGTTAGCACTTGGTAAGGGGCCTAAAAAGGGCTTTCAGATCTCCACTAAGGAAGCCAGTGCTTTCCAGTTTCTATCCATCATGTTTTTCCCTTTCTTTCATGATACCGTTTGACTCGCTGATGCAACAACACACACACACACACAAAAAGACACACGATGTTCTCACAGTGCGGTAAATGAAGACTCTGAGCAGTTTGCCAGCCAATGTTTCCAGCAGTTGTCCATTGTAGAGCTCACTCAGCGTAATTTTGAACTTCAAGATGTGATTCTCCAGAATGGTTCTCAGTAAGCTTTGGTCTGTGGACATCACTTCACCTGACAAACAGAAAAAAAGTTACAGATTTCTAAAACATAATTGATACTTACAGATTAATATTAGATGCCTGTCCTGATAAAACATTTCCTCTTCTGTGTGCCTTAGAATGTTCTGTTACTGAAAGTACAAAATGAGTTAGCATATTTTCTGATCTGTCAAAGACAAAATATGATTTTTTTCTTTATATTGTTGCTGAAGGTTTTTTTTTAATGGCCAAAAAAGAAGGTTTAAAAAAAAGTCAGTGTGTCAAAGTGATGTCTACAAGAACTTTTTTGGAGATCAACTCACTGGTGAAGGCAGAGTTGACAGGAGCAAGCAGTGTGTACTCTGTCTTTGGACCCATGGCAGCGGCTAAGCCCAGTTCGGACACCATGTCGCTGAAAGTGCCCTGGGAGTCTCCCAACAACTCCATCCCGTCCTTAGCTGATGTGAATAAACAGGACATGTTGGTGATCACACAATAAAGATACAGTCAAATCATTTGAACTAAATTAGAATTAAAGATGTTCAAGATGTTTTGTTACCTGAGTCAGGGATGAGCACCTGGTCGATGAGGTGGATGACGCCATTGGTGGTAACAATGTCCTTCTTCAGCACCATCTTGATGCCGTTGACTGTCAGACTGTCGCCATCACAGCCGATCTGTATGGTGCTGCCCTCTGCGGTCTCATACACTGACCCTGCCATGATTGCCTCCGAACACTGGACACTGTTCAGCAGATGGTAGTTCACCAGGGCTGAGTGGGTGGGTTGAAGTGTGAAAGAGATAAAGGGCGAGAAAAAGAAAAAGTTGCTGATCAGATTGGTCACTTTACAGACTTTGTTGCCTGTAGGTATTTTTATAATCTGGTTACGCAATCCAAAATTTACAAATGAGACCATTACTCAGTGAACATGCACACATACACACGCATATTCTTTCAGCTCTTTTGGGAATATTTACACACTTTTGTCAGCATAAAGATATGGGATTACACCCATGACTGCACCCAACTGTTAAACTAAGCAAGCAAAACTGCAAAAGCAATGCAATGAAAACATAAAAAATCCTGCCAAATCCACAAAAAATTCAATACAATCAGTTGGACTTCAAGTTGAATTGCTCTGTGGCCCACATCAACTCTTGCAGAGACAAGGCACAAGCCTCCATATAATCTTTACTTTGGAGTATGTTCTGACATGGTTGGTCAGCAAAGCCTGTTTGCCAAGTGTCTGAGAACTTATCTGAGGTTATATTGTATTCCCAGAGGGAGCCACTCACTGAGGACAGTGCAAACTGTCTTCCTGCTAATAGAGGTTCCTGGCAGGCCAGTGACTCAGCAAATAAGCAGATTAACTGCCACTGTGGAGACATAAGTTTCCCGCTTTTTAGTTTGTAGACATGCTTGTGTATGCATGCACTCTTTTATTGGATAGATATCTAAGTTTAGACATGCAGTTAGTAGGAATTTACTGAATGAATTTGGAAGATGGTTTCAGTACTTTAGTTTAAATTTGAAATTGATCTGTCAGCATTAATTAAGTTGACTTCCGGACAAATTAATTTTCAAAGTTAAACAATCAAAAGTTGTACTTGGCACAGTGGTGCTTTGAGCTAAGTACTAATGTTAGCATGCTAACAATTTCACAGTGACCGTGCTTATGTGTTAATGCTATGCAGCCATAATGTTTATCATAACTGCAATTCCCAGTTAGGGTGCTAACAGTATAGTGAAGGCTTTTTGCAAATATTGTCTTAATACAAAGTATTGGGCAAATTTTGACATGATGGCATTATATGACATGTACTGTAAGCATATCATCAAAGTGATTACAATTCATCCTGAAAGGGAAATTAAAGACAGACAGATTTCATTGCAATCCATCCCATATGCCTACCTGATGAGATATTTCATTTCAATTGTGAATGCATAATAATACACTTAAAATGCTCCCATAATGCACTCTAGATGTGGTCTTCAGCTAAAGTTACCAAACTTCTGCTTGTGGCGGAAGAGAAGTGAGGGAAGCTAAAGTCTACAGGATTCATTCTCAGGTAACAATGACAATCTGTACTCAGTTTCATGCTGCTCTATCCAACATTTGTTTTATTTCAGCCTGGAACTCTATCTACTCTAACCAAAATCATTGAAAGAATGGGATGCTAGAGGCTTATATCATCATAATGTATCACATGTGGAATGTACCTGCAATAACAGTCTTGTCTGCCATGATACGCTCCAGGTAGCCTGGGCTCAGTCTGTCGAAGGCTTCATTAGTGGGAGCAAACAGAGTATAGTGGCCAGGCTGGTCCAGCTTGTCCATCATACCAGAAGCCAATGCTGCAGCCTGGATAACAAACCAATTGCTTTTTTTAAAAAACACATTTCATTTTAAGCATATCAGTCAAATGTAGTGTTCTAAGATTAATATAGAGCATGCATGCTTTACATACATTGAAGGAAGAGAGATCATCGTTGACATCCAGGACTTCTTTGATGGTGTTGCCCACAGCGCTGATGACCCGATCAATGACATGCACCACGCCGTTTGTGGCCACCTGGTTACCATGGATGATCCTGGCACAGTTCACTGTCACAATCTTCACAGAGAGGAAATTTTATATTAAGCAAAGACCATCATTTCGGTCAGAGGTCTTTTATTCAGTCTCAGTCTTAATTCAATCAGGCATTCATGAAAACTGACCCCGTTCGAGTAGTGGTTGATGTACAGGCCCAGGTCATTGTACATGGAAGTGACAGTCATGTCGTTCCTCATGTCTTTGGTCAGAAGACGGTGATTCACCATGTGGAAGTGGAGAGCGTTGTACAGCTCGATGTTCACGTTGCTCACGAGTGCAGACCGTACAGTCTGGGAAAATCACAACATTATTTAAAGGTTAATAAGTGTGTGAGTAACCAATTCATTTATGTTCCACTGGAAAAGTTCTAAAGCTCCAGTGTACTTACAGGGTCCAGTTCATCCCAGGCTTCGTTGCTTGGGGCAAACATGGTGAAGGAGCCTTGGCCTTCAATTTCATTTCTCAGCTTTGACATGTCAGAGTACTGCTGTGTAGTCGTAGCCTTTATGAGCCCCAGCGTACCATACACATGGTCAATGGGAGCCACTAAGGGGGAAAAGAAGAGGAAATTTTGAACTTTGAATCAACTCCTTTTGTTCATGGGATAATAATTAAATCATCACACCAGATGGACTGTGGTGAGAGCTATTTACCTGCAGGGCATCCTCTCATGCCCTCCAGCTTCATGTACCCAGGACAGCATTCATAAAGGACCACACTTTCAAAAAAGAACAAACACATTAGACTTGCTACACGGTAGATCAGCTGATTGTGAAAAACATAAATTATTGATTTTCAGGCACAGAATGTGAAAAAGTGATTGAGTGATTTTTATGGTGTGGGAGGCCATACAGTCAGAGAGATGCAAATTGTAATGATGCACAGTTTTTGCAACAGCAAAAATAAAATCTTTGCAATATGGAGTGTAATTGTAATGCAGTTTGAGAAAGCAAAAGCTTGCAAGATCAGCAAAGCAGAACTGACATCTGTGAGGAATAACAACCTCTGGAACTGTGATGGGAGAGAGTGACGAGTGCTTGGACCGAGAACGGTGAAGAGATTTGAGACAGGAGAGCAGAGAGAGGATCTCACTCACCAAGTAAGTAATGGCAGCGCATCCCAAAAAGCAAGCAAGTTAACGAGAATGCAAAAAAAGACAAAACAGTTTTAACATGAGGGTGGAACATTAAACGCTTCCACAAGAAAAACTGGCAGAAAGTGCACAGCTCCCCACAGGCCACTCACAGGGAAAAGCTGGACTGGAAATAAAGACACTTGTTGCAAGTGAGCCAGCTAACATCATTTCCAATATCTCATACAGCAGTAACAAATCCAGCAAATAAAAAACAGAAATCAATACACAACCCACTAGTTCAACATTTTTAAACTATTCTATCTCTTCAGTATAATGTAAAGCAGTATTTCTGCAGGCTGTCACACTGGTCAAATCCAACAGCATAGTCCCAGAAACTTTACGGAGACTAATGGCTACCACATCCCTAAGAAAATCAAGGCTTTACAGTTTTTATATTCATCTACCTACACTGTAAGCATGTTAACATAAAAAAACAGCCCCCTTGGCCATTAAGTTAAATCTCCAGAAAGTGTCCAAAAAAAACAAAATAAAATCTTGATATACAGTTGACTTCTTGTGCCTGTGATAGATTTCGTTTTCTGGGGTGGAAGGAACAGCTTATGAAGTCGTGAAAACACAGCTCAAAGAAGTAGAAACATCCTGGCAGGAAGCTGAGAGGACCTGCTAACAAAAAGTGCACCAAAGGAGCGTGCAGCTGTAATCAGACGTACAGCATGGTTCACAGGGGATCAAGTTACACTTTACTGTAACCCTATGAATGACAGAATGAGGTGTGAGAAGACAGTATTCTGTAAAATGTAGGTTTGATGAAGGAATGAACTATAGTAATGAAAGCAGAAATTTTAATTTAATAAACACAAGTCTTCCAAGATGCAAACACAAACGGAGTGAGTCAACATTGGACGCGCAACAGTGATCCACCAACAGCCATAAAGTTCGTGAACGCTGGAAAAAAGTTTAATCGGGGTTTAACCCAAAGCACCTCATGGGTTCCAGTTGCAGCTTTTGGTGTATTTGCTGAAGTGGTTTACTCAGAGAGGTTTGCTCAGAGCTTACTACACACTCAGCATAATTTGATTTTTAATGTTTCCTGCTTTCTGTATACTACAGTTTTTTTATGAACCCTGTGCACTCTCTACAAGATTCATGACCAAAGCAAAAACTGTTTACTTTGCCTTTCAGAAAAAAAACAGTAGTGATATGCAGACAAATCACTTCCTTCATAGCCTACTTCAAGCACACACACACACACAAAAATCAACACCTCTCACTTTCTCCGTTCAACTCCCTAAAATGACACGTTTTGGCCAACCCTCTCTAATCCACTTTAATCAGTATTTGTGCATTTATGCATGACTTGAATGTAACCATGTCACTTGCAGTACACTCACTTTCTGCTTTGGCACTAATTATTATAATGAAAAATACATAAATATATCCTTTCACAGCTGGCTGTCAGGAAGGTATGAAGTCACTGTTCCCCGGTTGTGCTCTGGGTAATGGATGCAGAACAGACCAGAGACAGAGCCAGCACACTGCAACCAGACCTCTGGCAGTGTCACTGCGCGAGCCAGCTCAGTGAGGCTTCCAGAGGAACAGATGTGCAAACATGGGGCATGAGAGAGCGCACACACACACACACGCATGCACACACATACATACATAAGACTCACACAGAAAAAATGTGGTGTTGTCTAGCATCAGATAAATACATCACAGTTTTTCCTGTTATATAATCAACTATCAACAGTCTCTCTTCTGTCCTCATCAAGTGTTTTTTGTGCCAGCGTTTATATATACACACATATATATGCATATATATATATGTGTGTGTGTGTGTATGGAGAGAGAGAGAATGTACATGAGTGGACTCTTTCTGTAAAAATAAAGATGCCAGTGCATTTGACATTATTGTGGTTTAACTAAAAATAAACTTGATTCTAAGTACTTGTCCTCTGATCCATGCATGTTGTGTTTGTCACTTGGACCACATCACTTTGAAAGGAAATTGCTTCCACCTGAATCTCCGGCAACATCGCCTAGAGAGAACTTTGTGGAAAGGAAGGCATTAAGAAATCCCCAGGGTGTCATTTAGCTCCAGAGTAAATAATTAGAAGAACACAGCACAGGTTGAATTCCCATTGACAGAATTTGTTCGAGCTTGCTTTTAAGAGATTCGGTCCATGTATTACTTCAACTGCATGCTTGCTCATAAACCAGCATGCAGTGAAACAGCCATACTGTCGACTCAAACAAACTTTCCTAATCTCTCATCAACACCGAATCCATCTCAGACATAACCACAGCTGGGTGGATTTCCTTCACTGCTGCTGAACAATGTCCTCGCTGTGATCATACACAGAGGAAGAGACAAAGACAAGATTTTTCTGGCTTTTCCTTTTTTTATATGTCTCTGTTTTCTGCATATTGTCATTATCCCAATTTTTATTTGCCTGCTCACAAACAGTGCAACACATTTGGTTTATGCATAACCGATGGCCGATATGGTCCCATAAATAATATATATTTCACACTCTCAATTTGCTAAAAACATACTTTGGAATGTAGATATATGGCTATTTTCATTACATTTAAACCCAACATCTTTTTAAACCTAACCTTAGTCTTAGTAGACTTCTTTAAACTTTTGTAGGCACTGAGGGACAGAAAGAAATATATTTTATATAAATAATAATATCTTAGTGAACTATTTAATGAGATTCGTAAGAGGAGATCTTTATTTTAGTTTTCCAGTTCAAGAGACAAAAAACAATTCAAGGTGCTTGCTATCTTAGAAACCCTTATTACCTTTCTGCTGTCTTCCCTCATGTTATATTATCTTGTCTTTTTTTGTAGTTGCTGAGTGTCTCCATGTAATGTTATCTCATTATAATCCATTGCTTCTTCTGGACACAGTCGCTCTTTTATCCATTCTCCCTCTCTCATCATAGGCTTATCGTAAGACAGCAGCAGCAGTTTGTGTAAGTGTGTTCTTGTACAGGTCCATGTGTATGTAATAGGCAGAAAGTGACTCACTCAAGTCACTTACAAGGCAGCAAACAGCTCCAACTGAGCCTTACACTCCATCAACGCTTCAACTTTAATATTTCATAATTTTTACCCTAATATCTATCAATGCTGCACATGATGTCTCTAGAATATATTACACCGACCTAAGGCCATCAACAATGTCTGGATTTATACCTTTATGCATTCTTCTCTTGCTTGTAAACCCAACATTTTTGCTTATTAATATTTTCAAATTTGGTGTTTTTCAACCAGCAAAAATTGATTTTTATTGTTAATCACTAAATCAGGAAACAGCTATCACTTCCACTATGAGACCTCATTGAAACCAGCATTATTAAAGTTTTAATAGCTGTACAAATTAAGACCCATCACCCATAACAAGAAATCTAACCTGGTGAAACTAAAGCTGCAATATTACACCCTTAGTTACGCCCAGCTGCACAGAAACACTGGAAGCATTTGAAGTGGTTGTTTTTCTGACCACCTAAAATGTGTCAGAGGTAAAGTGAGGCATCAATCACATCAACAGGCCAACAATAGAGTGAAGCTCCGGCCTGCAGGCTACACAGCATGCCCAGACTTGAGAGGACGGCAGAGGAAGATGAAGACAAAGAGAGATTGTTATACCTTATAAGCACATAACGTTTCAAAGTATAAACTGAGAGTGTGAAATCCGGTTGTAAAGGGAAAACATATGTTTGTACATTGAGCTAAAGCCTTCAGGAAAACAAGAATGATATACTGCAGCTTGGGTCTTGTTTCTTTCCATATTTCAAAAAATTCAAATTACTTAAAAAGACATTTTTATGGTCAGAGAAGAACGCGCAACGAGTTCAGGAGACTCCAGACACAATGCCTGAGGGTCTAGAAAACTTGGGCCATACAGAACTGACCCCAGCTGTTTAAACAGTAATAAAGCTGGAAACAGGTGAGGAGGACGTCCATCCACATATGCAGAAACAGGCACTTTCATGTTAAAATGTTAATAATTAATAAGTAATTCATGTTAATCTGACTTGTAAGAAAGTTCTGAAATACTGCTGTTGGGATGTTTGGAAGCTGGGGGTGGTTTGCACTTTAGGTAGGTGCAAGACATCAAAAAGCAAAAAACAAATAAAAAAAGAATAAAATAAAAAAATAAGATAATCCTTTACTTATCACAGTTATTCAATCCATTTAATCTTCTGCTGAAGACTTACGCCTTCTTGCCGCAGATGGAGCCTTTGTACCAGTTCCTACATGTGCTGAAGTACTTCTTTTTAGTCCCCAGGACCTGCTGCAGCGCGCACACATTGGGTCTGTAAGGGAGGGGGGGGGGGGGAGAGGGACAAAGAAAGTGAGAAACAGGGGTAGCAGGGAGGGCAGGTGGGTGGTGTATGAAGGTGAAAGAGACAGACGGGTAAAAGTGAAGAAGGAGTAACGGTAAGATGAGGAGAGATGAGAGGAGGGAAGGTGTAACAGGATGGGGCAGATGCAGGCGGAGAAATACATCATTTATAAAGGAGGCTTATGCAGAGGCTTATTTACAATGTTTGAAGACTTTCTTTTCAATAATCAATAATTCAAAGTCTCATTTTGTCTCATCATCATTTCTTAACAGAAGTTAACTGGAGCGGCAGTAGCTCCTTTGAGCTAAGTCCCCTAACTCCAAACTACTCTAGTTAGGGGTTAGGCTGTGCTATGTTGCAGACCCGTCACCCTGATGTGTATAGATTTCTGTTGGTGTGTCTAACATCACAGTAAAAAAAACGGGTACAGATTAACGGTTCATTTCAGAAAGTAACAAATCTCCTCAAACTTAAATGAAAATGAAAATTTTGATTTGAAAATGAAAAATTTTCAAACACCACACACTGACCACACTGTTTACAGCAGAGAAGTGAATGAATGTCAGAGACACTATCGAATTTTCCATTATGGCTTGGATCAATAGTTTCCTCAATGTGCCTGACCTGCTTCTCAAATCATGATCGAGTGCTGTGTGTGTTTTAAAACCACCTTAAAACATACCATGCAACGTGCATAGCACTTCACACAGGTGACACATCTGTCAGCTCGTTGCTAATCATGTAATTTATGTTCTCACATCCGGAGACAAACGCAAGCAGGTTGATCAGAATGGTTGAAATCACAAGTTATCTCTTGATTCAAATATAAATGACTCAGTTTTAAAGTGACACATATCTCATATTTTGTCAACCCCCCTCCCCCCCTCCCCCCATGTCCCATCTCCTTACCCTTCCTTCCTGGCCCTTATGCGACTGTGGCTGACTATCTTGTCGTAAGCTGAAGAATCCACGCTCCCTATAGAGCAGAGTGCCACCAGCACTAAGGTCACCACGAGCAGCTGATGCATCCTGGAGAGTTATCAGTCCTCTGCACTGAAAGGGCACAAACACACACACACACACACACACACCTCTTTAAAGACACACCCTCACCCCCCCAAAAAAATACACAGGAGATATAGGAGTGGAAGTGAGAGAGGGAGCTTTTATAGCAACAAGTCTCTCTCTCTCTCTCTCTCTCTCTCTCTCTCTCTCTAACACACACGGTACCCACCCACTCTCTTTTTACTCCCTCACTGTCTTTTCCATACCGTTATGTCCTGCCCTCACCCACACACACACCCTTGTCTTGAGTCAGAATCCTCCCTCCCGCTCTGACTCGAGCATGAGCTTATTGTCTCCCCTCCCTCACGTTGTTTCACACGATTTTCTCTTGGATGTCTCATGAATCTCTTCGCCACCATCACATCCCAGCGCACCGAGGACACCCTGTAACTAAAACTTCACATCGCTCTACGCTTAAAAATGAGAGCTTGTCCTCCAGCTGTGGATCATTAAAAAGTATATTAGACCACTATGCATTTGAGAGTGTTGAATACGTTGAGAGGGGAATGCACATGCAGATTCGGTCATTGTTGAAATCTGCACAAAAGCAAAATTAAAGTAATGCAATGAATCAAGTGTTATCATAGTGACTAAACAAGTACAAATGAACAGAGAGGCTTTTGTAAATAGGTTTGAAAATAAGGCTGTGAATCAAACTCAAAGAGCCTTGGTGATAAATCTGTTTAAATGATAAGTTTACACTTTGCTTGACAGAAGCTCGACTGCATCTTTATCACCCATCCCCTGGGACACCACTTTCCCCCTCATTACTTTTACGATGCAGATTCATCATTTCCACCCAGCTTTTCCTCCCCTGAACTCCCGTTTGTGCTCCAGCTCCTCTTTCCACTTTACCCATCCGTCATGTTCATCGTTTATCAGCTCAGCAAATCCCCCTGTCCCATCTTCTCCCTACAGCTGTCTGCATCTCCCGTGTTGAAGCCAGATCTGATATGGCTTCAAAGCAGGAATCCATCATGTACGGTCTTGACTTGTGAACAGGTATGCTCGTAAACTGGAGACATGCAGGTCAGCGCTCCCATGGTAAGGTTGATTCATCAAATCAAGAGCTAAATCTTATGTTTAATGCCACAAATCTGACCGCAGAGTGTACACAAGCAGAGGTAAATCTATTCTTTCTTATGCATATGGAAGTGATGCAGTAAGGGATCAGGGAGTATGAAATCAAAAGATTAATGAAACATTTAAATGAAATCACATTTATGAACCCACAGCAGACCACAGATTTACTCACTCTTTGTGAACTTGCATGACCTCTTTGATCCCAGAGAGGTCTGAGAGGCTGAGCCGTCTCCAACAGGGCCTCCTCCCTTTGCAGACAACTTCCTGTCTATGATGCTATCATAACATTTAAGAAAAAAAAAAAAAAAAACAAAAAAACCCACACACATTCAACCCAGCATGCAATTTACAGTAAATTAAACCTTACCAGCTACTAATTTCCAATGAGTTTCCTCCCCTGCCTGAGGCTCCTCTAAAATCCTCACTACACACGCATACAAACACACACACACACAGACTCATCAGCACATGAGTACATGACGAATTGACACTTTGATTACAGTTAAATACAATAAAATACCTGTCTTCCATTTGTCTCTGTCAACTTTCCATCCTCTAAGGAAAAGAGGGATTTAAATCCTCTTGCTGCACACGGGACAGCACCACAGTCCTTCCAGGCTGCAGGTGGTTATTTTGAATCTCCAATCATGCAGAGATCTGGGAACAGAGGAAGAAGAGAGCAGAAACTCCATCCTATACTGACATCTCCCCCTAGTGGAAAGGACTTCTTAGTGCAGTACACATGTGAAGCCTCTGTATTGTAACCTCATAATGCAGTTTTTATTCATTCATTTTGTTCATCTACGAAAACAGGTGTAAAAAAAAAAAAAAAAAAAAGTTTAATTTTCTTTTTTTTCACGTTTGAAAATACATGTGGTTCTGCAGGTTCCAAACTTTATCCCACCTGTTTTCACAGATGGAAAGAAAAAAGAAAAGTAAACAAAATAAAAACAGAAATTTTGACTCGTCCTTTTTGCCTCATAAGGACGAGTGACAATTCTTCCATTAGGACAAAAATTACACTTGTTTGTTATTGTTATTATTATTGTTTATTTGGTGTCTCCATGACTAGGTTGGGCACAATAAGTTTAATTAATTAAATAGGTAGAATTGAATATATTGATGATTCCAGTATGCATAAGTTCTTTTTATTTTTTGGTTATTTATTTATTTATTTAGTTTTTTAAATTTTTAATTAAACAGGTAACATTTGGCAGAACAATTTGTAATCACACAGAATTGTTGAAGAAAATAACAGAATTATTCAGATGTTCACCCTGTTAAAGAATTCCTGGAAGCCATGTATCCATATTTATAAAGCAACACATTTTATACTCCACACCGAATTTAGAGAAAATTTAGATTTTGTCCTTGGAAAATTTAAAAAGAATCATAGTGATATGTTACTAAAGTGTTAAAGGTCATAACTGAAAGCCTCACATCAGTGTGAACTAATATTTAACATTACACAATACTAATATTACTAAATAAGATTCATGACTTTAAATGAGCATGGGGATGCATAGTCAGTTAGAGAGCTCAGTGTTCATGTGTTTCTGCACCTGTGACTGTCTGGTTTAGTGCAGCTGGAAGATCCATCACAAACCCAGGAGCATTTCAGTGCAGCCTTTTGATCACACGCTAGCTCAGTTTCATCATCTGTTGAATATTTCATCACCTTTTTACTTGATCACCTGTTTGCTGACAGAAATCACTGGCCACTGAGAAGTACAAATAGGTAATTAAAATAGGAAAGCATTACAGGGAAAACAAAAACGTCTGGTCTGTAGTAGAACAAATAGGGAAGCTAATGTAATTATGTTATCACATCAGTTCTGTCTTAGATAGCTTCATTTCTTCTTCTTCTTTATCTTCTTCTTCTACCTGGAATAAACAGAACACTCACATGCGGAGACACTCATTTCCAATGAGCCAAAGAAAAGTCCATCCATCCATCCATTTTCTATACCGCTTATCCGTCAGGGTCGCGGGGGAGCTGGAGCCTATCCCAGCTGACTACGGGCGAGAGGCGGGGTACACCCTGGACTGGTCGCCAGTCAATCGCAGGGCCAACACACAAAGACAAACAACCACACACTCACACCTAGAGGCAAATTAGAGTAGTCAATTAACCTAATGTGCATGTTTTTGGTATTGTGGGAGGAAGCCGAAGTACCCGGAGAAAACCCACGTAGGCACAGGGAGAACATGCAAACTTCAATTTCACAGAGTTAGAAAATATAATGCAATGTTATAATTCTAGTACTTCTAGTTTGATGAACAAACTCATGTTGTTCAGAGGACTGAAAGAGATTTCAGTGGGAGAGGAAGTGGTGTAAATGTGCTGGCAGACAAATGACACATAGACAATTTCCTCCCACTGCGTGGTTTGGTTGTGCTGACTGTTAGAACTAATGGAAGGACATTTGAGCTGTTAATGGACTGATTGTTGTTAGAGCGAGAAGGGGGAAAAAAACTCCCTGAAATGATTCAGTTATTCTGTGGTTAATGCACTCATTAAATGTCACTCGCTTCTGGAATTCATACTTTTTAACAGCTAGTGCTTCCTTTCAAAACAAAAAGGCAGACGTTGACTCTCAATTAATTACTTCATGTAAAGTTTACTCATCCATCTTTTGGACTTTGTAAAGCATTAAAGACAAAAGCAAAGCATTTAAACGTAACTGAAGAAAAAATTTGCAACAAGGCCATCAACAAACCGATACTATGCCCACACAGAATTTATATTCTGAAACAAAGGTCTGAATAACCTTGGAACTGTCCGTCATTCTTCTTCCAAACGCTGAACCGTCTCTTACTACAAATGTGTTTTTAAACTGGGAGTGAAGGAGTGAAGATTTGCTTTTGCCGGATTGTCAACTAACCAAATGAGCATGACCAAATGTGTGTTTTTGGAATCTTTTCTTACGAATACCTCACAGATTTCACTCAGAATTTATAAACTTTCTTATTATCAGAAACATCATTATTGTTTTGCAAGCACATACTGTCTGCAAAAAATTAAAATCCTTAAAAGTGACATACTTCAAAACATGTTGGACCATCATGACAGCATCACAGTGTTTAAGAGTTAATGTCTGTCTACAATCCGCACTGAACTAAATCAAAAAATCCAAATAAAGAGTTTTGGTTTATTTTGAATCTAATTTTTAATTTCTATAACATCATTCAAACTAACAAGACATCTGAAGTTATCAGTTAAAAACAGCAAATTTGTCCAAAATAACTAGTTTATTTTCTGCAGGAGTGATAAAACATGAATAATATGTGGCTTTGAATGGTTGTATACTTTGATTGACAGTCTGCCACGCTCTATCATACATAACAATAAAATGTCACCATGAACTGTACCATTATCCGTTTAAGAATGATTAGTGAATCACAATCCCAGGTTTTTGCATAGAACAACAGTGACACAATTGTTGTTGCACGATCAGAGCTTGACACATCTTTAAGATACAGTTTCAGAAAGTGTGTAAAGTGCAGAAACAGACAGAGTAAGGCAGAAAGTCAGCTCTAAAACAGAATATATCTATTGCTCTAGTGAGATTAAGATGGTGAGCATTAAGCGGTGTAGAGATAAACAGGAAGGAAAAGAGGTAGAGAGTCTGATGAAGAAGAGAAAAGGGTGAGTGATGAGTGATCTCAAAAGAAAGGCATGTGTCAGATAAGGGACAGGGGGAGAGAGGAGGTTAAGAAGAGAGAATGTTTAGTTTCAGAAAAATAATTACGTTCCAATAATCTGTAGGGATGAGATAAGAAGAGATGATCTTTATCCTAAAATCTAAATTCTTGGACCCTCACACAGAGCTCTACGTACCTGTGCTGCATCTCCACTGCTAATATAACAGCACTTAAAACACTTAAACCAAAGGCCTCCCTGAGTCTCCAAAGATCAAATTTGATCATCAGTTTAGTATTAACTGGAAAAGTTAGACTCTACGAAACAAACCCCCTCACTTGAAGCTCACATTGATTGTCAGTTTCTGTGTCTTCAGTCCAGCATTACTTGGCCGGTGGTCATATTAACGTATAGTCACATCTTAAGCTTCATCTCTGGATGCCCCTGACAAGCAACCATCAGCTACTGAGTCACTGCAGGATATTTTATCCTTTTCCATTTCCTCTGTTTCTTTGTTTTCACCTTCGTCTGAGCAGTTGTTGGTGTTCAAAATAATCTTGTTATTTTCATTTGGGGCCTCATTTACAGTAGCATCTTCCTCCTTTTCTGTATCTAGTCCTTCCTTGTCCTTACCCTTTGCACTGTGCTCTTTGTCCTGCCCCTCTGCGTCTGAGTCTCCAGACTCTCCTGCTTCCTCTGACAAAGAGTACATTTTTCTGGAAGTCTCGCCTGCACCTGATGAATCTTCATTTCCACCCCAGTGGCGTTTCTGGAACAAGCCAAAGTCGGTGATATCTTTGGGGAAATTTCTCCTCTGGCATGACTTTTCGGTGGAGCTCTCATCAGAGACTGGGGACAAGAGTCCATTAGGCAGTCCGTTGGAGGCTTCAGGAGGCCTGGGTGAAGCTGTGGAATTGCCCTGCTTGAGGATGGATGTGATGATTTTGAATCGGTTGAGTTTGCTTTTCATCTGGCTGCTCTGGGGGCAGGGAGAAACCTCGAGGGAGGACTTGGAGTAAGCAAGACTGGAGTCCACTGAACTGCCACTGGCCTTTGTACCCTGTAGAGCAGGCTTCCCTGTCTTCATCATGCCCATCACCTCGTAACGAAAACTAGAGATATCTTGTTTCAGCTCCTGGGAGAGTAAAACAAAAAGTGAGCTCTCCTGGTGAACAAGCAAATGCTTTTCATTTAATTATTAGTCCCAGTTGTTGGTATCTGATGAACAGAGATTCATTTTTAACTCAGCTACAACTATGTGGGCGAAGTTTAATTCATAAAATAATAATACAGTACTTTCTTTTCTCTCAAACCATACAAAAACATTTTAATATAGGCCATTTTGCCTTTAAATATCATGTCTTAGGAGATCCAAGTCACGGAAGACAAATAATTGACAATATTCAACGGTGTATACTTCCAAATGAATACTGATTTAAGTTTTTTTATGTGTACGGAAAGTACGAGATTATGCTGCTGACTGAAAACCAAAATATCACAACTCAGTCATCTTCAGCCCTAACTGATTTGCTGAGTTGCTGACTGAGTTGTGGTATTCACTTTTCACTGTAGGGAAAGGATAAACAAGGTGTAAACGCAATATTGACATGCTATCACTTTTTAAGTTGATGTGGCAAACATGTTAATAACCCGATGCTGATCCATTCACAGTTACAGAGCAACATTAGAATTTGTTTGCAATTGCTTGTGTCCCCCTGATATTCACTCACTTTTAAGCTCTGTGTTTGGTCTCTACCAGTACCTGATGAAGGTTCCTGAGATGCATGTAATCATGTAACTTACTGTTAATATATAAATACTTATTATAGCCACTTTAAGTCATATTTGTTTGTTCTATAGGAACTGTGCCTACCTTGAAGTTCTCTTCAGTCAGGCCTTCCTCTGTCTTGGCATCTCTGATCATGGCGGCCACATAACGCTTCACTAAGTTTCTCAGTACCTCCTAAAAAAATGAAAAAATGAAAAGAAAAAAAAAAGCCTTTCAACACAATAAAACCTTCTAATAGTGAATGACAGTGTCACTTTACAGTATAGTACAAAACTAAGTCAGTCAGTAAAAAGATGGCAAATATATTCACACACAAGAAGAAACATTTCAAGCTACATCTCCTTTGAATAACGCTACAGTAACCACCTGCTGATATGGACAAATAGAAAGTTCTCTACAGGAAATGGTGGTGAGCATCCCACTGGGTTTAATTGTTAGGCCTATTATGCAAGACATCACAAAAGCATTCTGGTGATGAATTGAAAAAGAAAGTGTGAAAAGGCAGTCAAAGAGCAAAATGTCTGATCTGTCACACTTATGCCCAGAGTAAGACAGTAATCAGCTTCAGCAGGCTACATTTACCTGATATTGATGGTTTATCCTCAGATTCTCTGCTGCTCGCCGCTGCACAGACATCAGATGCCAGAGAGGTTAAATTACAGAAGAAAAAAGAACATGCAGTTTTTCTTCACAGTATCACAAATCTATATCAACCCTTGCGTTCTCGCATGAGGCATGTGGCCCAGAGTGTTACAGCAAACTCTAAAAGACTCTTCTTTAGGAACACAACTGATGAGTATCTAAAGTATTGATCAGTCTGCCATTTTGTGTCTCGCTCATCTAATTACTATTTTGGTCTAGAAAATGCCAGAAAATACCAAAAAGTGCACATAGATGTTTCCTGAAAGCCTTTTCGGAACCCAACTTACTCCAAGAGTTCCAATAGTCTCGGGCCGCTTGGAGCTTGTCCTCTTGCACATTTGCCTCTTGACCCAGCACATGAGATACAAGAATGATTTGGGGCTTGGGATGATGTTGAAAGGGGCTGGGAGAGTGGCCCCTTCTTCAAAGTAACTCATCCACAGCTTTGTCCTGGCAAACTTCCACTCGATGTCTGCATGATCCTGAAACAAAGATTTGGACACATGAAATGCATTGCAAGCACAAGCATTATGTGTTCCCCACACTCATGTGGCCTTCTGTCTGTGGTATATTTGATCTGTGCTCACAGCAATGTGCTGGTAGGAGTTGTTCATCATGGCTATGAGCATGTTGAGGAGCACCACCAGTGAGATGATGTTATAGGTGCCGAACATCGTGGCGCCGACGAACTCAGTGAACTGATGGTCTGCATCCACGTTGGTCACATACAGACTGATCAGACCAAAGATTGACCAGAAGAGCGACTGCAGCGTCTCAAATAACCTGGGATGGGAACATACATGTTACTCAAATAAATAGTATGTATTGTCATTGTTGGTTGAACATCTTATCAGCTGAAGGTTTTCCCATGAGGTTGGAGAAATCTGAAATCAGTTTTAGCAACTGAAAACTTTTTAAGAGCTTTCACATGTTTCACAACTAGTAACAGCCATATACAGTACACACACAGCTCTCTCTTTCTTTGTCACTCAATTTCACAGCATCACACATCTACACTACACATACAAGCAAGTTTAGATCCATGTGAACTCACGTGGAGAAAGCGTTATTCTGCTCCACACAGCGGATGCCTTTGCATTTTCCCTTCTCAGCCTTGGTCTCATAATAAAAGTACAGTTGGTTCAGCCCGTTAGCGAAGGCCAGCAGGACCTGGAGTGCATGCAAAGTGAATGCAATTATTACGCCAACCCATGTGTTTCATATTTTCCATATTGACTATAGCTCTCTTGAAACAACTGTGTGCATGTTTATATTCCTGCCTGTGTGCAAACATTTGTGCATTTACCAGACAGTAGATGAAAAGGAACTTCAGGATGTCCAGAAGCATTCTCCCCAGAGAGATCTGCAGTGGCCCTAGATGAGAGTTGGCTGTGAACAGTGAGATGAGGCGCAGGGAACTAAAAATGTTTGCAATGGCAAACACTGCCTCAGCTACTAGTGTTGGGTGCCACATCTCCCACTGGTTCCTGGGTTTACTACCGCTGTACTAAACAGGGCAAAGGATGGCAAACACATAAAGTGAGAATGCAGAAATGTTATAATACAACAGTCTGTTCTACTGTTAGTCAAAGATAACTGGTTACCTTGGTGTAGGCTACAATCTTGAGGGAGATGGTGGCCAGGTATAGAGAGTTCATGACAAAGTCCATCAGGTTCCACCAGTCATGGACGTAGTCTTGGAAACCACCATCCCACATTTGTTTGATCTCTGCCCAGATGAATCCTAGAAATACAGACATGGTCTTAAAACCGCTTTGTTAAAATTGACATGGAAGCATGCTCGCACAGACAATTCTAAAATGCTTATGTTCAGCTGCTACAATGTTTACCATTGTCACTGTCATAAAGTATTGGTTATGCATCAAACAAAAATTCTGATGGAGCTGAATGAACAGTCTGGCAAATTTTAGGGCAGTTCAGTCTGAGTGGTGAGTAGCAGTATAATATGTAGTCACAAACGTCCACTAGAGGAAAAGCTCAGGGTGTTCAGATGTTTAAATATGGATCTAAATGGAAGACCAGCTGACAACAAACTACCGTCCATATGGCCACAGCACTGTTAATAGACATATGGAGATAAGCCACTACGGCTCCCAGGCAGCATTTTTACAAGAAACATCCAGTCACTGAGATTAAATCCTTATCCTGAAGTCAAATCAATTTTTTAATGGAAATGTTTAAAGTGTTCAAAATTTGAAACATCTCTGATTTGTGCCTGTGACTGGTGTCCTCTCCAAAGCTACGCTAGCTGAGGTAGTAATTGATAATGATTGGAGCCATCTACCATACCAAACAGAGAAAAACAGGATGTCCCATGAATAAAACTGTGCAAGCTAACTACACACAAACTTTAAAAATGAACCATAAGTTGAACTCTTTTCATCTCTTTTCAAGTTAAATATCCACACTGTTATTCTTGTACTTCAGGACACCCAATCACACCCATTATCAACTACCTACACCCCCAGTTCTCCTCCCTTTTACTCACCCAATACCCAAGGCAGGATCATCCACTCCACAGTGGTTGGTGCAGGGCCCTGCCTGTCCTGTTCCGTGGTTACAATGTGCTGGGAGGCAAGGAGCAGCAGGAACAGAAAAGTCAGATAGGACGCTGTATGGCAGATGAATTTGATGAAGGGCTTGCGAATGAAGAGACCATAGCGACTCTTAGGAGCAATGAGGTAGCAGAGAGCAAACATGGGGTAGAGGAGGCCGATGAAGACGCAGGTGAAGAACTTCCCTGCCCAATGGCGCCGTCTCCAGCCGGGGAACTCATCATACCAGCGGGATGCCAAAAGCTGCTGGCAGTTTGGCTGAGCTACAAACTTAAAGAAATAAAAAAAAAAAGAAAAAGAGTTATACTTTTCATCTGTTTGATCCACTGAAATGACTCCAAAGAAATGCACTAATCAATGGTATGACTGCAGCATGGAGGCCTGCTGGGAGGCAGCATCCTCAGCCTGAGGCTGCTTTTACACAGAACATAATGCCCCAGTGACCACATACCAGAATTAGCACCTGCAACAAGTTCCAATTTTGAGCATACAAACGTAGGAGGAGGATGTGTTGGTGGTGTCAGAATTTGAAATGTAACGATAGAGACACAGATATTTAGGAAAAAATGTTGTAAATTTAACATACATAAATGCAAAATAATAATAAAAAAACAATAACAAAGAAGAATAACATATGTTCTTATCATGATTTTATATTTGATAAATTTGACATGCTCCTCTGAGTGTGGCTGTAATATCAATACATCAAAACTGCAGCTGTGCTGTTAGACTACCTCAGCATCTGATGATAATCTACAGGAAGAAAAAAACAAAAAGCAAAACAAAAAAACTCACACTGTAGTGTATAAATGAGTCAAAAACACATGCACACACACTTATGCAGGCACATGGATCACATGGAACCTCTATGTCAGAGGCAAAGCATAGACTGGCATGACTATGTGCCAATTCACTGACTCTGCAACCGTGTTACCATGGGAACCAGAGATCCCAACTGCGTCGGGGTCTGAGTAGTGGAATAACTCATATTTCCATACTTCAGTGAGAGCATTGTCACAAAACTTGAGAGGAAATGCAGCAAAGGAATATAGCAGAGGATATCATGGATGAGTGGAGAAGAAGAAGAAAGAAAAAGAAAAGTTTTTTTTCTAAATGGGGAGGATCAATAACACAGCTTCAACACTTTGTATCAACAACATAACATCATATTGTGATGGTGGATGAATGAAGAGAAAAGCAAAAAGACCCATGTGCAGATTTTCTCTTCTTCTACTGTTTTGAGTATGAACCTTATTATAGACACAACCGCTAATCTCATTATGTTGGAACCAAAAGTCTGAAGTAGAGCAAGCTTTGTGATGAAGTACTTTAGGCCAGAAAATAATAAAATAAAACAGAATTTATTTCAGTTGGCAAAAATAGGTCACAACAGTTTTGTCGCAGGTATTTGGACACTTGGGAGTAAGAGGTCCATTCACAAACAAAAGGGTTCATTTTTAGCTTGCATCTTTCTCTGCCTGTCAGAACATGGCTCCTGATTAATGACAGCAAACAAGAGGCACTTGAGCTGTCTGATGTCTTGTGTTAATCAGCATGATATATTAAACACCGACAGAGATGCTAATGAGGTCACAAATTAAGCTAATTAAAGCTATAATTAGGAAATGCATCCATTCTCATATTTGTCTTAGCACAAAAGCTGTAATAATAATCTAATAACTCTCCGAAACCTTATCAGGTTATCAGATTAGTTTTTATTGAATTATTTTGTTCACACTATTTTATTCCCCCCAGAAAGACAGAATAGATTTTAAACAAAAGTAGTTTAAAAATGTAGAACACTCTTTTCTATCAAGGAGCAGGTGTGTCTATTATCATATTTTACATACAGGAGGTCCGAATGAGTATAGAACAACAACAACAACAGTAAAGCAATTTGTAGACCCTTTTCAGACATTGTTATACATTTCCCTCAATGGCAACTGACATATAGGACAATTTATGCTGCTGTAGCATTTTGAATCCCCACTGAGAATTCTTTAACAGTACATATGTCAGGTCATTAGACATATTTACTGCCTCCTCCTATTCATTTTTCCTTGGGGAGAAAATCCAAACAGCATGTCCAAACATGTCAAACACTTCTGTTATTTCACCTTCCCTTCTTCTGTCACAACTCAAACAGGATATCTCCTGGTCTCAAGTCCAGTTGGAAGAGTGTCCCTTTACAACTTTGCTTGCCTCTCTTTCTCAGTGTGAACTGTCCAAAAGTGCCAGGAAAGACCTCCTCAGCGTGAGGGCGCTTTCTGGCTCTGTGAAGACGCATTCCCCTGCAGCTTTGCCAACATGAAAGATCTGCTGAAACTCTTCTCCATCTTCACAGACTCACACTGACAAGTATGCAACTTTCAGCTGGTTATGTTTAAGCTGCTTTTTGCTTTGGTAAGAGTTGAAACGCAGCTGGACATGATTTTTTTTTTTCACAACTACAGACTGATGCCATATACTTGACAAACATGTCAAAATCCCCTGCACATTCTGGACACTCACACGCATCATGACATCAGCTTAGTTAATCAGACCCAACCTGCAAAGCTTAAGTCTCCAAGCATATTTAAACCTTTTCGTGATGTGAACTTTTAGATGACAAACAAGATTTCTGAATCAACCCACACTGTGATGAACACGCTGTCCGTCACCTTTAATGCATCTGAATTGGTCTCAGGTTTTTAAAAACAGGTCGCTGATGGACTTTGTTTGAGTATGGGAAAAACAGTGCAAACACAAAAGCTGGTACTGATAAGCTTTCAGGTTATGTCTGCATTCATAACAGAAACTACAGAAAATTCAGATTATATAAAGACCAACATCTTTCTTGCAGCACTGCAAGAGATTCAACTGGTCATTCAGCCATCCATCCATCCATTTTTTATACATCTTATCCATGAAGGATCGCAGGAGGCTGCTCAATACCTATCCAGGTCATTATTAACAAGTGGCGTTATCTCTTTGTCTTGATTATAGAATTACCTCATACGACACATGATACTGACTTGTGAAGACAGATATGTGCTACAGCGAACTGCTGAAACAACTCAGTGCTAATGATCTTTCACTACCTAACACATATCCCTATTAGTGCAATTTAATTTCCATTTAACTGAGACATTTAAAACATCTTGAAACACCGAATTGCAGTTTTTATGAGATATCACAAGGGGGCAACGTCAAACTTCAGCACGTAACATTTATAGGATTGCCTTGGTGCCTCTGAGAATTTCAAATAGTCAAGAGTCACTTTTGCTCATGCTGTGAATCTTCAGTATACGTGCCTATAATTTTTAAAGTATATCAGTGCAAATGAGAGTAATCCAGTGTAGAAACCCTCAGGGAAGTAGAGGAGATAATCGCTACTTTAATGCATATGTGTTACAGATCATGTTTATCTGATCTGGACTCCTGCTGCATCAAAGCCAGGCTGCTCTGTTAGCTGAGCTCTTTAGACGGGAGGCCCGTGGAGATTTCTCTTCAGACTGTTATAAATTGCCTTTCTAATCCCTGGGAGCACAGCGGCAGCAAAGCCAAAAAACATACAGATGCTAGGATAAATACAAAGAGCATAATCGAGCGATTGTAAACACACACTACACACATGACATAAGCGGGTTAAAAGGAGAACTGTCCTTCACTTTGTTCGGCTGAGGGTCAAAAACATGCTCCACACTGACTCACTGCTACATTCATCAGCAGCCAGTACCATAAAAAATTATCACACATTCAGGCTGAATGTCATGCCAATTATAAGAGCTTGGGTGTTTGTCAGAAAGAGATGAGTGGTGATCACACCACAGATAAAATGCCCTGGACATAGAAGCTGTTCTCTGCAAAAACAGTCAAATGAGCCGTCGCAGTTTAAATGAGTGTCCACTTAACCCTTGATGCCTCGCAGTGGGCAAAACCCTGTCTGGCTTAAGGATCATCTGTCACAGGCACAAGGCACTCACTATAAATGCCACTTTGCATGTGTGTCTACGTACATTGTTATATTGCCAGTGAGTTCAATGATTTCCATCGTGAATTGTACTTTGAGTGTCAAGTAAATATCTTTCATACTGTGTACTTCACACATTTTATATTTCCTTTCTCTGAATAAAGGAACTGTTTACTAAAGCGTGTCTGAAAAATCCCACAAAATGCTACACTTTAGGGCACAGTGCTGAGACAGTATCGGCACACAGTCTAGTTTCACACAGCTACTACTCACACAGCAAGACTGCGACATTTGCTCCAGATGATACAAAAGCACACCCATGAGTGATTAAGATCACATCATCTCTGAATAAAACTAAGCATGAGGAAAAAGAAGGAAGAACAAGGCAGATTGCTTCATCAGAATTAAGAGAAAATGACATTTGATTTTAGAAAATACTATAAAACTTGGAAGCACATTTAGACACATCCATTCATTATCAAGCCTATTTTTCGCAGGGTCGTGGGGTGCCGCTGGCCTGGCTGACATTGGGCAGGAGGTGGGGGTTTGATTAACGGCTGCACAGGACTGACACATAGCGACAAACAACCAGTCACCCTCACATTTACACCTACGGGAAATTTAGAGTCACCAATTAACCCAGTGGTTTCAAACTGAGGGGCGTGTCGCATAAATATAGAAACACCCAGCAACGTAAAAGGAATTCCTTCCATTGTTTGATTAATGAATGAATTACAGTGTTTAAAATAAATTCCAGTGGAGTTCGGAAGCAAAATGTGTGTATGTGTATGACTGCAGAAAACGGCTGGATTGAACCCATGCAGAAAACATCCAACACAGAGAGGCTCCTGCCTGAAGGCACCTGCCTTGCTGTGAGGTGACAACACTAACTATTTCACCACCATGTTGCCCATGTTGAGATACAGCAGGAGAAGGAGATTTCTAGCTGAAATACACTGTAGCACTCGATAATAATTTCTTGCAATTCACACTCACACACATGCGCACACACACACGCATTTATAGCAGCATAACTTTATCTTGAAATGATTGCCTACCACTCTACTTAGCTGAGACATTTGTCATTTAAAAGGGCAGCTGGGTGGATTATAACCCATGAGACACCATTCTCCATCAAAGTCCCCATGTGATCGAAGGGTTATTGATAGGATTCAGGAGAACACATTGGCACATTGGGACATTTGCTGGTTAATTAAAACAGCTGTGGCACAGGCAGCAGCAGAGGATGTTTGTTCACAGTGTGTGCAATGACAGATTTAGTGCCAACAACAAAGAGGTTGGATAAATTGACAGGGGACTGTCCATCATCAGGTCCACCTGTGCATTTGCACTACTCCCAAATGTCCTTTTAGTGCCTCAACACGCTCATCTGCCAACCTGTGTCTCAATGTGCAAAAACTAGATGGATGGCAGAAGAGATGGCAGCTTGAACACAACAGTGCATCTGCTCTGACATCAAGGCAGAACTCCCAGCAAAAGACAGATGAGACATTACTCCTGGGAGTAACTTTGCTTTCTCATCATTTTGTTTCGCCTTTATATTCGTCTGGAGAATTCTGTGGTGGGACATCTCTTTAAACCCTTTCTTGTTTCCTCAAAAAGTCTTCAGGCATTCTACAAAGTAGCAACATTATCAAAAGTGGGCCTCCCAGAAAAATATCAACAGCTTATTCATCAATTTTATGATTTTCTACTGTAACCCTTTTCTGTTCACCCACAGCTCTAAGCATTTAGCATATCCATATCTGCTAAAAGCAAAGTTGGTCTGCGGGGGCATTAACAACCTGAGTTTAAGTGAATAAAGTTCTACACTCTATTAGCCATACTAGATACTGAAAGTTTATGTAGTAGCACTCTCATGGATGGAATGAAATGGAATAAGAATGTACCTTTTAATTAACCTTTTTTTCATAATAATTTGTTCCTGGCTCGATCCACTGAGAAAAGGGTCACCACACAAGAAAAACAAAAGCATGAAGTCTGTGGACTGCAAAGGGACTATTGCTGTAGACTTATCAGGTTTAAAATGGTTAGTCATATGTTTTAAAAATTATTCATATGTGTTAAAAATGTAATTAGGGTCCTACAAAGTTCCTGAATAAAGCAGCCAATTTACTCACCAGTATGCGAAAAACTGACACTGGACTGGGGAAGTCCAATCCGCAACTGAATAGTTAAAATAACTAGAAAAAAACGTACTAACTTACAGCTGCAGTGCTATGATAATGGAATTCAATCTGTCATCTGTGTGAGCTGCCAAAGTGAAAACAGATAAAATCCTGTGCAAACCAGCGCCTGGCATCAGCCACAAAGCACCTGATGCTAATCTAACATCATTACACCGGTTCATTTTGGCTCGCAGAGACACCTGTGAGAAGACATAGGCTTGGTGCTGCAAAGTCTCCTGGCTTGGCAGGCTTCCCAAGGAAACTTAAAGTGAATGCTGCCTGTGTCATGTGGAATTGAAATCTAATGAAAAGCTGCAGCGTTGACAGTGTGGCAAACAAGGGGGGGAAAAAAGTGAAATGTGTTTTCCCCTATAATAAAGAATACTAAAACTTGATATTTCAGTCCTATCTGACTTACACAGCTGTACAAAAGTGCAAGAGGGGGCAGGTGCACTTGACTGAGCGATATTATATGTGTGAGTGTGAGCATCGAGCCATCAGAATGACATTCCCTTTTTTCTCCATCGCTGCAGTCTCCAAATTAAGAAACCAAGAAGCCATTGTTTCTGTGCTTTGTTTTGTCCTTCAAGGAATGTTGTGTTTTTATGTTTAAATTGTGACATAACAGCAGGGTGAGTATCAAACTAACCCCATACAGAGAAATCACGCTGTCTTTGTTTTTTTCAACCATTTGCCATCCAATCCACTCAGAAAGCCAAGACTTAATCTTTAATCACAAGCCGAATACATTCGGCTCACGGTCAAAGTGAAACAGACCAACATTGCATACCAATATTACGTTTCCTGCTTACCTCTTTTTGGTGGTATTTGATGGCTAGTTTGAGTCTTGCCAGGTCGTTGTTGCCTTCCTCATCCAGTAAGTTGATGTCGTCTCTGTAGTTGAGGATCATCTCCAGCTCTCTGGAGCTTCTTGTCTGGTCCAGGAGATCCTTGGCAAACTGTTTACACTGCTGAGACAGCTCCTCATACTCTGATTTGAACTCATTCTCCACCTTAAAAAGAGTGTATGCAGAATACAGATACCTCTATATAAGAACCTCACAGCTGAAATGAGTACAGCTGTGTCTAGAAGGTGGTGTTTCTAAATAAAGTATTGCCTCTGGGTTTTTTGTGTCAGGAAGCTGTTTCAAAATGGCTTATAGATAATTATCAAATATCCCCACCCCTAAGAGCCATTAATCTTATATTCTGTGGTTGTTTCAACAAATGTAAAATGCAATGAATGCACAGTAAACTGCATTTAATTGGTCTCAGGCAACAGTTGCAGCATCTTGCTATTTTGCTGCATCGAAAGAACATTTTTTACGAAATATTTTCATTTTGACTTAATGAAAGCATCTCCTATTGTGCTTTACTAATATTATTTCATCTGGAAATATTGTGAATTACAGCAGGCAAAGATATTGTAATTATCTCTCTGATAATTTTATTTTCACGGCTGACCAATTTTCATGCATAATAAATGGACTGGCTACTGAACGTCACATGATCGTATCACGAAAGGGCACACAGAGGTTTCAGTCCCATGTGTCAGCTCCACTATTATCTGGCTCTCTTGTCCTCACCTTGCTGAGCTCCTGCAGCTCCCAGCTGAGCCTGAATGCAGTGAGGAAAGGATCCTCGCTGGAGAGCGCAATTAATGAGGGACTTGCCAGCGCTTTGTAGATGTTGAGGCGTGAGCGCGAGTGACGCAGGCTGTCCACATCTGAACTAGACACACACTCCACACAGTTACAGCGCACCTGCAACATCAAACAAAGCATGGATACATTTTAATGAGGCAATGTAGCAATGTAAGCGCTGTGATATCACATATCAAGTAGTCATGCTTGGGTAGGTTATTCAGACATTGAAAACCCAAACTGTAAGTTTATACATTATGCTCATATCTGCACATTATGGTTGCAGAATTTTTATAAAAAGCATTTTTGTTTGCTTCTCAAATTTTAAACAGCATTTGGAATTTAAATTTCATTTTTGCGTATCATTTAATTACAACTATATCTTATAAATAAGATTTTGTGTCAAATCCTTTACATTTGATATGGTGTATCTAATGAATTGATCACTGATATGATTCTACTAAATGACTCAAACAGCACTTTCATAATCTCACTGACAAAACTGCAGTTGACTCTTGATGCACACAAGGCTTTTGTTTCTTCCTTGAACACTTGCTGACATTCTGGAGCAGCGGCTTTTTCGCCTGTAATAGCAGCAAAACACTAACACAGCTCGCCTCATGAACACGTATGAATACCCACCTCGTGCGGCTGCGGCACAGACACACCTTTCTGCACCAGAAGCTTGATAATTTCATAGTTGTTGGTGTGTGCAGCTAGAATGACGGGAGTGATGTCAGGGGTGAAGTCAGAGAACTGCTTGTCCAATAAGATAGGAGGAACCTTTCAGGGGAGAGGAGAGGGTAAAAGCTTTTATCACACACAAATTGAATGAAGCTCAGCAAGCAGCATATTTGGCCTCAGCCTAATGTGATCAATTGCCAATTTTTAGACCTTGCCTTCTGTCAGGTTTAAATGGCAGTCTGCATTATAAGTAGAAGGTTGGTTGAATGTAGAGCCTGTTCGTTCAAGTGTGCAACTTAAAGGTTTTCACAGTGAAGTTAAATGGAGACAGCAGGATTTCTATCTTTTTTTTTTTTTTTTAAAAAAAGCAGTTGTTAGAGCTTTTGACAGCTGGAGTGAAAACTGTTCAAATACCAGCAAGACATGATGCCCTTGGTCAAAGTCGCAGATGCCATCCATATCAGGACGCTATAAAGGGTTTAGGCCACAGTGTGGTAAAAAGCATCAGTATTTCACATATTTCAGAGGGAATCATTATGCTCAGAAAGAAACTCATTCCACCTATCCCTCTTATCACCCACTCCAGCTAAGCCCTTCTCCTATTCCCATGTCATTCAATGAAAATACAGGGCTGCAGGCTGCACAAGAGTAAGCCGACCCTTTTCACTTCTTTTAATTGAAGGCCTATTATCTGATTCTGTGGGGATGGAGACATGGAAGAGAGAGAGACAACGTAGTCGGGGAATGGTTGGAGGATAAACTTGCAATACGTGAGGACCTATTTAGCAAGTTGGTGTGGACAGACAGACAAATGGGAATAAGGGGCAGGAATAAGGCTCCGTTTAGAGCCTTAAAACCAGGCATGTTTCTCTTCCTAACCTTGAATCAGTTTTTAGTGTGTAAACCTAACTATTAAGTACAGTGTTAAGACAATTTAAAGAAAAAATGTAGTGCCAATATTTATTTATACACCCAATCAATCAAATAGTGGCTGGGATATTTCAGTCTGAACCAAAGTGATGGACTGACCAACCAGCTGACAGACACTCTGTTTGACGTTGCCATCCATACAGCCATACTGATAGCGTGTCTAAAAAAACATTGATCATTTTGCTGGATGGTAAGTGTCTCATGGAAATATTAATATCTTACAAAATTCAATATGCAGATTTCATTTGACTCAAAAGATGTGTAAAACTTCTAAGTAATACAACAGAAATAAGACGGGTGAAACTTTGTGACACCATTAGTCTCTTAAAGTTAACATATGAAGGAAACCAGGGGATTAGTTCATTTTTTTTCAAAAAGGTTTCATCATCCTTATTGCACCAAAAGTCATTTTTATCACATGGATGCTAATTACTTGTGTGGTTTACTCTCAGGACACAACACAGCAGCTCCCACGAGCGGCACGGAGCCACGTCTGAGAGTCGTTACATTTTGCAGAGGATGATGATCTAATAAGCTATATAGTCTGTTCTCCATGTGGGAGGGGGAGGGACATCAAATAATCTACATCAAACAGCCTTGGCCTGTGCCCAAGCACAGATCAGGAGGAGTGCAGGCTGGTAGATGTGAAGTTATGACAATAGTGGAAAAAAGAAACAAATATAGCTCACTTGTCCGTGTAATTCCTATGTGTTACTCATGCTAGAATGAGGCATCCACCATCAGCATATGGCCTAAAAATGCAACATTAGCATCAGCGTGCTTTTGTTTTCACGGTGCTCCTTCTTCTCGCCTCCCTGCTGGCTTTCACCTGTCATCCTACAACATCACAAACACTGTTTAGATAAGGCTGGCAAAAAATGGAACACTGAGCCGTTTTGCTTTTGAGTGACGCTGCAGAAAATAAGCTCAAGTCTTTGTGAATTCCAGCAAGTGTGATTATGCTTACTTTACATCATGCTCGGTGTTACATGTAGGGAGAGGAGGGATCCCCTTATGTAACTGTCTTTATGTACATATGGCATAGGTTGCACAGAAACCCAAAAGCAATAAACAGAAGCCCTTTTAATTGAGAAACACTGTGAGCTCCCATGTTAGTGCCTCTGACAGATGCATATCTGTACTCTGAGGATACATGAAGCTGTTTAAAACGCTGATATCCAATGCGCTCCTAAGCGGAAAACAAATAAGCCACAACATTTAGGAGATTCTTACAAATGCATCATTCAGACAGCGTGCAAAACAGAAAGCCAAATACACACAATTCCAGCAGAGCATAAAATGAACCCCCTTATTAATGAATCTCAGAGAGGACACTGACAACAGATAGGATGCTCTTCTCCCAGACAGCCATTTAATATAATCAATGAGCTTCTCTTGGGTAAATTTAGAGTGATCCATTTTCACAACCTACTCATGTGATGGGAAGAGGCACTATCTTACGATGCAATAAGGTAAAGAGGAAGTATGGTAGCTGATAGATGTCACAGATGAGGGGTTCGGGACGGAAATTTTTGACCTCTGTTTCTCAGTCGCCTCCACATCCATTTAGCAAACAGGCCTGAGCCATCTCTTGTGTGTGCACTCTTTTTTGTTCAGTATTTCCTTTTCCATTGTCCCCTTTCCTTCCACAATTTATTTAACGTTATCAAAGCCAAATGAACATTTTCTAACAGGAAGAGCAATCGCATCTGCCAAGCAGTTGATCGATACAGCCAGAAACATCTGTTTCTTTGTGGTTTATGGTGCATTACTGCTGATACAGAAAAGTATGAGTGTGTGTGCTCCAGGGTGTTCAGCACATGTGTGGCAAGAACAAGGAGAAGGAAACTCTCCTTGAGTGCAGAGCATTGAGTTCGAAAGGGCTCCATCTGAAATTCATTTGACTCTTATTGTTTTTGATTACAGTAATGTAATCTCTAAACAGGCAGTTCTTTTTGAAGAAAAGAGGAGATTTCCTTATGAAATAATCTGAATCCCGAGATTAAAAAGCATTATGGACGCTCTTACTTTGGAAAAAAATACACATTAAATTTTCCCTCACAGAGAATACTCATTAAATATCTTTCTGTAAGAACTGTTCCTTTTCCAAAAAGGCTTATGAAGACAGTTTTTTTTTTTGAAGTGTCAGCTTTTGTTGTCAGCCAACAATACTGGGTCATTTATTTTTGATGGTGTGAAAACCTCCAGGCAATTGCGTACACGCTTATGAGCTACACAATGAGCACCCGTATTTTAATGAATGACACTGCACTCTACTGTTCATTAAGATCCAGAGTTCCTCCTTTGATTGGACTCGAGGGCCTCTGTGCCCCTGGCCTCACTGATCAGTTCTCTACGGTTTGAAACAAAGCTGGGCTCAGAAATTCTGCTGTTCGTTTAGTTATATAAATTACTGTTTTAACATCTTATGATGAACAGTTCATGCGGTGTGAGCATTAGTACAATTGCTGAATTGTCATATTCTGTTAGACGATTATTTCATTTGTTGCAGATTAAACTGGCATAGGATCCTTTAAAGTGAAATAGGATGAAACAGAGTGTGCTTTATCTAAGACAAAACATAATGATACAACTGGGTGCAGAAAAAAAAAGAAAAAAGGAATACACTTTTTTTGAGAGAGAGAAAGTAAACATCAACAGTCTTAGTTCCCCTCCTAGCATCCCACCAGCCTTGTCAGCAGCTCACTGTCTGTGCACTGACAGACTCCCACCTCATGAATAAAGCACTCGTAATTTGAAACTCCTTCCATTCCCATCGGTGTCCTCCTCACCTGCATGCCGCCACTAGGCTTCTTATGATTTAGCAGCAGCTCCACAGCTCCCACCACTTCCTTGCGGATCGCGTGTAGAAGGGCATCGCCGACGTAGACGTTGAAGCTCAACAAGAGTTCAATGATTTCCAGGTTCTCGTTCTCGATGGCAATCAGCAGGGCCGTGCGGCCGAGAGGGTCGATGCAGTTGATGTTGATCTTGAAGTAGATCTCCGCTTCCTGACAAAGGAAAGTTGTAACAGTGTGAAATTCTTCACACGCTTCACATCCGACACAGCAACTCAAAGTCAGCAGTTTTTGCAGCAATGATGATCACATTCTGGTAATCTACCAATACCTATCAACTTGACGTTATGTCAGTTGCTACTAGCAACACCTGAGATGCACTATCCAAAATGCTGCCAGATTTAGACAAAGAAGAAGAATTTGCAAAATTCAAAAAATTAGATCCCCTGTTCTACTGCTTTGTGGGGATGCACAATAAACACTGTACTGATAAACCAGTTAAAGGCAAAATTTATATTATCTGATATCAGCCGATAATGAAATTATAGCCCATAAACACAAATTGCCAAATTGCTTTCACTGAATTAACAAGCACAACATCTACACAGTCTGACACAGTATGTGGTGGTATGCACCTTTAAAGTTGATTTTCCATCAGAAGAACAAGTGCAGCACATTGCCGTTGTGGTCAAACCGCTGCACCCGACCCGAGCCCCACAGTGAAGACTAAAGAGTCAAATGAGTCAAAGAACTGAACTACATCTTAGCCATTGTCTCCCTCAGGTGTGAGGCTAAGAAAGGTTGTGAAGTTATTTTTGAATTACAAAAATATGAAATTATTAGCTATCTTATCAGTGTGGACCATGAGAAGCAGGTAATTATCAGTTGTTGGTATAGGCTGAAAAGAATTTGTATTGTGTATCCCTGCTGCCTTGAATTTGAAGATTTTGAACAATGTTATAGTGGTGCAGTGCTAAACTGGGCATCCCTTGTACTCTGCTGGTTCCAGCAATATTTTGTGTCTCCCAAAGGTCTGACGCTTGCCAAGGTAAGTAAAGACCCCAGATGTTATTTGAAATGAGTGGAGGATAATCATGGTCGCACGTTATCCAAAAATCCTCTAATCTTTTCTAAAGCTATCCAATTAGACTGAGGCTTCAATATTCATCCATCCATAATTTGGAGTTTCAGTGGCAGCATGCTTTCATCCATTTACCAATCAAATGATCCGTTCTCTCATGCATTTATACACACAAACACACACACACACCTCCAGAGCCTGTTTGACACTAGCATAGTCGCCCTTCTCCACAGCTCCGAGGTAGGCTTTCTCTAAAGGTGACAGCTCCGACTCGGCCCGCACAATTCTCAGCGGGATGCGGTCCCGGTAAGAGGAGCTGTCAGTCCGTCGATAGTATAGTTGTGACATCTCCCTGGGCTTCAGCTTACCAGCACCCTGCTAACACCACTGCAGCTGCTGCCAGGCTGAGAGACCTCACACTAGAAGGGACAGGAACAAAGGTGTTATAGGACACTTGCTGCTGTTGGTTTTGACTTTTACAAGGATGGAAAGATGACAAAGAGAGTAGCAGTGGGGGGGCGGAGGAAAAGGTGAGATCATTTTTCAGAAAGAGAGACATGAAGCAGGGAGTTACTGATCCAAAAATCACCCTATGTTATGTCTTTACCCAAAGTTTCAAAAAAATGTCTGCAACTGGAGTGAAGAAGTGTTAAGGATTTTGACAATTTTTGAAAATATAAAAAAAATTGCATTTAAGTATACTAAAACTAAAGTTTAGTGCATGTAAATTCCCTGAACAGTAATTGACACAACATTTACATCACTCGCTATGACTTTTTCTTTTTCTGCGAGAGGGATCTTTTTTATACTGCAGAGCTTGTAGTGTATTGCTTTGGATCTCAGAGTGCTTCACATTTCCTAGAACTGCTTAAGCACTCAACAAAAAAATGTATTCAACTCTGAGCAGAGAAATATCTCAAGTCACTGCATTCTTTTCTCTGTTTCTCTTCTACCCAGTAAGTCTAAATGAGAAAAAATTGCAGTTGTTTCTGTTGCTCAACCTGTTTCACCAAAACAGACACCATGTGACATCAGACTGGAAGAGCCACAGCTGAGATGTTTGATTCCTGAGTTTCTAATAGCTTTAGTTAATGACATTAGCAATGCTTGCTAATTGATTGACAGCAGCCGACTCAGTGGTTGCCTGGTGACAGTATAATGACATGTGCAACACTTTTGGTTTGGCTTCACAGTGACACATTGACACTCTACAGCGACGGTCAAGATCTCTAGGTTCTCTGGAATCGAGCGCTGGTGAGATCTACAAATACACTGTAATAGCAAAATACCGAACATAACTAGAAGATGAGGAAATAGTGTTCACATGTTTCATAAAAAGTAAACTGTTTCTCTGTTGAGTTCATCCTAAAATTAAAATACCCCTTTATTGGGATGTGGCTCTCCTCAGACTATATGCAACCATAATAACGACCTGGACCTAAAACCAGCATCAGTGTTAACAATAGGTTGACCATAACAAGAAAAGGGAATACACACTCAAGAATTGGCTGTTTTTCTAATGCTCTCTAGAGGATTTAAAACCACAGGAGCCTGAGAGGACAAGAAAACAGACGGAGCAAGACATGAGGATGGAGAGGGTGAAGAACAAAACAGGCAAAAACATTAAACAAGATAAAGGGGAAAAGGTTACATGTAACTATATATATATATATATAGACAGGAGGTCAATTAGCTATAGTGCTTTAAGCTCTCCCAACCCCTCTCATGACAACTCATTAATGCTCTATGTGACTCTGTTCAGTGAATAATGAGTGGATTAACACACTCACAGCAGCCTAATTAGTTTATAAGAAAAGGAAAGAAAAAAAACTTCTAAAACTATGTGTAAAACTATGCGTGTTGTGCCCAAAGCCCTGTATCTTAAAATAGCACATTTAAAAGAAGAGTTCAGAATTATGGAAAATACACTTATCCAATCAGTATGGTATGCAAAAGTCCAACTGTTCCCCTAACTGGGTTAAGATGGCACATTTCAAGCTTCATCTTCATGTTTGAGCAGTAATCTTCAGAGGTAGGAGACAAACAATAATATGATTGTTCAGGTTTTGAACTAGCAACCCATAGCCTGATGTGCTGTAAGATCAGGTGTTAAAAGTGGCTGAAATCCAAGTTAATAACACTAAAGTGGGGGATAATAAAGGAATATGTAACTCACTATTGGCTGGTGTTTCTCAGCAACATTTTTTTTCACATTATGGCACCAGTCATCTCCTCTTACAGTCAAGGTGCTGCTTCATGTTGAATTGCTCTCAGTGCCCTCTTACTTCCCACCATGAAAGAAAAAAAAAATCATCATAAAAGGAAGATTTGTCTCTTTTTGGCCATAGGTTTTCACACCTCATTTGAGAGCCTGGGCCTTAGTTTGATATTGCAATGGCCCTTTGTGGAACGATTTCATTTTGAGGCAAAAATGCCTGTGAAGTGGCCACATGGGGAATCTGCAGTCACTGTCGCTGAATAACCTCAGCCTTGAGATGGGAGGTTAAGTATCATGTGCTATGCTGAGAAAGTGCATACACTGCAGCAAGGAAGACTCAGTAAAAGAAGATACTGGTGCCAATACAGGAGATGCTTTTTGAACTGATACCAAAATTACACTTTTTTTTTCAGCATAAGCCAACCTCATGTGCTGTGGGTAACAGCTGAACAAAAAAGCAGCAAATGAAGAAAAAGATAATTTGAATATTTGAATTCAACTCAGTTAAAAAAAAAAAAAACTCAATGTTTCCCAACATTAATTACATGTTTTTAATCATATGCTGCATTACATGACCACTTCATGTCACCTCAGCCATGATGTGTATGTTCTGCTCCACTCTGCGCTTATCAAGCCGTCATTCTGCTGTAATTACAAAAACACACTGGCTTGATTCATTAATGTGAACTTGCGGCAGAATTTGCCACAGAAACAGCAGCCATAAAGTAGGGCTGCCCATCACCAGTACAACAGGATTTGTGTATGGCCTGCTGATATCTGTGCGTGCCATTACTGAAACACACACAGAGCCACACTCACACTCAGCCTTCTGTGCAGATGGGTTTTTCTTCTAGTAATCACAGTTTCCTGGAATCAATATTTAGAAATAGAAAATCTGAACTGTTCTGTTACACAAAGAGTGTAGCACCACTTTAGTGCAGTGATGGGGAATATGTTGAGCAAAAATGTCTGTTATTTTGAAAGTTGTATTGATCAGACAACACACACTGCGTAGATGAGCTGTCCAGCAGACCATGCAGCCCGTTTAGAGAGGCCTGTCCTTGTTTGCAATGACTGTAAAGCAATCATAAAATTGTCTGCATTCATTAACCACAACAGGTCTGTGTGAATTGGCAGGCTGCGTGTGCCAGAATGGCGCCTGCATGCACTCACAGGTGAGATTTTGACATTTTTATTTCAGTACTTGTGTGCGAGAAATGTGCCAGAGACACCAGGGAATAGCGTGAATAAAAAAAGAACAACGGCTGTGAAAATGAGAGAGGACTCTTTGTAGCTTACCTGCTGGGATCCTTTCGTCATTTACAAGCTGAGGGACCCTGAAGGCGCCCTGTTACATCTTTTATCTTTACAGTCTATACCTGTCTAATGCGAACAGCCTTTTATAGCCAAGATGTGAATTTTAAAGTGCATTGGAGCAAATAACTAACCTGTGGGATGTTGGGCATTGGAACTTCGCTCAGTGTTTCCCCTTTGCAGAATATCCCAAGACCACATCAGGACTAATCACAGATGCGCAAAGCTTTAAATCATTTTCCTCAACTTCTTGAATTTAGCATTTAGCGTCCCCCAGATGTGAAAACTGCAGTGTGGATCTGCAGGAAGACCCTGCTCGTTAATGTGTTGCTGCCTTGTGATGCCAGTCCGTCTTTCTCTTGGTCTTTTAGTCTAGTCTGCATTCTCCCCCCTCATGTTTGGAGACTTGACAGTACTCCCACTGTACGTCCAGATTCTGTTCGTTGTGATCACGACTTCCAGGCGATCTTATTTGGGGGAAAAACGAAGACCG
Organism: Scatophagus argus; assembly: GCF_020382885.2. Lineage (NCBI taxonomy): Eukaryota > Metazoa > Chordata > Actinopteri > Scatophagidae > Scatophagus > Scatophagus argus. Next base: position 12,796,284 of record NC_058506.1, on the reverse strand, counting down.
GCGCACGCCGCATTCAGCTTACCGCGCAACAAATCCTGGAGAAGAAAATAAGCAACAGCGAAGTTTCCTCGATGGATTACACCTGGTTTAGCGACGCATCCATTTTCCCCCGGGGTCTATTCTGTTGTTGATGTTCTCGCACACTCGACTTATCCACCTGTTGGGGGGTGACTGAGCAAAAAGCAGCGCCTCCAGAAATAAACGTATAGCAGCCAGATGCCTGGCAGGCGGTCTGCGGAGCGCTGCTGCAGACTGGTCGTGCGCACTTGGAGACGCATTGAACACTGTGGCACTGCAATAAGGGGGGGGAAAAAACAATCATCTAAACAAGCAACTCAGCCAGACATTGAGGCTCTCTTCAAACAAATTCACACAACACAATTCCCATTGAGCTCTACTTGTTTCAGAAATGGTAAGATGAGGAACAGTAATTGTGCAGATGACTCTAAAAGCGCCATTAACAACGCCAGCTTTGCAATTCTGCCTGCAATTCACATGTAAAAACAATATTTCACTTAATTAAATCAATATATCTTACATAGTATTTCATCAAAACACCCTAATCAAATAAAACCACAGTAATTACAGTGTAATTTAAAACACTTAAACAATCATGTTTTTTAGTGATTCGAGCATTTAAGAATCATTTCTCTTGTTCAAAGGAGATGAGCTCATCGTCATATCCATCAATATGGATGGCGCCTCCGTTCTGACTTATTCATCAGTGGTCACATACTTAATGTTGGAGTCAAGTTCTTTATCATTTGTTACCCACTAATTTCTTAGAACAGCTTATCAGTTCACTGATCGTAGTTCAAACACAAATGTCAACTTTCTCGCCAACTCTGTGTGTGTGTGTGTGTGTGTGTGTGTGTGTCTGACTTACAGGCCTGTTGATGTTGTAAATTCTTCCTAATAGTGTGTAATGCTGTTGAAAGTCCTCTGACATATTTATAGTGTGACGGCCAGACTCAGTCCTCGTTTCTGTATGTGTGCATGTTGGTGTGGGAGTTTATGTTGACTGAACCTAACCTGCAGTCACAGTGAAATGTCACAGACAGATTTCAGGATATGGATGCTCCTCGATCGCTCAGTGCTTGCTTCTGTCAGGATGTAGTTAGTGGGACATTTGTTAGATTGGACACAATATGGATTTGCGGGTTTGTATCCATCATCCATCATCCATCATCCATCGTGTTCTTTCTCATTCTGAGAAGCACATAATCAGTAGAATCACTCCAAGCTACATTCTCTAGCATTACTGATTGTGACTGGTTTGTAATTTTATGTACAGTCATGCATATGGCTATTTTTCATCCATTTGTACACTGATGAATGCTGTAGGAGACATCAGACACATGCAGTCACTATACAAACTTCTCCTTCACTACTTGCACTTTTGGCTGCCTCTTAAGGCATTTTTTAATTAAAAATAATTATGGCTTCATATCCCTGGTGTTGATAATTTCTTTGATGTACTCCACAGAGTCACATTAAATGGCCGTGCCTCTGGGATAACAGGGCGCCCTGAAACTCTGTCTGAATCCCACATGGAGACTCCTCTTGGGTACAACAACCAGAATCAGCTTTATTGGCCAAGTACATTTTACAGTTCACACATTCAAGTAATTTGACTCCATTTTTTTTATTGCTCTCAAAGTTACACCCAGTTTCAAGAACAAATTTTCCTGAAAACATACAGCTTAATAATGATGATTTTTTTCAATACCACATATTTAAAACAACACAATATTAGCATTTGATTACTTCCGCAATCAGGCATTAAAATCATTGCAAATGTGCTGGCATGCGTTCAATGACTTTTTCTGTACCATCTGTGTACAGGTTGTTAATAAGACAAAAAAAATAAATCCTATTTTGTGCTATTTTGATTATGGTATCAAATGGTATCATGTACCCCTTTTAAAAAAAAAATACTTCTATTGTATCAAAATCGATATATTACACACAAAGATATAGTGTATCTGACACTATATATGACATATATCATTATGACAAAGAACACTCCCAATTTAGGGTCATTAGTCAGTGCAATGGAACTGTTTCAGGAACACACATACCCACAGACATGCAAAGCAGCAATGAATTGATCATGACAGGAAGGTCTGAAATTGAATTAGGCTAAAGTAAATGTGATATATTAGTAATGCCTTGAAGCATTCTGTACCACTGAATCAATAGTCAATTAAGGTAGGCTACTATATCAATAACTCTCCGATGGTTTCTTTCTCTGCATATGCTGACGAGCAAGTTTTCAAACAAAGGCTAAAACAGAGTCAGGAGTGTGTAGAGTACATTTAAAGAGTGTCCATTACACTGCAGGGAAGAGTCTGTGCGGCTGACAAGTCAGAAATCAAAAAAATATTCTAAAAATAGTCCTGGAGGTAATTCCTCTCCCATAAAAGGGGACTGATTGGAGTGGACATTTAAACAACATCTGATGCAATGCGGAGGGGGAAAGCAAACCAGATTCCACTTGCCTCAGTCGCACTGATTTATTCAGGTTTCTAAAGCTGCCTCATGACAGCAGACACCCGTAGTTGTCATGATGCCTTTGATAAAACTTTTGACAGAGGGGCACCACAGCACGGCTTCCACAACTTTTTCTGAACAGTTGCCTGGTAAATTCCAATTTTTTTTCACTTGTTAATAAAACTGTTACAGCACATTGCAGAGTGAGCATAAAGACAGTGTTATTGCTGTACTTGTTGACAAGACTTTACTTTGCAAACTATTCTGCTGCTGCAGCACATTTGGAGCTTCTGAGCTGTTGCTTCAGTCCTCTCAGTGCTGCACTGTAGCTAACTTTTCGCACAAAAAGGAATATTCTTGCAGATGCCCGTTCATGAACAACTGCAGAGCAGCTTTGTAATTAAAGGCTGCACGAGTTTTAACAGATGGTAGTGTTCTCATGAAGGTAAGAGGGGACTGTACAGCAGGCTGTTTCTGCAGCTACAAAGCAAAATAGTCGCCCTTTCCGTCTGTCAAATGGCCACTATTCCTCTAAGAACATCCAGTTGGCAGCCGACATCTCCCTTTGCAGCCTCCCCTCTGTCCGTCTGTCTCCACTGTCTTCCCCCTTTATTCGTGTTCCTATCTCTCCCACGCACTCTCTCACACAGCTGCAGGTTAGACCCACTTTAGTCGAAAGCTTGACAAAGAGTTGGACTGCTCTCTGTTACAGAGGCATGTGTGTGTCTGTTCCCTGAAAATCTAAACGTGTGCTCCAACCCAGAGTTTCTCTTTTATCTCCATGGAAACGCAGCGCCGTCCTCATCCTGTCCCACGCTTCTGAGAATAATCAGTCATCCTTTCATGAAGTTACACCATGCCATGTATAGATTCAGTTTTTTGAAAAACCAGTACCCCTGTCAACATCATGATTATATAAGTCACAGGTTTACATAACCCCTCTTTTCTTCTGGGTGCATCTGTGGGAGTCGAGCAAGATTTTTTTTTATCAAGGGTTCCCTGAGGTCATCTCAGCTGTTTAAATCTTCATTACTCTCGTGCTTTATAGTTAAAAATGATCAGTCTCTGACCTCACTGGAGATGCAATGAAACTGAAACTGCTACCCAGGCTCCCCAATGCACAACTTGTATGACAGCATTATATCGCACTGAAGTTGTATTGTGGATGGTTGGGCTGGAAAGAATACAACAGGTTCATGGTTCAAATGAAAAGATTACTCCCCAAAACAAACAAACAAACAAAAGAACTGTATACGGTTCGGCAAAGACAGTGGCTTCATTAAAAAAGCGTTTTGCTAGGAGTTGCTGTAAACTTTTTAATTGTTTTCTAAAACCACAAGGTTTCCCTTACCTTCACTAAGTTGAGGAAAAACATTAAAAAACATTAATATTGATTTAGGAAACAGGCGTCAGATGTTGCCAATTATATTTTGCAAGTAAGTTCAAAAGAAGCGTTTTATTATCATGCTGCTAACACCTGTAATCTGGGCAGCATTACATTACTAGTGTGTACATATTGACTGGAGAGCAGCCAGTTGTCCTTTGCATGGAAATGCGGTATTAGGATTTTAATTCATATAACAACACATTTCTTGAGTCCTTGTCACGCTTTTGTTTAATGTGAAAACACATCTTGCTTAAGTGATGAGCCTTCAGATACACATCCTGTGACTAACTGACATTTATTATTGGATATAAATACAGTGCAGGGAGTATAAATTCAAGTGACTTTTGAAAGCAGTTCCCTGTGTGTTGCTGAAGCTCTGACTTTCCACCGGAGTTCTATTATATGAGTGATGCCAAGGATGAGTAAACAGCTCTTCCTGGGAAACCGCAGTCTGCAGCAGCAGAAATGGTGTATGCTGCTTGGCTATCATTCTCCAGACCCCAGAGAGTGTAAACAGATTGTCTGAGAGCACACACGTGTCCTCTGTTTGCATATCCCAAAGCTCAGTGCTACTGTGCAGGATGTTCACCAGTGTTGACCCTAATGAAAGAAAAGCTTTAACTCCATTGCCATGATCTGTCAAGGACAAGGCAGCTATCTGCAGTCATATTTGGCTTACGTAACAATAAATGCAACGCTATGCTTTTCCCTTACTTGTATGAAAGCACAAGCTGTTCTCAGAGCACTGTATAATTTCTTTTTGATTTGTTTTTCAGTATTGCTTTTCCAAGACCACCGCTGAAGAGTTTTATTTGGATGATTGCTCTTAGATAACTGTCATCAAACTGTCTGACCGTTAATGTTGCGCATTCAAAGAAATGTTTTATGTCTGAGTCCTTTAAAGGCAACGAAAGATAATCTTTTCATCCCAACTGGCTGCTCGTTTTGGTTTTGCTGTCACCGTGCTATTATCGTCATTACTCAAATAAAAGTGGTCAAACTTGAAGTCTCAGTAGTTTTCAAAAGACATAATGCATGCCCACTTTCCCCTTTGTCTGTCACCCACAACTGTACATTTGACAGAGTGAAATGGCCTGCTGCTAAATTGAATGTTTGCAATTCGTTCTCAAAGCTACTTTGCAAAAGAAAAAGGGCTGCAACAGTGACAGTGATTAAACTTGCCGATGCCACTTTCAACAGTCTCCACCTGTAATAACTAAGAAAGCCACTTTTATGTGCTGCAGTCATTCAAAAACACTTCTTATGATACTGTAAGAGACTGTTCTCCCCAGACAAATGACAGCATCAGTTATCTCAGCAACAGCCCCAAAATATCACACAGCAGCTGTAGTAATTGTGATGGCAGCAAACAAGGAAGTCAGGTTATGTTCTTATAGAGTCACAAAGTCTATAGGGAGGAGAGGGTCCTGCATGGACTAATGATGGATTTTGTCATTTTATTTGGAGCGTTTGTTCTGTAATCACCGCCTAGCACCACTTAAAGTGCAAAGATCCAACCTACTGTTTGCGCATTCTGCTGTGAATCAGGTGTCCTGGTTTTGATGTACTGAGTGGATAATTTAGGCAGCAATGAAGAGCTGGCACTTTTGCATTGTCACTTTTATTTCTTCAGTTCAGTATCATATACTTCACTGATTACTCATCATAGCTTCTGAACACTGGTACACGAAAGGAAGGGTTTCTCTCAATTTTTATCTAGGGGTCCGCTTATGAATAACAGAGTTTTAAAAATGGTTGCATCAGAGGCTGAGACATCCTGACTTTTATTTCCCAGGATGGGCTAAGATCCCAAAATACAGAAATTTACAGTTGCATTTGAAGTCCAACAAGACCAACATTGTTATCACCCTTCACACCCCCTTTCAGACTCATCATGCAATTGTTTAGCTGTTCACAGGGTCAGTAGAAGTACTTGTCATGACAAATTCACTTTTCCCGGATTTATTTCCAACTTCAGAAACGGTGTCAGAGTTAATGATATGCACAGCATCGTTGGCGCAATCCACCGTTGGAAAAGCTTTCAACAACGGTGCCAATATTTGGGTGAAAAACTGGAAATGACACTGAATTTATTTCCCTGGTGGCACAAATCACTGCTCATGTCCTGAACTTTAGTGTGGTTTGCTTTCATATCAGCACTGAAACGTCAGCATTCAACTGATTCAGCTTGGCAGACTGTGTGAGCACCAGACCAATGTATTCATCCCAGCTGTATAATAAGTATCAGTCAAACATTTTGCTTTTCTAACACACTTTTTTTGTCTAATAACTGACAATTCTAAGTTTTGATGGTGACATTTCAAGTAGACACTATGCTGTAGATGTAACAACAACATGTGATAAAGTCCTTACAGACTTAGAAGCTATTTCCTGTCTCACTTTTAATGTAGTTTTGTCTTTTGTCTGAAACTTAAATCAATACTCATGCGCACTGTAAGTGAACAGTCCATACAGGATGTTGCACAACAACGCATTGAGTGCATATATGGATGCTGACACACAAAGTAGCCTCTGCTGGTATCAAATCCCCATTAGACCTAATTTACTTGGGCTTCCTTACTCCTTTAAAGTCCTCAGTTTTAAGTGGTGGATCTGTCATGGATTGTTCACACAAGGGAATAACCACTGAGGAATCACTATCATAATATGCAGTAAAGAAATCACCAAGGGGCAGTTAATGAATCTACATGTATCAGGAGCCAATATGTTTTCAAACACAGTCTAATAAAGCTTATTCAGTGCACCTTTAAGAGGTTTTATTCAGAAAACTGTTTAGTTAAGAAGCCCAGAACTATCTAATTTATTGATTCTGTTATTTATTCTGATAAACACGCATGTTAAGTCCGCATTCAGTAAACAGTCAGACAAAATGCAGCTCATAGACGGAAATATTCGTTTGTCTTATACATAGAATAAGTGTACCGCAGAGTCGCAGAGTTATGTGTGCGTGGCTTCTCTTTCACGCCACATTTTTTGCTGTTATTTTGGTAAAATAAGACCGCCACTGCAGATGTGTTTTCTGATTTTGTCTGCTTTTGATTTCCTCCCATAGCTCAAACACATGCAAATAAGTGGGGCTGGAGGCTCATAAAGAACCCATCTGTAACCACTATCATTCCTTTAATTAATTCTTTAATATTCACAAAAATGTAGTGAAGGATCAAGGGCAAAGAAGAAACATATGATGCACAAACAGGTACAATATTCTATGAATGATTTTAATGAAAAGTTGTTAAAAGCAAGTCCAAGATGACTGTTTTGCAGTTTTTCTAAAATTAACCTGAATTTCCCTAAAGTACTACTGCAGGACAAGGGACAATTTTGTTCTGACTCAAGACCAGCGTGTGTAGAATATTGTGATATAATAAGCCATATTAATTTAGGTTTTTATAAGTGTATATACACTGATAAGAAAGAAAAAAAGAATCTGCCCTAGCAGAGATTTATATGTATATAAATGAACCAAATGTGGATGTATGCAGACCATCACAGATGGCCACTTAGCTGCAGCATACAGTAGTGTAAGAGATTTCCACAGCCAGGAGTAAAACATAAGGCACAATGGTAACAGTTTCCAACATCTATAGCCAATGGTCAGGTGGTTAAAGAAGTTGCTGAACTGTTACAGTTCTTGATAGCTAATTAAATAAATAAATTATGTTTCCACTTGGAAACAAGGTTTTCAGTGCATGACTGGAATGACAAGTTTCGAGTGAGATGGGTCTTCAAGTAGCCATCACAGTGAATGGACCAAAGCATCATTTGCAAAATGATTGTTATGATACTGTAACATCAATAAAAGAAAGTTCAAACACTTGCACAGTTAAAAAATAGTGCTGGTGTTGTTTGTAAACCAGTTGTTTTGGGTCTTATTTGTAAGCATGTGTTCAGAGAGAATGTAAAAATGAGGGGAGAAATAACTGGCACAACTCCTGTTGCTAAGGCTACTGTTGTCCCTCGAGATGCAGCTTACTGTGTGTGTGTATGTGTGCGAGGGTGTGTGAGGGTGTGTGTGTAGCTGTGAGGGTGTGCCTGTATGTATGCTCTCTGCATCAGTGTGTGTGTGTGCTTGATTTCATGACAGATCCTCTCACTTCAGTGAATTAATGTGTGAGCCTCTGTGCCCCAAGGGATCTTGTGGAGAGCCAGGTGTTGCCCCCTGTCTGACCCCCTCTATCATAGGGAACAACCAGACGAAAGCCTTTTTTTTGGAAGCAATGCTACTGAATGATATCCTGGAGGTACTCAGACATGCCAACAGAGATGACAAAGAGTCAGGGTGTTGACACGTCTGGAAATGAATGTGAGAAGGAGGAGGGACTCGACTAAAGAATCCGGTATGAGTCTCTCTTTATCTCTCTTTACATATATACAGTACAGTACATAAACCATCTTTTTTACAAGCAGTTTGACAAAGAGATTTTGGATTCGAGATGTCGAACAGACGCACATTGACTTTTGTGATTGCCGTTTTCCCACTTCACTTTCGGCTTGTCGACTCAGATTTTAAGAAAAGATGTTATTCTATTTTTTAACATTCTTCATTTTCCAGTCGCTGGCAAGAAATAGATTCTAGTTGTAACAAATTTGCCCAAATATGATGCACATAGTAAATGGCTGAGGTTCAGGAAAGATCATCATCATTACATTTCACAGATAACCAGTAGTGATCGAACCCACTGGAAGCACATTTTACATTGCTTCTGACGATCTATTGGGGCTCGCAATCATGTGTCCACACAGACAGCATTGCTACTACCAGCCATGTTTTGTGGAATTTGATAATGATCAATAATGATGATGCTGTGACTTTTGTTTCACTCTCACTTAACAAGGGTAGAGTGGAGGGAGACAAAGGGAGAGAGAGAGAGAGAAGGCACACCAGAAAAATACTGCCCTTTGTGATTATTATCTGTGACATGTTCTACAGATGTAGACAGTGAAACTGTAGCAAAATGCTTCTATGGTATTCATATGACAATCAAGAGATCATTTTCACTGTCTATTTTGATGAAAACACATGGATGATGCAGACAGAATAAGCAAGACTCCGAATCTCAAGCCAGTATCCCTGCATGCTAACATTTGCTAGCTGCGAGCTAACATTAGCGTTAGCATTTGGTCATATTGGATAAATTCTACTTTGATCTGACGATGGCACTCGATGAAAAGTTAAGGGGCCACCAAAGTTATGGCAATTAAGTACCTCTGGGCACCAAGAAAATCTAAGCAATAGCACGGACCCTATGAAATTTTGTTGTTTTTGTAAGTGAAAACTGCTGGCTGCACTAGATGATAATTGTCACCAGTGTTATTATAAGCTTCATCCTCTGAGGACAATGAATTTGTGAACAATTTGTTAATGAAATCCATTTAACATTTGTTTATAAACACCAGAGAGCTGAAAGAAAAGGTTTATGAGAATTATCAAACAAAATGGAATTTATGTTAAATATTAAATTACTGCACAACAGTTTTTCTAATAGATAATCTAATTTGTGAGGAATCTCTCAAACAGCCATTTTGCTGTTTTGCTCACATCAGGCCTTTCCCAGAAATTGTTTTGCAGCTGCTTACTTTAAAAGCACAAGGCATCAAAACCATTTTTACATCAGAGTCAGCAGCCCTCATAAGTTGGAGAAAAGCAAATATGCTCCCAGATAATGAGATTATGAATCAGTTTGTTCAAATTAAGTTCTTTACCTGTTCTTTATTACATTTTGAAACAAAAATGCAATTAATGGTGCTTACACAAAATGTTGTTGCTGCTCTTGTGTTTTAATAGATCTCAGTCTGTCTGAGTGGCTTATACACACACACATACAGGCTTTAGTTTGCTGGTGAGATATTCTTACACTAAATCAACAAAGGCTTTCAACTGTGAGCTTGGAGGGTTAAGAACAACTCACCCTGGGTTACTGTGACACATTGCTTTTTTGAGACGGAATGTATTTGTTTGTGCAGTCGCTGGCAAAATGTTCCCATAATTGATGTGGCAGAAAGCTTCTGCTGCACGTGGTTAGGAAGAAGATTATGAAAGCTCTGTTCAAGAAGCAAAAACAGTGCTCTAGTTGCAGGGTGTGCAGAGACATTGCTTTGAATTCTGGTCCTTCTGATTTGAGGCTTTAAACTTTTCCAAACTTTTCAGGCAGGGAGGTAATTGGGAAGTAGTGAAATATTCATGTCTGATATGTTCAAAGTCAAAGGATGACTTCTTTCCTTGATTTCAAAGCTATTTTTATGAATGCATACCTATCTAACAGACATTTTGAATCATTAAAGTTTTGGAAAGAAATCGGTATCTGAATTTACAATAATATTTGTGAATTCAGTCTTACAGAAAGGGTTACAGTGACAGCTGTGTTCATCATAGTGACCCCAACTTCCATGAAACAAACCCAAAGGAAACTACACTTTAATCTTTTTTCTACCTTCCCCAGTCATGTGGTCTTTTGTAATTACCATATTTTTAAAAATACAAATACATGGGTCCATCTTGTGTGTTTGCAGTCAGGCAAGATTCCTTCATACACCTCTTCAATAACTGTTAATAGTGTATATTAACTGACTTGAATAGGATTTTTTTTTTTTGTTTCTAACGCAGGTTCAACAAGGACTCACTATTGTGTGGATGTCGCTGACACCTGAATTTCTCTCCAAGGGATAAGTGGATTGAACTGACTGACTTAAAACGAATTAATGTGGTAAATGTCAGACAAGTACCTCAAGTTTAAACTGACACAACCTCCATTCACTGGTACTGCCACAGGGTTAGTTAATAAATCTACTCACTGTCAGCTGCAGTCATTTTAGACAACAGAGAGTATTAGTTTTCATAGTGATGGGATCAGTAAACATTGTAATTGTACCTGCATCTCATATGTAGATCTTTTCTACAGATCTTCCGCGGTATGAATTTAACAAAATTACACAACAAATAGCTAAAAATGGTCCACAAACTAAGAGAAAGTGATTAACAAATATACAAAACCCTTTACACATGTGCAAACGGATCCACAAATCGTACTCAGCATATATTTTTGTGGTGAAACTATTTACATTTGTAAAACCTATATAATTTGCATGTGAAAATAAAATACATATTCATGGATTAAGTTATACAAATCTAAATATCGCTCTGTGGATGTGACTTTGCAACTTTACATAACACAAATTAAAGAAATAGGATAGAGGGTAATTGTGGACACGCATTTGTGCATGTGTCTTGCGTGTGTTACAGCTATTTAAGTGCAGGAAAGTTGTCAGCTGTGGTAATAAAATCTGTGGAAACATAATTATGACAGAGTTAATAAAATCAATCAAAAAGGAGAGGAAGCCTAAGTACGAGTCTGTAAGACACCATTATTTTCTATCCTTCTCTTTTTACGTCATCTTAATGCTAAATTACATTGTACCTGCCCTATCAGATTAAATATTTGTATAATATTTTAAGATTTGTGGGTTTATTTGTGGTATTGTCCACTGCATGTCCATGTTTGTTCCTTCAGGTTTGTCAGCTTCAGCTTTTAGCAATACCTGAAGCTATTCAGATGCTCTGGAGTAATTTGATTCTGAATGTGATTGTGATCTGTCCATCATGCATGCACCCACCAACCTTAACTTTAAGCCATCTCCAGTCATGCTTGTACTATTGCCTTGGGAGGCTCACGGTAATTACCCTTATCGACCTCTCCAGAGGTTTTAGAGTCATGAGTTATCAGACAGGGGATCCAATCACAATGCAAATAAATGTAAGTTGAGCAGACTGATGTAAGTCATGTTTCATTCCTTCCCCTTATTGCCTTGGGAGAAAAAACACAGAGAGAAATCCAATTATTAGCTCAAACTGCATTGATTGTGTCCTCCCCTAATAGGGTATTAGGCAAAGCCATGGGAAAAGGGCAGGCAGCGTCTACCACAAAAATAATAGCCTGTTCTGGGGAAATGTGGAAGAGTTTTGTGGAACAACACAGTGCTGAAGGAAGGGCTTTTGTCCTCTAATCAAACAGACATTCTGTATCCTCCAATGCCTCGCTGAACCTGCACCTTTGATTATCATTCAACATTTGAACAAAAGCTGTGCAATTATACCTGCTACATGTGTGTACAATACAGTAAATCAAACATTTACCCATGACCAATACAAAAGCATAAATGAAACTTAAATGAGGTTTTGTGATATGTACATCCTGTCATATGAAAAGATAACAAGGCCTGTAATCATCAAACATGAAACACACATGAAAATCGAATGCACATGAATGAGAAAGTGTAGCTACATGTGGCTGGATATCAATCAGTTCATCATGGCCACCTGCCATCTATACATCTGTGTGAGCAGAGAAAGAATATACACTAAAGGACTGAAGGCGAAATGCATTAAGGAGGAGATATGCATGTCCACATAACATCAATGAAAAGACTACTATTCAATGAAAGGACACCTTTAGGGTATAAAATAAAGTGCATGGTTATGTCAACATATACACCAGAAGAGCACTTTGGTTGTGAACCTCACTACCAAGCTGTTAATGTTAAACCAGCAATAAATTCTCCTTTTCCACAGACGGACATTTATCTCCTGTGTACAGGACTGACAATCAATTATACACATACAGTGGCCTTCCTCATCATAGCTTTACACAGTCAACATCACAAATACATTTGATTTGGGTCACTGAGCATTTTCACTTGCTCTTAAATCACTAACTGGTTAAGGTACTGGTTACCTTTTTTGCAGTCTTGATGTCATGAATAATTTCACTGCATTGTTGTGTATTTTTTGTGCTTCTCACAAACTGTTAAGTCTAACCCAGGTGTGACTTCACCTGAGGGCAGGATGTCACCTCACTGGATCCTTTCACAGGTTATCAGGGCTTTTTTCATGTGACTTATGTTTTTAATCTCTATAAAGGAGCAGACTTGAAATGTAGCAAAGACTTGAACAAGACTTGAGATAAAAATATACTTGAGAACAAGTGTCGTCTGTTTGTTTGTGTTTTCATGCGGGTTTCCTCCAAATGCTCTGGTTACCTCCCACGCCAAAAGAACTGATAAGGAATACACCTGCCATAACAGACACAGGCACCAGCAGGTGCTGCAGAATGGCTGCACAATTCTCTTAAATGGGTCTGATGGGGAAAATCTGAATGATGAATTTCACCAGTGGGAGCAATAAAGTCCAACTGCATTTAGATTACAGGGGTTGACATTGTGGTATAAAGATACTGATAGACTTGTATTTACATTTACATTTAGTGTAATGAGTTTCCTTCTTGCCACAATGAATTACGCATCAGATTCAACAGACTCTTAAATGAGTAAAAACAGCTTTGGATGTGCAGGTTTGCATTGAACGTGCATATGACAAACCAGCCAATAAAAATCAATAACTTTTCATCTCTCTGTGTCTCTAGAAATGTGCCTTTCACAATTTGTCATCTGTTATCTGTCCATCACTTTGATATTGTATTGTAATGTACCATAAGGGTTTATAGCCTTTGTTTTATGAGGGGAACATTTCTGTTTCTTGCATTCACACCTGTCTTTAGGGAACAGCTTGTACTGCTGTGTGATCTCTTGAAATGTTATGAAAAGAACATCTGCAGTCCTCCAGTACAAATACACAATATTTTCCACACTGAATAAACAGTATAAGCAGGAGACTTGAGAAGAAATGCAACAGCATGGTAGATCAAAAGGAAATTGAGGTGACAAAGAATCTCAGTATAACTCCTGACTTTTTATTTTTAGTGAAAAACAAGCAAAAATACTGCACCAAAACCTCTTGGTGATGCACAAATGTAATCTTTAAACTACACATGTCCGCAACTCAGAGTCAACATTTCACAGACATTTTTATGGGACTGTGTTAAGGGTTAAGTGCCTTGCTTGACAGCATTTCACCAACAATTGGTGACAAAGGAGAGGATATTACTCAACAATAGACAATTCTTGGTTACATAATGGTAAATGGGAAAAAGGTTCAGAATAATAAATCAAAAAGAAAACTAAATGGAGTATGGGGACAGCATAAAAACACTGAATAATATTACATCTGCACCGCTGCATTATAGTTAAAATGTGAAACAAGAAGTGTGTGCTTATAAAATTCTCTTTCACACTTGGCCCAGTTATCAAGACTGCCTCCCGAGTCGAGGCTGAGCAGTACAGGGCACCAGGTAAGAACATTACTGTGTCCTGCTGGTTTAACTCCTTTGTCTCATTGTTCTTCGATTAAAATGACATTGCTACTCTGCTGACTCTGTGTGAGCTTAGTTACCATAAAAATAACCACGCAAACAAATTACTTACTTTTTATTTTGCCTAGTTTTACTGTGTAATTAGGGTACAGCAGATGGGTATAAAACAACAGCAAAATGCTCAGAAAGTGTAATCTAGCACCTTGGGGAGGAGAGTGCTTTCTAAAGCCTCTCAAAGGACACCATCACCATGGAAATGACCAGTCTCTGAAAGTAACAGAAATGATCAGTGCACTGTAATTATAGGCGGAGAAGCATGCACACTGTAATTTATTTGTCATTGTGTTTTCTCTTTAGAAGAGCTTGGCATATACAAATGACAAGTCGAAGAAAACATGAAAATGAGTTATGGATATGCATTTTTACAGGATAACATGAAAACAAGAGAGAAAAAATGTGGTGTTATTTGATTCTTGTACAGCTTGTTGTATTAACATTTCCTCATTAATCACACAGCAAAAAGCATTGTATACTTCTGGTTTATGTCATCTCTGTGGCTATAAGGGGCCATCCTTTATTCTTTGGTTGCTGAGGAAACAATCACCAAACAATAGCAGCACTTTGAGTACTCATGAGTACTTGCTCTAAATGTATGTTTTTATGATTTTGGTGTGTAGGAAAGCTTGAATTTGAGACATTGTCCATGTCAAAGCTGAAGATATAAATCAGCCAGTCCCTTTGGAGCTGTTTCACTTCTTGACACCTTTAAGCAGTATCCTAGATGATATCATTTTCACCTCTAAATACCCCCTGAAAATTTATCAGTGATGATACTTCATCAGCAGCTCAGAAAGCCTCTGGTCTGACAGACATTTAAAGACAGGTGTCATCTGCAAACAATGAGAACGAATGTCATGATTACAGATCATAGCTTCATTGACATGCTAGAAGCGATAAAAGGCAGACAATGAAGGGAAACATGTAAATCTGCCTCATGTTTTTTTATGGGTGATGGTGAAATGAATTAGTGCAGATCGTTGTTGTCCAAAGGATTCCAGAGAGCATATTGTGGCAGGGCACTGGTGTATTATTGCGTCTCAAGTTATTGGTAAAATTGTTGCTGACGAACTGCAGTGTAGTATTTTCACTGTTTATCATTTAAAAAGTATTCTGTCAGCAGCAGAAGAGTTTTCCCTGCAGTAGTAACTGCTCACAGGTTGTGCATACGAATTTAGTGACTGATACATTAGAAAGCTGAAAAATACAAATGTGTTCCTTAACCTAGAGATTATGCTTGTTACCACAGTGTGTATTTATATCCATGAAAGAAAAATGACCTAAGGGGACACTGACGTTTGAGTGTTTATTACTGACCAGAGAGATGACCTGCTCTTCCTGCAGTGTTTAAAGGTCAGTCTTACTGCAAATATAAACTGACTGAAGGTGATTACAGGAACAAATCATGTTTAGATTATTAAACAGTTCAAGTAGAAAATTCTAAAAATGACGTTGTTAGGAAAAAGCGGAAATGTGTTTTTTTTTTTTTTTTTTTCATGATAACAGATGGTAATCTTTCACCTGAAATCAACCTTTTATCATGATGACCACCAATGTGAAGAAAATGATGGTGATGTGACAGTGGACTGATTGCTGCTCACAGGAGTTGAACTGGAACTTGCTGCAGTGTCACTCCAAACTACTATTAACAGCAGGTTAATGGACTTGCCTGCAGGAAACAAGGGGGCGGGTGCAGAGGGACAAATGAAAGCAACTGTGAAAAGACAGCAGCTGAGTGAGGTCACACTAAATGCCTACAAGGCTTTTAATTCTTCAGCTTTAAGAAGGAAACTCTTAAACCTCCGGGGGCTTAGCCAGTGAATGTCAGTAGCATTTAACCACACAACCAGACACATACTGCTCAATCCTCATCCCCTGCCTTTTTTTATATACTGTCTGTGAACAGTCTGGTCCCTAAAGGGCAAGGGAAAGTAGGAATTTCAGTCACAGAAACAGAAAAGAGAAAGCAAATGGAAAGAGACGATACAGTATGGTGGAGTTGAGCAAGTTGCTGTCAAAGGATCTATTGCTTATTGTGATATTATTTACAGATGACATTTTTCATAGGCATTATTTCACTCCACCTCTTCTTGATAACTTAGTGGGCTGACGGTATTAATAAACTTGCTGTGCTCAATGCACCATATGGGACCTGATCAAGTTAAATGGACTACAACAGATAAAGTGAGTAACATAATGGATTACAGCAGATATAATATGTTTAGGCATTTCGGGCTAATTGCACTGATGTGTCCATAAGAAGGTGGCACTTTGGTGCAGTGGTCACACACTGTTGCCTCACAGCAAGAAGGGTCCAGGTTTGAATCCCGGTCTGGGCCCTCCTGTGTGGAGTTTGCATGTTGTCTCTGTGCCTGTGTAGGTTTTCTCCAGGTACTCTGGCTTCCTCCCACAATCCCAAAAACATGCACATTAGGTTAATTGGCAACTCTACATTGCCCCGAGGTGTGAGTCTATGTGTGTGTGGTTGTCTGTCTTTGTGTGTCAGCCCTGGCCTCTCACCCATAGTCAGCTGGGATAGGCTCCAGCCACCACGTGATGGATGAGCGGTATAGAAAATGGATGGATGTCCACAAGAAGTTGCAATTATTACAGTGACATTTAGTACATATCCTGCTTGTACTAAAGGAACAAATTTAGATATGATATTCAGATGTAAGATACTGAGGGAGAGAAAGATAAATTAGTTTGTCATCTTCTGGTTTAATTAAAGTGACCTCATCAAAGGGAAAAAAAAGGTGATTTTCTAGTGGAATATAAAATATCTCACAGCCTGGGAGATTCATGTGCATTTATGTCAGATTTCTGTTAGAGATACACAAAGACAGGGAGAAAAGGAGAAAGCTCACATCTTCGTTAGATCCCTTAAGGCTGAAAGCATTTCAGTCAAGAGACTGATTAAAACACCACAGGGAATCAACAAACAGCTGCCAAACAAATGACTACAGCAAAGTAAGGGCTGCAACTAACAATTACATTCATTATCAATTAAACTACCAATTACTTTTCACAATTAATGTTCTAATCTGATATTTTCAGAAAAAATGAGAAAGAGCCCAAAGTGACATCTTGAATTCGCTACTTTTGTCCTGCTATTAGTTCAAAACCCAAAGATTCATCATTTATTGCAATTCTTACATTTAAAAAATTGCAACCAGCAGCATCACATTTCTGCTTGAAAAGTGACTAAAAGAATGAACTGATAATCGACACAGTTGGCAATTTATTTTCTTTTGATTGAGTGATGATTAACTGGCTAATTGTTGGCAATCTACACCAAAGGCCACAGGAAATCAGCGTTAGGGCACTTTAGACGTGAAAGTGATGCAAACACACACTTTTTTTTATTCATTCATGAGGCATTTACTCCATCATAAAAATGAACAGGCTGTTTGACTCTAACTTCCCCGTTTCATTGAGCACAAGCAATTTAGAAAGCAGAGAAAGCAGATGTTAAATGACCCTGTTTTATTGTTTCCAGGATTCAGAATTGCCTGTTTATGCCTCCAGTTACTAAGTTGATACATTTGACTCACATTGGAGTTTAACAGCACAGACTCTCACAGTGTCAAGCAGCTCAGAATCGTAGGCCTTTGCACACCAGGGGTGTCTTTTTTGGTGATTAATTAGCACATAAATCTAAATATGTATTTAATTTTTTTTTGTCATGAGTGCTTTCATGTCATATCTTCCTTTGAGTAGATTTTTCTGAGTGTTAGGATTATTGATTGTTTATGTTTGTCCTCAACCTGTAATATATGACGAAGAATACAAAATTGTAAACACAATGTGACAAAAGTGACTTGGGGTGAGTAACCTTGATTGCTTCTTGTGCTGCTAGTGGGATTTTCTGACTGGAAACTGAAACCATGATATCCATCTGTGCCCTCTTCAAATACACCAGAATAAAAACTATAAAAAGTCATTTTGATTCACAGAAAATTTGTATTGCTGCTGTTTAGAACTGTTTTAATGTGAAAGGTTCTAACTAAACATAAACAACTTTATCCATCATAACATTATATCCTCATTATGAGGTTGCTTTTTTTTATTATTATTATTATTTTTGCCTCCTTACACTCAGATATTTTGTGTAAATGCTTATTTTCTTCTCAAACATTTTGTGTAAATGCTTATTTTCTCCTGCTTTTTGCAAACAGAATGATTAATTTTTGGATTAAGATATTTCATCCGCTGGAGAATCCCATGGCATATGGTATCAGACACTCTGCGGGCTTTCTCTCGCATTTTATGTGACAACTTTGAGTCTTTATCATCATCTTGTTTGGCATATTTAGGCAAAATTCTAGTATTGCAACTTGATATCAGCTGTATGAAAAGGCTGTTTTGATTCACGTATTGTTTCTAATTATTATTGTAACAAGAATACTGGCATTTTAAAAATGAAAAATGAAATCATGCAGGTATGATTTTCAAGGTTGATGAATGAACAGAAGATTCCTGTAAAATTATTTTTCTATTATTTTCTTTTTAGATTTATCAGTTGACATTTCCCACTATTGTACATGTGCTTCCAACATCTGTAGCCACAATGATATTAATGCAATGTTGTTGATGTTTAACTTAATAAGCCTGGTTGCTAATTTCTCTCAGGCACTGAAGTCTCTCTGTGTGGCCAGTGGCATAGCGACATTAGCTGGCTTTTCAGTATCTGTCACAGCCATGCTTCAAACTAGCTTTAAAATTCAGTTTGTATGTCAGCACGGGCACGTAGTGATACCAGTCTGCTGCATATTGATGATACAAAGAATGACAGTCGTTGTAGCACAAACATGACAAGCTTTGGCTTTAAAGCTTTTCGGTATGAAATCTTGATTGAGAACTAGATGCATCCCTCTTCACGCATCATTGCAAAAATAAATTGAAAACAAAATTTCACTTGGATGCTAATGTTTTGCCCAATGTAGCAATATATTTATATGAATATGATGAAAAGGGGTGACAAAAAAAGAATTTATGACTTAAATGAAGATTCATCATTTACCAGGTTGGTTACAGAGTGCAGTCTTCACTCACAATAGATAATCAATAGGTCATTTGATGGAACATATGATGAAGGGAAGAGGATCTATTGGCTCCACAGGACCCTGACCTCTGTACAGTTCAACTAGTGCTTCATTTTGGTGATTCAATAGGTTGGCCTTGCTGCCTCTCTAACCTCTTCCCTCTAAACAGCACAAACTGTAACTCAATACACAGTCATTTATCCAGAGATTCTGTAAAAAGTAACATCCATCATTTTGTGTCATTCTGCATTTATCTCTCTCTCTCTCTCTCTCTCTCTCTCTCTCCCTCTCTCTCTCTTTTTCCTTTCTACTAAGAAACCCTTTCAGTTCTCACACTTGGACGCTCATACGACTGTTCAGAGGCTTTTGATAAAGCGGTCTGTGCTTCCTTCCTATTAGCTTAAGATGTTTTCTATTTTGTATTTTAATGACAAAAGTAATTTACAATTTTGAAGCAACAAAGACATTAATGTTTTCTGTTGACTTTATGCCCCTGTAAAGGGTTACTTTTACTGATGCAACAAAAAATAATATAAGCAAGTAGTTTACAAATAGCACATTTGAAATTGAAAGTCATTCAGATGACTGATGATTTTGTGAATTTTCCAAACACTTTGATATATTTATATATTAACAGTAATAGTTTATTTGTTATTCCAAATATATATATATATATATATATATATATATATATAAATACAGCTCAAATTAGATATTGTTTCCTTAAGACCAGCATAGGAATGTTGTGAATGTAAAATCATTATACTGTATAGATGCATTAAAAAAACAAAATAAAGACAAAACTTAAAAATTTAAATAGGCATACATGATAATATTTTAGACATGCATGCTTGAAATGAACTACTTTGAGATAACAAGTCCTATAATGGATGAAATACACAGTAGTACTGCTGTCTACAGTAGACATGGTAAGACCAGGATTCAGAGGGATTTGCAGAGAAAGCTTTCTGCCTGTGAGGTAAAAAGAGACTTAATATTCGAAGGTTTGTCTTTTAAGTCACTGAAGACAAGCTGGTGTTTGACAACATGGTAGAAATACATAGGAAATAGGAGGATGGAGAAGCAGATGGGGAATATAGGAGGAGATGAAGAGATGAAACCACAGTGTAGGTTGACTTTAAAGTTGGTGTGGTCATAGATGCGGTTTTTAAAAAGGCTAAATGAGGGTACAAGCTACTTGCTGGACACACTTGATCTCCCCTCCGAGTGTTCTAACATCATTATAGCATTACAAATGATTGACTGCCAGTAACATGAGCCCAACCACATGGAAAGCATCCCCTCTTGGTCTGAAGAATGAAAACCTCCCGAGGAAGTAATGCCTTGAATTAGATTTTCTCTCCATCCAGCTGCATCATCTTTTAACTCAACACCGCCAAGTCTGTTGTGAGAGACAGCAGGAAATCAATGTCACCATTACGTTTTACAAGAGATCATTAATGTTTTGTGCGTCTTTATGTACTTGTATGTGTATGACAGCGCCTTAGTTGTGCGATATTGAATTCTCTCCGTATCTCTCCATTTGTACATGACGGTGCTTTCTCATGAATAGACACACTGCAGCAGAAACCTTTGGCATTGCAAGAAACTGTCTTATCAGAAGATATGTTTTATATTCATAGGATATAATAAGACTTCTTTGAAACATAACTCTTTAATATCATCCCCTATGGTTATAATTGCTTTAGAAACTACCCATTATTTTAGAGATACTCTGGGGGGAAAAACACAGTGAAAAGGACGCAGTCAGCTAAGTCAGTATGGCAGTACATGCAGTATGTGTTAGGAGAAGTGTCGAGCAGCCAGTGGATTTAATTGGTTTACTCCCCGTAGGAGTAAAAATGACCCTTTCTGTAAGGATAAACTTACTCTGGGATAGGACTTTAGGAATAAGCTCTCCAAACTGTGTAAGCAAAATTCTTTTCACATATAGGTAACAATATGTGCTGTGTTTGATTCCATTTTCAGCTTGCACTGATTGATACTGACTTAAATTAAAGGCAAGCAGTTGTGTGTCTGGGTGCACTGTCTCCTTCAGTATCACACAAGTCAAACTGACAGCTATACCGCTGGTTCTGTAAGACACACTTAGCGTGTTTGTTTGCTAATATTTGCTAATTAGCACAAAATGCAAAGTACAGCTAAGGCCAATTGAAACGTTATTCGTTTTTCAGGGAAGTGGTCATAGAGTGAAGTGATGAGCAACATACAGTTTTGACCTGATGATGTCATTAACAGTCAAGGGATCACCAGAGTCTTGATTTGATTGGTTTGATTGACTCATCCTCTGGGGGTCATGAATCTATTCAGTATTTTTTTTAATTAAGAGTTATTTTACTGTAGGATGAAGGATGTAAGAACCTGCTTCAACTGTTGGAGATTCATTAAACACCAAGAAACAGTAGAAAAGAGCTTAGTTGAGACAGATGAGAAAACTTTATCCTTCAGTTTCAGAAAGTCTTGTAACTAAATGGAGCATCAAGTATAATTTCATAACATAAACCAACATTTTTAATGCCATGTAAACATTTGACAAGAACTGATTCTTTTTATTTCAAGTGTGAGCACGTTAAAATGGCTATCTCAGGATGGCATCAGCTCCTCATGTGGCATTGCACCAGCTGAGGTGACCTTTATTAAAGCCTTTTTATTTTCCGTCAACTGAGCTCAACGGAAGACTGATGCTATTTATTTATTTATTTTTTTTACTCTTACTCGAGTGGGAATAGAGTTTTTGAAATGTCCTGTGCTAATAAATATTCAGCCGGTGACATTTCAGAGCTGATGCCAGGCTCCCAAATCCATCATATTTATGTGGCTTACTCCAAATAGCCAAACAAATTATTGCTCAGTCTAAAGGTGAGTTAATGTAGATTGCCCAGTATGGAGAATTCTGCAAACAGCTGCACGGTATGAAGGGAAAATAACATCAGTCTTAAAGGTGGAAAGGTTGTGGTTTGTTTTATAAGCAGGCATAATTTTCTTTCTCCTGAAGTAAGCAGGTATGTAATTCTGAAGAAGTTAACTGAGCAGGTGTGAGCTGTATTAATCATATTTATCAGGGGCGAAAAATGAAACTAAGCATCCTATGATGTACCCTTCTGTGGTGTGCCACCACTTGACCACATCAGGGATAATGCACCTCCCTCAGACTCTTGAATTTTTCAAACCTTTTTTTCTGCATAAATTTCACACTGCATTGCTGTCATTGCTGCTCAAGAGAGAATGGTTTTGACATCTTTATTATCATTATAAATGACAATGGGCAACAGTCAGCAGACCGAATAGGTCTCTGTGTGGCCACAAGCATGCCTCTCACAGGAGTTAGTGTGCTGAGAGATGAAATTTACATTCAAACAAACCCACCAAAATGTGAATGAACAATCTGAACACGTCTTTTCAGCTCAGCTATTTGGTACCAGCATAAGAGCAAATGATGTGTGCAATGATTTCTAGTGAAGCAGAGTATGAAATGCAGTCAGTGGGGAGTAATGTTTTTTAACATCCTCTCAGACAGTAAGCTGAATAAAAAAGCTGAAAAAGCTTTTTACAGAGTGGGAGAGGGACAATGTGTTGCACAAGTGTGTGTCTGTGATTTTTCATTTTTCATGCTGTATTTATAGCTTTAAAGATGTTATAGAGCACAAACAGATGGATTTGCTCTTGCCCTGTGAAGGTTCCAGCAATGGATAATCACTCTGTGTGCCCTGCTTTTTGGCATGAGGGAACAGGATGGGGAACCCTGGAGCTTCGTGGACATTCTCAAAATACATTTCTTAATCACACTGACGCACTACTGACTCACTGGACATGTAACGAAGTTCCAGTGGGTGAGGTGATGTCGCCTGATATGGTTTTCCAGCACAGAACCTCTGCACTGCTCTCAACCTACACTCTCTTGTTGTAAAAGTAGCTTCAAAAGAATATGACAAGCAATGGTTGTTGGCTCTGTGAAGACACGTCTTTCAATTTCATATGTGGGATATTATAAAAGAATGTCACAGAACGTAACTTAATCTATCTATTTCCATTGTGTCCCGAGAAAAAAACTACATAAATGCAAGTACCATTTACCATAAATGTTGGGACACTCTGTAGCATGTAAATAAAACAGTCCTTGCTTGTAAATGACTGAGCCTTTTGAGGATGCCCCCTTCACACTCGATCATGATTACCTGTTACCAGAGAATCAGAGTTGTAATACAGATGAGACATTCAGTCATTGCTGATATACATTGATTCCCATGTATTTACAGCCTTAGAGACAGGTTGAACATATATATACTACTTGTTAATACGTATACGTAAATTTATATAGTCTTTGTAAGTGATAGTTCCATGTCCACCTGTATGAGTTAAAAATGCCAGTGCAACATGTTCTTTATACATATATCTTTATACATATTTATGGATTTATTTATCCATAGTTTCCTTGGCGGTATAATGTATGTGCATTGAAAATATATGATTAAGAGAAAAGTAAAACTTCAGCATATACAGTATGCATGCATCTTCTTTAAGTGATCTTAAATGGTATCTGCTCACATTTTAACTCATCCTGACTGAGTTATTGTGATAAGATTGCAAAACTATATGTCACTTCCCTCACTTCCTAGCCTATTATCTTTCATCACCTGGGGGTGGCCATTGAACATAACAAAAACTTATAATGAAAACTCAGAAAATAAGCCACAACTTGTCTACATGGTCACCAGGTGTGCTATGGATAATGTTGATAGCTGTCTTTAATTGTGTGATCCCCCTTCTGCACAGTATGCAGGGTGCATTGGTGTGGGTGCACTGTGATGTCGACCAGGTCTGTTCTCTCTATAGTATACCCATGCGTATTGGCTGTATGATGAACTATTACTTTGTGGAGATGAAGTCTCATGAAGGGAGTGTGACCATAAGAAGGATTAGGGATGGTAAATGAGCTTTGCTCTCAAGCTATACTTCCCCCTGCCTTTGTATATCTATATTATGCATGGCAATATCCATTAACGTCTACTCCCACTTATGCACACACAGACACACAACACACACACTCCATGATCTGTGGTTTCTCACAAGTGGGGGTTGGTCTTCCCACAGGGCACACGAAATATAGAGGCTCATGATATCAGAGTGCTCATTATGTTTGCACCATCAGAGTTTTTTGTGCATTATAAAAGGGACAAACACTGAACCCAAGCACTACGATGATGTGAAAAAAAAGCATGGGCTGACAAAAGAAAGGAGGCCTTAAGGCAATGAAAATCTCTTTTGTAAGTTGTCACAGAAACTGCATGTGTCTCTTCGAAGAATCCAAACATGTTCAGACAGAAATACGTTAAACAGGCAGGAAAGACACTATATAAACATACTGAAGAGAATTAAAATGAACAATTCAAAAGCTTAAAAAGACTGGTTAAAGGCAAGGATAAAGAGATGCCAACAACATAAAAACTGTTAGCATAACTGAATATTAAACCAGCAAGCTGGTTAGGAAAGTATCTGAAGGCAAATTCATGCTCAGCAAGAGGACAGGCAGGTAGCTTCTGTAACACGACGCCTGCAACAATCAGGAAGTTGCAAATAATGTGGCAGAGTAGCTTTACCAGAGGCACACAAATACTGAAGCTGTTTTATCTCTACAAACACAATGTTGCGACTCATTGTTCCAAACCTGGTGGGCCAAAATTAGATCACAGTTTCTCATTGACAATAACACAATTCTTGTTGTTAGGGCAATAATTTAGGTTAATAACTTAATCTGATATCAATTTAACAAATCTCATACAGCAGTCTGCCTTCATATCAGTATGAAAGCAAAACAGGAGAAATTTGCCATCATTAAAGCCACATTATTGTAATAATTGACTAGCTTTCAGTCCTTGACTTTATTACTGTAATAATCCAGCTTTGGGGACCCGGTTTGGGGAAGAATATGATAATAAAAACTGTAGCCATGGGGCAGAAGTTATGGAGGAAAGTGTTGTTTTTATTTGAAAGAACTGACAAACTGGACCCGTCTGATTTCTCATTTAAATTTAGGGAGCTTGTAGCTCATGAAGAAAATGCCAAAGACACATAAAATTCATAATGCCTCATAGATACAAAGTGGTAAAACTGCATTTTGCCACTTTGCATCTGATTCTATGAGCTCCATTCTTGCGCATCAGTGCAGAGAAACATGGGATTTAACGCTATCACAAGAACAGTCGGGTCAGGAGGAATGCATTTTCAGGTGGGTGAAGGATTTGGATCATGACCGGCAAATTGCATATCCTTCAATGGGGTGCATTGAGGGGGAAGGATCCTCACAAAAGCTTCTCCCAAGAGGAAACTGATATCCTTGTGCTGGATGAAAAGGGGGAAAAAAACACAAACTAATATATGGCATCTAAAATTAAATTAGTTTAAAGGAGAAATAGGATAATTCATTTGAGTCACTCTGCTCCTCCCTGAACAGTTGCAGAGTAAGAAATGGTTCATTTATAGTAGAGCACAGATGTAGTGGTGAACCGCAGTGACAGCTTTGCTACAGGAATAGCACGTCTGCCATAAATCTCATAACAACAGCAGGATATCTTTATTGTCACCTCATGCAACATAATGCATGACAATAGTTTGACTACTGACGTTCACTCATACACACACATCTAGTCAGAGTGAGGAGATAATTTTTATGTCTTGCTTGTGGCTCCAGTTTAAATTAATTAACAGTATCATCATCATCAAGATCTGGTAAGCTTTTGAATATGATCTGGTAAACTTTTGAATATGATATAGTTGGAACTGTATTGCATTGTATTGTAACACTTAAGGGATGAAAATGGCACAGACTTTTACTGCTGTTTGTGCCATGAGTCTTTCAAGGACAAATTGTAGACTGTTAAACTGTCAATAAAACCACATGTGCATCCAAGCAAAATGCCACTTTTGTAGTGCAAAATAGTGCCATCAACCATTGTCTCTGAGGGATCACATTTTCCTCTGGGGACCAAAGGCATTTGAAATCCTACAAACTCTGTGTGCATGTGTGTGTGTGTGTGTGTGTGTGTGTGTGTGTGTGTGTGTGTGTGTGTGTGGTCTGTGAGTGAGAGACGTGCACATCCTGCGTCAGACCTCCATCACTTTAGTATAGCCCCTGCAGTTACCCAGGCTAGTCATCCATTAAGCCTCTGATTGCAGAAGGAGGCCCTGGGTACACTCTGTGCTGACACACTGGTGCCAAAAACAGCAGCCTGATTTTCACCAGCTTCACAGCCTGTGAACTGTTTTCCACTCACTCGCCACCTCTATTTCCCTTTGTGGTAAGCTTCAGCCTAAGTATCTTATCATTCTTTTCCTGCGTTGGATCACACCGTGGTATGCACCCAGGGGACATGCAAAACAAGGGAAATGCATAGCAGCAGACTGATATTAAAGCTGAACTAGAAGCATGACTGTTTAATTAGGGAGCATCTTTTGCTGGGCAGAACAAATTACAACTCAAGTTGAACCCTGCAAGAAAGACTTGATGTGGTTTGTGAATAAAACGAGCTGTTATTTGTGGAATTGCACTAAAAATAGAGCTAAGTACCTAATGAAGAGTCAGTCAGCTTAAAACCCTTGCCCCTGTGGTACACAAAACAGCTGAAATATTGTTAGTGATTTGCTCCTACCGTGTTACTATATATTACTTATGTACATATTCCTGTTAGGACAGTGAGGCTGACATTCATCCTGTGTTCTTTATTGAAAAACTCACCTGTATTTGATTTGTAATTGAATATTTTCACTGTACATTTTCTTGAATAAAGGATTTGAATACTTTCTTCATCACTGACTATACATGTTAAAAGCTGTGTGGGGTCAAATAGACACTTTTTACTGTATACTGTTTGATGCATTTTAGGTGCTTTGTGTTACTTTAACTATTTTGACCACAGTGTTTTGATGTGCACTTTGCACTGCTGCTCTGCAGGATTGGCTCAGCCTTTTATCTCTGTTTCATCCTCTGCATTAGCTGGAACAAAGGGGTTCTGCTTTCACATGTTTCTGATTTTGTATGTTACATGAAAATTCCCCGTAGCAGCACTTGAACTGCCATTCACAATGTTGAATTTGCAATAAAGCAAATAAACCGTGGCAAGGTAGGGCATAAAGATGAGTCTCCCCCTCCCTGGTTAGCATCTCTCCATCACATCACACTATCCCTGACAGGGCTTCAATTGAAGCCTTCCTCACCTGAAAAATCTGCCACATATTACACTAACTACTGTCAAATATTATTTCCGATGACGGTGGACGGTGGATGGGTGTCCTACAAGAATCATATTAACAATATGTCAAACACGATAAATGTGTGGTAAATTGCCTTGGTTGCATTGGAGCAGAAACATTACAGCACATATTGAAATAGAGGACGCTGGGAAATAATAGACAGCAATCAAAATATGTAATACGCTGCACACATTACACATACATTTAGCAATCAATATCTGTGCATTCAGGCAAGGCCAAGTAATAAGTCTGCAGCAGTTGAACAGCCAAGAGGAACAGGCGGTCGACCGAACAGAACGACATCCATGAAATTAATTATGTGCATGACAGCAACATGGAGATAACTTCTCAAGCTAATACATGGCAGAAAGGCATCTGCCTATATGGCCGCTAGTGTGTGTGAATGTGAAATATTTGGAGTGTGTTAGACAGAAGACTGTCCATCTGCAATGACTGGCTTGTATTTAACGGCAGAGGATGGAGAGATGTTATTGCCAGACAGATTAGAGCTAAACAAAGCTACTTAGCCTTAAGATGTAGTCACCAGTCACAAAAAACTGAACTGAGAATCCACCTGACTGGGAGCACATGACCTGTACACAGTTTCTCTGTTAATGTCTGTTTCACAAACATTTTACTCCATTCTATAAGTCTCATTTGATGAATTGGAAATTCAAAAGTACACATTTGTCACCATGTCACAGTTTTGTAATGCATGTTGTATCCATTTGTAAACATGAAAACAATGCAGTTGCACATTTGCATGCTTGAACACATTTCTTTAATCACAGCAAAATGTGAGAGTAATTGAGCAGGTTCTTTTTGTAAATATAAAGGAAGTGCATATGCATATGTCTGTAAGTATCGTATTTGCAATAATCTTCACTGGAAATAATAAGACTACTTCAGAATAATGTTACATACTGACATTTACTGTGTTTTTATGTTTTTGTGCTACTGTTTATTTTTTTTTAAAACTTTCACTTCAACATAAAATCAACAGATTTCTGCTCAGCTGTTCAATAATGCTCCATTCATCAAACAAATGCTCCACTGAAATCTAAAATATCCTGGAAAGCTGAAAGAGGGAGATGTATTATGAAAGGTTAGCTGTTTAATGAATCTTTTTCCGAATTTAAATGCCACTGAAATGCTTTTGCTTTTACCTCTAAGGTCACTCGTGTAATTAAAAGTTATATTTTGCTCAGGCATATTAGACAGGCTGTGTTACATTCATGATGGTGGCCTGATCAGGCACAAAACTGAAAATGTTCCTTGCAGTATTTCAACTGATACGCCCTAAACGCGTTAGTATTGATTTCACAAAGGCTGGCCACTTCTAAATTAATCTGCTCCAATGAGTCGGGTCAAGGCAAAAACATGGGTGGTGCAAACATTGCAGCTTTTATTGATTTTCTTCATTTAACATAAATTCAATGATCATTTGTGTAGGCGAAATTCAGGTGGATGCCTTTCCAAACCCAGTGAATAAAATTAGAACATTTTACTTTGGTTTCAAAATACCTACTTTACTCTGTCAGAGATGCCAAACGTGTACATTCCAGACTGATCGTGGAATGGTGTTTTCTGGCAGAAACACTGATTTTCTTTCTCTAAATATAGTTGGTGTCTGGAAGTGTGTGTGTGTGATGGCAGAAGAAAGGGACTGAGCGGTAATCATAGACACTCTAATTAGTGCTTTAGGCCTCATCTTCTGTAGTGTAGGCAGCTGAGGCATAAATATATGCACTGCTTGTGACAGACAGACACACACACACACATGGTTGAACAAGCGCCTTGTACTGGAGGGTTTTATAGTTTAAAAGGTTGGTAATGATAATGATCAATTTGTGAGTTTCCATTTCTTGTCTAAAACCCTCAGAGAGCTATCTGCCACATATAATGGTCTTATTTTTATTGATTCTGCGATTGTTAGTGCTTTTGGTTGCCCTTTGGAGAATTCAAAGATGAGGAAACCACCAGTAGAGGCACCTTAATGCCATTATGCTTGAGTGTGAGGGGAGGCCGCTTTAACTGTCAGCAAGGCATTCGATTCCAATCTCTGAGGAAGGACAAGGGTGACAGAAAAGATGGTAAATGACAAATTGGATGCAGAATTGTGAAGATGAACAAAGACAGGAGAGGAGAGTGGTGCTAAATCTGGAAAGCTGTGGCGGCGCATCAGTGAGGAAACTTTTAAAAAAAGACAAATGACAAGAGGGGGAGAGGAGCTGCAAAGGGAAGATGGTGAGGAAGCAGGTGGAAAAGAAGCAAACATTCTCATGTAAAAATCGTATTTTGTAAGCTGAAAACGGACAATTTTAATACAGCATGTTGAAGAAATGTTGCATTGAAAGTTACGATGCGGTGTGGTACTAAAAACCCAAATATAACCTCCATGAAAGTGACTTTTGACACATTTATTAAAATGTGTTTTATTAAAACATACTGCAATGGATCTGAAGAAGAGGCTGCTGCTAATTATCTGTCTGATGTGTTGATTTGTCACCAGGACCACAAACACACACACACACACACACACACACACATCACACAGCCCTACACTTTCACCATCCGTCCTTATGCCTGACTGCTGCCTTCCCTCCTAGCACTTATCTTCAACGGAGCTTCATGTCGTTCTGTCAGTGTTCGTCTTCCCTTCACACCGGTCAGAACCTCTTCCTGACAACATCGATCCATTCTGAATGAAGCATGTAATTAAAATAGACACACGTCTGCGCGTGGCTGTTGCCCTTTAATTAGCTTCTATCTTGACATCACACAGACAAACCTTTTACTTGTCCACTACCTGAGCACCAGTCTGTGGGTAGAAATGATATGCTGTTGACTGCAGATTATAAATATGCAGTGCTGATAGATAAGATATACATTTTATAAATAAAAACATGTCTTTTCCCACTTGCTTGTAATTTGTTAAGCCCACAGTGCATATATAAATAATTCTCTAACAGATCATTAGTCTTTGCTGACTGTGTGTGTGTGTGTGTGTGTGTGTGTGTGTGTGTGTTTGTATGTGTGTTTTGTATATATACATAAAATATACACACAGGCACTTCGTGTGTGATTCATTTTGCCTCAGTGTAATGCCGGGATAATGACTTGTCTCCTGAAGAGCATCTGCATTATCAACAGGAAGGTTAACTAGCTCTATCAATAACATTAACAGCAGCAAGACACCGTGGGGCAGTGTGGTATATCTGGGAGCTATTCACTGTTCACAAACAACACACCCTGTAACTGTGTCACTGCACAACGTTCCCCCTGAGTAATATTAGAGCACATTTTTGGGAAAACTTCTTTGGTACTGTTGCTTATTGTGCCCTCTCCGTGTTAACACAAGCCAAGCAACTTATTCCTCAGCTGAAATTTAATTACAACTCAGTATGCTGGGGATTATGCAAAGTAGGTAAACATTAGAGAAGTGACACAGAGGGGTTGTCTCCTGAGGTCTCTTTACAAGAGTTTTCACAGGTGATTATAATAACCTCATGGTTGCCTGTTTGCATGGATGAGCATTGTTTGGAAATGTTCTATGCCTGATAAGCATTACTAATATCAGAGCCATGCCATTACTTTCAACAATGTTTTTCTACAAAGAAACTGCTCTGGCACAATAACCAGAAGACTCAAGAACTTGACTGGCCTGCACGGAGTCCTGACCTTAACCCGACAGTGAAGACTGCGAGCCAGGCCTTCTTGTCCAACATCAGTGTCTGACCTCTTCTGGAAGAATGGTCAAAAATTCCCATAAACACACCACTAAACCTTTTGGAAAGCCTTCCGAGAAGAGTTGAAGCTGTTATAGCTGCAAAGGGTGGGCCGACGTCATATTAATCCCTATGGATCAAGAATGGGATGTCACTTAAGTTCATATGCTTGTAAAGATGAGCAAATGCTTTTGGCAATATAGTGTACCTTGATTTGGGCAGGTGTTTGATGCAGTGGTGCAAGTAAAAAAAAAAAAAAGATGCTGGCACGATGACAACTGAGTGAAGATGATTCATTTACATATGGTTATGAAAGCCTTTATTTATCACCATGAAAAATATTCATGCAAAAATTCTAAAAATATTGTTAGCTGAATCACAAAGACCAAGTCAGCATTAGAAATGGGATAATGAGGTACATCGCTGAATGCATTATCTACAGTATATAATGTACTGGATGTGTATGGACTGGAGCCATGCATAGCGAAGTTGTGAATGACATCATTTCCTGTCTATTCATTGCCTCGAAACAGCATAAAATTTAAACTACAGTAAGTGTCCTGTGAGCTCTCCTCAAAAGTTAATTACCAGAAACTATACTATCTTGAGGTTATGTTATATTATTAAGGAGAGAAACTGCAACTGAAGAGAATGTTTCAGTCCCACCCACTGCTAGAATGAAAAGATACTGCTGCCAGCCATTCACACAAACACACATGGTGAGCAATTACAGGTTGTCTAATAAAAGGCAAATAAATAATGAGCAGTCATAAGAGTTTGCCATATCTGCACTGATAAGCAAAAATATCAGTAAAACCAAAACTGTATGTGATGCAAATGTCAAGCAGCGGGAGAGAAATAATGATCGAGAAACTCAAATTTATCTGCAGATTTATAGCTTTTAGTTTTCCCGTACATACTATTTTTAGAAATTTGACTTGGAAACGTTTTTGTACAATGAGGTTTACCCTGCTGATGACCCTTAGCTCCAGTGTTGGGTGTACTCTTTGATAAGATAAGCCCATGCTTTAAATCCCGTCTTAACTCCAGCACCCTCCTATGCTAAGACGTTAGGGCTCCTTATTAAGGCAGTAATTATGAACTTCCTGTCTGACAGGAGTAGCAGACTTGCTTCGTTTATGTTTTAGCTGACAGAAAAGGGAGAAACCAAATGTCTATTATAAACCAATACAAGCCAGTAATATGTGGCTTATCAAACAGGCCAAGTTGTTTTGTTTCTAGCAATATGAGCAATCAGGTGAGGTTGGGATGAAAGGAAGGTTAAGGCTTTTCAGATACCTACATCGATTCTTGGTCATGTTTGACACTGATGTATCTCTCAGGTGACCCACACAGCTTTTAAAGCTATCTACACAAGCCCTGCTGTCTGATATTATGTGGACGGTAGAAGTAGAAAACAGGCAGGAATTTAAAACCCCTGAATCACAAGTAGCACACGCAAAGCAAGCATCTTGGAACTCAAAAGGATTGCTGCGGGGGTGTTGCTGAGTATTTGTAGCAACAAAATGCCCTACATATAAATAGAGAATAATATGTGTTTGTAAGTCACACAGCTCTCCAACGGTGATTGCGGACACAGAATTTCATTTACACACTGTGGGTTACTTACCAATGATACTCACGTTGCTTTGTTTTGTCACTGTCACCAAGGTGTCTATGCCCTTTTCCTGAGGATAAGAGTATATGATTGTGTCAATATTTTTATTGCTGCACTCAGAAATAATACAAATGGTTCATCTGCGACCTTTTCAATCAGTAAAAAGTCGACTGTTGCATGCATGCAAGCTCGTGTATTATGCACATGCTGTGCACCTATATGTGCATGGCGGCTTGTTTGTTCATGTGTACACACGCTTGCATGAATAAGCAGCAGTATTAGCATTGATTACCCTCTTCTGCAGGTAATTGGCATTTTTCTCTCCTTACACACGGGACCTGCTTTTGGTGTGTTAATAAGCTCTTTCAGTGGATGCTGCTCAGTGCACTGAATGCAGACATTGTGTTTTGCATTTTGAATGCACTCTCAGGCCTCCTCAAAAAGGATGATAGACAGCTGTCATATTTTCATCATATTTTCTCTGTTTCAAAGAAAATACTTGTTCTTTACCACTCCTGTCATTCTCTTTATAATCAAGGATAATAAGCTGAAGCAAGAAGAATGTTATGATGTGTCCTTAATATGATGCATTAATGCACTATTTATGCCAGTTTAACACAAAATATAAAACATGTTCAAAGCCTTTTGATTTAATATGTTATTTGTAAAAATTGTTTACTTGCAAGACAAATTTTGTAAGATTTATTCTCTCCTTTTCTTATATGCCACAGCCCACATTCCTGTTTTCAGATGCTACTACATAAATCATCATCTTTATTCTCCTTCCAGCCTTACCACATCTTCCTCTGCAATCGTATTTCTTTCTGGGGAAGACCCACCACTGAAATCCCAGAGGTGTGTGCCTGAGTGTCTGCACTGTAACTCTGAGTCATCATAATAAGTCTGCTCCCATTCTCTTTGCCTGTTGTCATTCCGCTGCCTAGACTGCATCACCTCCCCTCTCTGTCTCGCTCTCGTCTCTTGCTCACTTCTGGTGGTAAATACATGAGTAGTATCTCTGAAACATGGATTTGTAGCATACCTAGATGAGATTTGTCATATTTTTTTGGAAATTGCAAGTTCAAAGTTCAAAGTTTCAAAACAGTCTCCTCAACTCATGATATTCTTCAGTGGAGCTGGCTCAAGTGTGATCAACAGGTCTATGGGTGGAAAACTTTAGTCACAATAGCTTCCCTGATCCTTCTCTGGAAGTTCACTTACCCTGTGAGGGTTCAATACTCCTGGGGCTGGTTGTCTTGCTTGATGTTTTTACAGCCCAGCCACATAAAGGAGTCCCACTGAATGTTCCTGATGGTTGTCTCTGATTTAACTGTGCACATCCAGGTCTTAAGTTGAGCAGGGAGTCTCCTTACTCATTCCTTAAAACTAGTTCAAGAATCAATTGAATATCATGTTTGTTTCTTAAATACTCAATACTTTACAGTATGTATGACTCCTGGAATCATCACACTGTGCAAGTACTCAAAGCCAGAATAGATTTAAACAAGTCTGTGGCTTGGATCATGTTTTCTGTTTGAATCAATGAGAACAGTGAAGCACGTGGCATGGCTGACCTTGACATTCAGGATTTTTACACTTTCATGAAATGGTGCTTCTGAAACGCTACCAGCAAAATGTTGCCACTGTGGCCAGACAATCCAGCCACAATTACATAATCTGACACATTGTTCAGCATTGACCAGGCTCACATATTTGATTCATGTTTGCCTCGTTGCACACACTGCCTGTAAACATAAACATGACAAATTTTACAGCGGCCGTTTCATTTTGCATACTGCAGCACTGATTTTTGTGTGAACAGTCATAGAAAACCCTGTGTTTTACCTCACTGGCTGCTGGTCGTGTACCCAAACAACACAGTCAAACATTCTGAATGTTTATGTACATTTTTGTTATGCAGCTGCAAAGGACAGAATTATCTAAAAGTCATGGCACATCCACATTGGCTGCGGGTTCCAACAGGACTGACCCCTGGTTGCCAGATAGTACTTGTATTTTCAGAAAACTGAATCAGTAAAACAAATAATATCCAAATATGTATGCAACACTGTGAAAAGTAATAAAAGTTAATAACTGATTTCACTCAAAAAAGATGATGTAAAATATGTTCCAAGTAGGCTAAAAAAGTTTTCCAATTAACACAACAGCACATGAATTTACGTGTTATTGTTTCTTTAATTCTCACCATTTTAATCAATATTCACATTCAGTTACATTACCATTCAGCAATTACACGACTTTTTCCAAAATTAAACATGCATGATACATTCACATCGCTTCTCTCCAGCAAATTTCAACTCTCTGTATGCAGATTTTCGCATTTCAGTCTGACAGTGTACATTAAATTTGCTTCATGAAGGAGTTTCGTTTAACCATCTCCTTAAGAATACACACCGTGGAAAATTTCAGCGCGCCTTCTGGACGTGTGCGCCTCTTGATGTCATTTACGACAAATTTTAGTTGTTTGGTGTGAACGCCTGTCAATTATTGATACAAATTATTGCTTTGATTTTTATCATAATACACAATTTGTAGCGCAAAAAGTCAGTATTTTGAAATCGTGCTATAATAAAAGCGAAAAGAACAAATATACGTAAACCTTCATCAAAAACAGAGTTAGATGGATGACGTGTACGTATGGGTCCTTCGGACTTCCGGGTGTGCATAAACAGATCGCAAAGGACTCGCCTCGCCTTAAAGATGTGAGTTTCTACCCATTTTTTGTGTAATTTGTTCCTGAATATATTCCATATTAATTAGCCAGTATCGAGGTGCTATTTGTGCTGCCTTTGTCCACTCCATTAGGTCTAAAGTAACGTTCAAAATCACCCTGACGTCGGACCCCCGGCTGCCATACAAAGTGTGAGTACACTGACAGCTCAGCATTCACAGCTTTACTGCTACATTCAACAACATGTCATTGTTTTTTTCAAATAGTAGCGGGAATATAAATTGCAGATTTCCGTAGGTGATGCTGTTGTGGAAACTTGTTCTGATGTGTTTAACTTGAGCTACATAGAACGTGGTCAGTGGCAGAACATCTGTTAGTGTAAAGCTGTGATTCACTAACACTGACAGTTACACAAGCTAACAGTACCGAGAAGTCACAGTTAGCCGTATATGTAAGGTATCGTATTTCAGCTATAAATTAACGTCAGTGTAGATGAATATAAAGTTGCACTTTCAGACCAACGCAGTAATTATAATGTGGGTTTGGTGGTGAGCATATATAAATGTAAAGAAATCTGCTATGACTGGCAAACACACACACCGCTGTTCAAAAATATTCATTAGCAAATGTAATTATAATCATAACTAAACTCAGTTATTTCCATTGTTCTTAATAGCAGTTCTAGTGTTATGATTTACTGCGGTTCTGTGTGTGGTTTATCCAAGTGGTGGTATCCCAATAAAAGCCTTCTGCTCGACTGCTTCAACAGCAGTAGCTGTTACAGCTGTTACAATCAGTGTCAAACACACTGAAAACTACTGCTTCTCTATTACATTAATTTCATATGTATTAAATAGTGGAAGACTAGAGTGTGATACTGGACAGATTCTGTTTCCCCCCAGTGCTGACTTCATGGTTATGGCCAGTCAGACTGTGAGCAGCTAATTTTGTCTGGTGAAAGTAAATGGCTATGAGATTTATTTGGTGCTGTTAGACTGGTGGTAAAAATGCAGACAGCAATAAAATTAGTGGAGAGTCTTTCTTTGCATATAAAGCTGATGTTTATTAGGTGTGTCACTGTGTACACAGCGTAATCCCTGTCTGCTTTGTTTTCACACACACAGCTACAGGCATGCTTTAAGGCCTAAAAATACGTAAATGAATATGCAAGTATTGTTCGATTCAAAAAGTACACTCTATAGACATATTTGGACACCTGACCATTACCCCTACTGGGATTTTAATGACATCACATCCTTTGCAGCTGTAACAGCTTCTGCTCTTCAATGAAGGCTTTTCACAAGATTTTGGAGTGTTTCTGTGGGAATTTTTGCCCATCCATGCAGCCTGGCTCGCAATCTCTCTGTTCCAGTTCATCCCAAAGGTGTTGGATGAGGTTGAGGTCAGGGCTCTGTGTAGACCAGTCAAGTTCTTCCACACCAAACTCATCCAATCATGTCTTTATGGACTTTGCTTTGTGTGCTGGGACACAGTCATTTTGGGATAGAAAAGGACCTTCCCCAGACTGTGGCCACAAAGTTGAAAGCACAGCATTGTCCAAAATATCTTGGTATGCTGAAGCATTAAGATTTCCCTTTACTGGAAGTAAGTAAGGGAAGTAAGGGGCCGAGCCCAACCCTTGAACATCAGCCACATCCCAATACTTTTGTCTATATAGTGTACCTACCATAGACAAAATGTCTCCTGCTACACTGGCATGTTTATTCTCAGTGTATGTGCTCTGGTACCTTCGTCACACTTGTGGAAGTTGCACACCAGACTGCAAGTGGCTCCCAAACAAATGTTGATGTCACAAAAAGGAGCCGATTCTCTAATCAGGTCCGATAAGGTCTTGCTACAGCTGTTAATATCTTAACATGAAAAGAGATTAAAAAGATAGGAAATTAATTTTGACAGAGGAGTGAACTTGAGCAGCCCATCTGTCAATTCATCATCTTTTCAACTGTCACATTCAGACAAGCCACCACTCATTGTCAGTTTAGATAGTAAGGTGTTCTTTATGATCTCACAAGCTTCCTCTCTCAGTTGTAATGCTGAAGGCTCTTCTCACTGACTTGCTGCCAGACTGTGTCAATTTATTTGGCCTTCCACCACCTCATCTCTTTCTGTATTACCTTACTTGGTGATTGCACCTCTAACCTTGTTTTCTGTTTTGTATAACCTTTGGGTGAACTGCACTGCATGATTCATTGGAGAAGCATTCAGCTAGACGTGTTAAATTATGTGTGCCATAAATGGTCTTGTACCCTCTGACAGAAATGACTCCGACAGGCCTAATGTCACACACAGTTGAGCCCTGTAAGGAAATGTTCCTTTTGTTCTTTCTGTGGAAATTGAAATGAATTTTCAGCTACGGAATTGCACTTCTGAAGCTGTTAAGTTGTAAGGGACATGTTCTACAACTCTAAAGCAGCCAATGTACTTGTTGATCAAAACTTTGGTCAATACTTTGAGAGAAGATATTTAATAACATGGCGTTCCTGTTAAAAAAAAAACAACAACAAAAGAAAGAAATAAAGCAAAAGCTGGATTTCGTGATGTTTTAAAATTTCTTTTTCATGCACGATTTTGTTACAGACTAAGTGTTCCAGAGAGTACACCATTCACAGCAGTTTTGAAGTTTGCAGCTGAGGAGGTAAGCTGACTGTTTGTGCTCTACAATAAATTTGTATTCACCAGTAGGGAATAAGATTTAGGAAAAATGACCATAGTCTTTATGTGGAACTCACTGCACCAGTAGCATTTAAACTTTCAGTCCTATAGATGCGTATGGATATATGGTAGATGTGTAAATATGTTTGAGATCACTTACAAACACTATCACTATTGCACAGTTTGTCCCAAAGATAAACCCGATAAGTTTAGTTTTTAACTTGTTGGGAGATCTTGCATACCATTCGTCTTCGTCTCCATGAAAGAAACAAATGTCAGCCAGTAAATAAACTCTCAAATATCAGTATCAATATCACCCCCCAAAAATTTTATCTCAAGATGGCCCACAAGAACTACTAATAATGCAAATCTGGCAACAGTAATTATGCCTGACCCCTTTACTAAGTTAAAATGAAATCTTGCTGCTGTAATTGTGTACAGATGTGAGATGCTCATACTTTAATCTATGCAGGCCATGTAATGCTTCATGTGTCACACACAAATAACTGTGAGCCAAAGCCTCTTTGGGCTTTAATTTTCTTTCCTTCCATTTTATGCCCGTAAAGACACATCAGCACTGAGGCGGATGCATACTGATGGAGGGGCTGCTGCTTTTACATTGTGTTGATAGGGTGTTAATTTGCTTCTGGTGCAAATCATCATACTAATAATAATTTCCACATCTTACTTTGTATGCAGTACAGTGTCGGCTATCAAGCCAACAGAGATATCCAAGAGGTGGATAATGTTTATCATTCGTTCAACGTGGAACTCTGTTTAAAAGGAGACAGTTTTACACAGAATCAGTATAGGAATGTTAGTATGGTTAGCCAGTGCCAGTTTTTACCTGTAAATAGCAAGTGTACATTTTAAGCCTCATTATCACAACAGTGGCTGATGTGTTGAACAGAGAGAAATAAATTCACAACAGATAATTTTTTTTGTTGTTTGGCTTTACCATAACCCACTATGAACTCCTTTTATCCACCAATTTTATCCTACTTGAAACAAAGATCATTCATTCCTGATCTAAACCGTATTTCATGCGTGCTTTCTTGAGCCACCTGGCAGTAATTTGGCGAGCATCTCTTTGCTAACCTTATCTCCGTGGTGACAGGCTGCTCCCTCCACCCTTTCACTGCAAATCTCTGCGAGCCCACATCCTCTTCTGCTGAACCCTGAAGTAGGACATGTATTGTCACCATGCTGAGTGATTTTCTTCCAGAAATTCGAGCGTGGCTATCTTTCCCTCAGGCTGTCTCCTAAACTCTTTGTGTGTGCGTGTGTGTGCATACAGCTGTGCGAGTGTGAACACACAAACCCATGAGTGTTTGTCAAGTGTGAAAGTTTGAACACAAAAGACACTACACAGCATTTGCTTGTTTCACCAAGTTTGTTTCTGAAGGCCTCGTAACTACAGCTCCTGTTTTGAAGTTGTCACCCGACAAAGTCAGTGAATCTCTGTGCGCGGACTCAGTGGCTGATGCTTTCTTTCTTGATGATTTATTCACACCGTGTCTTCAGACCAAGTGGAATTGGGTTGCGACGTGTCCCTGATTATTTAATGAAAATATTGCAAGTGCTGCTGTAATTTCTGAATTGCCAAACGGTAGCTTCAATTTTCAATTTCACTAATGGAGATTTGTGTGCGGTAATTTCTTTCTGCTTCATTTTCTTTTACAGTTCAAAGTACCATCAGCCACTAGCGCCATAATAACAAATGGTGAGTTTGGGTGAAAAGTATTTCAATGATAAAATATTATAAATAAATATATAAATATTATCATGTTCCTTTTTTGCATGTTTGTACTCTATTACAGCTGAAAGCTCTAAGTGATTTTCCTAACATTTATAACATGTCTGACACACACAGTGGCTGTCCAATCCAAGTAAAAAGAATGTAGTAAGGATTTTAGTTGCATAGTCTTGTCTTTCCTACTGTATAGGATTCCTGTAGGGAATCTCAGGGATAAGAGATCTCATCTCATCCAAAACATTACACAACCATCTTGTGGAATATCTGGCAACGTTATTTCGAGCTCAGTTGCAGAGGTTTCCACGAAGTTTTCTGTGTTTCTTTCACTTTAAACTTCCAAAGGGTGCAGCAAATTTACAGTATAATCAGCACTCTGCTTCTCTTGCTAATTCTGCTTAAAAGGGAACAAGTAATCTATAACCTTATTGATCAGATACCAGCAAGAATTACACAAATACTGATAGCACTCAACTTCACTCACACACGCTGGCCTGCAAAGTTTTATTTTCACATTAGAGACAAGGAAGTGTGCTAATTAGAGTCTGCCTACAGTGGTGGTAATTACTTTATAAATCAATGAAAGGTGATTATTTGACCTGATTATTTCATTTGTAATTTGAACTGTCAAGGCTGAAATTAAATTTGGGCTCTTTGAACTTAAAATAATGGCCTGTTAGGAAGGAGTATCTACCTGCTACTGTTATTATTTAAATAACCTGAGCCTCTAAAATGTAACAAATAACTGGTCGGCGCATACTTGTAACCTCGGGTTACAGTAAGCGCCCATTAGTGGGGAAATGGTCAACTCATTCATTAAACTGTGCGGCGCTACATCAAGAGTGATGATGTTTTTGTTTCCCTCTGCTCTGTCCTGACAGCATTAGAAAATTGAGAGGATGCTCCCAAGCAGTTTGTCTGATGCATTTTCTCACATGCTGCCGCTTAGTTATGAGAAGACAAACTTTTTAGGCTGCTGTGGGAAAGTACCGGACTCACTGTATGACTTTTGCCAAATATCACTGAAATGAGATTTATGTTAAACCGATTTAGGTATGACATGAAGGTCAGATATGACATCTAGTTCGATCAGTGCTGAATTAGTGGCTCAGCTGTTATTTTCAAGATGGAATTGCCTGCAGGCATCCTTTCATTTTTTTATTGTCCATTGTTACATCATTGTGAATAAACTGGTGATCATTTTTGTGCTGCTCATTTGCATGATAAACTTTTCTGTTTACATTGTGATGTTTTTTTTTTTCTTTCATGCTCGCCTTGCAGACGGAATAGGAATCAATCCTGCCCAGACAGCAGGTGAGTTGTTATGTTGTTTTGGAGCCCGTGCCTCAGATAATCCATGAAAAGCTCTTTTTTGTTTCTTTTAGTCATTTTTATACCTCCACAAAATCCACTCTAGATGGTGTAATATGTTGTTTTTACTTTAATTCAAACATTTTAAGGTGCTTGGAAGCATAATCAACCTTGAGGCTTTCTTTCAACCACTTTGCCACTTGTCAGCAGGCTTTCATCAAAGCATTAATAAGCTAAGGCATTATTAATACATAACATGAATAAATCATGTTTCATAATGCACTTTGGCAGTTTTTGTGGCATTGTGTCAGTAGTCAAAGCCCCCAGAAGCAGTGACTTCTGTGGGTGGTTCCACAAAGAGGGACAAAAGACATACAAGGCTTAGTATGAAAAGCCTCACTTCAGGTACTGTACAAATCGATCGGGAATCAAGCAGTTCCAGCTAATCTAATCAGTGTTAACTCAGGTTCGAACAGTCCAGTTTAACTGGCATTGTGATGTCAAGCAGGCACCACTGATGGAGGTTGTAAAGGAGAGAAATGTATGATCAATACAGAGGAAACAACAAGATGTTCTGCATCATTGATATCATGTGCTCGCTGTCACGTAGCGGAAACACTGAGAGGGTTTTGACTTGTCTACTGCGTGTCGCCCAGCCTCTCATCTTTTCTGCCTCTGCACTTTCTACTTAGAAATGCAGGTTCATGATGCTGTCCTGGGAAGGAGGGAAAAAAAAGTCTTTATCGTAGAGTAACTGCACCAGATCTGTCCCAAACTCAGCGGTGATGTAATAATGTGCAGGTGTTTAATTAATAAGCTGAAAGGTTTCACTGTGTGGGGAGCGAGTGAGATCATTTTACTGTATGTAAGGCGACATCAGGCTGGTTTTCCTCACTCTGTTTAAAAAAAAAAACAAAACAAAAAAAAACATACTTATATAACTTATATGATAATAATTGTACACCAGCAACTTGGTAGTTAAATCACAATTTAGTGTCGCAAGCCAACTTGACAGATTAAATCACAGTTCACACCAGGGGTATTAATAAGTAACTTGGTAAACGGAACTTTTAAAATAAACAGGAATCAAAATTCTTTGTGAACGTTTACTGCAAGTAGGCACGTAGATGTAAACAAAGATGGTCACAA
Organism: Scatophagus argus; assembly: GCF_020382885.2. Taxonomy (NCBI): domain Eukaryota; kingdom Metazoa; phylum Chordata; class Actinopteri; family Scatophagidae; genus Scatophagus; species Scatophagus argus. Next base: position 12,753,887 of record NC_058506.1, on the reverse strand, counting down.
ATACGTCAAAGGATCTTATTACAAATTACAAATACTTGCTCGCCACATGTATCAAAATAAAATACAAAACACTGGCATGTAATGTCATGAAAATGTATTTAACTAAAATACTAATAATTTATAATTATAAGTTAAATGTTCGGATATAAACACACCTTATTTGAGAATAAAAAGACATATTGACATACTGACAAAGGATATATTTCTTTAAGTATTTCAAAAACATAAAGTTGTTTTTTTTTTTCACAAATTACATCTTTTTTTCTGCCCAGCATTTTACAAAATACTCAAAGGCGATTTAATATATTCCCCCTAATATTGGCCACGTTGCCACAATACCCAGTGTAGCGATTTGAGTCCATATCGGATCAGTATCCCTAAACTTAAATTGCATCTCTTCGTAGGCTTCGTACTTGTTTGCATAGAAATGTCCTTTTACTGATTCATGAATATAGGTGCAATACCCCGAAAGGAATTTATGTTAAATTAAAAGATAACTTCTGACTGGAGGCGAATTGCATACACCAAGCTATTCGGTCAGGATTCACTTGAGTTCAGATTCCCACGTTATTGCTGAGCCCAGGTGAATCACTTTTTCTGCGTCAGCCTCCCCTTAGTGTTTCCCTGAGGTTCATACTTAATGTGTAGCCCACCTCTCCTTATGTAAGTCGTCATCCTCAACAAAGACTGGTAACGGATGACTGGATTTTCTGCATAGACCAGGATAAGACCATGCTGCTTTGACCAAAGGCAAGATTGGGTCTTTTCTGTGAAGAAAGGAAAGCGTGGTGTGCATTGACAACAGCTTTTTATGTGTGTAACATTTGTACAGTGTGCTGCCAAGAATAGCCTCAGTTCAGACACCCCTGTCAGACTGCCTTTTTTCACCCACTGGAACCACTTTTCCTCATGTTCACAGTATTGAGTACACGGTGGAAATTGATCCAATGCAATTTTACAATCTCCTGTTCTTCACACGTCTTTAGACAGCCAACACGGCCCTTTTCCCGCAGCATATCAACAGTGCCTTTACATGACGAGATGAGAGCGAGTTATTCATGGCTATGGTTATACAGGATCTCAGCATGATTGCTTCTTAATGAGCAAATTAATGAATGGATTTGTTCTCTGTGGTTCCATAATGCAGCGCTATAAATTATTGAAATGAACTCACTGCGTATGCCCACTAAAATCTACCAGATTTCTGAATGGGACGCCACTGCAGAGGGAAGTTATTTTAACCCTCAGTTTAGTCATCTCTCTGACTTTATTGTGAAATCTTCACAATTAATCCAAGTATCTGTCACTACTCAACTTGTGTGCAACTTTCTAAACAAATCTCTGAATTTTAATTAAATGAACAGAAACTGAATAGAAATTGTGTCTTTTGAAAAGAAAGTCCGAGTTTCATCTTGTTAGTTGACACCTGCTTTATAGGACATGAAACCCCTCATTAAACAAACCAGATTCTAAACTGTAATCTTTCACACGACGCTCTGTGTTGTGTTACAGGGAACGTGTTTCTAAAACACGGCTCAGAGCTTCGCATCATTCCCAGAGACAGAGTGGGAGGACAAGGAGACTGATGCTGCTTTTCCTCGTCCACGGCAAAATGACTCACCCGGCAGAAGCGTATAATACATGATACCCAGGAAACACCGTGGCGTGTGTCATATTTATTTTCTGGCCCACAACTGACAATGACTCACATGAGAATATGTATATTTAAACTTGATGATGGCATGCACACACACTTGCATGCTCCCTGCTTTTTCTTCATACTCAGTCAAGTTGTTTATTTTCTCCCTTCTGTAAGATGATTGGAGCGACATCAAGAGTACCCAGAGGTACTGAGTAATTAATGGGCACAAACGCAGCAGCTGCAACCTGGGGAATATTTCAACTAAGTTTAACAGACAACAGAGTCAACATTTGTGGCTTTCGTATCTTTGTAAATGACAATAAACTATCAGCACGACTAACATTACATGCCTATTTTGCAATGTTTATTTGGGATTTTTTTTTTTTAGCATTGTGAACATAATTTTTTTTTTTTTTTTTAGAAAAATAAATGTTCAACCTGCTTTTGTGGACCATTGATGTTATATAAAGTGGCTGTGGATATGCAGGTATTGTCTATCAGAGAGGTATTTCTTCAGCACAAGGTAAATAAACTTGTATCATGGATCTGTAATGAATTGTGTCATGGACCAGCTCGTTCCATATAACTTCTATGACAATCATGTTTACACATAAGGAAATGTGATTGTTCATCTGTCAAACTGAGCAGGGATGTGGATCTTTGCTGCCCTCTGTCATCTGTTACATTTTAACATCCATCTGCACTCACCCTCTAAATTTCAAACCACTTATTATGCCCCATCTTCACACAATTAGTATAAAAACATTACACTAAGTAATAAAAACTTTATGAACCACTAGCTTAATTGGGAGCAGAGGAGCAGGTGGTGAGAGAATATGGCAGCCATCCATAAATCTTAGATTAAAATGCAGAGCCCCCCTGAATATGTCGCTGTGGCGGAGGTAACAACAAACACTGTTTCCCGTGTGGAAAATAAATGTGTTTGAGTGCAGTCTTTTGTTCTTTTGTTTGAGTTTTTTTTCTTTTGCCAGGATCTGCTGGCAGTTTGAGAAATCTGTAGAATAGATAGATAATATACCTTCATACTAAGTTTCCAGATTCTTATCGAGTAGTTTCGACTTCTTAAACATGTTTTATTGTTTCCCTGACTGATTAACGAGGGAAAGCAGTTTGCGTTCCTCTCTGCATAAATCATTATCAACTGAGAAGGTCTGAATCATTTGTTTACAAATTGGTTCTCTTTCTCCACCCTTGAGAAACCCAAAATGCATACTTTGTAAAGAAAAACAGGCCCAAGCGAATAATGGAGCATGCATTCTGTAATGCACAAGAGAAATCACGCAATTGTGTCACGCCACCGCCAGGATGCAGACTCAGATGAGGGGGTGGCTATCACAAATGGATTTTCTCATTTATTTTAATCAAAGTCACTGCTGGGCACATTCACCAGAAATTTACTTCAGAAGTAGGAAAAGACAACAGAATGGAAGCAGATGATGTAGCAGTCTTGCAGTGTTGGCCTAAAAAACTATTACTGCAGGAAGTTCCTGCAGCTCTTTGCAAAATAATATTCACAAGCATCATGTGTGCCTGGATAAAAATGTTTAACATCCTCCTCCTTCTTTTTTTCCCCTTAAAGTGGTGAAAGTTATTTCTGGCAAACATAAATTTTTGAAATTTTATGTGTCGACTAAATAGAAGCAAAAAAAGATAACATGGATTCATTAAAGAGTAGGAAATCAGCTCATTTCATCACATCCTCTGATTTTGCACTCTTACAGGCGTGAAATTAAAATTTCACACTTAGACATAACGAGTGCCACAGTTTAATCTTCATGAGCAACGAGGTAGAAAGATGCTTCATAATCACATTTCAGGTTGAGCTGTCAGTCCTGAGCCAAGCTGCTGCACAGCTGCATCCACACCTGGATGAAGTTCTGACTGGAACTGGCACGAGAGGAGAATTTCTTCTGATCCACCGCTGTATCGGTAGCAGCAGCACCATTCCAGGCTTCAGCAAGTTCATCAAGGCTTCCAGGGCACATCTTCTGAGGCAGCCTCTGAGATACAGATGATACAAACTGCAGTCCGTTGGCTCTGCTGTGGCACATGCAACTGCATGCGGACATCACGTTACGGTGTGGCTGAGCGCCTGCATCAGCAGTGGGAGTCCTTTAATTAAAAGAAAAAAAAAATTAAAGTGAGAAGGGAATGAGCGTGTGTGTGTGTGGAGCTGTTGGCTGATTCAAGGTTTGTGATTAGGAATGGAGGATAAAAGATGTTTTAGTAGAAGGTCAGTTGGTTGCTTTCAACTGAGCATGGACGTGTCTGTCCTTCCAGTGCTGTCGCCCCTTCTGTGTTTGCTTCGCTTCTCGGCCTTTTGGCTAAGATCAAGTGTAGTATCTGTTCTTATCAGTTTAATATCTGATACGTCCTCTATAAGGGGACAGCATATTAAATGGATTTTTAGCACTGGGAGCCGAAAAAGGGGCTTGCTCTTTTTGGGGCAGTCGTGGATCAGCGGTTAGGGTGTCGGACCCGTAACCGGTGGATCGCTGGTTCGATTCCCCGTCCCGGTGTCCATGGCTGAGGTACCCTTGAGCAAGGTACCTAACCCCCCACTGCTCCCCGGGCGCTGCACGCGGTCGCCCACTGCCCTGGGTTTGCTGTGTGTGTGTGCATGTCACTTGGGTGGGTTAAATGCAGAGAACAAATTTCATTGGAGTGAGTTCCCTCCAATGACAAGATATGTCACTTTCCTTCCTTCCTTCCTGTTTGTCTACATCATGAGGCACCAGTAAAGTTCAAACAGATACATGAACTCCAGAAACAACATACCACTGCTGGTAAGGTATTGCAGTGTAGGTCACCTGTTGAAACACCTGCTCAGTTTGTGGCCTTGTTCTACTTGATTCATTTGACATCTCAGCACTAGTTCTGATGTGAAAAGCAAGTAAAATAACTTGTTATTAATGACATATAAGAAACATTACAATTCATTTATTAATCCACTGTTATGCTGTCACAGTAGAACTTTTTAGTAAAGAGAAGAACTCGAAGATGGCAGAAGATGCTGCTGCCGCAAGAATGGCAGCGTAATATTGACTGATCGCAGCTGCTGTGCATGAAGCTGGGTGTGTGTGTGAGAGAGAGAGAGGAACAGACAGAGGAATCAAGGTCCACTTGTTATAAAATGGGTTTTCTCATAGACTCCTCCATCTTCTTTGTGCCCCCGCTGCTTTATAAATGACATGTCGAGCGTGGTCTTTGGCCTTCCATTTAAGTCAGGCAATCTAAAATGAGATCTGCTGGTTCTCCTCAGACGCAACGTAGATAAGACCAGCGCCACAGGTCAGTGAGCCAGATAAAGAAATGGGGATCCAGGGAATGGAAACTGCCCCCCTTTGTCAGCCCATCAAGCTAATTTTCACTTCATTCTCACACGTCTGTCACTCAAACCTGTGCAGCACATGTGTAGCCTTTAAACAGGTGTGTGTGTGTGTGTGTGTGTGTGCCAGTGGTGATGAGCTGGAACCTCAATCACCACATGCACACAGCTGGGTGGTATCACACCTCAGGTAAGATGACAAATGCACAAAAAAGCCATGTGAGGCTCCACATTAAAATTATTAAATTATGTGACTGATTTAATCCTGCCCCCTTCTGTCTTAAAATTAGAATGGCAGCTGGAGGAAAACCTCACGGATGAGCACATATGTTGTTGGACCACTCTGACTCATCTTCTTGCATTCCTTGGCAGAATGGTGACTAATTAATCTTAGCGGTTGTAGATTAATTATTGTTAAAGATGTGAGCAACTGATATGCTTCAGAGTAAAAAGACGTAGATTAGAAGGCTTTAAAGCATGGTTACTCTTTCAAATAATGAAATACACCCAGAACCACATTTTTTTCATTATCATCACATTCTTATATAAATGCTCACTATTTCTCTTTTTCTTTCTCTTTTGAACTTAAAGATAATTTATAATTGTTTATTCACATATTTGTTATTTTATTTTATTTTTTTGCTGTGACAGCTAACTCACTTCACTGAGTGAGTTGATTTTGATATCCTAACAAAAATATTTTTAAGAAAGATTTTTAACATTTATAATACATCTTTAAACACACACACACACCCCACAAATGCTGTTCAGAGACAAAGTGACCCGTTTACTTAAAGAAAATAGGACTCATCAAGCCATCATGTTTGATGATTGCATGAAAATATCTTCTGCTACTTACCACCTCTCTCTTTCTCTCTTTTCCATTTAGGTCTCTAGATATTGAATGAATCAATCCTGTTAGCATCTGGAGAGCCTCTTCTAGTCTTTGTCATAGTACAGGCCTTCATTCTGTGATGGGACTGTTAGCCTTGGCTACAAACATCTTGATTCCAAAGCACCGACCTCTCCACATTTACTGCAGATACTGACAAACTATCACACTTCTGTAGCCTTCTCTTCCAGTTGTGTACTATATATAGGCCTGTATACCTCTGCCCTGACAAGCTGAATAGGACAATCTCAGTTTAGCTGAGATTATGAATCTGTATACAGCAGTAAGTTAGGCGTGTACTGCATTCTTCATATTAGATGGATATATATGATCCACTACAAAAGTCTAGATTACATTCAACTAAAGTGCCAATGTATCAGATGTGCTGTGGGTTACATTCAACGACAAGAGTGTGCTGTGATTTTGCACGATCTGTATGTTTTTTTAAACTGCAAAAGTTTTCAAAGCATTTGAAAGTTGTCTCTCCAAACAGTTTTTCTCCTTTGAGTTAAGTGCTCTCCTAAATCTGTTGAGGCAGTCCTAGAGCTAATCTTTTATAATCCCCTCTTTCTTTGTATTTCTTCTCTCTCTTCATCGACTTTCTGTACTAATGTTTTTAAAGGGCTTGTGGGAGTATTAATAAGCCACTTGGAGAGTGTATTTTAAGGACAGCCACAGGCTGAGTTTAGCTTGTTTGTGCTGAATCCATGCAGCTTGGTCCAATCGGAGAGAGCAAAGTCTTAGCCAGTCTACTTTTCCAAAAGCGGCTCATTTTTCCTCAGCGATGGCCTGCTGTGTGTGCACCCAGACTGCATGCTGTAGAGCTGAACAACTACTTTCTATCTCTGTCTTGTTGTTCTGTTTTTGCTGAGATACCACGGCTGTTGAAGTGAGTGGACTTTAATGGTCCTCAAACGATGAGTCTTTCTAACTCTGGTGATCTCCTGACTTTCTTCTAGCACAGCCACGAGGTTAACATTTTGTCTTGACCACAGCTGAGTCGATGGCCATGAAATTTGTTAAAGACATCCATATCTGAGAATGAACACTTAGGACTTCAATTATTCCATGATTACTCTCTAGTGACACCATCAGGCTGACATTTGTGGTTAAATTGAAACATCTCAACAACTGCTGTATGGATTGTCATAGACTTTATCGTTAGCAGGCTAAAGTTAGCACAAAAATTAAAGAGCTTCTGTCTGTACAGCTTTACAGAGAACAACCGATGTTAACACCACTTCCTTACTATTACTATTACTTTTTTACTAGCGATACTACAACAACAGCTACTGTGAGTACTGCGATTATTATTATTATTGTCACCAGAGTCAGGAAATCAGACCTGAATCTAAACGCTATCTTGTGTAACTTACAGTTTCAAAAGTACCCAGATGCAGTGCTCTACTGCATGAATGGGCAAAATCCCACAGAAATGCTGCAAAATCTTGTGAAAAGTCATCACAGAAGAGCAGAAGTTGTTATAGCTGCAAAGCTGTCTGTGTATTTACAATGTGATGTGATTAAAGTCACTGTTAGTGTTATGGTCAGGTTCCCCAATACTTTTGTCTACATAGTGTATCTTGGGAGAGATTCAAAATGTGTTGTTGGGAATTTATCCAAGGACTGAATATGTACTCCTCCAGTTGAAACCAAGGCGTCTTTTCCAAAGTATTCCTAGAAGATGAACTTTATCAAATGCTATAAATTATTTGAATTTTCCAACCGAAAGTCTGCATCACTAAACAAGAAATAAAATGTGTATTTCGGAGGATGTGAGGATCCAATGGAAGAAATTACTCATCTGAATATAGGAGATGTAGGATTTAGCATTTTTGTAACTTGACCTTTACAAGAGACTGTAAAACTGGTGCACTGGTGATGAACTAATGTGTGTGTGTGTGTGTGTGTGTGTGTTTGCAGCTGGTCTTAGTTAACATGGAACAGCTCATTTGAACAGTGAAAAGAACAGAGCAGGAGTAAAGGGAAAAGGTGTCATACAGAGGGTTGTTAACCTTCAAACCAGCTGCACTCTTTGTAGTAACAGAAAGTTAAGTGGCAGCTGAAACTTAATTTCGCACCAAGACTCTCTCTCTCTCCCCTTTCTTTTGCATCTGCCTTGAACAGAGCCGCTTTCACACAGTCTCTGCAAGCAATTTAGCACCGCACGGAGAAGTTCTACAGTAAATGCACAACAAGTTCATGATCACTGGAAATAAATCACTGTAATACAGTGATGAGCAGAGATTCTTTTGTTAAATTTCTGATGCTTAATGCATCCCTACATGATTCACATTTAGCTGACCGTGCAACGTGACGTGTCACAGCACCTGATAAACTTTAGCACTTATGAGCTGATTCCTGGAAATGCTGCTGCCACTCTTCACCACCAGAGAGCAGTAGTCTATTAAAAACAATAACAATTTCTTTTATCTGAGCAATTAAGATGAAATATGGCTGCATTTACACGATTGCTTGCTCAGTCAACGGTGGTGTTTTTTCTTCTGTTTTTCTCACACTACCGAAATCCTGCAGTTACACTGTAAGAAAGCAGTTAATCTGCAAGATCAGGCCAAGCTTTATCTAAGTAATCACTTAATATGTTCTTCTCTATAGTCCTTCTATTCTTATCATTATTACACTCCAAAAGCTTTGTGTAAAAATAGAGAAGTGAAGGTATTGAAAAAATAAGAAGCACAGAAAGTTTAATTGGTTTAAAAATCTTTCTTTTCTCTTCTCTTCTCTTCTCTCTCACAACTCATAGTAACCAAAACATTCTGTAAAGGTATTGTGACAAATGTTCACCTCCAACAAGCCACAAGAGCTGACAACTGCTGACACTGCCTGCAGGGCTGAGGGCTTTGTCTGATGTCTGATGGAGTGTGGCAGTCTTGTCCCTTATTAGACTCATCACATCTGTGAAATCACATGAAATACAGCGAGTACGCTCAGTAAGGACCATGTCACAAAGCCAACCAGCTGGTAAAAGGTTTCACATGCAAGCTGTAAACAAGTCATTAATTCCCTAATTGTCAGAGAAAATCACAGCAGCTGCTAGTCATGAAAGAAATGGATTATAATAGGCCAAAGTGGTTCATTGACAGTCTGAATTTTCTCACAATTTCCAGAACAATTAATCTAGAAACAGATTTACAGATAGAACAGTTATTTACTCAATTGCCCTCTAATTCATAATAATAACCTTCTTCCTCTAACTGAAAGGCCAAAGCCTACAGGAACATTGTCATCTGTAATGTAAATGAGTAAGGCACAGGAACAAACTGGCAGTTTCACCAGACAGTAAACGTTTACCAGAATGGCACTTTGTGTAAACTCACACAGTCATTGTCCTGATGATTACAGAGCAGCGGCGGTGCTGAGATGCCTGTTTGGAGAAAAGTGTTCCTGGTTCGTCCTCTGAATGCCTACTTTTTCACGACTGTAATATGGGAACAAAGAAGGACCAGATGTGAATTGTATGGTTTGTATGTCCTTGTGTGTGTTTGTGTGTGCGCATGGGGGGTTGTGGGGGTTTCCCATTACACTGTTAGCTGACCCAGACATAAAGTAATTGCAGGTTGGTTCTGCACTGAGGTAAAATCAGTGGTTTTGCATGTCGAGCTATGGCCTTTATGTCCGTGCTTCCTCAAGAAGCAACAGGTTCTGTGCAGTTATGAAGATAGTGAGGACAGAACGGAGAGTGACAGCAGGAAAGCTCCTTTCATTGATGTTGAGTGTTGAAAGCGCGATAGTAACAGCTGTGTGATGGGAATGCAGGAGGAAGTGGTTCTGGCTTTTCTGCATGCTGGTATTCAGGTCCTTCGCTGAGAGCACAATGTATGATGACCACAAATACAAGTCCTGCATTCCAAATTTCAACTCCAGTGAACATTCAGTTTTATGTGCTTTACGATCGAAAGAAAAGACATACTTATTTCAGAGTCATAGGACTATACTGGCTCATCATGTTGAGCATGACATGTCAGTGTTGTAGCTTGTCCAATAGGACATAGGATAACTGCTCAAAACTGTTACTACTGTTACTGTTCAGTAGTATATCATTGCATCTTGTTTAATTAAATTTTTGTAAAATCATCATGTTAAAACAAAAATTTTATACATCAAGTAGTAAAAAATGCCAATATTCTGTTCCAGTAACCTAATAATGATCTGTAAAAAAAATACATGTAGGAAATTCCTCCATTTGTGCCTTAAATGTATTCAGTGTACATCATGTACATCAAATCATTCATTAGGGTTATGAGTCATGGATCTAAAAAATGTGACCGGGAGTGTTGTCCCCCCTCAGAGCAACTGACCCCCCTCAAGATGCAAAACATGGAGCTTCTCTTTGGATGATGAAAAATAGAGACTAAAACCTCGTTTAGGACAGAAAATGTCTCAGAAATACCCTCACTATACTTTGACTTTCACACTCAGCTTTGCCACAGCCTCACAGATTAAAAACTCCTACTTCCTGATTCTGGTGGGACAAAGGTGTGTGGGTGGCATGTGTCTACAGACAGATTTTCTCAGTGCAGCGCAGTCACGTTTTCAGGGGAGCCCAGCCTTGCAGTGAGAATCCGTATTTGTTGATCATTCTTTATGGATTATTTGTTGACTTTTTGACAGTTACTCTTCCTGTTAACCAGACGAAACCATGTGACCGAGCATTATCCTGCCTGCATCACACGTTCACGGAGCAAACAACAATAATCTTAAGCCATTTTCATATTAACTATAACACTGACACAAATATGTAAAATTGATTCAGACTAATCTGCTCTGTTGTGCTCCAGCTGCTCAATATCAATTTGTACTACACTGGTGAATATTCATTTAGTTTTTAATAGCAAGTGTGGGTCCAGCTCATCACAAAATGTCTATCTTTTATGTTAATCAGGCAGTGATTTTATGGCATGTGAGCCAAGATGTTATGCAAATGCAGCAATCTGATGGGTGCCTAACCTTCAGACTGTCTCATTACCTGACAGTTTTGAATCTTTCACCATCCCTTATAGGCTCAAACCCCAGAATCTCCATGTGTGGCCTTATCACAGCGCAGCAGCTGCTGTGTAGAAGGAGCCCCATATCCCGCACTGTATGAATATGTCATAAATCTGCAGCTGGACATTCCAAAAATGTTGGTGCGCTTGGTGGGTTATGGGCTGCAGGCATGAGCTCAAGTTTTGCTGCTAATTAGTCAGATGGGAACTGAACAAACGTTCGAGAAACAGACATCCAGGCAGTCAAAATAATGGGTAAAAAGATGCTCATCATGCCATCATCATTTATATGTTCTCCTGTGGAAAATTATTGTGTGGGAAACAAACACTGTGGCTTAAAGGTCCAGGTGAAAATGTTCACAAGTCTCTAATTTTGTTGACTTAATAATGATCTTTAAATCCCTCCTTTGTTCCTCATCGCTGCCTCTGTCTCCCATCAGACTTTCACATTCAGTATAATCTGTCTAAATATAATCATGTCTCACAGTACAGATCCATGTATGTGAATGCTTGCTCTCATGTAGTCACAAGAATGTTCCAGCACCTATAAAGGGTATGACAGCTGGAAAAGACAGGGGTGCCATGTACTTTGAAATAACAAGGCACTAGAAGCCCTCTAATCACCTGGCATTTTAAATGTGGTTGGTGGTGAGTCAAGAACAGAACGTCTAGCCTTATGTGTGAGCATTTTAAAGCCTCAAGGCTATAAGAACATTTTGGAATATTTACAATATTCACGTTTGTATGAATATGTCTCATAATGGCATTGGTATGAGTTGTTACAGTGCTGATGCTCTGCCCCTCTCTGATGAATTTGAAATATAAAAAATATTTTGTGTTTCCCAGTAATTGTACAAAATGTTTGCAGAAACTTCTGACTGACATCTATTTGATTAATGGCAGCCATACTTTTTATCTAACCATAACAGCTGCAGAAGTCATTGCAAATCTCTCTCCACAAATACTGAATAAAAAAATATTCAGTAGAACTGTTTAAATGGCAGAGAACAGATCGCATCAAAAAGTCTGTTTGCAGAACACAGGGAGAGAAGAAGGTTTATTTTCTCATGACTTAGCCTTGACAGATATTCCAACTTGCTGCACAACTTTCCCCCCAGGACCACCAAGGTCTAGTATGATAGATTTTTATTCTTAAAAAACAATTTGCCACATTTTTGGTCCCTGACAGCTGAATGTATATTTCATGTCCCAGTACTGCTGCTTATAGCTATATTTTAGACTGGATTTTGTTCTTACATTATAATTTACTGATTTAGACTGACAAGGACAGGATTATTTATTTTATTTTATGTATTCTCCAGTCTAGTGGACAATGTGAGGTTTCTACAGCATCTTTTTCCTGCTCGAGGGAAGGTCAGAGTGTTTGAGAGGCTCTCACTCAATTGCTTATTCACCACAAAATAAACAAAAAGATGAATAAATGGATGAATGCATACATGAATAGGAACTAAATGAGCCAGCCTTTTACATCTATCAATTTATTCAAACTTAAAATTTCTGCAGTAAGTGTGGAACAAATGAGGAGGAACATTTAATAAGCCATCAACAAGCACACTAACGACTGTGTCCCTTTTTTTTTTTCAAGGAATACAGCCCAGAGCCCGAAGATCATCTCAACAGTATCACCTCTCATTCATATTTTATCTGTGGCCTAAATATAATTCATCCCTGCATTTGACTTATTTGCACTCATGGTTTTGACAGTACTATAGTCAAAATAATCAGTAAGTTCTATGCATTTTTGTTGCAGTCAAGATTGTCAAGAATTCCAGGAATGTTACAATGTGCAAAATCATCTGTAGTCATTGAATATGTACTAATGAGCATTTCTTTTTTTGTGGGGGGGGGGACTGGACAGCCTGAGAGTAGAGACAAGAAATATTTGGAAAGAGGGAGACACCGAGAGAGACATTAAACACTGATCCATGATCATACTGGAACCAGGTTCTTTGCAGTCAAGCAACGTGTGTCTTGATGCTTCACCAGGGTGCCCCTGAACTTTATTTTCTGAAGGTTTAAAAAAGAATCGGCCTAATTGTAAAAATTCTAAATGAACACTGGGACAGATTACGCTTTTAGTGCATAAATGATCTGTATTAATGTGCAAGAAACGGTTCCATTCATTAAAAATCAGCATTTTAAGAACTGTTTTATTATTAGTATTATTTTTGCAGTCCTTTTGTAGGTTATCATCAAAGCAGTAATATAACACAGTTGGTGCAGTTATTGAACTTTCTCTTGCAGACATAGCATGGAAAATATTTACAATCTCTGCTGCCCTCTGGGTTATAATTTTAACATTTCTTACCATTTCATCAGTGTCTGCGTGTCCACAGATGACACGATTATATGATCTGCGTAATACAGAGCGCTCGTGAGCAATAATTGAACAGGATATTTTCTTCAGGGCAGTACGATCTTGACGATCCGTTGTCATATTTTACAAAGACACAAGAAACTCAGCATTTGCACAAAACGTAATGAAACGCATCTGTGTAATTCAGCACATCTTCCAGTCTCCACCTCCCTGTGATTGTCAGCTGAACTGCCCATTGGCGGTAACGCTGAGGTAACAAGCCCTCTGAGCCCTCCAATATGTGCAGAGATGGGCGGTAGCGCTTTTACGCAGACTCTCGAGTGTCTGAAGTTAAAACTCATGCGCGCTAGTCTCGCTGAGTATGTCGTGGGTCCGGACTGATAGATGCGTGGGAGCCACCGTGTAGACATCCAGCGTACTCCCAACACTTTGGGGATTTTTACGTCTTCGAGTCAAAAAGACCGGAGCTTTTTTCAACATCACCTTGGCAGGGTGACTGTTTGGTTTGGATCACATCCGTTGCCAAGATGTTCTACAGACTTCTTCTGTGCTTTTCAGTAACAGGTATTGTTTTCGCGCAGCCTGATAGCACTGGATTATTTTACGCACTGAGATCTGAACTGTCAGAAGATGCAATCTTGGTGGCCAACAACGGAATACGTGTGCCTTTCGGGAGATCTGTCTTCATCGATCCCATCAATGATTTGGTGATTCAGACGCAGCCGGGAGACCGGTGCAGCATCACCGTTCTGGATAATGACCCGCTCTCACAGAGACCGGGCCATCTCTCTCCCAAAAAGTTTCCGTGTGATTTCGGTCCCAATGATGTGACCTACTCTCACTACGGGTCGAGAAGTCCGGCTAAAGACAGAGTGAGGCTGCAGCTCAGGTATGACGCGCAAACCGAAACCGTTATTATCCCGTTTATGATGGAGGTTGAAGTAGTTTTTACGCAGCTAGAGTTACTCACCAAAAACATGCCTCTCACGGTCGATAATCTGAAAGGGATCAGTAACCCAATAGATAAGAAGATCTTAGAGTTTACTTATGACAGAGACTCTCATAAATGCGAGGTGACATCCCTGTCTAGCGGCAGCGCGTTGCCTAGGTATGGAAGACTCATTGATGGAGGGAAACTTTCTAAAATGATGGACTGTGATGAATTCACACAAGCTGACATCCGCTATGAGCACACGTTTGAACGCAAGTCTCCCAACAGGGACTATGTTCCCATGGTTGTTGAGCTGCACGATAAGGAAGGAAATCTAGTGAAACAGGAGTATTTCCATCTTATGATTCGTATCAAAGAGGGAGAAGAAAACACTCCTCCCAAACCCAGCTTTGTGTCCATGATGATGATGGAGATCAGCCAGTTTGTCATGACTGCCCTCACCCCTGATATGCTGGCTGCTGAGGATGCAGAGTCAGATCCAGATGAGCTTATTTTCAACATCACCTCTCCCTTATCTTACGAAGAAGGCTACATAGTCAGCACTGATGACAGAAATCTCCCCATCACGTCTTTCTACCAGAGAGACCTACGTGATTTGAAAATAGCTTACAAGCCCCCCTCCATGGACTCAGACACTGAGAGAATTTTCCAGCTTGAGTTTGAGGTGGTGGACACAGACGGGGCCGTCTCAGACCCCTTTGCTTTTATGATAGTTGTGAAGCCGATGAATTCTATGGCCCCTGTGGTGACACGTAACACAGGTCAGCTTCTCTACGAGGGGCAGTCTCGGCCTCTCTTCAGTGTCCACAACTTGGAGATCAGCGACGAAGACAACCTGGACGCCGTCACCGTTACAGTAGTTGATGGGCTGCGCCACGGGAGCCTCATGGTGCTGGGCTCGCACAGGAAATTCTTCACACCTGCTGACCTTACAACGGGGGTTGTTGTGTACCAGCATGATGGCAGTGACACATACAGCGACAACATTGTCTTCAAGATGTCGGATGGAATAAATGAAGTAGAATTCCTTTTTCCCATTACAATAGTTCCCACTGATGATGAGCCACCGATTATAAATGCCAACACTGGCTTGGTGCTCTTCAAAAACCAAATGATGCCTATATCTCCTCTCATGCTCAGCGCCGCTGATATTGACTCTGAGGACTCAACTATTAAATTCACCATTGTCCCTCCCTTTTCCCCCATTGGCACAGTGCTCCTAAGGCAGTCAGATGCTCCAGAGGACCCCTCCTCTTGGAAGTTCAACGCTGAGGATGAAGTGTATGAGAAGGAGGTGACAGAGTGGCTTCAGAAAGATATCACTGACGGGAAGTTGTTTTACAAGCACACCGGCCCTCACAACACAGATACCATAATGGATCAGTTTGTGTTCACAGTTCAGGATGACAATGACCCCCCTAATCAGTCAGGAGAGAATGTATTTGTAATTCGTGTTTTACCCATAGATGATGTGCCCCCTGAGCTGTTCCCTGGCACAACCCTTCAGATGACCGTTCAGGAGTACAAGCTCACTCAATTCTCTAAAGAAGTTCTGCGCTACACTGATTTGGACTCTGAGGACCGTGACCTCAAGTACACAGTTATCCAGCCTCCAACAGATACAGATGAAAATAACCCAGTTGTGTTCGGTTCTTTAGTTCTGACAGACAGCCCAGACACAGAAGTCACTGAGTTCACACAAGCTCAAATTAACCATCATAAGATCTCCTACGGCCCCCCGGATGTTGAGCTTGGAATCACAGCCCACATCGTGCAGTTTCGTTACACTGTTGAAGACGCGGCTGGGAACAGTGTAGAAGGGGCTTTCACTATCTACCTCCAGCCCGTCAACAACAAACCCCCTCAGATTACAAACACTGGCTTTACTGTGTTTGAACGCGGCATGCACATCATCAGTATTTCTGAACTAGACGCCACAGACCTTGACACAGAGAGTAAACAGATTACCTTTACTCTAAGCCAGCCCCCTAAACATGGCCAAGTTCAAGTTCTATTCACTGACCTGGAGAAAAAAGGGGTTTTCAGACTTGAGGATATCGCTGAAGGGAAGATATCATACATTCATGGCGGGGAAGAGACATTAAGTGATGAATTTCAGCTGGATGTCAGTGATGGGATTCATGTCGTAACCGTGACGGTCAAAGTTAATGTAAAGCCTGTCGATGATGAAACTCCAACCGTCAGCCTTCCTGCAGGAACAGTCGGCTCTCTTATGGATGTGCTGGAAAACGGAGCCACAGAAATAACAACTAATGTCATTCAAGGCCACGATGATGACACAGATGACCTCCAGCTGACCTTTATTGTGGAAGATCCTCCAACTATGGGTGAAATATTGGTTAAAGGAGTGCCTGCCACTAGGTTTACACAGGCTGATATTATTAATGGTGTGGTTGTGTATGCACACACCGGTGGTGAAATAGGTCTCACTGCTCAGCAGGATGGATTCAATTTGACGCTCACAGACATGTCGGATGATTGGACTGTCGGTGGCAATAAGGTCAACGGAGTGCACGTTCGAGTCACTATCCTTCCTGTTGACAGCCAGGCCCCTGAGGTTGGAGTCGGGATTCAATTCAGTGTCATTGAAGGAGAGAAATACAGCATCGGTCCTCAGCACTTGAACGCTGATGATAATGATACTCCAACGGATGATATCCTTTGCACAATCATTGTCCAGCCCACTGCTGGCTATGTAGAAAATATATCACCTGCCCCTGGCTCAGAAAAGTCCAGATCAGGAACAGCTATCAGTGCTTTTACCATCAGAGACATCAGGGAGGGGAATATCTACTATGTACAGAGCATTCACAAAGGGGTAGAGCCAGTGGAGGACAGGTTCACATTTAGATGTTCTGATGGCATCAATTTCTCAGAGAACAATTTCTTCCCAATTGTTATCATCCCAGCAAATGATGAAAAGCCAGAGATTTATTTGAGGGAGATAGTTGTGATGGAGGGGATGAACATCGTCATTGACACTCCGATTCTGAACGGGGCCGATGTTGATATTCCACCTGAAGAGCTGATGTTCATCATTTCCAAACCTCCCAAACATGGTGCCATTTTAAACCAGCTACCCACAGGCTCAGTTTTAGTGACTAATTTCACATTAGAGCAGATTAGGGAGGCATCAAGTATTATTTATGAGCACGATGACTCAGAGACAACAGAGGACAGCTTTGATGTCACTCTGACTGATGGAAAGTACTCTGTGCAAAAAACAGCCATGGTTTTGATCGTTGCTGTTGATGACGAGACCCCCAGAATGCTGATCAACGATGGTCTGGAGGTGGAAATCGGCGAAACTAAAGAGATCAACAACAAAGCGCTCAAAGCAACCGATCTAGACTCAGATGACAGTTCACTCACATATATCATCCGGTTTGGGCCTGGCCAGGGTCTCCTGCAGAGAAAACTCCCATCCGGGTCTTTGGAGAACATCACACTGGGAATGAATTTCACACAAGCCGAAGTGGATGCAGGCCTTATACTTTACACACACAATGGTCAGGAAGGCATCCGAGACTTGATCAAATTCGACGTCACAGACGGCACGAACCCATTAATTGATCGTTATTTTTACATCACTATTGGCAGCATTGACACAGTGTTCCCTGATGTGGTCAGTAAAGGTGTGTCTCTGAAAGAAGGTGGCAGAGTGACTTTGACCACAGATCTTCTCAGCACCACTGACCTCAACAGCCCTGACGAGAACTTAGTTTTCACTGTCACACGGGCTCCTGTCAGAGGCCACTTGGAGTGTACAGATACTCCTGGGATTCCCATCGTGTCTTTTACTCAACTCCAGCTGGCTGGCAGTAAGATTTACTACATCCACACCTCAGACGACGAGGTGAAAATGGACAGTTTTGAGTTCGAAGTCACTGACGGCTACAATCCTATTTTCAGAACATTCAGAGTCTCTATTGTGGATGTTGATAATAAGAAACCTGTTGTTACTGTAAATAGTTTAGTTGTCGTTGAAGGGCAGATTAAGCTGATTACACCATTTGAGCTCACTGCTGAGGACCAGGACACGGCTGAGGCGCTGCTGAAATTCACCATTACCCAGCTGCCTGTTCATGGTAAACTCCTCTACAACTGGACCACACCCATCACCAGCTTCACCAAACAAGACCTCAATGAGAACCTCATCAGCTACAAACACGACGGAACCGAATCCTCAAAAGACTCTTTCTCTTTTACTGTCACTGACGGCACACACACTGACTTCTATGTTTTCCCCGACACCGTGTTTGAGACTCGACGCCCTCAAACCATGAAGATCACCATTGTGTCAATCGACAATGGCATCCCCCAGATTGTGGTGAATAAAGGTGCCCCCACGTTGAAGATCTTGGCTACAGGTCACCTGGGCTTCCCCATCAGCTCCAAAGTGCTGAGGGCAGAGGACAGAGACAGCAACCCGGCCTTCCTGGTGTTCCACATCACCACCCAGCCCCAACATGGTTATATCATTAACATGGGGCAAGGAAACAACTCCATCGACACATTTAGCCAAGGTAAGTCCTGAAAAACAAACACCCACCTGTACTGTAACATACAACATTTGCATGAATATTGCAGGTGTATGACATAATCAAATGACAATGACTTTAAGTGCTGTTCAGTGGTTGAGCAATACTTATTCTAAATACTTTTATTCCAACATAATAAAAATAATTACAAATTATTGTTGTTAAACAAAGTTAAATTTGTGTCACATACACACATAAAAATGCCCTTCCCCACTCAGACATCTTTAAAGTGTTTTTTTTTTTTATTATTTAACAAATGGAAATGGTTTTAATCATCATTTAATTAAATAATTATAATCTGCTAATGTTCAATGTAGTACTCTTTAACCTCCAAGAAAAAATGTTAAAAATCCCTGCAATGCTTTAAGTTTTGATTAATTTTTCACACTCCCGACCAAAGATTTTAATTTATGGAGTAATAATTATTCATATGTGTGACAAGTGCAGGCTTGGGAATTTCAAGAGTTAATTTGTGGGCCTGATTTAGATGTGCCTTGCTCATCAAATCATAATTAGCAGACGAAAGTTAGAGGGTGATGTTTTGCGCAAATGTCTTGTAGACGGTGAGAGATGAATAATTTATTATTTCTGCATCTCTGGGGAAATGTTCACATCCGATGTTCTCTACAGTGGTTTGTTAAATGAAGCAGGACAGAAGTAGAGGATCATGTGAAAAGGTCAGTGCAGACCTTTTAGAGACAGGATGGCATTTGAGCTGCTGGTGGTTTGATCAGGTCAGTTCAATTCGAAACAGTTCGAATTTATTGAAAGTTATGCGTCTTAAACTTTACAGCAAAATACATTTCCATTCACCGTACCAACACATAGAGTGAGATATGCCATCTGCACTGTGAATTTGAAAACATTTTTGCATGTGTGCATGTCTGTTTGCTGATAATCCACGATCGGGAGAACAATGCCACTGATTGAGGTTTAAAGCCATGCAATCAATGCAGTATTTCTTATCATGCTGGGGCAATTATGTGAACAAGTAAGAAAATTCACCTGCTAGTGCCACAGTTTGACATAAGCACAAACAGGGACTGAGAATACAAAGTGGAAAAAGAGCTCTTCAGTCTGCAGGAACCGGACGCTTCTGGCAACCGCTGTGCGGCTGTAGTCTCTGAAAAAAAGGGGTGGGGGGTGGAGGGGCACAGATGAGACAAGAGTGTAGCAAGAAAGAGAGGCTAAGGGGCAGAAAAGCGAGCAGAAAGAGCAAGCAAAGTGGAAGAGAGCTCAAATGAGGCGGGGGGGGCATGAGGAAAATAAAGA
This sequence comes from Scatophagus argus, assembly GCF_020382885.2. Classification (NCBI taxonomy): domain Eukaryota; kingdom Metazoa; phylum Chordata; class Actinopteri; family Scatophagidae; genus Scatophagus; species Scatophagus argus. The sequence goes on along the minus strand of NC_058506.1, from coordinate 12,733,874 downwards.
ATGAGGAAAAGGGCGTGAGAGAGTGACTGAGAGAGAGCAAACAGGGTTGTCAGAAGACTCAGTCAGGTGAAAGAGACAATCCCTCACTCTTTATTTACCCATCCTATTTCGAGGGCACATCTCATGAGGCATTCTCTTTAAATATTTGATGAACACTGTGGCCCTGGTTCACGGTGTTGACTTTATATTTGCAAGGTCCTTGGGTTCAAGGCTGCGTCACAACACTCGGAAGAACATCCTTTTCCTGCTGCTTCTCTTGTACGATCAGATCGATACTCTCAAATATGAAAAGATGAACACTAAACTGAAAGAGTAACGGTACTTTCGCATCACTGTGTAATGTAAAAATGTAAAATGGTCATAGTGGGACATTTTTTTGTCTACGTCTTCATGTTACAAGGGAAGAATGAGAGGCAGCAATGACAGGAAGCTAACAGGTTTAAGACGCATCCCAGCCAGGAGTCAGGGATTTACACTTTTATGAACCTCCTTCCATTGCCATCTATTATTGAAGGAGGTGGTTCGCAGGGGCCAGGCCCTTTCACAGTCTCGATGATTTTTCTGCACTGCAATAGACTTTTCTGGAGAGTGGTGGAAAAAATGCTGCCGGAACCCTGTAATTCAGAGAACTTAGGAAAACAGCTGTTGAAGTGTAGGTGCCCGCCGCAATCCTGTTTTTAACATTCTTACCCTGTCTGTCATTAAAAGATTCACTGTCACCTGGTTTTCAGGGCTGTTGACACAGGAAACTGGCAGGTTCAGGATTTAAAAATTTTCTGCTGGTGTAGCTTGTGCTGCCCTGGATTTGAGGTTGCGGCCTTATCGTCCTGGATTACGGATGCATGACTTTCAGAATGCTCTTTCTGGTAGAAAATTGTTCATGCTGAGTGCTGATAAGCAACTGAAACAGTGTGATACTAGAGACCTGCTGTTACTGCAGCTGATATGGTGCTGAAGCGGGACAGCTTCCATCTTTGAACAATTATTCGACAGAGAGAGTGTTTGAACAAACCATAAAGCCATAATACAACTTCAAAGTCTGTTTGAGGCTTTTTCTGTGGCCGCTGTGAATGTCTTTTATTCTTAAAATGCAAATTGTTTCATAAATATATATTTTTAATTTTGGCAAGGGCAAATCTCTTCGATAAACAATGTATAATTTAGCTGTCACCCTGCTTAAAGTTAAAGGAAAGGAGAATTTTCATTATGCATCACCTCACATTGACATGACAGTGTAACCCTTCAGCTTAAAATGCAGAGTGGCCCTCATTTGCATTCTTTCATTAATTAAAAAAAGATTTACTGCTGTTGGCTTGTCATTTTGATTTCTTGTTTGCTTTCCTTTGTTGGTTTTGAGGTGACCGGGGTTGTACCATATTGTATGTTTATCAAGCCCCTGATTTATATGCCTGTTTTTTTTGCTTTCCTGTTACAGCTGATATCGATGACCTGAACATCTGCTACGTGCTACGGAAAGAAGAAAATGCCACTTCTGATCTCTTCCATTTCTCCGTGGAGGATAACGGTAAGATTTCGCCAGTCTAACTTTTTATTTACACTGAGACTTTTTGACCCTTCTTTTTATAGACTTCACACTGCATGAGCAGAATGGGCCTTGAACACATTGCGAAATAACATTTCAGCAAAATGTTAAAAGATACAAATTGGCTTAAGTGAAGATCAAACCTGTCACATTTTGGCACTGTATGGCCTCTCTAACCTTTAGACTCATCCCCTCAGTTCAATCTGTAACTCTCCTCTTTGTGTTTACGGAGTAGATGTCAGGGTTCAGAAAATCACTCATTACTCGTACAGTAACTCACAACTCTTGACTGTGCTGAACCTGCGAGACAGCTGTCAAGAATCGCATTTTTGCTCATAGTAAGTTTATTTATGTTGAGTGTTCCTGACAGGTAGGGTAAAGAGTATTTTAGATGTGTCTGTGTTTTCATTCATAATCACTGAGCTAAATGAAAGCCAGATTCAGATGACTGATATGTGTGCAGACTTCATTTAATTCACTGTTTGGGTCAACAGAGGCCCTTCTTTGGTATCTGTTTTCTACAAACGATGCTACACCATATTAGCATGCTGGTGAAGTGATAAGGCTTCTGGGTCCATTAAAGACAGAAAACATATTTTTGTGGTGCTGAGATTAACACGCATCATTTTCACAGTTCAATGATTTAATGAGACTCCCGTTATAATTTGTCAATATGACTGCAGGATGTGTCAGGTAGTATTACTGTATATTCTGTCTTGATGCAGGGTTGATTTCTCAGGGGTTTCGTTTGGCAGCACTGAGAAGAACAAATTTGTATTTCTGTTGAAAATACAAGTCACACACATAGATATACATATTATAGATTAAAACTCTGACTTGTTCAGTCTAAACAGTGCTCACGTCAGTATTGCTTCCAGAAGGCTTAGGATGACTCTTGTGCATAGGGCCATGAGCAACTTCAGCGGCATTATAACTGTGTGTCATTTCCTGATTTATGTACATGAAATTGCTACTTTAAAATCTGTGCATTTTGATCTATATGTCTGCTTGCAATATGCGTGAAATCAGCATCTACTTACTGAGCCAGCGGTCAATTAAGCAATCAGCGACTGGCAGTCTCGTATAGGAATTTTCTGTGAGTGAAGGCTCTGGAAAGAAATTCAAATGTTGTAGCTGGAACAGAGTCATTTATGAGGTAAGCATTTACATAGGCTGCAATCAAACTGAAACTGAGAAAATGCTTTGGGTATATATATCAGCGGGCCCAAAGAACAAAACATATGCAAGAGTGACAACGCAATCAGTCTCAGTCTTGTTAGAAGCAAATTTCCTTATTGTTTACTTGTGTGTAACCTTGGGGGGCCTTCATAACCAATAAAACTAATGATGCCCACAATGAGTACTTTCATAAAGCATCATGGCCACGGAGCCACAGTTCCCATTCTACACGTTTAGTTATTACTGACTCTGCTCTCTTTTGCTTTCTTATTTTTGAACCAATGGAGATGTGTTAGCCCTTTGCCTGCTGTCACCACAGGTTAATTACATTTTCTGAACTCCACTGCAACCTTATTGTACTGCACATCTTATACAACTTGTTCATGAAAATGATACGCCTGTTTATTTGTGCACACTTTTTTAGGTTTTAATGGACTCTTGGTTCTCTCAGTCTGCTCATATTCCTCCTGGATGATCAGATATGGAGGCGCTGTATTAAACACTAAGCACTCACAGAGCAATTGATGCAGGAACCCGTAAGCCTCCCATCACTGGGGTATTTAAATTTAATGGACTATGCTGAGAAATCCTCAGACTCACATTCAGAAACTCAGCTAAATAACACATAGCCTCTCAGTGAATCACAAGACTGCAAGACTTTGTGTTCGGTGTGGAGGTCACTTATCAAGGTTATTTTGTACATCTCCAGAGTTGTTTCTATTCTTCAGTTACAATGGGTATTAGCAGTCCTGTTTAACTACTCTGTACTTCAACCATCAACATCAAACAATAAATGAGTACTCCGCTTCACACGAGAGGAAAACCATGTATTGCACTTTCTGTCTGAAAATGTGAATAGAAGTTCTGTGAAATAGCCCTAAACTTATTTTTAAAGACACATCTTCTGAACTGTGGTGCTACGGCACTTAAAAGAAAGTGCTAATGCGTAGAACAAGAACAGTTCCTTTATGTACATGAAAAGAGAAAGACTGACTTATGTACATTGTATATACGCCTGTAAAAATTTTGTCTTCTCTTTTTTTCTCTGCTCTTGGCAACCGTCTGGCCTCTAGGCTTTTAAAAGAAGATCCCCCAAAATTAACTCCTCCTACCTACAAGCCTCTGTTTTAAAGGAAGTAAGCAATATGCTCTTAATGTACACATGACCAGGCACACATATATAGGCATTATAAAGATATGTTAAAACACTCTTCCAGATGTGCACTGGTATACACTCTTGCAAACAATCTGACACAAGCATGCACAGCAGGGCTCAGAGGGGTAGCTGCAGGCTAAGGAGCAGTCTGGCCTCCAGCACAAAGACGTGTTTGATATTTAAGAGCCCAGGCAGCATTGTGGGTAATGAGAGCCCTGGGCGTTTGAGCTGAGTAGAGCTCCAAGGCAGCCACTGGTAATTATATGGCCCTATTACAGGCTCATCTACAGGGGAAGAGTGACAGGAAGCACCTTCTGTGTCAGGTTGAGACCAGGTGGGACCACTATAGTTAACTGTAATAGGCTGGAACACAGTTTGTTTCCCAGGCCTCTCTTTGGCTGTGGGGTGAACCGATAACATAATAAAGCAGCAGGAAACAACAGAAATTACAATGATTGTATGAAAATTCTGAAAAAATAAAACCAAGGGAGGGCAGTAAATTGTTGTATGGGAGAAACTGGAAGTAAAGATTGTTGGGTCCTTTTGCTTGAAAAACTGCTTAAACCTACACTTTCTGTAATCAAACGTCTAAAAGATGAGGGACAAAATCTTATAATCCGCTTGGGTCAGACAAATTAGATCGCGGACCCCCATGACCCCAATTTGTGTGATGTGGGGTTTTTGACATGGAAATTTTTAGGAACCACTGGACTAATTGATTAAACAATGGCTTCAGTTCTACTCAACGTGTTCACTGCACTGCAATAACACATCACACATATTTCCTCTTATCTCTAGTGGTGTAGATAGTTTTGTTTCATTCATCCAGGTTTTTATTCATCCAGATCTCAAAGACTCCACTGTCACTGACAGTACAATGCAGTTGAATTATGGTGCTCGCAGCACTAAAAACATACATTTAAACATTTAACAGCAACATACCTGTCTATAATAACCACGGATCTCTTTACTGTATGATTTTTTTTTAAAGGAATATCTCATTTATGTGAGAATATATGACAATAACCTTGTAGATACATACACAGAAAGATCTTTTCTGAGAAGAACACTGGCATTTTTCCACTCCAACTCTCTTCACATTTTGTCTCTTTATCTGTATGCTTCTCCTCCCACTGCAAACCATATTGATCGCCGCAATAGAATTGTTTGATCCCATCTTTATCTCTGCTTGACCATGAGCAGCATGATGTACCACCGCTTATTCAGGAGTTACAGCGTCAGTATATCCCCTTAAAGCACCCCCTGCTGCTACACTCACTGCACCCAATATACATGCACTTTGTGTCTGTCCAAATTTCTCTCGAATGTAATACAATACTTTCCGTGTTAACTTCTTCCTTGTTAGTGTTTGAAAACCAGCTATCACTGCGAACTGTTCTGCAAGGACACCAGTTCTTTATCATCAGTCTTGTTTGTGCACGTTGTGTGACTGAGTGTCAGTCTTCTGTGGCTCTGTGGCCTTTTTTTCTCCTCTCTTCTGAAGGCCTTTGTTCATAAAAAGTAGTGTGAACACTTCAGATGAAGTGATCTCCTTGTACTGCCCTCTTCTCTGTTAACTGATAAGCTTAGCAAATAATTTATGCGCATGCAGACTTTCTTGCTAATGGATGAAAAAAAATCAGTCCCTGAAAAAACAAAAGAAATGAATGGGTCCAGTTTAAACTGCTTCTACATAATAACTTTTAAATTGTAAGGCGTACAATGACTCCCAGCAGCTGAGAAATTTGAAATCAGCCATGAATGTAAATGGCATGTCTGGATTTTGTCATATTTCTGAAACAGAAAAAACTTTCTTTAGTTTGAACTGAAACAGATTTGTTGCATGATAAACTTTTCCCAGTCCTCTTTGAATGTATCTCACCTGCTTCAGGTGCTAAATTTAGATGTGAAAAAATTAAACAACAAATTAGAGGCTTAAACTGGATATCACCATGACCACAAATGGAGCGGGTTAATCCCTCGACCTTTTTTTTATTTTGTTGTTGTTGTTGTTGTGAACCCGTCCACCAAAGTTTACTAATCAGTGAAGAATTGGAAGGCAATACATCAGCATGCAGCACAGACTGACACACACACTAACGCGTCCCCTGGCTTTAGGAGAGAATTCTCTTTATCTGTCGGCATTCAGGAATTTACTGTCACTCACTTCTCCCAGGGCCCAACTCTCCTATCTTTATCCCCTTCATCTCTCCCTTCTCACACTGTCAGTCTTAGATCTTGTTGGATGTGTTTTATTCATTTTCCATTCTTTTACTCCGCTCAGCATCCGTGTTCATTATATATTTCGTTCTTTAGTGTTATTTTTGTCTATTTCGCTGCCGATCATCGGCCCCTTTTCCTCTCGAGGTACAGTCTTAATATTTTGCCCTCCTGTCTCCCCGAGTTTAATCTCAAACATGCTGTGGTTTATTGTGCCGAGTGCAGACTCTGTCCCTGGCATCAGGACTTGGTTTTACTGTCACACCCTCGCTGTCTTTTCCTGCTGTCTGCCGTGTTTATCTGTCAGCGCTGCAGCTGATGGATCTCTCTGTTGTAGGATTACAGCACGTTCTGCAGTCGCGAATGTCACTTGCGATGATCCGCATCTCATTAGAGGACTGAGATGAGAGTGTGAGACTTGTTGAGGGATGTGAAGGAGTTTTTCATCATGTTAATCATCTTTCATTCTGTGTTTCTCTCCGCTTGTCAGCCAACATTTGACATGTAAATACACGAGCGTGACCAAACACTCTCTAATCTCAAGAATAAGCAAAAAACTGCATCTTTTCAGCATTTATTTTGTCTTCTTCTGTTTTACATTTTGGACTATAGGAATACATTACTAATTAATTATTGGTATCAGATTATCTCTTTTTTGATCTTTTTCTGTTACCCTTTTTCCCCCCACAAAGACATTTTGCCCTTTTTTTCATAACAGTTGGTGTTTTCATCTAATTTTCACTCAGTTCTTTCTCCTTTTTACATGTTCCCTAATCAAAATGAAAGTGTAGAAAAGTGACAAAATTCCAGCTAACACAAAATCTCATTCTCTGCGTGCCAGTCTTACCATCTTTGTATTTCATTTTTAATGGATCTTAATGGACCTTTAATTTATATTTAAATCATTTAAGCCTTTCGCTGTGCAGTGCTACTGTATTTGCATTCCTCTGCTCACATAAAAGCACCCAGCACTAGGGAGCTGTTGTGAGCTCTGCTTTATTATTTGTACTTTGAAATCCTCTAATAAAAACCATACATCTAAAAGCAAACATTACGAAAGCCAGTGAAGCAAAGCTGAGCATTTTCAGGCAAAATCAATTTTTGTTTTAAAGAGTTTGAGGAGATAATGGAAGGAAATGAGAGCAGAGCGGAGAAAAAAAGTGTCAAAGAAAAAACGAGAGAGTTCACTCGCAATTTTATCTCCGTGCTCAGACTCAGTTTGCTCTCATGAGTGCCTGTAACCTTCCTGAGATACATTAAACTCATCCCTCTGTTAAATATTATATTGGTGGCATGGGGAGACTTGTGCTGGAGCTGGAGTGATGAGTGTACTGGAGTTCTGACTCTGTGATGAGCATACAGGAGAACAAGTGCTTTTAGGTGTTGTCTTTCATCTGACAGTCATGCAGACATGCAGGCACTTACACACAGATACAGATGTATGTATGCACACACACACACACACACGCACACAGCTGTACAACTGCAGAAGACACATGCATACACCTTAAGGAAGCCACCACTTCTTTGTCCCCAAGCCTTGTCCCTCTAAGCTATGCCCAGGGTCCTATGTGGCTGTCTTTGTAGACATCAATGAAAAACCTCACGGTTATTAAGTGTATCACAAGTACTTCAAAGGAGTGAGGATTCTCTGCCCTAGATGTCAGTTTCTTACGGTTTCATGTGCAAGGTCGCTTAAGGTGTTTATGCAGCACAGTCATGCCTGATGGGTGTTGAATGTAGAGTGGAAACAATTCCTGCACATTATTCTGTCACACGCAACTTTTATCTCCTTAGGGTGTGTGGGGCAATGTATGTGGACTTCACTTCCTCTGTAGCCCACAGGCACACGCAGCCACACATGCACAATCACATACATTATATAATATTCAACTCACAGATATAAACAGCAGCCATATATTCGTCCTGGCATTTGGTCTGGTGTGACATCCTGTGAAGTGACTGATCAAATGCAATATAAATAATCTCTACATTCATTTAAAGTGGCAGTCCAGACAGTCAAAACCTACTAAATCCTGGTAAATTAACAACACAGACCCCTTTCAAACTGGACAAAAGAACCCAGTAACACCCAGTATTATCTGTTTTTTGTCTTCAGTGGCAGAGCATGTGAATGTCATTCATTTCCAGGCCAAAGGACCAGCTCCTGTTGGCAGTGAATGAAACATGACACACAGGTGGATGCCAATTTTCATCCCTTTTTCAGAGTGATGAAGTTCCAGACATTAGCATGCAAATAGCTTTCCATCTGTCTTCTGTTCATGCAGCGCTTGAACATCATTCAGTCAGTATTGGGTTTGAAAGAGAGACTTAAATTAAAGATCTAAAAAACAAAGTAACCCCTGCTTATTGTCATTGGCCTCCAAACTGCTTTCTACTGTTACTGCCTTATTTTTAGTGGATTGGCACACATTTTAAAAACCTGCACTTTTAAGCTAAGCTTGTTGTAAAAAAGGATAAAGAAACCTCATACACATAGGCTATATCTTGCCCTCGAGTTGAGCAGTATTTTAAATGCTTGAGTTTGCCAAAGACCATGAATTCATGGTCAGCCTCTTGATACCCCACTTCACCTCAGGAGATATCTGCTGTGTAAATGTAATAACACATACAGACAGACATATACAATGAACACAAACATAATGGTGCTGCTAATGCACCCATAAAATGACCTGCTTTCAGTCTGATATATGCATGGCCAAACACACACATAGAGACACTCCTTGTATAAGAAAGAACCAGCTGAGTGCAGAACCCATCATAATCTTTGTGATCCTCTTTGCCACTAGTTGCACACATGCAAAGCCTCCCAGTGTTAGTACTATGCCTGCCACACATCTGTCAGGATAAACTAAAAGGCATCCCCCTGAGGGGGAGTGAGATATTTGTAGTTTGTCAGCCACCAAAATTTATGTAGAGAGGCACTCATGTCAGGATGGTGCGTGGGTTCTTATTACTACTGAAATATTACTGCTGGTCTATTTTAGCGGAGTGTTGCAGCGCTTCACATGCTAGACTTTTCATGAAAAGGAACACATTGCCAACTGAATAAATAGCAGATTTAGTGATTACTTCCTAGTTCAATGGTTCTGGAAAGTTTTCCATGACAATACCGTGTTTGTCAGTTGCATATAGCTGTTTGGATGCCAGTTGCACTGGGAGCTGGGGACTCGTCTACAAAGGAGTACAGAAGGCAGATGGAGACGTAACAGTGAGGGAAGGGCCGCCAGCAGAATAGATGTACTGAGCAGCAGACGGCATCGCCTTGCTGTGAAAAACTTCCTTTGATTTTGGGTGTGAACTCTCAGGCACACACAATCACACACACACACACACAGAGTTTAGCTGAAGCTAATCCCACATTTGCTTTGAATGAAAAATAAAGTCAGTAAAACTCAACATTTATTTATCTGGTGATGTTACAGTACATCCTCCAGCTGCTTCTGCACAACAGTCCAGCACAAAGAAGGCTGGACTCATACAGGATAGGCACAGGCCAGGCCTTATTCTGAAAGTTCCACCTTTATGTTTGTGTGCTACACATAAATGTCAGTTATGTTTATTGGACAAGCATGAATCTGTTTGAAAGGGCACTTTCAGGGAGGTTCATCTAAAGATTTAATGTGCCAGTTCTGAAACTGCTGTCCCTGTCAGGTTGCAGGTTGAATGCTCTATTTTCTGACTGTTGTGTTTTTATTACCTGACAGTTTCAGTCTGATTTCTTTGCTTTCTCATGAAGGAAACATATTGTGTGTGTAAAAGTAGTAAGTATGTAAAATTGTAATCTGAAAAGTACTTAGTAACTAATGACATCAGACAAAGGTACTAGAGTAAAAAAAATACAATATTCCCCTCAAGTTAAGTACAATACTACAGTACACTAGTACTTGTAAATGTACTAGTGAAATTAAATGTAAGGGCACTCCTTACTCAGTGACATACAGATACCAGTAAAATGGTCCTAGTGGTAGTTGATTAGTTAGTTGGTTGATGTAGTGATAATTGCAATGTGCTGCAGTGTGTGTATTACTGTGTATGAAACAAAGCTTAGTAACAGTTACAATCTATTTTGATTTCAGTCAAAGAAACATCAACTGTGGGACCCAGTATTAATAATTTCAGGATATAATTCTTGCCATCTTTCCCAGTTGTTTCATTTTTCTGAACTAGTTTCCAGTTTGCTCTTGAGCTGAGGCAAACATGTCAGGCCTTTGGACTCAGTCAGTTCAGAATGGTATCAAGAATTTTGTAATAGTTCTTGCTTAACAAAATCAAAACTTTCTTTCAGCTCCACTTTGACTTTCACACTGATGTCTCTTAACTTTACATGGCCTCAAGTTTAATGACTTGAAAGACTTGATCCCAAAGTGTGAGAGTCTTGACTAGTGCCTAGCAGCATTTTCAGAAACAGAGCAGATATTCAGGCCTATGTGAAGGTCAGCAGCACTCGTTTTGATGTGCTTTTGAATGGAGGCTTGTGCCTTGGATTTCTTATACATGTAGGGATAAAAAATATATTGTACATACCATTAAAAAAGGAATTTTGTAGAAAAAAGACAGGTGTTGGTTGGTTGGTTGAGCTAAAAGGGCTAAAAGGATAAAGATATTCTACATATATTTATAAGAAAGACAATATATATTGCTAACATCCTTCATGCTGAATTACCAATTTATCAAAACCATATAGTTCAGACTTTATTGACTCTATACTACGTTATCTGACTCAGGAGCTGACTGTTGTTCTCAGACCATGTTCGAGGTATGATGAGCATAAGGTAAAAACCAGCAGGTGTAACACACTTTGGGTCACGGACATCACACAGACCAACTGCAATCATTATCACAATGTCTTGAGCTTACATGGCTTTCAATTTTAACCATTTGTGATTATAAAATACTCTCTACTGACTGGGCAGCTGTCAGCAAGTACTCTGTAAAGTAGTCACTACTTCACAAAGCCAGCATCAAAAAGTTTTTCTCTGCAGATTTCTCAGAATGTCATGGTCCTTTAAATTTTCTGTACAGGAAGTATGATCCCTAATGGGCTCAGAAAACCCATGTGGGGAGATTTTGTTTGGAAAGACTTTGAAAGAGGGTGTAAGTTGAATTTAGCTCTATTGAGGATGATTTCAAAAGCTTTTTTTTTGTGTATGGTCAGCACATGTGAGAGGCCTTTTATCCTTTTAAAGGCTGGAGGAATGAGACAGTCTGAAGCCCACTGACTCAGATCCCTGTTGTCTGTGCACACACACGCACACAAGCACGTGCACTTTTTCAGGCAGTTTATGCTGTATATCAGGGAGCTGAGATGAAAGTCAAGGTTGCAGTGAAGTCAGAACTGAAGAATTGTGCGTGTTTGCGTTGGTGTATGTGTGCGATTTTCAATTTGCGCCCACTAAGTGAAGCCTGAAGTTGGCCTACAGGCTTTTTGGAGGATACATGAGCTCTGATTATATTAGGTGTCTCCTCACCTCGGCATGTTGTAAAGTCTGCCAAGCCAGAATGTGCTGAACTTTTCACCTCTGCTGCGTTTTAACACCGGTGTTAGAGCTTTATTCAAACACAGAGCTACACCTGCATGTGTAGTTAGTTGTGCAGGAGGAGGGTGTCAACTCCGCTCTTTATTATACTATTTATGATAGCCTATTGAGCAGAGTAGGACTTGCTCTTATTTCGCTTATGTCACGGAGTAGCACCGCCTTTTTTGCACAAGTGTGTGTGAAAAAGATGCTGGCATTTTTTGACCTCTGACAATGATGAAGTTGAAGTGCTGCGCTGTGTGCGCTTTTAACAGCTTTACTGCTACAGAATTTAAGAGGAATAAATGACATGAAAGAACAAAATGCTTCAAAATGGTCTTCAGCAGAGCTAAATGAGGTTTTCTTTCAGACAGCCTACACACAATGTTTGCACAAACAGCCCTCCACCTCTTTCCCTTTTACAGTAAAACACACACACTCAGGCGTTTAGTCTAACATTCACAGGAAGGCAACACACAGTTAGGCATTGTTCATCACCACACAAAACCAGTAAAGGAGGGACAACCCCACCCTCACTTCTTTTATTTCGGTGTTACGGGGTTCTTCTTTCACTATCGCATAACTCCATCTTTTCCCCCTGCAGGTGGGTAAATTAGCCACACAAAACAGCATCCTTCCTGTCCGCTTGCTGAAGTAGCAGCTATTGAGTAGTCCTATTAGCCCCCACTAACACGACCATTTACTGTGCAAACCCTCCCTTAATAACACCGATTGCCTGGTGTTCTCAGGATGATGCGCTATTTTAGAGCAAAACAAGTTACAGTTCAACAAAAGAAAATTTGAATTTAACTATAGTGTTCATGAAAAGATTGGATATATGGTGGTATTGCGAGGTATCTTTGATGTGTCTGTAAATATTCTGCAGCATATTTTGTGAACATTTGGACTGCACATTGAAGATAATTAGAACACTTTTTCTTCATTACAGTTTTGCTGTAATTGCCCCCTTCAGTCACAGAGGTTCTCTTCATAGCTTCCTTTCCAGTTCATATAGAATATTGAGCTCTGTATTTGGTTTTCAAATCAGAGAAATGAATAAGTTACAGTCCCACCTCAGTGCATATGGTTTTCCCACAGAAATAATAAACAGTATGTTTGTGCATAGGGTCATTTAGAAAGCAACACATTCTGTCAGCTTTTGCGCATAAAGAAGAAACTGATAATGAGAGACTTTATTCTTCAAATGAAATATTAACAAAAATAACAGCATGTGACAGTGCAGTTTACAATGTAAATGTATTTATGTTTCTATGTAATTTGTCCAGGTGGGAACAAGCTCAAGGGACAGCAGTTCCGACTGGACTGGGCCTGGATCTCTCTGGAGAAAGAGTACTACGTGGTGGATGAAGAGGACAAGTTCCTGGAGGTGGTGCTCAAGCGGAGAGGTTACCTGGGGGAGACGTCTTTCATTGGTTAGTCTGTCTGTCTTCTCTGTCCTCATCTCCCTTCCTTTCTGATCCAAGACTGTATGCTTTATATGTCCAGCCACGCTAGCAGGTTGGCTCTACGGACGGCTGTGTTGGTGTGTCAGTTGGTCAATTGCTCCAGCACTTCAGCCCAGATGAAATATCACAACTGCTGGATGGATTGCCACCATGAATTGGTACAGATATTCATGGTCTCCTGACAATAAATCAAAACAATTTTGGTAATCGTCTGGCAGTCTGTGTACCACGACCAAGAGGTTCACAGAGAATCTGAATGAGATGTTGCATGACTGTTGGATGAATTAACAAGAAATTTGACAAATACACTGTAAGATATTTAGTGATGCCCTTGCTTTTAAAGACATTCCTAGCACTGTGTGTTTTGTGCTAAAAATCGTATTAGTATAGCAGATTAGCATTTCCATTGTGAGCATGATAGCTGACATTAGCATTCAGCTCTAATTTTCTGAAATCTTAATTGAAACTTTCATTGCTTAATTTCACTGTTAATATCAAGATTTTGTTAGCTCTACGTTCTTCAAGCATTAAAGAAAAAGTGTACAGAAAATAATTTATACTATGGAATTCAGGAACAATACAAAACAATATTTTTATAGTTTTTTGTTTGTATGATGCTAGACTGCGCTGACATTTGCCTCACTGCAGAGCTTTATGTACTTGTTTACTTGGAGTGCTTCTCTTTGGTACGCATATGCAGACCAAACATAATCTCTGAACGAAGCCCAAAAGCAATTGAAACATTTCCTGACGACATTCACTATAACCATATTTATCCTCTAAGCCATAGTAATTTTGTGTGGCCTTGAGCCATTGCAGAGTTTGAAGAGAGAGTTTTTGCAGTCTTTATGTGTTTGAGGAGGTTAGATGAGATGTCTAAGTAAGGTAAGGTCAGTGTGATGCCCTGTGCAATTTTTCTGTTTTTCTTACCAGCACATAGGAAAACATCAAGAAGTGTTTTTGCATGTAAAGCAACAAACCATATTCCTTGATGTTCAACATCCAGCTTTATTTGTCCTGGATGGACAAGTGGTTTGCCACACTGAGGGCATGAAATAAGCATCAGACAAAGTACATGTCAAAAAGCAATAAAATCCCACTGCATAGACCAGCACTGCATTGAGATTACTGAGGTTAGGTCAAGTTATTGATAAAATAATATCAATCTTATTATTACGGTCACGATTCACACATTTGCTTTCCTGTTATCTCCTTGTCTCCTTTGACTTGCTTCCTTTGTTTCCCAAGGGTTCTGGCTCACCACGATGACAGTCAGTGGTGTATCGTCAACTGTTGACTTAAATGGCCATTTGAGGTTGGCTAGTTTGTCTTTTTCAACCTTGTCAGATGTTTTTTTGTAGGTTGGTTCAGTGCATCAGGGCTCTAAACTGCAATGTAAAAGAAAGAGTAGAGAAGAGTTTGGGATGACATTAAGCTCAAACCAAATACCATACTAGGCTCACGCTTAGAAAAATGACTCAGTGTACCGTTGCTCATAAAAGTCTTGTTCTTGGAAGAATTTGTCAATTTTCTGAGAAGTAAAAAAGAAAACTGCTGAAAAATGTAATTCCAAATTAGACCTGGCTCGCTCTACTCTATCACTGATATAAGGTAGTTGTTCTTTGCCTGGCTGTAAGCCATATTAGGCTGCTCAAATTCCACATCCAGCCAGCTACACAAACGTCATTGCCAGGAGGGGAAACAGCAGCCCAACATGTTTTTGTGCTTATGTCTGAGTGTTTGTTCAGGTTCAAAGGTTAATACTATGATGATGATGATGCTGTCAATGAACGCTCCTCTTAGCCTGGACTTTGACATGCTTCAGCTCATTCGCTCTGGGAGAGGCAGCGGCAGTAAGCAGCTTTTACTCTCTCTGCCACCTCTCATCATCTTTCTGATCCCATTTAATCTTTGGGTCAGGTGTTAGCATCACACTGAAGCAGTTTATATAAGCTTTAGGACTTATCTACCTGTGCGTGCTGGTGCATGAGTATGTGTGTGAATGTGTTTATAGGCGATTCCTCTCGGGAAGGTTTTGAGTGTATCGCACATGAAAGCTCGACTCTCATCTCATTGCACAGTTGGTGTGTGAGGATCTGGTTATCTCTGACCACACATATCCACTTTCAAGCCCTCTTTTTAAACGCACGTCTAACATGCTATGTCGACGTGGTGCTTAAATGCATCAGTGTGAAAGTGCCTTGCATCTGGGCTGGTGTGGTTACAACATGTTGAGCTCAGGCATTTTATGCATAGGTGCGTGGTTTGAAGAAAGATTAGAAGGAATAGTCACTTGTAGCCTTAAGAAAAAGAATTATCTTTCTCCAGAACACCGAACTTAAGTCACTCTGACAACGGAATTTCACTTTATAACCCCAATAAAAGTTGTATGTATGGTTAAATGTACATATTCCTATGTATCTGTAAGTCTATATACTGAGTAAGTGTCTGATGAAATATGGTCAAGTTCTGGGCAATACAGACTGAAAAAGCTGAAACTGATAAAAGTTGTCAAATAACTTTCATAGATTTCAATTTGCTGGTCTGGTGAACAGAAGAATGGAGCAAATGAGCCAGTAACACAGTGGAGACATAGTCGAGGTGGACAAAACAGCAGGAACTGGTGACAGTGTAATGCAGTCAATATGGCCATAGTAATGATAACTTTGACTGATGTAATCTCGTCAGTCGAGTCAGTGTTGTTGATGCTCTTTTCCTAATTGCCTATTTAGCTTTCGTTATTTGCCTCAGGTCTGAATCACTTACCACGCTGCATATCTTTGCAGCGTGCTTGACGGGCGAACATGACTGGTCACTTCACAGGTTCCTTCATTTTGCCTTGATATCAACGGTTGTCAGTTAGGTATTAAAGATAACACATGCTGCCAATGATACTCAAGCTGTAAGGTGAGTTGCTGTGTGTCATTGCCTTTGTGAGGATGAATTACACAACAGAAACACATTTTGAGATGCGATGTTAACATTTAAGAACAGGATCAAAGCTGCAAAGGCGACTTCAAAACTCTCAAAAAAGTCTCATAAGCCATATACCAAACAGATGAACATTGGGCTATTTTATGTAATTGTACCTTTACTATTTAAAATTCAATGTCATGACACAAACAAAGAACTGTGATTACAGTGATGATAACGATGCTGTGGTGTTAGTCATTTTTCCAGCACATTAGATTTGAAATGCTGTTGACAAATTCATCCCATATATTTAGCTGTCCTTTGTAGTGCAGTCCTTCCAATGACTGCCTAAAGTCCACAATACAAATATGAGTGGTCACTGAGTATGGCTACACGCTGCCGGGCCCATACCACAGCCATTTCACTTCTTGCTTGACCTGGGTTATTTTTTGTCTTCAGGTTTGGTCTTTAGCAGTAAAGCACATCACCAGATCGATTGTGGTCAGTTGACTGATTTGTCCAATTAAAATCATTCCACCGTTTTACAATTAAACCTGTTTACGATTCTGTAGCGTTGTCTTAAAATCCACAAAAAGTCTATAAAATGTGACATTAACTTTGACTAACAGTCTATAATCAATTAACAATTATATAAATCCTAGAAAATCAGCAAAGTCTGACATTTGAGACACCCCCGCAAATGTTTAAAAAGGGTTTTGACAATTAATCAGTTAATGGTATTGTGGCAAATTGCCTAACTCTTTATTCAACTAATTGATTAAGCTCTAAAAAAGGTCTACAAAACTGTTAAGCCAATATGGATACAAGCAATCTCAAACCCCTTACAGCTCAAAGTCAGCACTACAACGTTATCGTCACATTTCAAATGCAGCTTGCTGAAGTTAAGCCAAAACAATTATTACAAACATCAGTTTAATAATGCTTCCTCACTCTGTTGTGAAAGTCTGTGTGTGTGTGTGAGGTGTGCTAATGGAGGACATCGGATGGTGCAAACAAAGACAAAACCAGCTGGAAATGAAAAGATAATTGCTGGAGGAAAACAACAGTAAATTTAACGAGATAGATAGATAGATAGATAGATAGATAGATAGATAGATAGATAGATAGATAGATAGATAGATAGATAGATAGATAGATAGATAGATAGGTAGGTAGGTAGGTAGGTAGGTAGGTAGGTAGGTAGACAGATAGATAGATAGATAGATAGATAGATAGAAATGGAGAAGCAGGGAGAAAGACACCCAGTGATGTTGTCAGAAGCTTGCTGCCGTTGGACGGGCTAGCTGATGAAAGCTGCTGCGGTGCCTGGCAACAGAGGAGAGGAGCTGTTACACATGCTCCATCACAACAGGACGTACAGGTAAAGAGGATCAGTGGTGGAGGAACGCAGAGATAAGATCAAGGTTCAAAGATGCCCCCGCAAAGCAGAGCTCAGGCAGAACGGGGCTGGAGAGCAAAGGGATCAGATTGTATTTCTTCTACCACTGTTTTCAAGATTAGGCCTCAGTTTCACCACTAACATATCAGCTCTCAGCTTTTTCTTAATGGGTGTGTGCCCCTTCCTCACCCACCCTGTCTTCCTCTTATTCACTTCTGTCACCTTTTTGTGTCTCCCGTGACACTGTCCCACTGACTTATCAGCCCAGTTAACCTGCCTCATCCTCTTCCTCTTTTCATCAGTAATCTCTCCTCACCTCTCACAGTGCAGAGCGTTTGGTGCTTTTGCTCCTAACCTGCTTTTCCTCATCAAACACACCACCTCTCTTCCGCTCCCTCACAGCCCAGGGTTTGTGCCATAGGCAATGTCTTATATCCTTTCTCCTCCCATTCTCCATTTGTCATTTGTCTTTTATCTGCCTTCTTCTCCCCTCTTTGTCTCACTCCAGCGCAGTGCTCATTCACCGTTTGTTCTCGCTTTGTCTTCTATTTTCTCACTTCCTTGTGTTCATACTCCATTTGGTTGTCACCCATTGTGGTATATTTCTGCTGCTTTTTTTTCCATCTTTGTCCTTCATTTGTGACATTGTCTTGCTCTGTTTCCTACGCTCTCAAGTCTTCATGTTGTCCACATCATCCCTCTCTTTCCCCCTCTTTTCCTCTACTATCCTCTTCCTTCTTCCATCTTTGCTTGATAAGGAATATGAGGAACCCTTTGGGGAAAAAGATGGAATTGAATTCTCATTCTTCTTTTTTTGCACCTTGCATAAGTCAAAGCTCACCCCTTGAAGACTTTTTCCCTGTACTGCACTGTCCTTTTATGCTTTTGTCCTTGCTCCAAGAGAGGAATTGAGGATTGTTAACAAGATGTACATTTGCCAGGTAAATCATCTCCTGTGGATGTAATCCAGCCTCAATGTTGGCAAACAAGGTGGATGGAAGACATACAAGTTCACCAAGACAGGACAGAAACTTTTGCCCTGCCTTGAATCTCTTTTCCACAGCTCTGTATGTGTAATAAATGACCTTTACAGCATAATGAGCATAAAGGTGCCTGCAATCATAAATTTTATGATGAATTTTCTATTTTACATTCAGTCGAACTCAGCTCATGTGAAACAAACTACTGTACAGAACAAAAGAAAGTAAAGTTTGCAGATATAAACAGAATTTGTGTGTGTTTGTGAGCAGTCCCTTGCATCTAAGCGTGTGTGTGTGCATGTGTGTGTGTGTGTGTGCATGTGTGTGTGTTACGGAGACACAAACACAAAGGACTGTAGCTGTGAGGAACAGCACCTTAGAGATCAAAAAACCCTCGGGTGGGTATATTTCCACCTGCTGAGAAGGAACCCTGGTGCGACCTCAGGCAGGCATGTCTCTTACCCCCAGGGAGTCCATCAAGGGTGGCGCAATGAGGGTCTGTCTCTTTAAGAATAACACTTGGTTGCACCTGCAGGCAGGTTGTTGTGAGTATGTTTTATTTTATGTGGATCAACTAATCATCAGGGTAGAAACATAAGAAAGATAAGATGAATTACAACCACACTTTTCTAGTCTTTAAATCCAGATACTTCTGAGTTTTCTGATGCTGGTGGCAAAGCCTAATAATGGTTTTCTAGATGTGTCTATCCAGCCAAAGGTCTCATTCACAGCAATTTCTGCATAAGTTTCCATGAAATTTTCTGTTGGTAGTCAAGATCTTGATCTTTTTTTAGGTGGCTGTTCTGACCATTTCTGTAGCACCACAGGATGATCAAGATGGAATTTAAATCTTTATAAGAGAAATGTAAAAATCCATTGGCAGATTGCCATGGAATTTATTACTTTACATTTACGCTTCCCAGAGGATGAATTCTTCGAACCAGAATTGGATGTGTGACAAAACTTCTCTAACTTTCTTTCAGTTTAAAGTCAAGTGAGAAACAAGCCTTTAGTTTAAGCTTATTCATTCATAATATTTGTGGCAATTCCATTCTCTGTTCTGTTAAATGTTATCAGTTGTGATCCATGGTTGGTAGAGTAGCCAAGAACTCTGCAAAAATCAAGTAGAATTAACAGTTCTTATCAAAATCATTTCTTGAATTTGATTATTTACTGAAATAAATCCTTGAAAATGAATGTAACAGAATAAACAGTAAATCAAAATCAAATCAAACTCATTGCTAGCCATCAATGGTGTGATTAAGAATGTAACGATTTCAGTGATGGTATGTTAATTAACAATTCTGATGTACTCACTTGTGCCAACTAGGTTTTTCAACTTTTATCTAAGAAAGCTGCACCCAGATTAAGCTGACAGGACCACTCACAAAGCGAACAAGTGAACCGAGAGTTGTCCTGACTGAACTTCCATTAGTCGTGTCTTAAATTTCCCAGAAAGACTTTCAACAGCCTCCAGAGAAGTAGAATTTGTGTGTGTGTGTGTGTGTGTGTGTGTGTGTGTGTGTTGTATTACTGTAGCTGCAGTGAGCAATAGCAGCATCCTTAGCCTTTTTTCCAAGAAAAAGCAACAGAGGAAGATGAAATAACAAGCTTTTATTTGTCATGCGAGGTTGATGAAAAAAATCATGTGAATGAGAGTGTTATATTTACTTTACTGCAGGTCAAATGAAAAGAAAAATGCACTTGAAATGGTGAAAAACAGCAAATCAAAAATGGACTGCTGATGTTTTGGTGTATGGTTGAAAGATTTGCTGCAGTCAAACCTCAAGTCCTCCATTTACTCTGCACTACTTTTTGTCACTTACTCTTAGCAAAACCCAGAAATTCACTGCTGAACACCAACAAAACGTTCACAACAATCTGGAGCCTCACAATCCCATTTTTCTACACTCATTGTTGGGGTTTGGGACTGAATATAATCACTGAAAGTCCTTACAGGTGCATTGTCACAAATGAGTGTGACTGTGTGTTTGCATTCCTGCGAGCATTATAATGTAGCACAATTATTTTTCAGCTTAAATTTTGCATACAATACTCCAGTGTCAGATCATACTGCGCGTCTGATCTAATGCATCCGGTCTCATCTGCATGTGTTTGTCACCTTTTTTTTTTATTCTCTCTCTCTTTCTCTGTTTGTGCAGGCTTTTGAGTGCCTGGAAAAAGAAAAACAAATCCTTTTTTATTTACAGGCACATGCATCGTCCTGGCAGGGTTCTGCTCAGTTTGTTCTCAGGAGACACTGTGAATGTAGACAAAGGAATATGAACATCATATTTCCAAATGTAGTACATTATTGTATGGCTTATACCATCTGGGTTTCTTTGATGTGTGTTTGATGTGAGGCCCAGTGACACCAGTAAGCTCTCTTACTTTAAAGAAGGTGTATCGATGAGCATGAATCTTAGATGGCTTGTTGTAAAGTGGATTCACATGAAAGGCCTGTTATTAATGAAAGAGATAGTTGGACAGAAGAATATGGACACACACACACACACACACACACACACACACATGCATACCTCACCCTTGGGAAATAATGATGGTAGCTAATCCATCTCAGTATGGTGGAATATGGTTATTTAAACGCTTCAGTCACAAATTCATTTCACACATTCCTGAGGCTCTGTAAGTGATCAGTGAAGAAAAACAGATGCAACGCTCTTTTTCTCACCACTGTCTGAACAACATTAAAGGGTGTGAATATTTAATCTGTCTTTCATCTGTTTCTGTTTCTCTCTCCTGCCTGTCACCCTTTCATGGTCACTTTCTTTATTTTGTCTTCTTCCTCTTTGTCTTGTTATTATTATTTTTTAAATCGTCTCCTCTGCTCTCGCTCCCTTTTCCTTTTCACGTCTGTCACTGTCTGTATCTCTCAGGGATTGGCACCGAGGATGGCAGTGCAAAGAAAGAGGAGGATTTCAAGGGCAAGTCCCAGAGGCAAGTCCAGTTCAACCCGGGACAGACCACAGCCACCTGGCGTGTTCGGATACTGACTGATGGGAAGTACGAGCAAGCGGAGACCTTCCAGATTTTGCTGTCAGAGCCGGTGATGGGAGTGATGGAGTTCCCCGCCACAGCAACAGTTGAGATCCTGGATCCAAACGATGGTCAGTACTGCTCATGTACACATTATATACCCTGTACTCAGCACACACGAGAGTACTTTTAGGGTTAGACCAGTGAATATTCTTTTGTACTCAAGTACACTTTTGAAGCATTTTATGTGGTTATTCATATTATATATTATATATATATATATATTATTTATGCTGCTCACATAAGTATAAGCTATGATAAAGTTTAGAACTGAGTGTTTATGATGTATAGTTTAGAGAACATTATAGATTCAAGATGTAACTGGCTGAAGGGTGGGACTGAGAGAAAAAGGAAGCAATTAAAAATCTGTCTGCTACTTCAGCACCATGGACAGCACCATGGATTTATCAATACTACTGATATTTGTGAGGCACGGTCAGGGCCATAGATTCTAACCTGCACTCAGTCAGTTAAAAGGTCAGTGAGCCCTGCAGACTGGCATGTTCAACTAAACAACTGTTCTGCCCCAACACTCCCACTGCTACTCAGGGATGGAGAGACCGGATGGCAGGTTGACACGTTTGCTGCATTCACGTAACAGGGATACTTGTTTTCTGAATGGAGTTCATATATGAAACCGTGCGCCAACATTTTCCATTGACATGTGTTTTTATTCACTTTAGTGTCTCTATTTAAATTTGATATCTCTCATTAAATTCAAAGGCAGCCCCTCACACAGTATATGGAGGAGTGAAAGTACAAATTAACAGAGTATATCCAAAGCAGAAGTGTTTGCTTTTGCCACCTGACAGGCAAATAAGTCTGCAGCTACAGTGATGTTTCTGACATTTATAATGCACATTGCACAATATCCCAGCTGCCACTCAACTATTCCCATTACAAAGCAATGTACAATACACACACAAACCACAAATCACATTTGCTGTGTGAAGCATCAGTCAACTTGGCACACACAGAAAATATGTCAATATAAACATTGTCTACTGTAGATATAGCGTCATGTCAAATCTGCCTTCAGGCAAGGAGAAGAAATACAGTTTTGACATGACAGTGTGTGTGGTGTGTAATGTTTTTTTACACTCACCAGAAGTACTGTCTGAGAAGGACTACTTTCTCAAATCCAGTAATACAGCAAAAAAACACAAAAAATCTATATGATTAGAGTTACATGTTTATGTATTTGTCCATTGTGAGCAGATCAAATCAAAGGTTCTCAAAGGGCTGGTTGAGGACCGATGTTGCTGTTTGGTGACTGTGAACAAAGCCCCTGCGGTTATATATGAAAAGTGTCTCAAGCATACGCACACACAAGAAAGAACTTTTTGTCTTCAATAGTTTGTAATCTGACGCTTTTGCTCTTCCTAGATCGTTGTGTCTGTGCCTGCAAACTGAATGTTAATGGAGTATTGAGTAGCGTGGCAAACTGGCTGCTCTGCTCCATCAAGGCCAGATTTACTCTTTTTGCACTTTTTAGATTCAGTGTTTTGTATGCATTACTCCCCTCCTCAGTCCCACTTTTATGTAATTATAAATGTGCAACAAAGATGGAAACACTGAAACCTCCATTATGATGACACGCAGCAGCTGCTCTCATCACTCTCCCCCTCTTGTTTGTCTTTTCGTTCTCTCTCTCTCATTCACGAGGTCTTGATCTCTCTCTCTCTCTGTCTCTCCCTCTCACATTCTCACTCCTCAATCTATCCTCCCCTGTGGGTTAATTATGGTGTGTGTGGAGGGCAGGGGCTGTTTTGTTTTCTGTCATCTCCAGGGATTGTCTAATGTGACAGAGATCTGCCACTCTGTACTCTAATGGGCTCTTGCTATGATTGTGGCGTTAGCTGTACTCCAGTTTCTTTCTCTAATGATGAAAACTGGCTTTGTCTGGTCCTCTGGTTAGCCTGGGGTTTGACTCCCCAGAGGATGTGTCAGCTTGGCTTATAACTTTAGAGGAGGAGAGAGGAGTGCTAGGTTTAACCAAAAGTGTTCAAAAATTAAGAGGGGGGCATAACAAGCTGAGTTTGTTCTGATGGCAGTCTCTGTCTGCGTTAGGATGTGGAGCTCTTCTTTTGTGTTTTCTTTCAGTGTTAGTTGGAGGGATGTATACTCCATATCATCATTCTGTTTTAGCGTGGTGCTACTTTGATTAATAGCAAGGAGTGGGCTTGTTCTGTGGCGCGATGCCTGTGGTACGCCCACTTTCAGTGCTGCAGCAGACACAAAGTCTGCTTAATTACAGGGTGGGATAGCCAAGCTTTTCTCCTGCAATATTTTCTGACTTGTTTTTATACATAATCTACGCACTGTGCTGACTAAAGATGAAGGTGGCAGCCTGCTGTCTGACTGTTTGTTGCAAGCGGCACCAGTTTCTTGCTACAATCATTGTGATGTATTTCCTCTACAGCGAGGGTGCTATATATCAGGAGACTGTTCCTTCTCTGCGTGTTGCACCAAGGTCATTCCACTTGATAATGAGTTGTTTTCTGTGATATATATATTTTTTTTCATTTGAAATCGCAAGGCCAGCTGCAGTCGGCCATATCCTTGGGTAATTATAAAAGCTTTGTCTCAGTTAGGACGTGAAATCTCTTGACTGATGTAGGGCACATCAAGCAGAGGAGGTGAGGCTGTTGTCGCATTGAGCTGTGACTCGGTGTCGTGCCGTGTGCAGTTGGAGACCGTCATAAACTAAGAGTTTTTAGAGGCTGTTCTGTTTTACATTTACAGTTACATTATAGGCGTTTAGCTGATAGGTGTACGTATTTTTACAAGCTGATGATGAGTAAAACGCACAACTTTCGGAAAAACAACCAGAAAGTAGAAACTGAAACAATAGAATATTCATGAAATTATCAATAATGGAGAAGTTTTATGCATAAACATAAAAGACAAACAGTTTTTCTACTCATTTGGCAAGGCAATAGCAAGATCAGGTGCAAGTATTTACTATTTTAACACCCTTTGTAAAAGTATGTGTTTTCCCCCCCATGAATATTTTAAAAAGTCGGTGTGTTTTCTTCCAGGAGGTGAACTTGACCCACTTGGCTGAAAATTCTTCTTGGTGGATTTAGAGGCACTAGAAGACCGAAGTGCCAGGTGAAATTTGTAAAAAAAAAAAAAAAAAAGTACTGTGAGGAGAGGACGTGTGGAGTATATGTGTGGAGAGAGAGAAGAAAATCAGTGTATAGCAAGGTGTGTGTATGTGTGTGTGTGTGTGTGTGTGTGTGTGTGTGTGTGTGTGTGTGTGTGTGTGTGTGTGTGTGTGTGTGTGTGTGTGTGTAATAGGTAAGCAGCAGACCCTAATCCCCTGCTATGAGTCCCTGTAACCCCCTGGGGAGTGACAGATTGTGGGCAGTGACAGAAAGGAGAAATGGAGGAGAGGGGAGAAGATTGAGAGGCGAGAGAACGATTTAGGGAGAGTTACCGTGAGAGAAGAGAAATGTTTGACCCCCCGTGGTGGATAAGATTGTCCTGCACTGACGACTTCGTCCCAAAGAGTCATCTCAGGTGCTGATGTCTTTTTATGCTGGGTGTTGAATCAAACATCCAGATCTGTTTGTTTGCTGCCCCAGTGCTTGCCGTTTTCATGAAAGTTGTTGTTGAACAAGCAAAGCCACAAGTGTCTTTGCCATCATTCATTTCGCTCAAAACAAAAAAACAAAAATGGAGGCCGGGGGGCACAAAGTCACAAGAAGATCTGGGACGAGCTGAAGCTCAGTCCACTCTGTTAGTTTTTTTATTGGTCCCTGTGCGTCTGTGGAAAATAGCTCCAACAGTTATTGTTTCTACAATGCCAGTAAGTTCTTTGCCTTGATAGATGATGCTTTCACTGGCTCTCAGTTTCTCTCTCAATCACGAACTCCTCTCAGAGATGGAGAGAGGAGTGGGGGACGAGAGAAGGAAAATAAGAGGGATGATCTGACTGACCCCTCTGTGTAAAGGGGAGTCGATCTGTGAAACTCCCAGCTGATTCACTCTGAGAGGCTTGCATGTGTAATTGTCTGTGTCACACCAGGCAGTAAGAGAAACTTCCAGAGGGGTCTCTTTGAAGAGCACCTCTGGTTGCATCAAACCGAAAACTGTGATTCAGAGTTATTTTTGAATGTGAATAAGCACACAGCAGGACCACCACTTCAACAGATTCGAATAAAAAAATGTCAGCTGCGACTTGCTAATGCAGAGCCAGAACAAAAGGCTGTATCAGTGCGTGAAGGCTGAATGTGCTGCGGATTTTTGCCGATTGTTTTACATATCATTACCCTTTTCTTTTTTTTCCTCTGACTCCCTCCACTCGCTCTCTTTTCTCCTCCAGAGTCAACCGTGTTCTTCCCTGAACAGATCCACTCAGTGGAGGAAGATGTGGGAGACTTTTTCATCCCGGTGCACCGCAGTGGAGACATCAGCCAGGAGCTCATGGTGGTCTGCTACACACAGCAGGGTATGGACTAGTCTTTTTCCACCTCGTCTGACCCATTTACCCTCAGTGTACCCTGCCTGTCTGCCTCCTTGCTCTTAATTTTTGACAGCGTATACTGTCTTCCCACAAGTAACAAAAGTGTTATTTTGTGTTTTTCAGGATATGCAACCAAAACCGCACTAATGCCTCAAACTTATTTTCGGATCACATTGTGCCTTTAAATCTTGTTACCATATGGTTTGAATGTAGTGTTGATGTACATCCATGTGTATGTGTTAGGTAGGTGCATGTTCAGCACCTTTCCTGTTTCACAGTGCCATTGAGTTTAAAATGCAGCCAACACACTGGAAGAGATGCAGTTTGCGCCGCATTTTGTATCTTCACATATAATAAGTAGCGGCATGAGCTTAGTAGCATCACAATCAGCTCAATTGCAACTTTTATGGTCATTTATCTGAGCCAGTAACATGTTTCCGTACGACCTCCACAATATTCAAATCACTTTCATGAATTTGTAGCTGCTGAGGGTGAAAATGTATGTTATCCTCATGCAGATAAATGCCATGAAATAGATTTAGACAAAACACAAATGTATAATGCATACACTGATTAGCCTATTGAAGGCCCTATTGTTAAATGTCAAAAGGAGCGCAGGTTTAATGCTCAGAAGATCTGCGGGGGTGGTCTGTCCCCATTGTGTTCTTGCATTAAAACTTCGGCTGACTCACACGATAATCTTGCTGTAATAACAGGTCAAACTTTCACAAACCATAATGGCTGCATTAACAGACTGAATTTCATTAAACTGAAAGTAATCGGATCCATTATTGGAAACAATGTACCTGAAGAGACACCGTCTGCAAATCTGTTAGTCAAGTTGCTTTTTACAAAAATGATATGTTTTAACTATGTGCTTTTAGTGATTTCTCACTCTCTTCATCGCTTCCCCGTCTGAAGGTTCTGCCACAGGGACGGTTCCCACTTCTGTCCTGTCTTACTCGGACTACATCTCCCGTCCAGAAGAACACGGCAGCATCCTTCGCTTTGACAAGGGCGAGAGGGAGAAGCGGTGTCGCGTATTGATCATCGATGACTCGCTGTATGAGGAAGAAGAGAGCTTCAACGTCACCCTGTCACTGCCTGTCGGGGGGCGTCTGGGAATGCACTACCCCACCACCAAAGTGAACATCTTGGAAGACATGGATGATGGTAAGGCATGCTGATGCTGTGCTGCTCATATGTATGTTAAAATCAAGTTGTGGCATTCACAGCTCTGGTTTTTTAATTGTCATCAGAGCCTTTATATCACAGAAAATCTCTTAATTATGCTTGTTTACAAATCAGTTGGGTATTGCGGCATGCAGGGTAATACAGAGACACAGACCCAACACCCACAGCACACAGGTGGAATCAAACTCCTGTCTCGCTGTCATTCGCTGTCATGGTTTTAATTACAGTCGAGACTCACACTCACAGTCCAGTGGGACTGAGTTATTACACATTATTTGGTATGCTTTCATCCTGTTAGAGTATCACATGGATAAAGTAGATTAGCTCTTCTGAAAGGCAGAGAAATACATAGAGGATTTATCTGGGGAGGGACAAACCTGCTGGGAAATACCTATTCCAGTCCGCAGGCCCTCCCTACCGTCTCACTGTTCTGCACTGATTTACTTTATGGACTCTGGGAGACTCCATGTCCTCGCTGAAGGTTTTTCGTTAAATGCTCTGTTACAGATTGTTACAGTAAATGTCAAACAATTTGTTTCTGGGAGAAAAGAGAGCATGAGTGTAATAAATTTCATTCAGATATCAGCGGTGTAATTTTAACCCATCAAGGCCATATAGTTTTCTCTGTCATTATGTCAACTGCAGTTTTTTGTCATTTCAGTTTAAGCCTCTTGATTGCCTATTTAGTTTGTTATTAATTTATTTTCTGTTTTATTTTGCCATTATTTCTTAACATTCCACTGTGCATCCATCTCAGATTGAAGGGTTGACGTGACTGAAGACGTGAATCACATTCCTTTTTTTCACAAAAGGAAGGTTATGTGTTTTACAAAGTAAACCCTTTGTGTTGAACAAACCCAAAGGTACATCCAAAAAAACTACAATCCACAGAAAATTAATCAGAAATATTCCACATATTGAGTCACATGTTGTACAGGCTTGTTCACCCACCCAGCTGGCATCTAACTAGAGAAATGCAAACTGTAAAATATCCCCTGGTTTCCAGTTAGTAAAGTCAGAGTAAGACTGTAAGACCCTCATTCCTTGCCAATACTTTAAGATGAGTTATGAGGAAGATGTACTAACGAATATCTAAAGCTCTAAATGATCTACATCTATTCTACTTACCTTATGAAGAAGATATTAACTTTATTATCTATCTCTTTCAAATTGTGCAGCTTGAATTCAGCATTAACATTTGGCTGCCATCCAAAACAACTATTCAGGAAAGAAAAGAAAAGTTTTTCTGGCAGGAGTTATATTGAAAAAGAACAATCAATAAATGAATTATTATGTGTTATTATAGGGTAAAACATGACTTTATTGATTTCCAAGAGAAATACAAGATACCCAGTGGTGTATAAAGTAATTAAAATTTATATATATATATATATATTTTATAAGCTGCAACATTTAAGTGCATGAATGCATCATTAATTATTCCAGTAATATATATTATTCCAAAATGGATGTGTGTGAATATATTTAATTTTGGTACTTCTCCAAGTAAAGATTAATTCTTTGAAAAATTAGGACTTCTTTCAGAGACTTCTTCACTGCTTTCCTCTCAGAAGAATCTCCGTCTTCCTTTTTATTAACTTTGTCATAAATTGTTTGTAGTGGAAAGAAAGGTGTCAGAGGGGAGCTGTCATGCTTTTGCCAAAAGGCAGACTGGGATAAATGAAACAATGACAACTTACGACTGAGAACTCATTTAGGGATACAAACAATTGTGCCAAATTGAACGTGCGTGTGTGTGGAGGCATCATGGGGATAGTTAACAAGAAACATGACACACAGTCTGATTGTTAGTAAATTGTCAGAAGACCTCAGATGTGATGCGGGGTTCAAAGGAATGGAAATGTGTTTGTGAAAGCCCAACTCCAGCGAGAGATGAAGTGTCATTTTTATCCTCCCGGAGGAAAATACACCGACAGACGGTGCGCTAATACCTGCACCCAAGCAGTCAGACTGCAGCCTCCTTCTCTTTAGTGAGGACTCAACCCATTCGTTGGAAAATAACCAAACAGGAGTTTTGATGCTCCGCGCGTACTTGTGTGCAAGGCTGCCTGGATCTGCTGTGCATATGTGTTTATGTGCATGCGTTCCAAGTTAAAGTTAGATCTCAGATTATGCATTAAAATAGTGGTGAGAAAAGGACTGGTGTGACTACCGGTGCTCACTCCTGCCCCATTTTCCTTCCCCCCAGGTCAAAGTCAAGTTCAGTCTGCTGTTCTCTTTCCATCTATTTCTCCACTACCGGCACTCTCCCTCTCCCTCACACACCACACACTTTCTCTCACTTCAGCTGGAAAAAAAAAAAAAAAAAACACCCAGGGGTGTCTGCTAGATTTAGTGCTTTATCAGATTAAACTCTACAGTACCTGTCTCCCTGAGTGTTGCGCTCTGCATGGCTGCACATTCTGACTCAAAGTGAGTGTTGTCATCTTCTTGTGCCCTGCCAAGGAGAGAGGACACTCAGGACCTCTCAGCCGGGTGCATATGGCCACGGCTTAGTTTGTAGAATTATCGATTAGCTCCGAGTTTTTCTTGGAATCCCAGTTCTTCATTTCAATATTTGGGCAGCCTTACTGTTGGTCACCCTCCCAAAGCAGCATAATCGCTCACTCTTTGATGGTTTGTACATTGTAACCTCACTGTAGATAAAAATAGTTTAAAAAATAATAAATAGATAATAAAATTTCATTAACAAACTTATTTTAAATTAGAAATTCTTATATTGTGCATGCATCTTTCACCACATATCCACAATCAGCATACAAGCAGCAAACAGATGTGGCTCTTCTCTCCTCATCCCATTTCTCTCTTATCTTTCCCTCCCGTTAGATACGGCATTTATATTTAATTGTGCGACTCTTAAAAGTGAGTCGACGTCTGCCTACATAGCGCACATATCAGTCAAGACAATAAATGATTTGAATAGTTTTAGAGGCCTGGAGAGGTCTAGTATTTTACACTTTAAAGCAAAGACTAGAGAAAAGAAATTAACACAGTGCATAGCAGAACTATGTCTTTCTTATCCGGTGGGGGATCCCTTGTATGAATTTTAACCTCAAGCAATAAATTGTAAGATTATGTCATATGAAAGCACCTTAGGTGTCAGGGTAAAATTTCCATACAAATGTGTAAAGTCTCATTAGTCACCTACTTCTGAAAGCAGGGGCCCTTCTTTAGGGGACAGCTGAGAATGCTCAATAAACTGTGTTTAAAGACACTGTGACACACAAAGGACTGCAGACACCCACACATGGTAATTATCACAATTTGTCTTTACACCTTTCCCAGACCTCACACACGCTTCAGAGTGCTAAACCCCAGGCGTGGCCCCAGAGGGAAGAGAGAATACATTTCTCACCCATCAGGCATCACTCAGCTCCCTCTCGTGCTTGTCAAGAATTTGTCGTCCCCAGGCGCAGTCAGGACATGTGTGAATGAAGACATGTATATTAGCAGAAGTTTCCTCTCTGAACATTAAAGGGACCTGTGCCAGATTGCTTGCATAGTGTTTACAGATATATGACACGTTTCCGCTGATGTTGTTGAGGCATGCATGAACACAATAATAATCACTGAAAGAAAACACACTTACCAGCTCTCGCGCTGTTCTGAGTATCTGGTTAGATGTTTCCATCCATGTGTTTATCCCACCTACACAATCTGTAATTTTCCTTTTACTCCGTTATCGTACAAATAAACAAATTCTATTTGCCTTACAAATCAGCACTACATCTGTTAGGTGAAGCCGACTGTGTAGGTGGATGGAAAACATATGCAAAAGAGAGCAATAGATTGCATTCGAGAAAGCAAGTTTCTGGATGTGCTGAGGGGATGCAGGCTGTACTTGATCTGTGATATTGTTGCCCCGGGCTGTCACTTACTCTGTCAAGTTGAGAGCCACAATGTAACGATGCTTAATTTTCTCATTCTCTTAGTTACGGAAACTATTCTTAGCTTTTTGTTATCTGGCCCAGTTAGAATATATAAATAAAATATGAAAGTAAATATATCAGTGAAGTAATCTTCAGAAAAATATCTCTGGACCGCAAAAGTGTTTGATCATGACACCAAAAAAATGATAATATGCTATTTTTGGATTATATGACAGAATGTAAGAGGGGAGCCGAGTGAAAGAGAGTGGCAGCTTAAAGCAGAGACACAGGAACTTTTATTCTGTCAGGTTTTTGGACTTGATGGAGACGGGGGGGTTGAGAGAGATGAAGCTGTCAAATACACATTGGACTGCCTCCACTTTGCTGCCTCAGGAAACAATGCCAGTTCAAACAAGCCTTTGAGCAGTCTAGGGGGCCTCTTTCTCTCTGTCTCACCGTCTCACTATGCCACATTCAGAGAAAGAGACACGCTCACACACACACACACACACACAGTCCTTGTTTTTAGCGCTAACCACATCCTTTTTTTGTTGAAAGTACTTAGTGGTTTCTGTCAGGAGAATGGTAACAATGAGGTGGGATGAAAGGCCAGGAAAGGTTGAAAGGTCACGGCTCCCTGCAGCTTAACTTGAGACTAATGGGCTGTTGCTGTTTGACCTCTGCGTCCGGCTGCTGGCTTTACAAATGAACCATGTGTCACACTGCGACTGGCTGCTGACAGCTCTAATGTTACCACAGGTGCACACATTAGGAGAAAAGATAAGTCACATTAGCACTAAACAAACATAAGGTAGCAAAGTTGCAATTGTGAACAATGCTACAAGCGTGTTATGCGCAAGGTTAAAGGACAAACAGAAATCTGTCAAAAAAGATCACTGAAAAGGTCAGCTTTGCTCAAATGTTAAAATAAGATGTTTAAACACAGTACAACAATGTTGATTTAATTATTTCCTTTTTGATTTCTTTGCTCTCTAGCGCCAGTGTTTTACTTTGGAGAGGTAGAGTACCATGTGGATGAGAGTGATGGATATGTGGAGGTCAGAGTCTGGAGGACAGGAACTGATCTGTCCAAGACTGGCACCATCACCGTCCGCTCACGCAAAGCAGAGCCTGTCTCTGCAGAAGGTGAGCTTTTGCCTGATCAGAAATGATTACATTCAGAAATCAGATCATCTGCCATCATTCTGTATGTCTACTCAGCCCTTCATCCCGCTCTGTCCTTCTTCCAGCTGGTATTGACTACGTGGGCATCAGTCGTAACCTGGACTTTGCCCCGGGTGTTAGCATGCAGACTTTCAGGGTCACCATTCTGGATGACCTAGGACAGCCGGAGCTGGAGGGGACAGAGAGCTTTGAGCTCGTCCTGCGTATGCCAGTCAACGGCATCCTGGGAGAACCTGGGAAGGCGACAGTCTTCATCAATGACTCTGTGTCTGACTGTAAGTGATTTGATTTACTTCAAACTGGTTTCTTTTTACTGTATCTTTTCTCACCCTCAGTAGTAGCATGACTCTAGGTCACATTCCGGTTTGTCAGTCGGCCTTGTCTTCATAGTGTGTACAGGCTGCCGACAACTTACTACTACTGTTAACTACTTAATTTGGCGACTCTCTGACTTTTCCTCTAGCTACACCAGCAGGTTCAAATTTTTTGCTTAGTGAAATTTCTTGACAATTATGAGATGAATTGCAATGAAATTTGGTAAAGATAATTGTTGTGCAGATGAGATAATTCTAATGAATTTGGTCATCCTCTGATTCTTGCTCTGGAGCCACCAGCAGTTTTGGATGATGAATTGGTTCAGAGTTTTGCACAGATGTTGCCTTTAACTGAACTGCAGTAACTTTGGTCATCTTTCACTTTTCATGTCAAAAAATTTCTATTTGATCACTTTGGTAATTTATGATTTATGACATTGCCGTCAGCCTCTAATGTGCTATCTGTTTTGTGTTAATTAACGAGTAAACATACCCCCAAACAACTTTTTCTGCTGAAAATCAATTTAAATAGATATTTATGTGTCTTATAGATCCATTCAGGTCCAAATCTTGACAAATTTTAGCATGCTAATACACTTTAAGCAACGCTGTTCCAAAGTTCAGCCTCACAGAGCTTCTTGCATGGCTGTAGATTCTTGTTTTTCTTTGCTGTCAATGTGTAATTTGAATGTTTAATTACATCTTTTAATGTCAAATGTGATATCTCAGAAAGGATTATTCTTATTAGCAAATTAACCTTCTGAAAGTGCTGAAAATTTCTATGAAAGCCTGTCTTAGAAATATGTTTTTCTCACTTGTCATGACAACTTCTTTATCCTTCAGTTTAACAACATAGTCAATATAACAATGTCACTTTTCTGTTACTCTGTAGCCTTTTTATATTTTCACAGCATCAGTTTTCAGTGTTTAGTCAGAAGAAGCTTGTGACAGCTATGTAATTTGATTTTCTCTGCCCAGACAGCATGGGAGACATTATTACTCCATTTGTCATACCGTACGTACTGCCCGTGATGATTAATCTCTCCTGTTGACTGACAGTACCAAAGGTCCAGTTCCGTGAGCCGAAGTACGCTGGAGAGGAGAGTGACGGTCAAATCACAGCGACCGTGTACCGCAGTGGTGACATCAGACACAAATCCACTGTTCGCTGTTACACTCGTCAGGGCTCTGCAGAGGTCGCCTCTGACTTCGATGAGCGATCCAACACAGATGCATCCATTGTCACTTTCTTACCAGGTGCTTCAGTAATCGCACATCACACGTCGGTTTCTTAGATTCATCCTGTGTCTTGAAAACTGACACCTTTTTAATTAAAGAAACAGCTTGAAGCAGTAAACAGTTTTTTGTCACACAGTTTTTGCTAAATCAACAGTGCCTTGCAGACATCACAGGAGCTTGCCAGTTTGAGTTACAAGTTTATTCCGCACAATACCTACTGCGCTAGTATTTGTTTTTTATTTTTTTCACCCAGTATGTGAAAACAGCTTTTTTGGCGTGTCCCGTCACCATAATTTCACTGTGCACTCTAGGCGAGGCAGAGAAGCCATGCATTCTGTCACTGGTTGATGACACGCTGTACGAGGAAGAAGAAGAGCTGCGGTTGGTCTTAGGGACCCCAAAGAGCGACTCACAGTTTGGCGCATCAGTGGGAGCTGTGAATGAGACCCTTGTGAAAATCAAGGACACAGCTGACAGTAAGTGAGATAAACAGGAGGGAGGTCAGGAACTAAATGTATGGAACAACAAAAAGTAATTAATTTATTGTAATAGTTGTGCAGGCTTATTTTCAGTTTAGAATTGTCATTTGCTGAGGTAATTTATCAAGTGATAATTAAAGTTTATGCCCACAATCCAGCAGGCATTATATAATATTTTTCCACTTCTATTGTGTGCCTTAGAACCCATCATCCGATTTTTGGAAACCAAGTTCAGTGTCAGTGAACCGAAGGAAGCCGGCACTGTGCAAGTTGTGAGGATCCCTGTGGTAAGAGTGGGTGACACATCAAAGGTTTCAGTGGTCCGCGTTCACACCAAAGACGGTTCAGCTATCTCAGGAGAGGACTACAATCCTGTGTCTCAAGGTAAACAAGACGTGTCCTCTTATGGCTCTCAGGGATGAAGGTGCACTGTGGCGTTTCAGTGTTCAAGGACTGGGGTAATGCAGTGCATTAATGTTGTTGCTTAACGTTTAACAACTGACCCAGAAATGAAGGAAACCAGTATGTACAACTAAGAATGTAAAACATTATCAGCAGGGTTTGGCAATATACCTGGCAAAATACCTGTGACTTGACTAAAACATTTGAAGCCACTGTTAAATGCATGTCCTTCCACCTAATACGAGCCCCAAACCTTCACAGCGCCGCTGATAAAACCTCCACATGTGGCCTTAGCTTTGTTCTGACTGGTCTTCAGATATCCTGATAGACTCCTGTAAGCGTTTGTAGCAGCTATTGATAGAAACTTTGAAACGGGAATGTTAAATTAATGAAAGTGGGCACAGGGATTAATTTTGGTGAGGTCACTGACTTCTAATTTCATCCCAAATGGTGAGAGGTAATTTCTGCTATAGTCCAGTGGAGAGTCATGTAATTTTTAATTGAATTTCCTGATTTTTCATGCTTCGTCAGCAGGGTGAAATCTTCCTCTCTGTGCCTCAGTTTTTAGCACAGTGAATCTTTTTCAGCTTAATCAAAGCTTGAAATATTCATATGAATAAGCCTATACAAATCATACCTGCCTGCTCACCGTTCAAATAGAGCCCATTTCATAGCGGTTTGGAATCACACAGCGTTGAATTTCTCATTTTGCCCAATATTTTGTCAGTGCAGCACATTTCCAATTCAAAACTCTGTTACTTATCTTTCAATGAGATTGGCCACCTTTGACACCATGAAAATAGAAACCTGCAATGCTGGGTGATATATTCCTTTGAAGCAATGAAACATGATTTGGGCTAACTTGAGAGGCTTTTGATTTCTTTTGTGGAAAACTAAATTCAGTGCAAAAAAAAGAAGAGGAAATAAAAAAACATAGAGAAACTTGGTATAAATGTGACCTGACTTCCTATTTTTCACTCAACAAAATTTGCTGCCAGAAGCGTCTACTGTGTGTTGTATATACAATTAATCACATATTTCTGTCTGTGTGCATTCGTGTTTGTCCAGACATTGAGTTCAAACAGGGGGATAAGGAGCATGTGGTGGAGGTGGAGGTGCTGTTTGACGGAGTCAGAGAGATGAGGGAAGCCTTTACTCTCCACCTGAAGCCTGATGAAAACATGGTGGCTGAAACTCAGGTCAGGAATCCTTCATGCCTAACTAGCAAGCAACAATTGCACAATATCCAGTTATGAAATTTCGGCTTGATGAAAAAGTAAAGAAATGAAAACTTTGGTCCTTTTTTTTTTTTATCTGATTTGACCCATATTTATCCAGGTCGATCCCACGGAGATCAGAGATCTCTTTTACAAGGGTGTCCTGACCCCAGCAAACAGCAGCACTTTACTGTAGTTGCTGCCAGAAGAGCAATAAAAACATTTCGCAATAAATAATAGATTATCTCTGAAAAACAAAACAGAAAAAAGAAAGAAAAGAGGCAGCACGAGACAAGCGAAAGAGAAGGCTAAATATAGAAGCCAAGAATGAGCCACGACTGTGAGACTGTAAACACATCCGGCTCTGTGTTGACTGTAATCATTTGACTGATAGTAATTCTTGGTGTCTTGGTTCACAAACATACGATGTATGTATTTTTCTGGAACAGGTAACTAAAGTGATAGTGTACATCGAGGAGACCAACAGCATGGCTGACGTCACTTTTCCCTCGCTGCCACATGTGGTGTCGCTGCTCCATTACGACGATGTCGCCAGGACGCCAGACAACCTCCACCCACCAGCTGGCTACCCCGTCATCTGTGTCACGGTGAGTCAAACTTAAAACGATATTCAGACCCACAAGGGGCTTTTGAGATGTTGTTCAATTGCTAGCTGTACAAAAACTGTCCGCTTGACAGACTACAGGTGAATTTGTTGGATTTTTTCTGTAACAAGGTGGCAGGACTTAATCGGGACCCACATCCTCTGGGAGTGGAGCACATATTGTTATCCCTCAGGATCCATACATGTTCTTCAGCCAAAGTTAAACTGTCCTTCTGGAGTTGGCCAGTCTGTCCTTAAAAGACACATTATACAGTTTAGTAGGCCACAGTCCTTGTGCTTTCATACACAGGAGAGTCACTTCCACTCTTGAATACGAGCTCAGTTTGACATTAAAATGGATTTTTTTTGTGTCATGAGACACATAAGACATTTGTTTCTCAGTGGTGTGTGTGTGTGTGTGTGTGTGTACAACCAACCAAATGAAATAATTAAAACGCTGAGTGCTCCATCAGGAGTGTCAACAGGTATCAAAGGAAATCCACCAGAGCACTTTAAATGCTCACCCCTTCATCCCATTTTAAGAAATATGAAAAAGCACTAAGAGCACAGCAAAACATCTGGATTCACTTAGCAACATTCACTTGCCATTTGTATTCTGTACCTCTCTCTCATTTTGTCCTCTGGCATCTGCTGTATCTTTCCCCATCTCTCTGCTATCGCTGCCCACCCGCCCACTCCTGCTACCTTCCTTATCACTCCTGCAGGCCTGCAACACAAAATACCCAGACTATGACAAGACGGGCTCTATCTGTGTCAGCGAGCATATCAACAATACCTTGACCCGCTACCGCTGGCTCATCAGCGCCCCAGCTGGCCCCGATGGCGTCACCAGCCCCATGAGGGAGGTGGACTTTGACACCTTCTTTACGTCCTCCAAGATGATCACATTGGACTCAGTCTACTTCCAGGCAGGCTCCAGGGTCCAGTGTGCTGCTAGGGCTGTTAATTCAAATGGGGATGAGGGTTTAGAGCTCAGCAGCCCCATTGTCACTATCAGCAAGGAGGAAGGTGAGGGCAGAACAATGATTCCATGTCGTATGTTGCCAGTTTTCTTGAGAAGGAATTAAATTGAGCTTTTTCCTCTTTTGTAATGAGAAACAAAACAGCTTTTTTCTCCAACATCATGAACGTTCAGGAATGGTGGATAAACAATGTCTGCTGTGTGGACAAATTGCAGAGAAATACACCTAAATCACTGGAAAACAAGCATCGACAGTCCAGCTTTTTGGTCCCATGTTTGTTTCTTTTTGGTCTCTGTTTTGGTTTGTCTTTCAGCCATACAAGACTTCTGAATGAAAGGATAAAAATGTTTTGGGCATGTATTCAGATCCTATGACGATGTAATAACAATAGTAGAGTACAGTATAGTGGCAAAGAGTGGCAATTCTCAACTACAGATATGGCATATTTGTACTTCAGTAAATGTAAATAATGACATCCCACCACTCATGATATATGTATTTTCAGGCCCTCAGGCTGAAAAACCAAAGAATCCTTTGTAGACCATTTGTCAAATCATAAGATTATAAACACATTACAGAAGAGGCAGAGGCACCAGTTTCATTCCATAATGAAATGCAAGCTGTGTGCTTTGAGAAAGGGTCAGAGCACGCATTCTTTCATGAAATGTAAAAATAAAAGCTCATTCTGCTGCTGTTATCACTTAAGCTGCGCTCGCTAAACCTTCACATCCTGAATGCTACAAATTCAAGGTATTCTGACAGTAATAGTTCATGCAGGTTATAAGAAAATTGTATTTAGTATATAACAGTATAAATAATTGTAAAAATAACTTAAGGTGGGTTGATAGGATTAGTAATCATATGTGGACATAATCAAAGCCTTTCAGTTGGACGTTTTTCCTCTGAAGTGTTGCAATCTGTCCCTCAGTTCACAATCTCTCTCTGTCTGTCATATGAAGGCATGTGTCAACCACGTAAGATGGGGACTGTTGGCGCCGAGCCCTTCTCCGCCAAGCTACGCTACACTGGAGCAGAAGACCCGAAACACCCCAACCTCATCAAAGTGACTGTCACCATGCCTCATATAGATGGTAGGTAGGAGCTGCAGGCAGGACTTGCACCATAGATGAAGTGAAGTCTAA
Source organism: Scatophagus argus (assembly GCF_020382885.2). Taxonomy (NCBI): domain Eukaryota; kingdom Metazoa; phylum Chordata; class Actinopteri; family Scatophagidae; genus Scatophagus; species Scatophagus argus. Next base: position 12,695,301 of record NC_058506.1, on the reverse strand, counting down.
CGTAGTGTGTGTAATATGCATGTCTGGGGATCCTCAGGAGCATGACAGCCAGAATATAGATCTTTCTGGGTTGTATCGAACCCCGCTGTAGAAACCCTGCAGCACACCCGCTACTTAACATTCGCTTCTTGATTTTTAATCAGTTTCCTTCTTCCTTGTCTCCTCCAGGTTTCCTTCTCTTTTTTTCTGTTGCTCCCCTGGTTTTCTTTTCATCACTTTTCCCCTCTTCACTCAACTTTTTCTTTCCTCTGAGTTTCTGAAATAGTAATTTCTCTCAGCATCAAAAGTAGTTGAACACAGTCAGAATCACACCGTCTTCTTTTTGCCTTGCAGGCATGCTTCCGGTAATCTCCACTCGCCCTCTCATGAACTTTGAACTGACTCTCAGTCCTGACGGAACCCGGGTTGGAAACCACCGCTGCTCCAACTTGCTGGACTATAAGGAGGTCACCACAGGTCACAGTTTCATCACCGCTTCTACACGAAGCCCTGAAAGCATGGGAGACGCGGCGCCCTATCAGTTCAGTGGTTCGCTGCGGGGGAACAGCACATTGCGCTTTTACAGGAACCTGAACCTGGAAGCCTGCCTCTGGGAGTTCAGCAGCTACTACCACATGTCTGAGCTGCTCACTGACTGCGGAGGCACCATAGGGACTGATGGACAGGTGTGTGTGTGTGTGTGTCTCTGTGTACATTTGTCCACAAAGTATAAATTCCGGTCTAGGCTTTGTATGTACATCTGTTTGACTGTTAGCCCGGTGTCCACTGCTGTGTGTTTCTGTCTGTATGTTCAGTCTATTTACGGCCTTCTGAATGAGAGGGTGGCGCAGACAGAACGGCACCGTGTCTGTTTGCCTACGTTTTATGTCTCATTCACGGCATGTTTGTGTGTGTGTTTGCCAGCTATGTCCTCCAGTGTGTTATTGACAGCTTTTAGTGTGCATTCACGATCAAACAAAGCATTGCAAACCTGTTACTCCCCTGATGCTCATCGCTGCTCTCAACATGGCGCATTAAAGCTTAGATTAACAGGAAATCTGTGAAATCTTAAAAGGAAAGTCAATTCATTCTTTGATATCTTGAGCACACCTACATCCTGTCAAGGTTTAGAGCTTAAGTCTTAGTTCCCTACCAGGAAGCTTTGCTCAGTTTTTCTTTCACTGGTTTGCTGGTATGGCAGTTAAGCACACCAGAGAAGTCAGATGTTGCTGTAAAATTTTGGCATTATGGCCAACTGTCAGTTGGATGCTAACAAACTTCCAGTAGCTGTTTGCTGCTGTTCCATCTTTGCATCTGATGTTTCTTTTTTGAATTACTGTTTGTGTGTACTCTAGAGAGCTGCAGTATTCTCATGGTTCGTATTGTTTTTGTGGATTAGGAGACAGACCCCTACTCCTTTGCTCGTGTCCTGCTGCTCTTTTGTGGTCCTCCAGCCTTTGATCTGTGAGCTTCTTGTTGCTGATCAGACTGCCGCATGTATGTGGTGGGTTTGTGTGTGTGTGTGTGTGTGAGAGAGAGAGTGAGAGAGAAGGAGATGGAGAAGATCTAAGAAATTAATTCGCTGGTCCCAAGTCACAGCAAGAGTCACTTGTGCAGTTACACGCAACGCCTGTCATCCACAAGACCTCAAGTCGACTTCGTTAAGGGCGATCACTGTCACACTGTGCCAATAGAAAAAAATTAAATAAATAAAAAGGTAGCCGTCAGCTGCGCCGGGGTGCACGAATCAAAGAACACAGAAAGAATGGAAAAATTCAGCTACCTCTGACAAACAAAAGACCAAATTACTTTTAAGAAACATTTGATTTTGGCCAGTATGTCAAGCTGATCAGTGTTTTATTCTTGGTTTTTTGTCTTTGTACAGGCACTTATTGAAAGGTTGAAGTCACTCACTCTCAGAAAAGAAGAGAACATGATATTTCAAAATGACTGAAAATACTGATTATCATTGTGAATCTGTGGATATCTGCTATCTTTATTCTCTTCCAGTCAGTTTTCATTTATTTTTGGAGGTTGACATAAGAAAATTGTGTCTTGGTAAAACCCAAGGGCTGAGTTTGTCTCTCAGCTATCAGTCAGTTAATTTCTCATTTGGCTTCTGATTCAGCAATTTCACAACTCTACTGAGACCTCATAGACACTGAGATGAATTGGGTAGATTTCAACTGTATGCGCAGTGAATTACATTTCTTTTCTTGCAGCTCTTTGTTTCCTAAGGTGTTATACCTCTTATAGACTCTAAATGCACTGTTACTTTGTGGTCAGATGTTATTTTAGAAATAAGCTTGATCATGTGATGAAGACTGGTTGATCAGAGGAATACCAGAGCATCTTCTGCCCAAATTGTTTTTCTTAATTTCTCTTGCTGGTGAATTTCTGTCAGACATTCAGTTTGCTGATTGACTTTGCAAACTGACACATGTTTCACTTAAAGTAAAAGAAAAGATAATGTGGGGCATCTATTTTTTAAGACAATCTGTGGTTTGTTCAAATGTGTGGACTAATACCGATTGTAGCTCAAATCTTTCACGTCACACAGAGCTGTTTATGTGATGTTGGTGAGGAGAGACCCCTAGTGGCAACCAAGGAAAGTACATCTAAAATGATGTTAAGATTTTCTCTATTGTCACCTGACATGTCTCTATGCCGAGTTCACAAATTCTTTCATGTACAACAGTTAATCTTAATCAAAAAAATCAACTTACTGACAACATTTCTCTCCCAACAGTGATGTTGTGTCACAAACAATGACTATAAAAATTACTAACAACAATATAAAACTATACATACTCACATATTTGTATAGGATATCTATGGATATTGAAATACAGCCCTGTCATCTGCATTTAGCCACTAATTCTCCCTCACATCACACCTTGTGTTTTCTCCTGAAACACACCTGGGAAAGATTTTTTATTTATTTATTTATTTATTTTTTGGCAATCTTGTGCAGATATGTTCAGACATCCAGCATTCATTGCTTCCCAGAGGGACAGATCATGTGGTTGGTTTTCATAAACTTTCCACCTTCATGAGGAAAAGAATTTCTCTGCATGGTTGAGAGATGTAAAGTAAGGTGGAAGGAAACGTGACAACATCCTGGTAAGGGTGAAAAGGCCTACTGCTCTTTAGATACGTGTGGATTCTTTCCTCACTTTGCTCCCCTGGCATAAGTCTTTCATACAGGTCACTAAGCAATGAAAATGGGCGCTCAGTGTTTTATGTCTCATTCTGGAGTTTGTGTATTTCTCATTTTTAGATATAAATGCAAACTGCCGTCCAATTTACAGTTTACTGTTAGCTATTGAACGTCAATTTAACATTTTTCACAGTAGTATGTAAATGTGCACAATGGAGCATAAATACGGAGAGTTTTAATGGTGATTGAGTTTGAGTAAGTGTGTGAAAAAGTGATTTTTGAAAAAGCAAGCTGTGAGTTAGCAACTATAAAAAACTGTATCATATTATCCAGAAAATAGTTTTGAACAATATAGCAGAACAACAACAGTTTACTAAAGTGCGTGTAATACAAACAAATATATTGTATGGCTTATACGCATGCTTCAGGGTGGTCAGCACAAATCAGGTTTTTAGACACTTGGAAAACTAAGATAGAAAAGAACAATACAAGCCCACATCACTGCCCACTGTGGATCTTTGTGTGCAACACAAAAAGACTTCTCTGCATCTTTGACAACACTGAGTAGGAGTGAAAGAGTTCACGCACCTTGTGGAGGAGAACAATGTGTTCATCTGTTGCATCTTCGCAGTACTTAATATAGCTTATCGACCTGCAATGACCCCTTAATATAAAAGGATAATATATTTGTTTCATTACATACTAAGGATCAACCATAACATGAAAGTAACCATCAGTCATAACATGAAACCGTAACATGAAGTAAATAGTGTTCTTTGTTATCTCTGACAACATTTCGAGCTTAAATAAAACTGTTTCCTTTCTTATAGGTGCTTAACTTGGTTCAGTCCTACGTGACCCTTCGTGTTCCCCTTTACGTGTCGTATGTATTCCACTCCCCCGTTGGAACTGGTGGCTGGCAGCACTTTGACCTGCAGTCAGAGCTCCGCCTCACATTTGTGTATGACACGGCCATTCTCTGGAAGGATGGCATCGGCAGCCCCCCGCAGGCTGAGCTGCAGGGTACGAGTCTAAAAGTTTGTGTTTCTGGACTAAGTATCACCACATTAAAAAACAGTAACAGTTTTTATAGAATCTGGTGTCTTTGTATGTATTTTTGCCAGGTGCTTTGTATCCAACCAGCATGCGTATCAATGACCAGGGACGATTGGTGGTAAACTTCCGCACCAAGGCTCGTTTCAGGGGTTTGTTTGTGGAGTCTCATAGTGGGGGCAGAATAAAAAGAGCTGGTAAGGTCATTAACCATATCAGTTTTGATATTCTTCGATAGCATCTTCATTGCTGAAGGCACAGATACATGGCTTGAGTGATTTATTTAATTAGGATTACATTTGATTTTGTCAACCTCTCCCCCTCTCAACATCCTTTACCAAGCAACCTCCATGTCATCCATGGTGATGAGTGTGGACCACCCAGGCCTGACCTTCAACCTCACCTTAGTGAGGAGTGAACCCACCTACAACCAGCCAGTTCAGCAGTGGACCTTCACCTCTGACTTTGCTGTAAGTATGAACGCATGAAAATTGTTTATGAACAACCCGAAACATCCACTGTGTATGTTTTTTGTGACTGAGCAGCTGGAAGGACAGATACAGACTGATGCTTGAGTCCCCTCTGCTTCGTACAGGTAAGAGACTACTCTGGGACCTACACAGTGAAGCTGATCCCCTGTACAACCGCCCAGAATATGGAATACACTGTTCCACCTGTCTGCAGTCCCCGAGAACCAGTCACCTTCGATCTAGACATCAGATTCCAGCAAGTAAGACAGTCTTTGTTTGAACCTTAAGATCCAAAAGTAGCTTGTCTCTTTGTTATTGGGAAGTTTTCTTTGTTCTTGTTCTTCCTCCCTTATACCATCCTTCATGATGCACCTTTCTGTAGGTGAGCGACCCAGTTGCTGTGGAGTTCAGTCTGAACACTCAGATGTTCTTGTTGTCCAAAAAGAGCTTATGGCTCTCTGATGGCTCTATGGGTTTTGGTCAGGAGAGTGACGTAGCCTTTTCTGAGGGTGAGTGCCCTCTTACTGCTTTTATCATCTCTGTGGTGATGACTTCATGGCAGCACAATATGAAAATCAACTTGCACAGTGTAGGCTTAGTTTGACCTACTATAGTTAATCCATCACAGTGAACATTACAATAGCTTTTTATTTAGTTACAAATTATATAATGGAAATGACACCTGAGATTTGAGGCCAAAAGCATGGCATTCACAGTCTGAAAATTAAACTTGGAAGTAGTTGAATTTGGTTCTTTTTGTTTCTACTTGGAAGGTAGAAAAAAATAGTTCATTGGCTAAAATGTCTGTAATGTATGTAAATAGTATGGTCCTCTAAATTAATTTCTGTCCTCCTTGGATTTATAAGTAGGATTCATCATAATAACCCGACGTAGGCTTTGTGATTCATGTTTTCTTTCTTTATTTCAGGTGATACGATTTACAGCCGTGTGATGGTGGACCCCGTGCAGAACCTGGGAGACTCTTTCTTCTGTAGCATAGAGAAAGTGTTCCTCTGCACTGGTGCTGACGGATATGTACCAAAGTACAACCCCACCAAGTTTGAATTTGGCTGCCTGGCTGACTCCCCGTCGTTGCTCTATAGATTCAAGATTCTTGTGAGTTTGTTTGAGTTTCTAAGGATGACTACAGTTTTAGTATGCACAGAGATTCAAATACAATCAACAGCTACTACTACTACTAATAATAATAATAGTGATAATAATAATAATTTTCTTTCTTTCTTTTTTCCTCTTAATCTAACACACTTTACCAGGACAAGGCTCAGCCAGAGACTCAGGCACGTGCGTTTGGTGACGTCAGTTTTAATGCTGTGCTGGCAGTGGATGATCCATCAGCCATGTCCCTGGTCAGACAGCCAGGCTCTGATGGTTTTAGGTTGGACTCTAAAGCCATGTTCCAGGTATTCTGAATCTTACTGTTCCTCATGACCAACGACTAATATGAACCAGTAGCTACAGCAGTAAATAATCAGTCATTCAGTGCACGCAGCACTTTGACACTTTGACACTTTGTGCTATTGTGGGATAGCCAGACAGCTTGTCAGCTACATGTAAAGAGACTAGAACTTGCCACTCTACTGTTGTAGGTGCTGTGCTGCAGCTGTGCTCTATGTTTTGCTTTGATGTCATGGTTAGGGGTCATTTGTTACCTTTATTGTAATTTAATCCTTAATGAATGTTACTACTACTTAATGTCTTTTAAATATTCAGATACATTTTATCAGTTCAAGGCTGGTGCAGATCTTGCCAGAAATTCAAAGTTTAATAATCCACTAATGAGTCAGTTTAGCACACATAGCTCCCTTTTTATCAAAAATTAATGTAGGTAATTATTTCTCCAAGATGTACTCAGAGTCTTAATCAGTTCTTTCTCCTTAAGTCGTTTTGTAAATTGATATAAGCTAGGCAAAAATTTCGTGTTTTCCTCAGGTTGCTGCAGGGCGCGAGTGGTACATTCACACCATTTACACGGTTCGCTCCAAAGAGAATGCAAACAGAGGTATTGGAAAGCGCAGCCTAGAGTACCACTCCTTCATTTCCACAAGCAACGAGCTCGCCTTGACCCCATCGACGGGCAAAGGTCATCGCTCCAGGAGGTCGGCTGGCGATGAAGTCCCAGTGGTTGCGGAGGATATCGGAGCAGAGAACAACCGTGGTACCAATATCATGCACATCGCTTTGGATCGCACCAAACGTCGGGCGATCGGGTCAAACGAGCTGTTTACTGATGGGCTGGAACCTAGTGAGCTGAACGCAGAGGAAGAAGAGGAGGGTCTGGTGACTGTTGTGGGGGCACTGGTCGGGCTGCTGCTGACTGTCCTCATTATCGTCACCATCATACTGGTGCTGCGATACAGACAGAAGGATGGGAAGGAGGGATGGAGGGAGGGGGTGCAGGAGGTAGTGAAAGGGTCTGTCAGCACAGAGCCCATGTTGGTGGTGAGGATGCAAGACTGCCACAACAGCTCAGAGGTTTGAGTAATGGATGCATGGATGGACAGATGGACAAAGGGATGAAGATGTGGGGGCTTTTGTAACATTTTGGATTTTCTTTTTTTTTTTAAACTGGTATTAGATTGCTTTCTTAACACCAAAAATCAGAGATTGATCATATGTGTTATTGAGTGTGTGTGTGTGTGTGTGTGTGCGTGTGTGTGCTTGTTATTGGGGGGATTTCTACAGTATGGGATCCATTATGTACCTTTATCACTGCAACAGAAAAAAGCACGGCAGTCCTATACACTGTCATCACTTAACATTCCAACTCGTGCTGCTAGTAGCATGGTATTTCCTTCCACTCTTACTGGCTTTATGGCGTTAAAGTGCCTGAAGCAGCTATATCCCTCCAGGACAGTCCCAGTCACGGAGAGCACTTTTCATAAAGCTGGTGTCGCGCAGGCCAAGTCAGAGATTTAGTGCTGCAGGTGTATCTTGGGTAAAGGGGACTAGATGATGTCAGTGTTCATATTGGCAGGAATAGTTCACCTCTAAAAGAACACTCAGATGTTATCGACCTGCCCCTGTGTCAGTCAAAACTTGAAGTTGCAGTTTGTGAGGTAATTTTGTGTATCTCTGAAAGTGTTTATGGTAACATCTTTTCTATAGCTTGCAGAGAATAAAACGAAGCTCTGCACACATATTGTTCAGTATATTCTGAGTACTTACTATCTTAATGATAATATTATGGATGCAAAAGTCCAGCATTTCCATGGTAATGACCTAAAACACCTGCTGTCCATCCACTACTGTAATAATATCATTTAGCAAAACACTGGGGATTGGCAGGTAAACACTGGACTTATTTTAAATGTTAAAATCATAGCCCAAGTGTCTCACCACTAAACATTTAAGACCATTCTGCAGTGCGTAAATTAATCATTCTGAAATGAAGTGTGCCTTTTGGCCTACAATTTTGTTCTGAAATACTTTCTGGGTATTTACTCCTCCTGGAGTAAACAGTATGTAATAAAAATAATAAAAACACAAGATGCTACCACTTGTTTTTCATCTATGAACTAAACCTGCAGAGCTCTCTTATTGGACTGCTGAAACGAATACCACTTGCTGTCAGCCTTCCTGTTTTTTTAACTAGCTAATTGCTTTACTGTGTCTACGTTTCTTTATTGTGTTCACCATATGATGAGGAATGTTTTCCTAGATGTACTGAGCATGTCTGTTGCCGCCGAGTTGGGTTTTTGCCACTTTTTTTTTCTCTAATATTGTTTGTACTTTTTGTAACTCAGTTAATTACTTTGTCACATGTTACTACAATGTTTACTGCCATCCGACCTCACAGTGATGTTGCTCCGCTGTGTGTTTCTGTGATGTTGCCATTACGCATTTTATTCAACAGTAAGGCAAAATGGTGCATAAGTTTTTTTCACTTGTCACGTTATGTATTTATAAAGATGCTCATCTCAGGAGTTATTTCTTTTACAGAGAATGTTATAACACAATTTACTACTGTTGACCGAAGAGAATCTCTACAGAGCCACTTTTCACTTCTGCTGTGAACATGCAAATGCTGTATCCATACCCCTGTTCTTCACATTATGTTCCTGTAAGCTTTATTTTTCACAAGTACTGTGTGGCATTTCAGTGTTCTCAGTCATGTTTTTGAACAAAGGATGAAAACAAAATAGCTGCTTAGAAATCAGTATGTCACCATGAAAAATGTTACATTTGAGACATTTGATATAAACTGCTCTCTCATTATTTTGCTGATATCACTGGTGAAATTTCTTGTTTACATGTGTTGTTAAACCTGTGTCTTACTCTGCTATGGATATACAACATGCTGAGATCAGTGTTCCTATATATGTGTCTTATTATGGTGTTGTCTGTCATCATTGTATAATTATTTCCAATATTTATCAGGGCTAGCTAATGTGTTGAACATGAGCCGGAAATCAGCTGAGCTGTGACTCAGCGTGGGATGTGATGATTTATACAACTAATAGCCTGCTGAAAACCCAGGCTGGGATTGTTTTTTTTTTCCCCCTGACAAATTTGGAAATGACACCATATCTGACATCAAATGCACTTTTTGAGTCACATCCCTCACATGCGAATCCAAGCTATGCAATGTAATGTATACCCCACAGCCAGTTTTCCACATGTATATGACAATTTTAGCACAAACAATCAAACTTGATATTTAGTTTGTGTCTTTTTATGAATGGGTTTTTATGTATGTATTTAAGAATAAATATTGTTGCTTAAGGGTTGTTGTTGAAGTATTCATGGACATGAGAATTAAGACTTGATTGGACTTGACTGCTTTGAGACTGAGCATACTTGAGACTTTACTTCCCGTGAAGACTTTTCTTGGCTTGAGGCTGAAAGGCAAAAATGTTCAAATATCACATTTTGGCCTTGTAAATTGACAAATAAAATATAAATGATACACAGCCAGGAAATGAGCTAGCTTTGCATGGCAAAACAAACACATGTAATGTTTTATTATTTTTGCCTGTTGGAAACACTTGGTCTCAGCTTTGTAGAGAAACAGTATTTAAATTTTTGTGATCAGCATTTAAAAGGAAACAGTAGATTTGAAACTTGTCCTAAAGGATGTGAATTCTGACTTAGACGAAAATCACCCGTCATATAATAATGTCACCATCTGATTATTATCATTTCCCTCACAAAGCTCACATATTTATATTACATACAAGCAAAACGTACAAGCAAGAAGCAAAACGTAACAATCAGCTGGTGTGACTATTAGGAGAGCAGAGTGAAATAAAGAGATCCTAATGTTTTGTGATATCACAAAATAGAAATCACATGCAAAATCCATTCAGAAAGATAATGGAAACTCAAACTCAAAATGATGAAAAACTGGTAATGAAAAATTACTACTAGAGAGAGAGAGAGAGAGAGAGAGAGAGAGAGAGAGAGAGAGAGAGAGAGAGAGAGAGAGAGAGGCAGAAGGCGGGGGCGGAGGGATCTGATTGGTTAAGACGGAATATGACGCACCACAAATGAGCCTGCTTCCCTCCCTCCGCGTCCTTCACTTCCTGCTGCGGAAGTGTTGTGCTGCTTTTGGCTGGTGAAAATGGCTACTGCTGGAGCTACAGGAGACGACCTGAGGAAAGAGCTCACCTGTGCAATTTGTCTGGACTTCTTCAAAGACCCAGTTATACTGAAATGTGGACATAATTTCTGTCGGTTTTGTATCTGCATGCACTGGGATGAAAATGGCGGAGACTATGGATATCAGTGCCCTCAGTGCCGAACGGTAAGTTTATGTGGTTACCTGTTTTTTCTACCTTGGTTTTAACGCCACAAAAATAGTACGTTTGTGACAACAGTACTTTCAGTTGTTAATCAGCGAATTCAGAGGAGTTGGATAACGGTTGATCACGGCTGGAAAAAATAATGTTAACTAGCTACGCAGTGCATTTTGTGGTTGCCGTTGCTATGATAGCTCCCTTAAGCTAACTCTGGTCAGTTAACAGTAGCTGAATATAACGGACTAACTGTTTTAGCTATTAATTAGACCGTGTAATGCAGAATAAGTGGAACCTCACTGTAGGCAAACTAATAGTGACTCTGGCCTCGGTTTCAAGCACATGTCTGCGTCTTTATCAGTTGCTTTCTTTGTTCTCGCAGGTGTTCAGTAAGAGGAGCTTCACTAAAAACTACCTGGTACAGAACCTGGTGGCCAAACTGGACGATTTGGAGTGTCTGGGGTCTTGTCCTGCACAATCTAAGCCCGTTAAAGTAGACGGGAAGTGTGACCAACATGGAGAAGAACTCAAATTGTACTGCCAGACTGATAAGAGGCCCATCTGTGTAGTCTGCAGGGAATCTCGGGCACACAGGTTGGTCCTGTTCTCGCCTTTTTCATGTAAGGAAAAATACAGACCCTCTCTTTCAGGTTAGCTATTTGTTTCCTCGAAAACGATTGCAAATACATAGTTGTTGCTCTCTTGCGAAGGAGCGGAATGGGTTGTAATATTTGTAAATGAAATTGTTCATGTACTGAGTACCTTGTAAAGTATCAACCCAAGGTAATTCAGTACCAAGTACTATTGGAGCCTCTTCAGTCAAATGACATCTGCCTGTGAGTGTTTTTGTACTTATTGTGGAAAAAAATGGCTTGCTTACAAGTAATCACAGCAGGCATTCTTTGATTTAATTTGATATGTAATTGGCCCACGACTGCAGCAGCAACAACTCATACAGACTGCAGTGGGGTGACGTTGAGCCTATTGTATTTGACAGAGATGGCAGTTCATTGTGTTTGATACCAAAAGGTATTAGTATCACTTTCATGGTATTGATCTGGTATTGTTCTTTTATAAATATATATTTATATCAAGCCCTAGCAACAAAGTTGCCTTTACTTTTGCTACTTACCTGCTTGTCTTTGTCATGCAAATCCTTACACAATGTGATAACTTGGTCTCTCATCGGTTTTTCCGGGGTCTTTTTGTCCTTGAACAAGCTATCATTGTTCTGAAGAGATATCAGAGGCAGTGTACCAATGACAGAAAAAAGTGACATGAGTCTTGCATGGTAGATGCACATTTCCACCACAGTGAATTTACGAATAGGCAGAATATTGTTGAGCCCCCACCCCCAATCAGGCCATAGCTGTATCATAATCATAAACATTACTCTGTGAAAAGTTATACCAGATTTAGTGAGCATATAGTCTTTGTTCTTGATCAGTTTACTCCCATTTTGTTGCACAAACAACAACTAATTTCCACTTTCCACAGATTTTGTTGACGTTGGTGTCAAGATGGAAAGGAGTTTCATGTCGGTCTGCTACACAACACAAGAGCCAGAGTAGCCCTCAACTTAAATTAAATTAATAAACTTTGAGTAGGTGTAGACAGTGTAAGTCTTGAAAATGGGCAAATGCTTTTACTGACATCTAGATATTTTCTTTTGTCATAATTACACAGATTTGACTTGTTGAAATCACTGTAATATTTGTTATGCCTTCAACCCATTTGAATTTTTTTTTTTTTTAATGCAGACTATTATTGACTAACTTTTGCTTTTCATTATTCTGAATAAAAAGTGTGCCTTTGACTATATTCCCTTATATTCCCAGCCAGGTTGGCTGTGTTTGGGTGAAGTAAGGGGATAAAGACACACCAACCAAAACAGTGGTCTGTGAATGGTTACTTGGAAAACAAGTTTAAGCAAGCACTACTGGGCAACAACTATTAGCAACACGGCTCACAGAGTGTTTTTATTCACAGCTGTTTACTTGTTTTTAAAGATTCTCTGGAGTTTTTGACCACTAATAGCAATTACCAATGGTTTTCATGGGCTCTTTTTTTTTTTTCAATTTTGCACTAACAAAGACAGAGATGAAGGCCACTAACTGACAGATCTGTTTTGTTTTTTTTATGATTTTGTTTCAAATGTGGTTTTCAATTGTTTTTAAGGAAGGAAATGTGCTCAGTACTGCTTATTAGGCACACTGTAGTTTGGAAAGAACCAATGAATGTAATGTTGGTTTCTAAGAAAACTCCACTGGTCACCTGAAGTGTTTTGGGGTAGTGTGACAAACTGATCTCTGTAAAACATTGACAGCTCATCATTGTTCTGTCATTGCAGACACCATGAGGTTGCACCAGTGCCAGAAGTTGTGAATGATATGAAGGTAAGGTCCTGCTGTACATTTGGCCAACAGATGAGAAATTGTATGGCCTTTTTGTTCTTTTTTTTAATGTGTGATTTATTCATGATGTTCTGTTTTTCTTGTGTGCATGTATCTCAAATATGTTTTATTACAGATGGAGTTGAAATTGAGGCTAATGGAGCTCAACTGGCAAAAGTCTCAATGTGTGAAAGTTATAACGGCTGATGAGCGAACCAAAAGTGAAGTTCGGGTGGGTAGACCTTTTTTGCTGAAGACATGTACATGTTACATGACCAAGCTTAAAGTGTACCTTACAACCTTGTCTTGACTTGACAAATTTACCCTATTTTGTCATGAAGTACTTGACATATACATATTAGAGTACACACTGCACTCTACTCCACTGGCCCTGCTCATCAAATTCTTCATCCTGAGCCTCTCTGTCCCTCCAGCTGAAGAAACAGAGACTCAAGGAGAAGATTGAGGCGGATGTCGGTGCCTTGGTCCAGTTCTTGCTAGATGAGAGAGACTCACTGCTTGAGAGCCTGGACGCTGAGGAGGTGGCCACCATAGCTGTGATAGACGACAACTTGAAGATTGTGGAGACGGAGGTGGAAGCTGTAGACAAAGCTATAGCTAACATCCACAGCCACATCAGTGGGAAAACTAGCTTTGAGGTCAGTCTAACATATCAACCCTGACATTCACACCATTCACCATGCCTATATCAGGGCTTCATAAGTAGATATGCATAACACCTCTGTCAGTATGCAGCAGGGATTATATACAAATATACTGCATTGCATTGACTTAATTCTGTCAAAATATGCTGAAATAGTAGATTGGTACATGTATTGGGTAGTGCAATTTTTTCATTCATTCTTTCATTCTCTTTTGGCATGAACCAAAGTTTCAAAAACATCATGAAATGTTTTAGTGTTTGACTTGCATGTTAAACCACCACAACGGTATGTAAACAAAATTTTTTTTTGAGGTGATGCGAAACATAAAGTGTGTTCAATAGTAATCAAAGTATGCTTTTGTTTATCCAACAGAGCCTCGCTGAGACTTTCAATGAGTAAGTAATTTACCATATTTCATTTTAGGGTTTGTACCAAGTCTGAAGAGTTACCAAAATGGTCGATTGCAACCATTATGTTTTCAATGTTAAGAATACGTTTGAATCTTTGAAAAGTGCTTGATTTTGTAAACCAAAAATCGTATATTTGAAATGAATCATCCCATCATTGTATTTGTTGTCTCCTCAAAATTGAAATAATCCTCATCAAACCTGACAAAGCTACAATGAGTAGGTAAAATAAAGTGACAATGGACGTTAATACTTTTGGTATAAAAAATTTTTGTAGATGTTGTTTTTGCATTCATTCAGTAAAAATTCAAACATTGTGATAAAGGTCTTGAGAGTCTGGAAATTATTGGTTTAGGTATGTTGAAAATATTTGAAAAGTACTTGAATTTTACTCTTGAAGTTATATGAATTCTGTTATTTAATATGGACATTTACTTGATAGCTTTTTTTTTTTTTTCCCCTCCACAGAGTCATCCATTGCAAGCCATTCACATCCCTCGAGCCAGTTAATTGTCCGACTGAATTTACAGACTTCTCAGGGCCCTTCCAGCTTATCATGTGGAAGAAGATGATGCACGTGCTACACACCAGTGAGTGTACACTTAGAAGCATGTGCTGAATGCGGTCTGGAGTGTTGCTTATGAGGGTGTATGACATTGTAGTGCAGGGGGTAGCACTGCTGCATCACAGAACATTCTGGGTTCAACTGGTAAAGCAAAAGAATATTTCAGACACTCATTCAAACTAACACTAGCTGGACAAGTTGGCTAGTTGTCCTATTTACACTTCAGCAATGAAGTGGTTCTGATTTGCAAATCTGCCACTTTTCCTGGACAAAATTGTAATTTTTTTTTCTCTCTCAGTGCCTTGTCAACTTCAGCCCAATGTAAAAGCAAGGTAAACTAATCTCTCTCTGGTGTGTGTGTGTGTGTGTGTGTGTGTGTGTGTGTGTGTGTGTGTGTGTGTGTGTGTGTGTGTGTGTGTGTGTGTGTGTGTGTGTATAGTGCCGCAGAACCTCACCTTAGACCCAGACACGGCTCACCCAAACCTGCTCATCTCAGACTTTGACACGAAAGTGGAGGAGGGTCGTGTTCGTAACCAGGAGCCAGACCTGCCAGCCCGCTTCAACCGGTTCTGTGGTGTCCTTGCCACAGCCCAGTACGCGAGTGGCCAGCACTACTGGGAAGTGGATGTGAAGGACAAAGGGGTGTGGTACCTGGGAGTCACCACTGAGTGCAGCAACAGGAAGGGCTTTGTCAGCCTCACTCCCTCAGCAGGATACTGGAGCTTGTGTCTGCAGGACCGGCTGTATGCCAACGGAGAACATGGGCGCATCCCTGTCGCTGACTACTGGAACTCTCCTCGGGTCGGCGTGTACCTGGACTATGACAACGGGCGTCTCAGTTTCTATGATGCTGTCACGATGAAGAGACTGTACATGTTTGACACCTGCTTTGAAGAGCCTGTCTACCCTTTCTTCAGCCCAGGGAAGAATGATCCAGGCAGCAGGTTGCAGATATGTCACTATTACTGATAGAACTGTGATGAGTGTTTAAATTTAGTTGTCTAATCTTATGTATACCAGTGACTTTGACATTTGCTGTTGGCAAGATTTTATTTCAGATGGGGCTGCAGTGCCAGGGTGATTTTGACCCCTGGAGCCTCATACTGTATGTATTTGAGCCGTTACTTGTTGTTCTTATTGGTGTTTAAAAAACAAAGTTACACTAAATAAGAATTACCATGTGTCTTGTCACACTTGGGTTGCGATAAAGAGCTTACTTTTTCTCATTCTGAGGTTTAACATTTGAAATTTGGTATCTTTCGACCTAGACACACACTGTAGGCTTATACCCCTGACTGCTGTGGCGAGGGGTTAGGAGAGGTGCTTTGCTGTCTTTATCACTGTGTCTGCTGGGATGCAGATGCTTCAGATGCTCTTGTTGATTGGAGCATGTACAGCTCTTATCCTGTTAGCAACCTGTATGCCATACTACTGTACATTAACTACAATTTTTGCCAGACAAGGTCAGTGCTATTGTCTTGGGTAGAACGTGAAGGACGTGGCACAGTTATCATATTGATAGCTGCTGGCAGTTATGATTCCCTCATTAATTCTAGACTGAATAGCAGTCAATTGACTCATATATTTGAGATTTCAGGAAAATGTGACTCGGGTTGGTTGTTTTGTGGATATCGATGTCGCCACAGATAGTTTTATCATTAGCCTTTTAAAATCGTTTTTTTATTTATTTATTACATATGAATTGATAAGACTGTATGTTCCTCTGAGCCACATTTCACAGCTTATTTTATGTGAGCAGTGATACTGAAGGCATGAATTTATGCCATTTTGCTTTTTTTTTTTTTTTTGTTTTTTTTTGTTGTTGTTTTGTTTTGTTTGTTGTTTTTTTGGTATTTTGAAAATCTGAAACTTATTCCAGCAGTAGAATTCACAGCCAGAAACCAGAACCAGTTTGCAACTGCACAAAATTAACTGTCATTTGACAATATTACAGAAAGGATCCTTGTGGAGACGGACCATTTTCCACCAGTCACCAACTTTGGCTGAAGTAAACCCTTAATATTATTAATTGCTAACAGTTGAGTGGATCCCAGTGCTGTAAATTGGGCCTCACATTTTAGGGTCTTTTTATCCAACTCCTACCGTCTGATTTTTTTTTTTTTTTTTTTTTTTTGTCTCCAGTTAAATGCTGATTTGTTAAATTCTTGAATTTGAAAAAAGCTTGTATCTGGATATATTTTTTTCTTCCTTCATAATCTCGTGATTTAAATAATTTTTATTTTGTGATTATAATCTTTCAAAGGTTTTTAGTTTTGCCCGTGCAGTCTTGTACAGTGCGGCTATTGAACTACATGTTTACCGTTTTACAGGGTCGTGCAATGGCTTTCTTCTTCAAATATCTTATTGTGGAGCACAATGGAAACATTTAACAGCATTGTCACTTCAGCTAATCTCAAGTTGCTCCTTTTTCATTTTAGTTTTAAAGGTCTAAGACAGGAAAACTCTGTTCTCTTTAACTTCTGAATATTTGCTGATAAACATTTTGTCTAAGATTGTATACCTCAATACCTGTACATACCTTTCATTGCTGAATTTGTCCTTTATTCACCTCAGCAGTTTCTGGGCTGTGACACAAAAAAAAAAAAAAAAAAAGAAAAAGAAACCTTGCTAGTCCCTGTTTGTGCCCCTTTCACCTGCTATGACTGTGCTTAATGTTTTTCAGACTTTACAGTGAGATTAAAGAGCAACAAAGACTTCTGTTTGATTCCCTTAAAGCCTTGTTTACCATCCACATGCTGTACCTGCTTTGCTCAGTGTTAATAGCCTATTTTTCACATGATTTCCAGTCTATATGGTTCATGTAAACTTTTAGCAAAAGCACAAATGTGATTTAAACAGTATGACTTGCCTGAAATTTGGTTTTTAAAATCTTTCTTTGCTGGCAACGAAAAAATTAGTTATTTATGATATCAAGACACCATCGGCCCAACATGTGAAGTTGAACCCTTTGAATTATTCGAAATACACATTGTCAGCATCAAAATATTGAACTTGTTAAACCATTTACTTGTACTGGCTGTTAGATGGCCTAATATCTACATCTGAATAACAGTTTTTGACCTCTTAATATGTACAGATTCCTTTGTTAAGGCTCCTGGTTTACATCCAAAATGCCAACTGTACCAACCTCCCCCACCCCTCTTTTGCAATGACCAGGTTGCTGCTAAGAACAAAGAGATATTCCTAAAAGGTCTGTTTGTCCCTGTTTGCTATTCTGGTCCAACATCCTCATTTAACCATCTGAGACAGAGTTTTGGTGTCACTGATTCAGTTTTCAAACTGCAAGAACATTTAAGGAGGAGGTGAGAAAACAGCTCTTTCCACCCCTCCTCCTGCTTTGGTAATGAGTAAGTAGTATTTTTTTTTTTTCTTTCCAGAGATGATTTTAATGAAGGGCCGGCTGAGCATACAATGGGATAGAAATACATGATCATGAATAACATGTCAGCTTACTAGGTCTTCCACAAGAGAGAACACAAAAACAGTTCATTCAACATTATTAGGAGCACAAACTGTAATGACTGCTTTTATGACCTTATGCAACAGATTCTGAACGTCACTCTTTCATGACTCACTTGGTTTACAATTAGAAGTCTCTAAAAATAGATACCAATGCTGACATGATTCAAATGACGATGCTATTGTCTGAATTTTCCTGTAATACTCAATATCTTTAAACATTTTACTGTAAATCCTGCAAACTACTAAACAAATTGTTTTATTGGACAAAGTCTGGCTTTTAATAAAATAATTTAATTTCTATAGCACATACACTGCATAGACAAAAGTACTGGGCCACCTGACCATTACATCAACAAGGAATTTGATAAATTTGCATTCAAAATACATAGACGGCTTTGCAGCATTGACAGCTTCCACTCTTCTGTGAAAGCTTTCCACAAGATTTTGGAGTGTTTCTGTGGGGATTTTTGCCCATTCATGCAGCAGAGCTTTTGTGAGATCAGGCACTGATGCTGCATGGCTCACAATCTCCATTCAAGTTCATCCCAAAGGTGTTCAGTGGGGTTGAGGTCAGGGCTCTGTGAGGGCCAGTCACCAAACTCATCCAACCATGTCTTTATGGACCTTGCTTTGTGCACTGGAGCACAGTCAGGAAGTATAGCATTGTCCAAAATGTCTTGGTATGCTGAAGTGTAGCCCACCATTTTTCCACCGATGGCAGGGAGGGGCTCTGAGTTCGTTAAATCAGCTAAAGAGTGTATAATAAATGTCTATCTTTTCTCTTGAGTTCAATTAGCAAAATTACTGTCACTATCAAAATCAGACCTTTCAGCAAACCTTCATGTATGTATGGAAACCTTCAAAAGGGAGGCCACCACTCATACACACACTGAAGTCAGAATGTAAGAACAATAAACGTGTTTACTTTGGAAAATTAGGGTAAATAATAATAACAAATACAAGAAACTAATACGACTCTCTGCTCACTGGTTTTCCCCGTGACAAACTTATTTTGTATGTAAACAGAATAATCTCAGTTCAAGTCCGAGTCAATGACAAGTCAATGGGGCCTACTCACACGAGCACACCAGCAAATTAATAACAATAATAAACCCCTGTTGCAGGCCTGAGTCGGTGCTTGGGAGCGGGGAGGCACAAACTATTCGGACACTTCACTCAAGTTGAGCAAAACAAAAATAAAGCACCTTACTCCAGAGACTGTGTCCAGTCTGGAACAGTGTAGCTTGTTTACCCGCCTCTTGGTCTGCTACTTTGGCAACTCGTAGCCCTCTCTGTGGTTGACTTCTCAAAACTTCCAGGTCGGAAAAGATGAACTAGAGCAGTGATCCTCACTATGTTTTTATGTTTTTTTTTACAAGAGCCACATTGGGAAAGCAAAGTCAAGAGGAGAGCCACTTTTACAACAATATACCAAGTCACTGAAGCAGACAGACATTTCTACATAATTCGTCATCCCACAAAAAAAGAAACAATACAGCCAATACACTTTCAATTAAGACCATATTTACCTTAACACTGGGATGAACGGAAGCTGGAATGCATGTCCTTGACTTTCTTGATGTTGTATTTGTAGTTTGTTGTTGCAATCACGGTAAGGCATTCAAGATGAGCATGGGTCAGCCGGTTTCCCTGTTTCCTCTCGATAGCGTTCACCTTTCGTATTTTACTTGGAACACCTTGCGTTAGCCTGCTCGTTCCCTCTCCGGCATCTTCATGTTCACTTTATCCTCACTATTCCTCCTTTGCGTGTCTGTTCGTCTGATTTTGTCCTCTTTTTTATTAGAAAACGATCCATTTTAACGGCTAATACGGCTAATGGCTAGCGTTGCTATCGTAACCTGCAAGCACGCACAGCAGTCAAGTGAACCGCTGTTGTAAGCAATAAGCCTGCTGCGTTGCCAGATTTGGCAGTTACCCCCTTTTGGAAACAACATAAATTATGGCTAAAGGAAAAATATAATGCGAGTTTGTAGTCTAATGTTCATTGTATATTTATGTGGCTCATAAAAAATCTATTGGCTGTGTTATATTGATATAAGCTCCCATGCGAGCCGCCAATTAAAGCCTGACGATCCACATGTGGCACCCGAGCCGCGCAATGAGTATGACTGAGCATCAGCTGAGTTAGCTAAACATTTGCTATACAGTGCATTCATAGTGCTAATGAATGCTAATGCTAATTAAACGGTGCAGGGCATACAGCAAATTTCGGGTTGAAATATTACAAGCTGCTCATCACACACATGTAGAATCAGTGCCGTTACAGACTGTCGTGCTGAAAATCTGTGGTGCAGATTACATACACATTTGATTGTCTTCCCCTCTTGGTACCGCGTCTCTGGTGACTGGTCAAGTTGTACAACAAAAACACATCTATTTCCGCTCAGGACCTTCACAATACAATATTAATGACCCTTCACAATAAAATTAAATATTACAAGCGACAGATAGGTACCCTTTTAAACACATATTCTTGTACACATTTTAACCTTTGTAATATACATCTTCTTTAACTTTTTAACCCCATGCATTGCATGTCCATATGAATTAACACATTTTAACTTATTTAAATGCACAATATTTTAACTGGATTACAGAAGCATTAAGATTTATATTAGGACTATTAGGACTATATAGTGTAATTGATCATATTTGCGGGTAATTTGACAGTTTTCCACTAGAGAACACCCCTTGTATGAAAAAAATTAATACAATAAGTGAAGTCTTGTTACACAAAACAGACCATTTGCACAACAATTTATAGTGTCATTCTTTAATATTTACAATCATACCTTTCTCATAATTACATAAATGTAGTGATTACTTCTTGTAAGACCAGCCTCTTGTAGTATTCAGTAGGTTTCACACGATGGTTTAATGTAGTGTTTTATTTATATGTGCTCCTTTTATTTCACACACGTGTAGGTCAGCTACAGGTGAAAAACCAGACAAAAAAACATAAACACAATTTATGAAAGGGGGGATTCAACTAAATCTGTCAGCACAGAGTTTTCCAATGAATGGGAAATGCAGATCAATCGTTGGTGGCAGACTCTTTATTCATAAATCACAGGTGAAAAATTATGCGTCACTGCTTGTTGGCTGGTGTTGTGATCCTCTAGGAGCCATGCCGAAAACCTTCAGAACACTGAACTACCAAGCTAATGAATACAAAAATCCATGATAAAGGTGCTTGTCGGCTACACCAAGAATATGATTGTAATATACAGTACACTTTCTGATTATGTTAAACTATACACAGAGGCATATATTACTCTTGCAAACTATATAACTCTTAGAATATTTGTATTTTGTGCAACAACAACTTACAACAATACATTTTGGCAGAAGGAAAAGTTAACGGTTTAACTGGATGTGAACTCTGGGAAGAGGCGGACGAGCGAGCGGCATTTCAGTGCTACAAGTTACAAGGCCTATGTACAACGATGTTTGGCAAAGAGGAGACAGTCCAAATGCACTAATTAGAAAAATAATTTGTAGAACAAATTATGTAGAAAAGAAAATAAAAAATAAATTAAGTCCTTTGAAAAAATAAAACACAGCAAACGATGTGTGTACAACTTTGTTCCATAGAAGTCTGCAACACATTTCAGTTGGCTACTACTTGGCGTTACCTTCTACTGTACTAGCATATGTTCCAGTGTCCTTGATTTGTTAAGTGCTGGAGTAAGTAGGCTATATAGTGAAATAATATGGACACCAAATTCATATTTACACCTAAATATGCATATGTACATTAGGTTGTAGAGGTGAATACACAAAAGTGCAATAAGTAGCAGGGTCAAATATCATAAGTTTGTTTTGGTTAATAGATGTGAACTTAATGGAAGGGACTGAACTTAATATTAAAGAGCTGGTTCAGTCATGTTCTACAAACCTTGTTTTTCTGTTGTTATTGTGCTTTTTGATGCTTGTCTTTGGGTAATAAAAAAAAAAGACACATTCCTGTCTGCATATGTTTCTTTAGCATTTACTGATGAGAAGTTGAAGGCAGTGATGACTGGGTCATTTTTTAGGAGCACGCTGACATGCGACAGTGTTTGATGAAAGGCCTGAGCATTGTTCAACCACAAAGCATCACCTTCTCACCGGGAAACATGTGTCTTCCCTTGTTTGCTGGTTGCTGAGAGTGTTGCCTGTTTCCACTGCCCCAAAAAATTGCAGTAATTCACTAACTTCAGACTGACAGGTCTATCTACTGATGAGGTCCTACGTGTTGGAAAAAGAGCCGAAACATCTAGTTCCAGATTTGGCTCACAACACAAATGTCTGACAGTTTAAAGCAGACAGACCTTATGAGTAGCTATTTTAAATTATTTCCTTTTATTAACCTTTATGTCACCAGGATAGTCTCTTGAGATGTACTTTCTCTCAGATAGGGAATTAATGAGACTTCTGGCAGTATTTTTTGAGATAACTAACTTATTTTAATTTTTGGGGGATTGATGTTTTTGCAAACTTATTTTTCTCAGACTTCTGTCTTAAGTTCGGAATATTAGATCTTCCAAATTACAGATAGGCTGTACAGACTAAATGAAATGTTGCAGTTCTATGCGTACAGGCAGAATGTGGAGTCTAAGCAAGAGTTATGTCAGCGTTGCCTTCCCTCAGTCTACTGAAGATATCTGTAAACCTTAAAGCAGTGATTGCCAGAGTCTGCAACAGCCACGTGTCCGTCAGAGGTGAGGGCGAGGCCCTGGGGGCCGTACAGCGGGTCTGCTGAGGTGTTAATATAAGATAAGAAGGAGCCTGTGCTGTCAAACACCTGGAATAGAAAAAACCCCACAAAGGCTCATGGTCATGTTGCATCAGATTTTACCGTTGAGCATCATTTTCCATAGCTCTATAATTTTATGTAACTTTTCCTTTGTGACCTAAACCTCAGTGTTTATACTCACTGATTAAAAACAAAGCTGTATCAATTAAAATTAATTTTGTCCTAAAGTTGCATAATTGAAAGTAGACTGAATATAGACTGTCTCACCTGTATTCTGCTGTTTCCCCAGTCAGCTACAATGATGTTTCCATTGGCGTCCACAGCTACACCAGTGGGAGCATTGAACTGGCCATTGCCTTCACCATGGGAGCCAAATTTAAACAAGAACTCTCCATCTGCACTGTACACCTGGGACAGGAAGTCAGTAAACACATTTTGTCTACATCTCCATAAGGCACCTGATTGCCGTAGACTAAAATGTACATGTGTCTTAATGATAATGAAGGAATACATAACAATGAAGGACTGCAACATTTGTTATGCTTGTGGCAGCTTCAGAGACATAAGATATGTCTTACCTTCACAGAGTGATTGTGAAAATCGGTCACAATAATTTCATTCTTGTTGTTCACTGCGACAAAGTGCGGACCTGGATGAGGAGAGAGGGGAAAGTTATTGTGGAAACTTGCTGTACTTTTGCTGTGGTTTGCATGATTTCCTTTCAACGTTAGTGGGTCGTTCCAACACAAAGTTTGACTAGTTGTGTCTAAAACTGAAATTACAAAACATAGTTGAATATTATGGTTAGCTGTTGTGGTTTGCCTTGAGTTACACCACTGATCTCCTGTTTCTTTAGGCTATCAAAATGTAACTAAAACTACACTAGATTAATGGCAAGGCTCAAGGCTCTCAGATTCCATTCCTCTGTTTTATTGTCTTAGATATGCATGGTTATAAAAATGTATTATGGTTAGCTATTTATATGAAATTGTACATTAATGAGATCTTGTCACACTCATTGTTTTGGTTAGGAGATTTGGAGTCGGAGCAGTTGAAAATCATTCACTGATCTTTTCATTGCCATCTACACAATAAAACACATTGCACATGACAAAATGTTCGTTATTGCAATAATGATTATCACAATGTGTGTGTGCAGATTTATCTCTGATTATTGTTGTACTTGATCCAACATTCTGAGGAGGTCAGAGACATAATCAAGGAGTCGGGTTAGACAGAGGGCACCGCACTGTGGGATTAAGGTTGCAGCAAGGCCACACTTAGTACTTACTGAAAACTGAGCCAGATTTATTTAAGTTTGGGCCAAGTTTTTCTGGATTGAAAACAGGAGGAAGAACAGAAAGAAAGAAAGAAAAATTGGTAGTCAGAGATAAAAGATAAGCAAAGAAGAAAATAGAGTAGGGTGCTCAGCATAGGTGCAGTTTGTGGAGGGAAGCAGGGAGTCACTGTAACGCCTGGGGCTTTGCCTACATGTGTATGTATACAGGCTTATTGTTTTAAACAGCATGCAGCATGTGATGTAATGCATTGATCGGTTTTCAGAAATATAATGAGAGAACCAAACAATATTCTTTTTCTTTCAAACTCGCTGTAAAAGTTTCAACAAAAGTAGAGAAATACACACAGGTCTGCACTGGGAACATCCTTATTATTGTTATCATTGTTATTTATTCCTCTCTGATAGTTTTATTTACTGCATGCATGTGTTTTTGTATGAAGACAGTTTTAGAAAGACAGCTTTTTGACAATACACCTCATTCTTTTGCCACAAGCTTTTGCCATTTTAAACTGCACCTACATCACAGTGAGGACATTTTCTTACATAAATCCTGTACAGTAGAGAAATGAAAGCTGCAAAACATGTTGCAGAACTCTTTCAAGCATAGTAGAGCCCAAATGGTACTTTGTGTTGCCATATATTGTGCAAAATTGGGGAAATATCATGAAGGAGTTACTTTAAAAGCTGGCAGACATTGCTGCCCCGCTGACAGAGTCATTTGAGAGAGAGGGGATTGTTTGTGAGCTCCCTGTCGGTGTTAACATGAGGCCTACTATTAAGGCCTCCTTCTCACCTGCAAACTGTCTGTCAGATGTCCCCCTGCCTCCAAACTTAGTCACCAACTTCCCATTGGACTGAAAGATGAAGACGCAGCAGGCCTTGTTGTCCACAGTGATGATGTGTCCATTTTTATCCACAGCCACACCCTTAGGACCCATGAGCCGACCTGCTCCGATCTTATTCTGTGAGGGAGGAAAGAAAGTGAAGATGTGAACGTCTTTGAAATAATTTTCTTGTAAATGAGCGTCCTTTTTCTATTTCTTCAAGTTTTATGCAAGAATGAGGCTAATGTTGGAGCAGTAATTTCAGTTGTTCATGCAGGATTTTCTTTTACTTCAATAGGGAAAGAAATCACAAACAAATAAACACCATATCTTTTGTACCATTTACATGCTATGAGATCTCACCTTCCAGCGACCCTGATGGATAAGCGGTACAGAAAATGGATGGATTGTTGGAGATCTCACCTTAAACTTGCCATCGGAGGAGAAGATGCTGACCCATCGATTGTCATAGTCGGCCACCACAATGTCACCGTTCATGTCCACAGTGACGCCTGTCGGCCTCTGCAGCTGCCCGGGAGACCGACCTCTGACCCCAAAGCGCATCTTGAACTGCCCATCATTGGAGAATATCTGTAATCATTTTCACCAAAGAGCATCTTTCTGAGTGAAACATGTCATCAAGTGTTTTCCTCTTCTATGTAACCATACATGGTTGCACATGCTGCAGTTGCACCTTCGTCCCTGCGTCTGTCTCACCTGTATGCATTGGTTGTTGCTGTCGGCCACCACCACTCTGCCGTTACCAGATGCGGAGATTCCCTGCAGATTTGTGAACTCCCCTTTTTCTCTGCCCCGGGAACCTTACAAATAAATAGTAACACACTGAGTAAATATGAAATTTGATATTTTCATCTTTGTCTCATTGTGCAATATTTTTGGTTTTGGCTAAAATAATTGCTCATGCTGTGCAGCTAATTATAGAAGTTACATTCTTTGCATGGCAGGGACATTTTAGTAATAAGTTTGTAGGGAACCGATTCTTCCTGCTACCCTTTTCACAACATCCATATTTGTTCTCTGCTTTTTGACCTCCTGAGAACATACTGTGAAAGCAATGTTTTTTCTGGATGTCACCTCTTCTATCAGCCCACTGCAAGCTGATTTTCAATCTGTATTCTAACGGCATGGAATGAAAACAGTAGCTGCCTCGGGGAGAGGATATCAATCCAAAAACTTATTTTATATGGTAAAAAATGCAGGCTGTCTTTATAGAGGACATTTTGTGCTTTTCCCAATGTGATGTAGGCCCACATCATACTGATATGATGAAAGCCTGTATACTATACATAAGTATAGTGTACGGGCTTTCTCTCCTGGATGGGACATCTGTCTTACCCACTCTGTAGATGAGTTCATCCTCAATGGGGTTCTCCTTTTTCTTGGTGGTGCTGTACATGCTGGAAGGCCGTCGCACTGCTTTCTGCCGTATGTGGCCCCCTGTCCCACTGGGGGACTTCACCCTCCTCTTCACGTCATCTGGAGACTGTGGCACATCTGAGGGCTTGACCGCCCGCAGGCGGAAGGGGCTGCCACGTATCGGCTGGCCGTATAGCGACAGAGCAAAAGAGTACTCTCCCTCAGAGCGTAAAGTGTAGCCCACCTCATACGTCCCATTCTTATTGTCCGCTATCTCTGTTTCTGCAGCCCGGCTCCCGTCAGCAGACGTTATCTCTGCTTTTAAAATAGCATTTCCTGTCCGCACCAACTCCCCATCCTGCAAAGAAAGGTCACTGAATCAATTTCAGACCAACCTAAATCTCTTGTTGTTCAAGCAATATTCATATGGTTTCAACATCTAAGGCAGAACTTTTTACAGGACACATCACATTTGCTCCTATAAATTGACTTGATGACCACCATAAAATAACTGACTTTTTGAAAAAGAACAATAAAACAGCAAAAACAGATAAAAACAGCATGAAATTTGAATGAAAAACTGAAACATGTTGTTAATGCAAAGCAAACACAAAAAAGTTTGCTTTATCCAGAGTTTTCACTGAACATGTAGCAAAAAGAAGGCTAAATAATTTGAAGACAGTACTTTGTCTTTTGTTGTCACAGTAATGGTGTGGTGTTGCCCAGTTGCTGCATGGCGAAGACCCTCTCCTGTGGCGACGGAGGTGTGAGCCACAGCAGATGTGGTGATGAGAACACCCAAGTTCTGGATGGAGCGTCGCAGACCTTCAGTTTCCACCTGGAGCAGAAAGCACAAAAGCTATATAATATTTTCAACTGCAATATCCCTCATTGCTCTCTCCCCAAAAAACTCACGTGTGGCAGGGACAAACCACAGCTGGTGAAGCGAATCAAGTATCTATCAGGCCAAAGACTTTGACATTGTTCTCATTACTGAATTGGTGGGGAACAAACTAGAAGACTGAATATTGGACTTAGTGCCAGAAGTGCAATGAGATAACAATAAACAAGCTGCTAGAACATTAAGGCTGTGCGTGTGAGCGTGTTGGGATAGAGGTTGTCAAAATATCTCTCAAAAACCACTTAAAGCAGCTTTAATATGTATGTTCCACACACACACACACATATATATATATATATATATATATATATATATATATTTCTTTGAGAAATGGCCCCCTGCTAAAGTGAGAAAAAACGCCCACATTTTTACAAAACAAAACGTCAGTGTCCGCAGTCAATACCTGACAATCCAGGTGTGCATTCTGATGTGGTCTCTCTGGGAAGTCATGTCGGGCCAGTGCTGTTACCCGCTCACTCATCTGCTTCTGAACTAGCAGCACCTACACTTGCAAAAGACACATGTTGTATTTTATTGTATAAATATTTTTTTAAATACAAAAAGAGCTCACATCCTGCTACACTTCTGCAATGCACCCAATAGCCTCCCATATGTATTTTCTAGCTTGCTTCTACAAATTAAAATCTGCCAGCCCACCTCAGTAGCACTGCCATGGCTGAGAGCCTGCTCTGTAAAGCTGCAACTGCTCTGGATGTGTTCCTTCCCTTGGAGGAGAGATGAAAGTTGAGCCTGCAGGACCTGCACTCAGGTAAGTGGAAGGAGGAAGGAAAAGAGCACAAATGAGCAAGACAAGGAGACAGAGGATGAGTGGAAAAGTCAAAATCATTAAGTCAGCAGGCTGAATTGTGTTGACAGGAATGAGAGACGTGACAGATCATGTTTGACTACCTGTTCGTAAAATGTCTGTGTGTGTTTGTGCATCTGACAGTGTGTAAAGATGCAAACGCCTATACTATGTATGTGAATGTGTGAAACATAGGTAACCTTCTGCTTCGTGCTGCAGATGTTCTCCAGGTCTGTAACGAGGGCAGTCTTGCGCTGATGTAGCGCCCGTTCCAGCTCTTCAAACGTACTGGTAATCTCTGCTACCGCCTCAGTTTTCCTTTCATTCAGCTGGCGAGAGATCTCACTGACCAGCTCGATGGCTGCTGTTAGCTGAGGAAGCCTGAAAAATGACACAGCGTGAAGTTTTCTTTCAAATAACTGCAGAACTGAAACTAAAAGAAGCACAAGAGTTTAAAAGTCACAGCTTTGACTGAGTAATAAATCTGATATAAAATGTAATATTCCAATGAAGAACCAGCTCTTTATCTACAAAACTGTGTAATTCTATTGATTCTAATGAAAATGAGCCTGTTCTACTGTACCACACACTACCATGTTTTGACATGTCAGACACAACATAACATAAGTGATCTTTAACAGCAGATGCCAAATCTGGGGCAAGCTTCCGAACACCCGATGTGAAGGAAATATTCTTGAAGCTTTATCGGCATATTAAGTCCCCACCTGCTGCGTATGGCATCCAGCTGCGTCTTCAGCACAGCCTTGTGCTGTTCTACGACGTCCCGCAGGGGAACGGTCACATGCTCCCGGTGCTCGCCCTCTGTACAGTCCAAACACATGGCTGTCTCACATGACTCGCAGTAGAACTCCATCACCTGCAGGGGGAGACAAACTGCTCTCTCACTCGTGCTGGGCTTTGCATGTAAGTAAGACATTTTAAGACTGTGCTGCTTTCACATTTATTATTGCTGAAAACGAAAGAGGTAGGGCAACTTTGTTAAGGCGACAACTAGTCTGAGACATCACAGAAGAGCTTCCCACCTTCCCCTCATGGTTTGGGCAGCAGAGGGGCTTCCCTGCAGCCGCAGCGCTGACTGACTCCAGGACACTGCAGGCCTCTGGCCGCGAGCACTCTGGGTCTCGCTGAAGGACCTGGTTGAAAGAATTTCAAAATTTATGACGCTGTTTTTCAGTTAGCTAGTTTCAATAATCTTTTCTGTTTTATCCTCACTTTTTACTTTATTGACTCTTGACAATTAATAGGCAAAGGAAAAGGGAGAGAATGATATGGAACAAAGGTCCCAAACCAACATCAAGTCACAATAATAGTATGTTCCATGTGTCCTATTTGAATTTCCTTGCAATCTATTGTTGATTTCATTCTCTTCGTGACACAAACACACATTCCTGTACATTTTTAGTACCCTCCATTCAATACATTCACTCTCTATACCCCAGTGCTAACCTTAATCATCACCCTTACATGCCCGATAGAAACTATATGACCCTAAATTTAGAACAAACCCTAAAAAGAGCCCCTTGAAGAAGAAAGGACAGTCCAGAATTACCTCATTCTATAAAAATGTTCTCCCTCTGTTCAACACCAAATGTGGTTCTCACGAAAGCAGCGGTACAGAAAGACAGACCATAAGTCCTATTTCTTTGACTAATGTCTGTAATTGTTTTAAACGGTCTTTGCTTTGTTGTTAACATCTGTCTGTTGTTTTTTGTTCCTGTAATCTGTGTGCAACCAGAGGTAAAAAGGGATTATGACTCAAACCTCCATGAGATTAGTGATGAAGAAGTTGTTTTGCAGAGCACAAACTCCTTTTTCTGGCAGGATGGACGTCTGCCGACACACTGGGCACGAGAGCGTCAAAGACTCCGGGGGAATGTAGTTCTGGAGACAGCTGGAGGGAGGCAACAAGCAAATGAAGAAAGCAAAAATTAGAGTAAATCTACCTGAGCTTTTGCATTGTTCAGCCTGTAATTATTAGTCACATTCAATTTACCAATAAAGCAGAGAGAGAAGGAATGGGAAACACTCGAGGAAGAGAGAGAGCTGTCACCTTATCACCATAATTGGGAGACAGGGCCTAAATAGTGCTCCTGTCACAACAAATAGGGGAAAAGTGTAAACCAGAGTCGATAGACAGAACCCACAGCCTCAGGAGAAGACACACACACTTTCTCTTTGAGTAAGCGAATCGCTGACAAACTAATATGCCTAACAGAGATGCAAAGAGACTGAAGACTTCAGTCAGAACGGATGTTTGTGTGCTGCACGCTTGTTTATGCGTCTGCATGTGTGTGTTCATGTGCATGTTTGTAAGGAGGTTTTGGATTTTGGCCTAGCCTCATCCTGGCAGCAGTCACACATCCAGCCCACCAGCACCTGAAGGCTGAGGATGTTCTGCGGGTTTGGTTATCATTAGGAGGCAATCTATTTAACATCAGACACCTTCAAGTCTAAGCCAAAACCACAGTAAGAAAATTTCAGCGACAACATTCAGATTACACCACACCACTGGCCTACAGCCCAGCTGCCATGCAGCATGTGATGTACAACTGCTCTTCTGGTTTTAGTGCTGTCAGAAACCTGAGGTCTGAGTTGAGAATAAGTCTCTGTTGTCATTGTACACAAGGATGTCTGACAACTGCTTGGACTGCATTTTGACGCCATTCTGTTAAATTTATGACACCACACAGGCTTGTGGCAACCAAGGCTTTGTAAACTGCAGTCTTGAGCTTTTGAGAGCAGTGGAAGACTTTGACAAAAGTCTCTTTCTACTGTGTCAAACACTCTGAGGCCTGGATAAATAACTGTTGTTTTGTGAGACACACAACCAGCTGGGGTCCAAAGGCTCAAAAAGATATATGGTGAAAAGGGCTGTAATCCCACATGTAATCATTTTTATTGTTCTGTGAGTTATCCGTCAATGTGCAACTACTTGAGTACTTGTTGGTTTGTAAAATGACAAATATGAAAAATTCCCAGCACATTCAGCACAGTTGAAAAAACAAACAAAAAATAAACAAACAAAAGACATTATTTGCAGAGATATAAACCAGGGAAAATCATTTTTTTGTTAAACTGATTCATTGACTAATCAGTGATAGTGCGGCACACATCCTTGCTAAGTACAATCATGATTATGAGCTCAAGTAGCCACACGCCTCTGAGATGCAATTTGTTTGGCATAATTTGAAACAGTAGCATAACCTGCAGCAATCATGATCTCTCAATAGTGAGCACACAATGAGGATACTAAGAAATAGCTGCATGGTGAGTTTACTTTCCCAGTGATGGATAATCACTGGAAGAGGAAAAGAGGAACAAAATTAAAAGAGACACAGTGCTACTAAACAGACCGGGCCCATTGAGGGTTTGCCAGGTCAGCCTTAAACCCCCCCAAGCTACATGCACCCATCAAGTATTAAAACATCTGTCTGGCAACATCATCTATAGCTCCAGACAAAAAATCTGTTCACCTCAGCAGGGCTCCAGATCACATGCCATCCAGTTAAACCAGGGATTAAACTTGCCCTCCAGTGGGCAAATGTCCGTCACACTGCATGGAAAAAGGATTTGTCCCATACTTTGTGTGGCTATTCAAAACTATTCCATAAATATTTGTTTGATAGGTTTAGAAGCAAACCAGTCTGAAATATAATCCTAGTTATCCTCTCTACCTCTGAGTATATCCTCCTTCGTAATTGTCCATCCACTTTGACTGCTTGGCTGCTTGGCTCAGCAGGAAAAGACTAGAATAAGTTAAGAATAAGTATCACCTGAGGGGTGTCATCTTTTAGAGGAACTGTAGATTGAGGCATTGTGATTGTGGCTTCAAACAATGAGCCTTTTCTCAGACTGCATTGCCTGATGCTGAGGAATGCATTTATTGTCAGTGAGGAGATGTGCTCTGAGCTGTTTAATTGTGTGTAGGGATTTGCAATAGATGAGATTCCTCTATTAGGAACCACGCAAATATGAGAAGAATCCTTCTGTAATTGGATGGGAGGATAAGTACTGGTAGGGAAAGGGCTAAAAAGTGCCTTGTCCCGCCTTCTTAGCATGGCCAGGAAAAACCTCATGTAGCAGATGGCATGTGGAGACTTGGGTTTGTGTCAGGTTTGGCTTGAGGGAAGTGCAGGTAATTAGGAGATTTGCCAGTTGCCACTGAAGTAGAGAGCACAAATGTTAGTTACCTTTCACAGAAGGTGTGCAGACAGGGCAGGACCTTGGGGTTGCAGTAGTGATCCAGACAGATACTGCAGACCAGAAACTGCTTGTCTATCTGACGCACCACAGGGCTGGTGCTCCCAGCCTCATGCTTTGCCATGGCAGAGGACATTTAAAGCCACGAACAATGACAGCAGTTAACCTGTAGAGAGACAAAGATAAATGCACTGAAAATTTGCTTATGTTTTGTCCATAAAAGCTTTTTCGCAGTATCATTTTCAGGCCTGTTAATGTGCAGCAGATTTACAACAAAAGGCACCAGGAACCAAAGTTAGTAAAGCTGTATAATTCCTTGATTAGTACAAAAATGTGTCCATTGTTGTGATGTTGTTTCTAGGTTAATACCAGACAAGAGCTTACTGAATAACAACTGTGTGAAACAGGAGCATGCAACAGTCTTGAGTTCACAGACAGCAGCAAATGTAGTCAAACTAGTATGGCCATGAGCAAGGCCTTTGATTAACATCCCAACTTGCAGGAAAATGAAAGAAATTAGCAATTAGTCTTTTATAATAAATGTATTAAAACAAGCTCTGCTGACCTCACAGGTACACAAAAACATTATAAAAATATGCATTCCTATCGCACAGGATGTGTTCTGATGTTTAGTGGGTTTATGAACTGGTTTAAAATGTACATTAAATGTTAGAAAATATTTGATTTAAACCACATCTAGAATACAAACATTTTAAGTAACACAAGATAAATGGTAATGCATACATGTGAGTGACAATTTGAAAGAGCAGCAAAACTCCAGAACCCCAGAGGACCCCCATTATGGAAGTACAGCTTGCAAGGTAAGGATATTCTACCTAGCAACACAAATCAGTTTCCAGTGTGGCCCACTTTCACATTCATCAGTGTATACAAACACATATGGTACAATAATTACAGCTGTATGTACTACTGGTACAACAGCAGAACAGCAGCTTGTTCTCATTGCTTTATGCATAAATGAAGTTGGAGGACCAAGTGTTAAACATGGAAAGACATCCAGTCTGACTTATTTATTTATTTATTTATTTTAATTTTGTGATGAAAGTGACAAGGAGCCATGACAAAATGTATTGGAAAACAGTTTTACCTGACTTAACCTCAGTCTTAAAATCTGTACCTCTGATAAATACCCTGCATGCCATTTTTATCACTGTGTTGCAAACTCGCTCCAGCAATGTAGTCCAGCCACATTTTCTCAGTAGGTCAACATGTGTATTATTCATGTATCAGACACAGACATGCACTCGTACACTCACACAAACTGCATGGACGAGAGAATAGCAGCATGAGTCTCAAACAAACATGCCTGACCTTAAGATATATAGTAGTTATGAACATTTCAAAATATTTCAGAGTCTCATTGAAAAGGGCAAACACGGACTTGTGCACAAAAAACACACACTGATAATCATCATCATCCCCCATCAGACTCTACCCCGTCTGCACATCTGTCACCGCTGGATGTAATGCAGCACTCAATCCCCTCTGTCCGACCCCTGCTCATGCCCTATTGTCAGTTGTTGCCTACTGTGCGCTCAAACACACATACAACATACATGTGCTTCTATCCTTGTGAGGACCCTTTTTGACAAACTGCATTCCCTGGCCCTTTACCCTAATCTTAACCATCACAAGTAAATGCCTGTCTCTAACCATAACACCAACACTAACCAAAACCTAATTCTTACCCAACCCTTCAAATCAAGTCTTAGAGAAAATGTCCTTAGTTTCCAAAAAATGTCCTCATTCTGTTGGTCAAAAATTTGTTCTGGTCCTCAAAATGTAGCAAGTAAAAAGTATGCGCACGCAGGACCCAGTGACACACAGACTTTAGACCTGCTACAGGCCACTTCTTAAGCTGTCAGCTATGAAAACAGCACGTCACATTCGCACCCTGTTTAGGGACAGGCAGTGTGTCTGATGGAAAAGATTACCAGTAAGTAGCTTACGTTTTATCTGAATCTAAATATGCATTGTTCTCTAAAAATCCTGTGCTCAGAACTGGAACTTCAAGAGTATCCAGTTGTCTCTGTTGAATCCTGGTGAAAAGCAACTTGAATCGGTGGAACACAGAACTAAAGAGAGATCAACAACAGGATGTGCTGTATACTTCAGTACAGTTCTCACACTTCCCTGCCATTCTCCTTCTGTACTAGAACACACTGATACTAATATCATCCGTAATGACGTCTGTCTAAATTTAGACATGTATTAGTGGGTAGGCGAGGAAGCAATGACAGTGAGCCTAAAATAAGACCAGAGGTCTTAGGACTGCTGCAAAGTGAAGAGCCGAGTGTCCATTTATTTACTCTTGGTTATGCTTTAAAACATTTTTACTCTGAAGCCCAGTAAATCTCAAATAAGTATTATTTCTGGGATAAAAAAAAATGTCTAAACCTCATCTGTTAGGAGCCAGTCTCATGACATAAAAACGTGCAGTTTAAACTTTTCTTTGAACTGTGTTTATGTTTAAGTTGATGGAAACTGCATGCATTCCATCAAGAGACACGTGATCGTCATGCATGCATGCACATGCAGGGTGCTAATGTGGATGTTCATAGTTATATGTATTTAAAAGACTGCTTTGACATGGTCCCAACTTAACGCATGCCCACTTAAACTCCTAAGTGGGCCACAATGCTTAGTTTTGATGCTGCAAAGTAACCATGACAAGTTAACTTGACAGGCTTGTCAAGTTGAAGAAAAAAAATGAGTGAAAACATGCAGACTCAGAATCAGCTGCATGGTGAAATAAAATCAGGCTCAGGCAAAAAAATATTTAGGAGTGGATACATCCTGTCAGCTAAAACCATCAAAATAAATTGTGTCATAATTGTCCTGGCTATTACAGTATACAGTATGCACACTAATAAGAGCAGTAATGTTGCTGGTGACCTTAGCCTGACAAATTCCCTAAACTCTCAGGATTACAGCGTTTGCATGTGTAACTAATTGTGTGTGTGTGTGTGTGTGTTTAAGTGCAGGATGTTTGTGTGTGTGACAACAAGCTAACACCCATGGAGTTCAAACACAATGAGTCTATTCACTACTGGCTTTACTGAATACAAAAGTAACAGTTTTCTTTGTCTCATTCAACACTGAAACCTCTGCTGCTGCTCTACAATAGGATCCTCACAGCTCATGTGTATCTCTTATAACACACACACGTGGGAATGGAGCTGGGAAAAAAAAAAAAAAACAGGGTGTAGACAAGACAGGAAATTAAACATCTTCTTCCCAGTTCAACAGGAGGGCAGGTACAAGGGGAAAGAGAGATGGAGTAATGAATACGTTCAAAGTATCAGCCCGTCTGCTCTTGGCTCACTGTCACCTGTACAGCACAGCTGAATGTGTGCTGACAGCTTGGACAAACACACAAACTCACACACTCCTCACACACTCTAGTAACAGCTGAGCAGATAATCACAAAGTCGTATAAGAGGAAAAACTCATAGAGAGCTGACAGAAAGACTACCTGCTGTTAGAAGTGGAGAAGTGGAGTAGAGCAGTCCAGAAGACTCCATGGCAGCTCTCAGTAAAATCAGTGCAACGCTGAAGAATCAGCACACACCCTGACTCACACATGCACGCCCACTTCCCCCTTCTTCTTTCCCTGCAGACCTGCTGACCACTCTTCCTTTTCCTTCCCTAACTTTTCACTTTTCCAGCACATACACACTCACACACACACACATACACACACACAGGAAAAGGCTGAGCTGGGATGAAAACAGACGGCAGCACTGTGAATTTAAAGTCCCTCCTACTGTCAGTGCTGTTTGCGAGCATGAGCTGCTGGGTACCCTCCTACTGCCGCACTCTGATTGGCTAGGAAACTTAAACTAGCAGGGATGAGGGATTGCATCATGGGCCAAAAATTCTGTGCTGGCCAGAGGGAGTGAATAGTAAAGAGGTCTGAAACACACAAGGAGAAGGAAAGTCCATCTGTCAACTGTCTGGTTGGAAAGACCACCGTCTTCAATCCAGGAACATATTGCAAATTAGTCCTTAATCTGCTATGTGATTTTTTGAAAAAAATGTGAAATGTTGTGCACACTCTAATGATGATCAGAAGGAACAGCTGATGGGTGACAATCATTTAAATGTTTGGCTCAGCTGGGCTCCAGTTACAGCTTTGAAGAAATACATCATTACTTAGCCAGTAATACACACACACACACACACGCTGGGCAAAACACAGTTATATAATTCATGATGTCATCTTCAAAAAAAAAAAAAAAAAAAACTTAAAATGAGAATTTGGAACATGTGCCTCTCCATCTAGTATTATAGTATCAAATTACACATGGATTAAGAAAGACTCTTAAAGGAACAGTTAAACCCCAAATCAAAAATACATATATCCCATTACCTGTAGTGCTATTTATCCATCTATATTGTTTAGTTTTGGTGTGAGTTTTAGAAATATACTATATAGACAAAAGTATCTAGACACACTTCTTTATGGGGCTGTTTTTCAGGGGGTGGGCTTGACCCCTTACTTCCAGTGAAGGGAAATCTTAATGCTTCAGCACACCAAGACATTTTGGACAATGTTATGCTTCCAACTTTGTGGCCACAGTTCGGAGAAGGATCTCGTGAGCAGTTTCATGTAGGAGACATGTTCTTGCAACCTACACTGTATCACTGGCAGGGAGGATGTAAACATTATCTGAATGGATAAATAGCTCCACATGTAAGAGGTAAAATTAGGAACTTTTGATTTTGGGGTGAACTGTCCTGTCTTTAATACTGAAAATGGGATTATCATTTTGAATGTCAAGTAAAGTATCTTGTCACAGGATGATTTTGCATCCAATCCTTTAACTGCCCTGTCCTTACGAAGTGGTCAGAGTTTAATCTGGTGCAAGGGGTGAGGCTTCTCTGACAAAAACATCCATCTACAGTTAATCTGTGCGGATTGAGTCCAGTCACCTCTCCTCCCTCGCTTCCGGCTCTGCTTCCTACACGCCCACGCACACCTTTCCAAAAAAAAAAAAAAAAATCCCCATCATCCTAAACTCACAGGCCAGGCTGCTGTGGTGACTGTTACAGGAAGTAGAGGATAAGAGGATGAAAATACCACTCAAAGAATGACATATCGTTATCTGCCTGCAACAAATGTATTCTTGACTCCTCCATACAGACCAACGTGGCACTGTTCTTGCCTCTAAAGCACTTCCATTGATTTTAGGAACCATTGTAGGAACTGTTGCAGTTACAAAACTTTTCATACCTGATAAACAATCACGCTTGGACAACCTGACAGTAAAATTACAAGATCTGATGCTTGTCCTTGCAAGACATACAGAGCAATCTAACAGGATGTCCTGTTTTCCAAGTAGTTAAAGACAGGCTATCTGACCAATATACAAAATGCAGCACTCCAGTGTGGGCAGACTGTTGTTATCCCTGCAGTGAGCACTCCACAGCGTTATTGGTTTATCGCTACGTGTTCTGCTGAAACGACAGTTTATCACAATATGCGACTCCTGCAGTTATTAAACGAGAGGAAGATGAACCACCAGTGGCAGCAGCAGCAAGGCTCCTGAAACTAAAACGTATAACGTTATGTGAGTTCTGTACAGTCCCAACAGACTACAGATAATCAGAAAACTCATTTTCTGTCATTCTAAAATATTTAAAAATTTACACTTGAGATGAATGTTTTTTTTTAAATGACAACAACAACAATCATAATAATAATAATAATGGTCACCTAGCCTGTGTAATGCTCATTTTACAGATTTTAATATATTTATACAAAAATGGTGCAGACGTTGAATGTACCTACCCAGCGACACCACACACAGAGCTGCAGTAGCCTGCACTATAATGCTATAATCAAGAGAAATATTAATGTCAGTTTATCAAGACTAACTATTTTACTGTCATTATGATTACATTTGTTAATTGTTATTTAAGATGATTGTGCATGGTTGGCTATTGCAGCTTAACAGTTTTATTTATTTAGATTTTTTTTTATGTCAATATATTGAGTAGGGGACATTTTGATCATGTCTGAATAATCAACAGACCTTGTTGTGAGCAGTTTCATGTATACAAAAAGGTCAACATGAATAATAATTAGAATTAGTGCCCTGAACTTTAGCGTGAGTTGTACAATAGAAACAAACATGCTGCTGCAGTTACCTCTGAGCCTATTGTGCAACATCAACAACCTAAAGAAACCGTTCTGCCCCAGGGTCAGTAAGAGGCAGAACAATAACAGTAATGCTCATGATGTTCTCCAGGAAATCCAACAAGAAAATCAAGATCCACTTCAAGCTTCAAGCATTTGTTACTCTGTGCCTTGTGCAAGTCACCTGACAAATAACGTGACGAGAAAGGTTCTGTGAGTGAGTAACGAGGGTTAAGAGTGCTGCTGTGCTTTCCTGCAGCCAATAATGCACTCAGTGCTGCACACCTGATGCCTTGTTATTTTTTTTGTGCTTTATCTTGCGTTTCATGTGCTCTCCCTACATGATGTACCATCCTCCTGCCACTGCATGCTGTGTTCTGAAACCTCATGATTGGTCTGCATGGACGAAATGAAGTATGAAAGATGTGGAGGAGGAGAAAGAGGGGGAAGGAAGGGAGAAAAGGACTCAAGAATAAGGAGGAAAAGTGATGAGGAGGATGAGGAAACGGAGATTAACAATACACAGAGTTGGGTAACAAATTACATGTAATCAGGAATATGTAATAAATTCACAAAAAATAAGAACTATAATCAGCATAGATTACATTAGAAAAATGTGTAATTAGATTATAATTATATTGTCAAGGATTTCTTGATTACAATTTTGATTATCTTTGTCTTTAAAATATGAAATTTTTTTTCAGGATAACCAATGTTCAAATAACTCATGAAAAGCACTGAGATTTAATCATTTTTGTTTACAGTGAAAACCGCAGATGGAACATTTTAAACACACGCTCCTCTTGCGTTACAAGAGCAAAATTCACTGTGACTAACAAAAAACAGCAGCATCCAAAAGTTCGACAAAAAGAAAGAGTGTCACACATGTTGTGACCACAGAGCACATCTGTCAGCACTGTGAGAGTAGTTTTGATTTGACCAAATGTAGATGCTCAATATGCAAAATACATTGTATTTGCATTGAAAATGTTTTGAGAAGAACAAAAGGAATTATTGCACCGAAAAGTCAAACCTAAAAGTGATCAGATTCAATTTCATTTTTGTAACTCAGTAGATTACTTAACTAATGATGATAAGTGTCATGCAAATTGTGTTCAGTAACTAACTACATCCCAAAGTAATCTTACCGAACACTTACAGTACGTTAATCACACATGCGCACACACACAAAGTCAGTCAGCTGTTTCAATGTGAGTCACTGTAGCCCACCTTCCCATTTCCTCCCTTGTTGCTCAAATTACACCGATCGTACACACACACACACCAGACTCTGATGGTTTAAACTTTAATTTGCTCCATGAGAATACACACCCAGGGCTAATATATGGCGTGTATGGAGCAGTCTGTACATCCCTTGTTAGTATGCTCAGCGAGCCTCCATTCTCCTGCAGGGTCCGGTCTTAAGCCTCCACATACATATACTTCTATATATAGAGCTATCAGTTCTCATCCCCTTCACACCATTGGCAGGCACGTGCTCT
The DNA here is from genome assembly GCF_020382885.2 of Scatophagus argus. Lineage (NCBI taxonomy): Eukaryota > Metazoa > Chordata > Actinopteri > Scatophagidae > Scatophagus > Scatophagus argus. The sequence continues at coordinate 12,655,518 of NC_058506.1, read as the reverse complement.
GAGCTGCACACACACTGCGAAGAAAGTACAGGGAACCTCAAATGACCAGCATAGTAATGACTCAGAAACACTTGAGAAGGATGCACATGCCAAACATTACATGAGCCTGTGCCTCATCTCTCTCTCTCTCTCTCTCTCTCTTTGTCCCTTCAGTACCTCTAATACACATAGTAAACATTTGAGATTTATTTGTACATGCTATCATGTATGCTTACCATAGCATTAGCATGCCAAAGCATTGCAATCACATCCTAGGGATTACTGTGTCTTTCAGTGGATGCCTGCACATGTAAGAACTTGCACATTTAAGAACGGAAGAAGAAAATAGAAAGTCGTACCTGTATAATGTTGACACAACTATCAAGGTTCATGAAGGAATTATCAGCATGTGTGGTTGCTATTGTATATAAATATGCAAATACATCATAAATACACCATACAGATAAATTATAGGGCTGCGCAGACATTTGAGACTGTGCTCCTGTAAGAAACAGTCTTGTTACTGGCAGCTCAACAGGTCTACTGTGCGTGTGCAAACCACCGATTGATTGATGGGTTGAAAAGAAAATACTGATGCTTCCTTTCAAATGCTGTGGCAGTTATCCAGCTGTATCTGCACCACAGCTGGCCTCAGGGAAAGCAGGTGCGTGAGTGTAAACCGTGTGCCACTTATACAAATATTATTTGCTTTATGTTGACACAAAACACACTGGCAGAGCAAAAATGGCTGCCTTTATTAAGTTCAAAAGTAAATACAGCAACAGCAACAAAAATAAGAGTAGTGCTACAAAGTAAAGTAAATTTAGAGAGTTAAGTGTCTCAAATGAATAAATGAAAAAATACTATTTCAATTCCTTTACATGTCTAAAAGAAACCATAAATAAAATGTGTTCCTGTCACCACTGCAGTCACAAAACATTTTATCTCCCCTCATGTTCGCTCACAGAACTTCATCAAGAGATTCTTGACATGAATAACACCGAGGCAGACATCAGAACAGCGGCTCATCTCCACTGAGCCTTGAGAAATAGATACACGAGCAGCTCAGATAGGAAGATACAGGCCCCTTCGCATCTCTATGTACATGAGAGTACCTGAGTACCAGTACGCCAATATGTGCACACTCTCAAACTGTCACAGCCTCTTGATATTGAACCAAATTTGTGGGTGGGTGGGAAGGGGGGGAGAAAGGCAATCTCTTCTCTTTCTACTCTCATTTGTACTGAATATCAAACACTTGACAGTTATTATTCTTGCATGTGTTCTACACTGAACATCAACAGAATTTGCATGGGCAGTCATAAGCCTGTACACAACAGCATGAGCACAAGAAATAAACATAGTATATAATCCATTTAAAGCGTATATTCAAATATTTTGAAGTTAAATGCATTCAGAGGGAATATTACATGATGCACAGTTTCTTCACTGTCTTTCTTATCCTAACTAAACCCCCTCCCTCTCCCAGCTCAGAAAATTATTTCAGAGAAAGGGGAGCATGTGCCATGGGGTAGAGGAGCTGATCCTGAAATAATTTGTTTCTTTAAATAACCGAGGAAATAGACGCCTTCGGCTAAACATATATTAACATAAACAGCTTCATGTCACAGGGTGCCCCGACCACAGTGATGTTTCAGGTAGGTTTAAGATGAACAGGCCCCCGTATCTTTGTATTTATCTATAAAGATATTTGGGATGTTTAAATGTGTGTTATCAGCCGGATGCTTGTAGAAAAAAAGTGGTTTATGTAAGAGCCAAATATCCAGAAATCAAGCTGAACAATCACAACAGGAGAATAAAAGCACTTCGCTGTGGGCATTTTGCTTACATGCCCCTCTCATCACAGAAACACACACACACACACAAAATCAAACATGGTGAAGGATGCCAGAGATAAAATACTACTGTATTTTTTGACCATGACCATTTGATTTTTCCTTTCTCTCTGGCTGCAAGGAGCAGAATAGCCTGACTCAGTGTGAAAGTCTGCTAGTTGCTCATTTTAACCAGACATCATGAGAAACCCAGTCTCTGAACAGTTCAGATTCCTAACACGGTGAAAATTCATTGAAATGAGGTTACTCCAAATGCCATCATTTGTTCGTCATACTGATAAGTCAGCAGATTTCTGATTTTCGCGTCTGTCAATCTCTGCACATGAACCATGAGAACTAAACTGCACTCAGGGTGGACAAAATAACAGAAACTCAAACATAATTCAGTGCAGTCCAACAAGTCCTCAAAATCAACATTCAACACTGCTTGTCTTATTATCAGATTGTTGCTGTGATGGCAGAGCAGGAAAAAACAGCGAGGCTTCTCTGCTGACTAACATGTCACAACACACACATTTATCATGTATAGTCCTCTGGCAAGGGTGATGCAGTGGATGACAGAAGGAGCGCTACCTTCTCTTCATACAGCATGACTGACTGAGTGACATAAGCACAGCTAAAATTATCAGTTTTTCAGATCTGAGCCAGGCTGGGCAGGAATGTGTCACAGGAACCGCCTGCATCAACATATTAACAAACGGCTCACACTCCAGCACGCAAGCACACATGAACACACACACACACACACACAGGTGCACACAACTCATTGGCACTGAAGCGGCATGTCAATGGAAAAAAATACGGACACAACACAAGCAACAAATCAGGATTTCCCCATACGCAGACACTGACAGAGTTCAGTCAGAAGCCTTCAGATATCAAATCTGTTGCTTTCCCCTTTTGCCTGACTGCACTTACGGCATGATGGCAGGGTTTTTTGGGTTTTTTTACAGAGGTTTGATTAAAGCTGATTATAAGTGGTTTTTGCAGTTTTAATTTGATCCCGGAATAGCATTCAGACGCTGAGTGCCCCAACACATCATCATTAATCACAGTTCATGGCTAAATTACAAGTTTTGCATTCATCTGCCCTTCTTTGCCCTGTGGATTCCTAAATATGTTGCTTGTTGTTCCACAGCCGTAAACACACTAATATTTGCTGGGCACGCTTTTTTCCCCAGTCGTGAAAAGCTATGACCAACTTCACACCACCTTCGGTACTCTAATTTCTAGTCATGAGAAAGAGTGATAGGCGGAGGAGGCTTCAGTTTTATGGTATGTTTTCATACTAACAAAACCTTTCGGTGCAAGTGCTGTGGACATACACACAGGGCTCATACAAAGGAGAGTGTGTGTCCTTCACGAATTAATGAACCAACACATGAATGGTTCAAAGATTTCTATCAAGACAGTGAACACAGGAACATCAATAGTGCATTGTTTTAACAGATCAGCGAGTGTAACTAATCTCGCCCTCAGTTGTATTTAGAACAATAGCCTTCCTGCTCCACTGTCACACACGGGGAAATGTCAGTGCTGGTAGCAGCATACACTGGTATGCTGAACATCTTCTTTGGCGTTTTACATCACAGCTTATCATGTATTCAAGCAGCAATAAGAAAATCTCTGTATCGCCATAAAAATCTGAATTTCATGGATGGAAGTCAGGCAGGGATATGCAGCGTCCAAATGACCAAAGCAAATAATTCACTTAATCTAAAGATGGACCAAACTGAGCAAAGCACAAGTGTTTTATTGCTGATGTTATATGAAATGCTTATGAAATAGTACAATATGGCCAACGCTATTACTGAGCCCCCCCGAGGGATCTATCTAAATATATCCTACATGACATGACTGCACCTCTGAGTTCAGTATCTAAGCTTTCACCACATGGCTCCCTGCTGCCACAATACAAAGAAAACATGGTTGAATATGCTTTAAATAACCTGAATGCCCACTGCCAAAGCTCAAACTTGCACTCGCATATTTTGGTCCACGCATGTATACCATGCATAGGGGAACATCAAAGCATATGAAGACACGCTTATTTTGTAAGCAAACAAGGGACAAGACTCCACAAGTGACATCTAAGCGAGACAATAGCTGTGTCTGCAGAATCTATTGCCATCACTCAACAAATGAAGATTAAACGTTCAGCTTAAACGTTGTGTGTTTTGTTCCAGCTGTAAAAAAATAGTTCATGCAGTATAAAGTGCACATGAGCTGAACATGAAATGAACATAAAACACAAGCTGTATACTAAAACCCTTGACATAGACTTTATATAGAACAAATTAGTAAGTAATCACCACAGCCATTAATCACTACAATAATTTCACCAGGACTGCTCACGTCACAGATTGATCTTCAAAAGACTGGGAGTGGATGTTTGGAAAAATTAATAAAAACTAAAATAAAAAAAAATAAAAAATGATTAAAGCTACATTAACCATCACACAGCTTTTACAGCACAGGGTAACAATAATTAACCTGACCAGACTCAAAATTCCCAGCTGATGCTCTTACATCTCTCAGAGGAACTTCATAGCCTTTGGACTCAGATTTTCTCTGCTTCAGACTTCACTAAGCTGAGTTTCAGCTACACGTGTTTGATACTGCTCCAAATGCACGTTAGTCATGAAGACTTTCCCTCTTCTCTGATGGACTCACATCAAAGCGGGATAAAAAAACCCATTTATATAAATTTAGACTTGCACGTACATTTGCTTGATCATGCAGAGTGGAGGCAGAGTTCAGCTGCTGTTACCCATGGAAACACAATCACCTCGGCAGCCTCGTAGCTACCGGAAAACGTTGGCACTGTACATTTCTGTAAACTATGGATTGGTTTTGTACGTTTCATACCTATTTCATACCTGATATCACATCAGCATTTCTACAACATTGTGTCATATCAGATTACATGTTTATGAGCTGATGTTCTTAATGGTTGCATGACACTTGGGCGCAGCGGTTGATGAGCAAGAAACCACTGTGTGAGACCACTTCAAGGTACCAACAAACAATTTTTTAATTTCAACAACTTTCTATAGCCACTTTGTGGCATCAAAAAAAGATATTTTGATTGAGACGTCAGGAGAATTTCAAGTCGTGTTTGTAGCAACAAAAGCAGATATTTTAAGGCAGAACGTGATCCTGACCAGACATTAAGCACAGTGTTGTGATAACCTAAATTTGAAAACTGAATTGTAAAGAAATGTGCAAAGTTTCAACATAATAGCTGGTTTGTAGAACTGTACAGTGCCAACATTTATTCTGGGTCGACAGGAGAGCTGATCAAGCGGTGGATGGAAAGAGCAGAAAGATGTGATATTCAAAAGCTGTTTGGATGCAACATTTTAAAATGCACGACAATGTGGGTTAAGAGAGCTCACAATCCAAGCATAGAGACAGCTCTTTGAAAATAACAACATCAAAACCACAGAGGTGTGTGTGTGAAACAAGGAGACAGTTTTGACACAAATGGGGCAGAAATTCCAGTAGTTACAACACTGGTGACCGTTCGGTTAATCATTCAGTGTGTGGTTAAGTTTACATCCCTGCTCGCCTGACTCTCACTCCTCCCATTCAGCTCTGGTGACATTCCTCCCATGCCAGCTGGACATTCCAGTCTCCACTTCCCCCCACAGCGACCAGAGGTGCCCCTGGATCACTATTTCAGCCTTTTTAAAAATGTCCTTGTTCAACATCCCAGCCTTTCTGCACACACATGTACAGGAGTGTGTACCTCTGCTGTGGCCATCTACAGGGTCTTGTCTTGCTGGAGTTCTATTTAAAACACATGCTTGAGGACAAAATGAGGTTCTGCTCACATCATCTACTGTATCTTGGTAGATTATAGCATGAGACCAAAGTGTGGAACTGGTGAAAGATGATGCTTAAAAGTAAAGACAAACACTCTTGCTTCAATGCATTATTGATACTAAGAAATTTTAAAAGGGTTCTCTGGAACTGACAGGTTGTAGAAATTGCCCAGTTCATGTAAATAATAAAAATCACCAACACCAGTCTGTGATGGTGTAGATTTGCATTTTTTATGATATAAAATATAATAAAATATATCAAATTGCACAGAACATTGTGCTCTCTGAATAAAGCATTGGGTTTTTTTTTTTATTTCTTGCTTAAATTTCTTCAGTAAAATAAACTGTCATTCCAGGAGCTGCATGCTTAATGCAAGAATATCTGAACATTTTACATCAAGCCACAAATCATTATATCAAGTGACCCCATCAACACAGCACCTATCTCTCCACTCATCTGTTATCACAGTCAGGTCAGGTGTCTCATATGCACAAGCAGGAAACCTATCATAGCCTAGCAAATGGCCCGCAGCATTAGTTTGCATAAAGACAGCATAGGGTGTATGCATCCACCAGTGGGAGGGAAAGGAAACATGGGAGAGGGATGGAGTGGAGAGAGGAAGACGTGAGAGGAGGAAAGACTGGCACCCTCTGAGAAGGGTGTGAGATGGAAATAGTGGATGATGAAGGAATGAGTGCTGGCACACAGTGCGGATACCAAGAAGAAGAAAGACTAGAAAGAGAGACAGGTTTACTTACAGCAGGTTCCTGACAGATGAGAGCGAGAGAGAGAGAGGTACAAGCAAGTTTCAGCGCGCTCTCCTCCGCAGGGAGCGATATCTGCCCACAAAACCCGACATCGCTAAAGCAAAAAGCACCTCATACAGTGAGTCTAGAAAGGGAGGCAGGAACTGTGTGTGTGTGTGTGTGTGATCGTGATCTGGCTTTATCGCATGAATGTGCTAGAGGGAGGGAAAGCGACTGAGAGAGAGAGAGAGAAAGAGAGAGAGAGGCTCTTATGAGGCAAGAGATACAGAGAGATTGTACGAGCTGAGTGGCTGGTGTGAAAATGGGAGGGGGCTGGACTGACCAATGATGTGAGGGATGAGCAGAGTGAAGGAGAGATGGCAACAAAGAGACATTTTTTTTTTCTTTATTCCTGCCATCACTCTCTCTTACTTCTGCTGTCGTTTTTGATTGCATGCGTAAGGAGAATGAGAAAAGCTCCAATTATCAAATATAAAACTGGTGATGCTTCATATGGGAGAAAAAGTCAGTCAATGTGATAAAGAGAAAAGGCAACCTAGTCTATTTCTCTCTTCTTTCTCAGGGTACAGGGTAACTGATAGGACGAACAAGAGAGATAAATGACCAGAGCTTGCTGGGAACTCTAATAACTGATGGTGGGAGAGAGTGACAAATGTGGAGCTCAGCTTAAAAGATGCAAAGGTTGTTGGAGTGGTATAAAAAAGAGGAGAGAGGAAGCGAGTGACCGGGAATGATGTGACAAAGGAAACGGAATGGTGGAGACACAAGCATTCAAGTTCCTTGCAAAGATAACTAACAATGCTGTTGTTGCCCTTTTAACGTTCATGTTGATCATAATGTATGGACAGGAAAATTGTGATCGCGACATAGATCTCTCACTCTCACTGTGTGTGTGTGTGTGTACTGACAGCAGAGCAGAGGCATGAGCACCGTCCTCCTTGTAAGTGTGTGTGTAGGGCCTGTGTGCATGCGCATGGGGGTGGGGACCAAACCATCTACCCAGGATTTTGCTGCGGGAGCACCATGTTGCCATGGAGACTGCATCCAGTGCAGCAGAACATGCAGATGGCTGCTCTCTCTCTCTCTCTCTCTCTCTCTCTGTGTGAAACAGAGAGAGCCTCGAGTCCTCCTCTTATCCCTGACCAGCAAATTATAAAAACTGGTCTCTGTGCGGGTTTAGAAAACCCTCCAGGTACAGACAAGCTTTTGACTCAGCATGTGACCAAGTATTTATTTGTTTATATATTTACTTAAAGAGGAGAACAGGCCTTCATCTCCAGAGTTTTCATGAACCTGCATGGGAAATACTACAAGATTATTCACCAGAAAAACACTGTCTAATCCATTTAAACAAACTGTTTGTGTATAACACACCTGCTCCAACATTATATACATTATTATATACATTACCTTTGTGATTACAGCCCATGTAAACTGAACATTGTGCACATTTCAGTGCACACTGTGTGGACAACATTATAATGTGACGTTCAGAGGAGTAACAGTGACATACAGACACTGTGGTTCAGTCAATGTCTTTGTATTATACTGCTGGTAAAACTGACTTGCAGAGACTTGAAATGATTCTAGGTTAATCTTAATTTATCTGACATTCTCAGCATTGATTTTTGTCTTTGTTTAGCACCTATAAAACTGTTTTTACATTATTCTTTATTTTCAGCAGGAACCCATCCATAAGTCTGACTCATTTGGATGCAAAGGATAAAGTTGCAAAGAGCCCAAAATACAAGAAAAAGTACAAAGGCATCTATGGCCATTTAGATTTTTAAGTGATAATCACTTAGAATATTAGACTATGATAAAAATAGTTAATAGTTGCAAAGATTTGCAGTTATACTTTTCATGCACACATGGTGGAAAAATGATGGAAATAAAACTATAATACAGTCCATTTACATAGACATAAATGAGATATTGTGTGAAAGCCCCAGATCAGCACTTTAAAATGGTTTTCTCAGCTTGTCTCAAAATGATATATAAAGCACATTACTATAAACAGAACTTGGTCTGTGTATTACATTTACATTAATTCATTAATATGTGTGGCCATGAGTGTATGACTTGTGGACAGTTAGTTTTGTAGAAAATGTTTTAATGCAATGTTGTAATAAAATGTCACATGCTAAAGAGTACATATTCACTGGTTAGCTGTTTCAAGGAAGTCTAGGTTGACTGTCACACTGATGTGATTGAAAGCAGTATAGAAGTTATGGAATTATTCTAAAAATGTCTGGTATGCTTTGTGAAAGCAGTGATGTGAACTAATCTGCAGGTAACTCTTTAAAACATGCACAACCCGATGGTTCTTTAGCTAAAGAGGTTTAGTCTTCATATTCAGAAACAAAAACTTGCTAACTTCTGTTCACGCCAACACTCTAACATGGTATCTGCTTTCCGTTCCCCAGTTTTCACTCAGAACTCTTTCATTAGCTGTGCTAGCTATGGTGAGTGTGATCAGGTGTGTATTAGCTAGGGGAGAGTAGGCGAGGCATGTAGGTCAACACGTGAAAGGACGACAAATAAGCAATCAGGTTATTAATGAACGTAATTCCTTGTAACACGAGCAAACAGTCAAAAGGGAACTGCGGTTTGTGGTCTACAGTCTTGTAAAATGAAAATTACTACAGGCCTTAACTAAACTTTCCTTTGTCTAGTATAAGGGGTTTAAGTGTGTGTTTGGCTGCATTTACCTCAGCAGTGTGTGTAGGCCTTGTGTGTCTTTGGTGTTATTATACGATTTAATTTCCTTTTGGTTCCCCATGAACATGTTTATTGCCTTCTTCTGCACTATATATGCAAACATATGCCAAACTTTATAGTATAGTTTTACGAGTAATATTCTTGACTAATAGTTTTGTTCTGGTGGAGTTTAATCGTAGCCAAAATAAATGCTTCGTAAGAATGAACACCCATCTGTGAACTGCGCCTTCTCTGGCACAGTGACGTCTGTAGGTTCAGAACCAAGAACTGATTGTACCATGAGCTGCTTTCTTAATAAATCAGACACTGAATTCACACAGATTACAGTCACGCACGTTGGCACACAACACCGTGTTCTTAGTAACTCTGGTCCTGAGGCTTGGTTTTGCCGTTCAGTGACAAAGCACATGCACAGGCGCACGCATCCCTCGGCTTAGACTACTACTGTCGAGCTCCCATGACCTTAAATAATTCACTCAACCACTGAAGCTAAACCACAAACATTACAGTCTGACCCCTGTAAACCCAGTTAGGTGGTTTCCTCCAAAAGGGAGTCTAAGAGAGACGTGCAAAGGTCAGACTGAAGCACATGTTCCCGTCTCTCCTTTGTTGCTAAATATTTTGATTGACGTGAAGATTTGACTTTGGTGTCAGGACAGCAGTGACGTAGAGCGAGTGAATGGAGAAGACATACATATCGACAGCACTGCCATCGTCCTTGCAGCTCCTTGCAGGCGACTGACATTTACTCAGCTAATCAATGGGCCCCGTGCTGCTCTGACTCCCTAACGTTAAGGCCCATCTCATCAGCACAGACAGAAGACAGCATGCATCCTAATCAGAGCGGCTACTGATGGAGCAGGAGGGACATTAATATCAGCGTTGAGCAACCTCATTTTAAGTGACTGATGATTAAATGTATAACAACAGACCATTTAATTGTTGGAGAAGGGAAGAAAAGACCTCCTGTAATGGTTCAGGTAGATGCCCAGGTTCAGCTAGGTGGTATTACCTTTTTTTATGTGATCAAACATAACCTAAAAGTTGTTGCAACTTTAGTGTGCACTTACCCATCCATTTTGAACGGGCTGGTTACTGTGAAGGTGTCAGGTTAAGTGTCCAAGATTCTCCAGAAGCTTCAGGTCTTTATGTGCTGGAAACAGCTGGCATGAACACACAGACCTGCAAACATGAAGGCATCCAAATAATAACAATCATAAAAACGTTTTTTAATTTTTTTAAGGGCAGAATTAAAAAGCACGTTTAGGTGTGTAGCTATGCAAAGAAAGCATATTTTTTTTGTTTTTCTACATTACCTTGGATTAATTCATATTCAGCTCTTGGACCATGAGCATGATCTAAATGCCAAATATATTCTTCTACAAATGCATTACTTTAGTCCAAATTAAATGACTCATTTCACCTCACTGCCATGCTAACTACACCTTTCAGAGGACCAACTATTAGTGGCAGCGAAAAGTTTGAGAAACGTAATGACAGATATTTGAAGGCAGATCCAGACGCCAAAAACTTCTGTTGCATTGCTCCATCTAGTGACTGATTGGGGACTAAGTCATCAACAGCATCCTAACGTTTTACTGGATGGATTGTGCCACATGAAACGCAAAGTCTCAAGTAAAATCTCACGTTTTGCTTACCTTTCACCTGAAAGAAACACATGAGGCCACGTGCAGAAGCCAGATCCGATAACAGCGGAAGGAAAACACTTTCGACCCCCAAATATGAAATCATTACGATGTTTGTACCCAGTCATATACCTGAGCAGCGCACCGAGAAGTGCCTTGTGCTGTGTTTAGAAAAGACAGATTTGTCTAAAAGCCTGTGATGGAAAAGAAAAACATTTCGCGTAAATATGTTTTAAAAGAAGACCAATAGATGCCGACATGCACAGATAAGCAGGTGGCCTTTTATTGCGTTTATGATACCAGACCTCGTGGCGCAACGGTAGCGCGTCTGACTCCAGATCAGAAGGTTGCGTGTTCAAATCACGTCGGGGTCATTTCTTTAATAGAATTAATTACATAATTGTTGACCATGGACTCATTTGTAAAGGAAGTGACAAACGTTAGAGAGCAGAAATTGTCTTCTAGTTAAACCACAAAGTGTACAGTCACCACCAGCACAAATTCAGAAGGAAAAGTTTATCCATAAATGACTATTCGTACATTCATAATCTTGGCTGCTCACTCTCATCGGTGAAAAGTTGCATTTAGTTTCCACAGATCATTTCTGCGGCTTCACTGCAAAATGCTGTTTTGCTGTGAACCTCCAGAAATCTTTTGAGGCCTCACCTCAGCATGTTGTGAGAGCATAATAACAGAATTTTCATTTCTTTGGGGCGAACTATGCCTTTAAAAAGAACATCAAACATCATAAATTTAAAAATGTGCAAGCCCATTTAATTAAAAATGCATTTTAAAATTATATCATATTCTTTTTGAATTCTTTTCCAAACTCCACAGCAAACCTGATTCTCTGTTGCAGGTTTCACATGCTCAGCCATTCCCTGAGGAATGAGGTTTGAGAACAGTAGCTGACACCTTTTACTGCTGAGCAGCCACAGGTTCACATTTCCTTTACAGAAGTGTATGGTGGAGAGCGTAAACTTTAATAATGATAAGAAGGGGGTCATTTTAAAACCTCAAATGTGATTTAGTCACATCTCAGTGTATCACGAGCTGATTTTTCCTTTTCCAACCTCAAATCTGATTACAGCACTTGCAAACAGTCGAACACCCATAACTGCCATGTTGTATTAGGTTTACTGCAAAAACAACCACCACAGTTGCCGCACAATGTGATCTTCTGTCGTGATGCTGAACAGCAGGGCATTAAATTTCAGCAGGCCTCTTTGTAAAACAGGATCTGTTTTTGCAAAACAATTTACTACAGTGCTTAATGCTTCAGGCTTACTATTTCATGGAAATAAAAGATGGAAATATTTTACTCAGAGCTAGTTTACTTGACAGCACATTTCACAGCTGATCTGTTATTATACACTCTTGATATAATATGAATCTACCTTTCTGGTCCAGCTGAGTTCCCACATTAAAAAATATCCATGGTCACTATACAGGGTTTTCCTTTTCCTCTGTAAATCCTATCGACCTGAAGTCTTGCTCCTGTGTATTTCCCCTCTGTGTTTTCGCTGTGTCTTTAAGATACTGGCTTTCTCTCTGCTTTCACATGCTCTCCTCTGCTCTCTGCTCAAATGCCTCTTCACAATACAACTTGCAAGTCTCCCTCTCTCTCTCTCTCTCTCACTTGGCCCAACTTTCCCCCACCCCACCTCATCTATTCATCTCTATTCATGCTTTCTCATCTTTCAGTGGAACACAAGCACACATACTCTTGAATTTCCCTTGGGATCAATAAAGTATCTATCTATCTATGCAGAGCACACAGTTGATCAGCAAGGTCCTGTTGAGAGACACAAAGTCACATCAAGTCCTCAGGAGTTGACTCACATGAGATGTATCACAATGGCCTGATTGTACTCTGGAGCTCTCATTTTACATCAAACAGGTCAGTCGCTGCTGACGTAGTGCTCTGTTAAAAGTACCATACTGTTATCTCCGTTTGTGTACGAGGCCTTGCTTTGAGCTTTTGTTTGACTAGCATGAAGAAAAACTTTGCATGCATGTAGCTAAACAACTAAATTTTTATTGTCGGAGAGAAATCTTGTTCCTGAGGAAAAAACAAAAAAACAAAACATTGCAAATTTTTTTCCCAAATTCCCTTTTTTATTCTATTCATTGTGCCCATTGATTTTAAATGCCAGGAGACTGAAAATGTCCCCATTGAGCGCTTGTCGGTGGGAGGGAGGGATGTGGGAGGACAACGGAACAGTCAGAAAGGAGCCTGTATTGAGCAGTTTGTTCAAGAGAGTATTATTACACTGCGAGAGCTCAAATGAAATGGCTGTAAACAAACCCTGTTGCCCAAGTAACACAGCTGAATGTCTCTTTCTTCTCTTTCTGCCCAAAATCTCAGCTACTTCTGAGCAGAGACATCAGGGTGGTACAGTGGTGGTAGGACAGATCATCTGGAAACCAAAGAAGGGCTGGCAGCACCCAGAGTGGATTCACCAACAGTAACATGTCCTATTTAAATTGTCCTTTCCATTGTGAGAACAGCATTAGGAGTTTTAAATTTCAATAAAAATACCTAATTTACCAATGTGATTGGTCGTGTCCTTGTGGTTGTCTGATGTACATCTATTAAAAATATTAAAAGCCTTAAAGCTAAAAGGTTAGCTCATCTGTTACCTGAACAACTGCCCTGCAGCCAGACTGACAAGGAGAAGAAATAATAGATGAAGTGAAATACTGGAAACAGGTGAGCAGGTGTCACTAAGGAGACATCAGCATCACTAAGACTTTCAAGGATTTCATGAAGAGAGAAAGAAGAGAAGTGAATAATAAATGCCGTCGGGTCGGTTTACTACATTCAAGTAAAAATAAAATGGTAGAATGTCACCCTTTATTGCACACAAAAAGACAAAAAAGATGTTATGATTTTTGAACATGGTTTGACTTCCACAAAATCAAAATCTTCACAGTTCAAAGCAAGTCCTCATTTGCCTTGGTTCCACTGAAGGGTAAAACGGTAAAAACAGACAAACACATTTTAACAATCTAAAACACACACAAAAAAATGATAAAGCTTAAGCTGTCCATCAATTAAAAACTTTAATCAAGTATTAGATCCTTTGAAGTTTTGTTCTTCCACATAACCAGGCTTAGTTCTGCCTCCAATGCGTCTGAAGAAGGATATGAACCCAGAGGTGCTCACTTGTCCCTCTACATGATTCTCCACCTTACTGCCAGGCGCTGAACAGACTCCTTTTTCTCTCATGTTTTCTGTCCTTGATCCAGAAGAGTATGACCGCTGAGATATGCTTCTCTGGAACAAGTCTCCCAGCCGGAAGCGGGATGCTGAAGATTGCCTGGTTTCATCCATGGAAATCGACCTGAGTATTGGACCCTGTGATACGGCTCTCTGCCTGAGGCACTCGGGAAGAGACACAGAACCTCCAGATGGAGATGTCTGACTATCCTGGTTGGAAGGAATGGGGAGATGATTGCCTTGGTCACTCTCCCAGACTCCATCATCAAGGTCATCTCCACCGGACACTGAGGATAGTCTGCATCGGCGTGCTTGTCTGTTACTCTGAAGGGGGTTTCTTTGGGAGCAAGTAAAAGGGCTCAGGATAGTCCACGGGGAGCCCACATCCCCATTGTGTGCAAAGAAGAAATCTCTGGTTCTAGGCCGAGGGGTGCTTGGGGTAGCTGGCATGTCTTGTGCTCTCTCTGACCTACGAGGAGTCCCCAAAGCTCTGTCTCCATCAAGGCTACTTTTGCTGTTTTGGTATCGAAGCACCTTCCGAGTTATCTCACGCATCTTCTTAGCTTCTGTGTCGTTTTCCAGTTGCTCGTCCTCTTTCTGCAGTTTGGGTTGTTTATTCTCAGGCTTCTCTTGTCTAGTACGTGGCGTTACCTCAGGTATTTCAGCTGAAGGAACAGTCTGAGACCTGCGCTCAGAGGGGGACCCTTTGACTGGGGGCAATGTGTTCTTCTTGTATCTAGACAATCCCTCTGGAACAGTGGACAGAAAGCTGTGCAAGGCCGTCTCCAAGCCAGTGGAGTCCAGATCAGGCTCAGATCCTGGGCAGGACACTGTGGAGCGGCGTTTAGCTGCAATACGCATGCTCTCCTTCCGCTTGCGCCTTTGCTCTGCTGCCTCTCGCTCTCGGTTGTCCTACAGCCGTGTAAAGAGCGGACATATTAAAATAAGATGCAGCAAAAAGCAAACTAATGTTGGAACACTCCTCAAGCACAAAGCAACAGAATAATTCTTTCTATTCGTACCAGAACAGCTGCGTCAAACCGCTTGCAAAATGAATTAAAGATGGAGCAGCACTCCTCCAATTTGAAGGTAGCTGGATCTTCACAGAAGTATTCAGCCACAGCACTACTTAGAGCATTCAGCTCCTGGAGAGATGATTCCACCTCAGCCAGTTTGGCATCAGCCCTCTGAGAAATGACCACATAAAAGGATGAAGTATTCACACGCTCAACTCTGTGCTTTTTCACATTTAAGGTGAAACAACAAAGGGAAAACTTTACCATGAGAAATGCTTCCATTTGTTGTAAGAGGCTGGGCTGTCTGCTGCTGTACAATTTCACTTCTTTGATCTTCTTGACTTCTTTCTCAAAGTCTGAGATTACCTCCTCTTTACAAATTCTGTTGGACACATTAATGCATTGTCACAATGTATTATAGGCAATACAAATTGTGTATCTTTCCAAGATTTCATATCAGGGTGAAACAGATATGACAACATCTGAATCTCCTGCTAGTGAACAAACCACGCCATGTTCGGTTAAATAACCAAGTATATTATCAGTGTACGAATGATAGCCACCTTGATGCCATCCCAATGTGTTCAAGCTGGCTGGGAAAAGTCAGCAACTCAGTATCAATGTCTTCTGCTTGCTGTGGGTAGACATTCAACAGGGAGAACAGTAACACGTAAAGAGATAAAGCAGGAGAAACATTAGCTACATAACCCTTTAATGACATAGCATGATAGCAGAGATTTTCCTGGTTTTGCAAAATTTTCTTCAGTGAGCACGTGTTGATGCCAGGGCTCCTCGTCACCTTGGCAACATAGTGCATGAGGTTCATGCCAGGCTTGTTGGCCTTGGTGTCTGCCAGCTTGAGCAAAGAAGTCATCCTGAATCCGATGGCATTGGCACTGTAACCACCCTGAATAATAAATTATTTGATTAGTTATTTCATCAGTATAATAAATGCTGAGTAAAAAGCCTCTGAAAGAACAAAGGTCAGCTTAAGAGCATCAGATAAAATATGTTAATGCACCTAATAAAAGGCAATTCTTAAAAGAAAAATACCAACAGCGTTCATGTAATTTCCGGCCTTTAATACCAGCCGAATGACTGAATGGAGGTCATCACAGTCCAACAGCTCTGAGGGAAGAGAAGAAAAAATACAGATGGAGATAAAGAACCTTGATATAAACTTCAAATGAGAACTGGGCTGTGAAAAAAGTGATCAGTCTTGGGATGGTTTGCAGCTTCGGTGGATGAGTGTGAGACATTACCATTAGCTCCTTTGATCATGATGGCAACAGAGTTCTTCACCTCCTCCATGAGAGGAAAGAATTCCTCTCTCAGCACCATCGTTTTTAGCCGTTCCTCATAACTGAAGGAAAGACACATTAACAACATTGCAACGGTTGTTGTCATTTTATCATTTTCATAACTTGTTATTAAACCTAGAGATACACAGACAAGGCCAACTCTTCAAACTGAAAAATAAAAAAAATCACAAAGAGCAGCAAAATTTTCCTCAAAGAAAGTTTGTTTAAAGTTTGAGGTGTATTAGTGGTAGAATTATAAAATACAATACGACATCTGCAGATCTTAGCTGACTTAAGAATGCAAAGAACATCTTTGTAACAAGCCAAAACGAAAGACTCACCCTGGCACTTTGACCAGCTGCACCATAAACTGGTCAGCCTCAGGCAACACAGAAAGGTTCCCACTGAACGACAGCAGCTGCTTCACCTGTGCATCGACACATTATTTTGTCATTCTCCCTCTTCTAGGTATTACAAGATGTAATTGGAGAAAGTAAGGGAATTGGAGTCAGGCAGCTGTCAGGGCAAGAAGCATCACTGACCAGTTCAAGCGTTTGAAGTAAAGATAGTGAGATTAATCATTTTGCATCAGTGTACAGGCACAGAAGTTCAAGATGCAATTTTTAAAAAATGTATATATACCTTGTCTGTAACTTCTTTGCAACATTAAAATTTGATTTATTTATATATAAATAAAGACTATATTTTTATATAATTTGCAGAGAACTCCACCATCTAATCTGCAGTAACGAACAGAACAACAGAACTCTTCCAAAATAACTTCAAATGAAATGTGATAGGACACCTGGCCTTACTGGAATTCCAAGGCATTGAAATGTTCATTAAGCATACTCAATGCATATTGGACTGAAGAAGAAAGAAAAATGAAGCTGTTGTTACCTCACTTTCTTCTGGCAGCAGTTTACAAAGCTCTTTTAGTTTGCCTGTCCCAAATCTGAGCCAGTTGCCTTGACAAATGTCCTGAACCATTTCTGTCACTGGCCTGCAGAGGGAGACAAAAGACAACAGTAATGAAAAAGCACTCGTGTTGCCTGAAATCCTGCTATAATCAGCATGACTTATCAAACACTAAGTCATGGTATTTATTTTTTATTTCTACTTTCCAGGCTGCTAGTCTTAAAAATAATTTACAGAGAATTAAAACCTACTCGAGACAGGTTATTCATCATAGTGAGTATCATGCTCAGCTTTACTTTTTCTATTTCATCTTGCTGAGTAAACCCCAAAGGTGTTGCGATGAAGTTTATTTGGGAAACTCCTTCATAGAGGTGGCCTGTAAGTATGTCAAAAAGTCAATCCTGAAGACAAAACGATGATCAAACATGGGTGTCGTGAATCATATTCATTCAAAAGGCTACGGTAGGTTGTTGGTCAGATGTTCTGTGCTTCACCTTTGATATGTAACCTCTGTTGCAAAGGATGAGTATGAGTAATAGTAATTAAAAACTTTACATTTAACGTACAAATTTGTGCAGGAACGTGCTACAAAAATGAATGTGGTCATCTACTGCATGGAGGAGAGTGTGGGGGTGACTGGTGTAAGTATGAAGGTTATGTATTATGTACTATCGTGTTTACAAGAATGGGTCCTACAGTCAAACAAGGTTCGGCCTGCACATCACGGATTAGATGAGACAGCTTAACATTTTCACGGTGTCCAGCAAAGGTCAAAATGCCTTTAAATGGCAACATGCAGTGCCCTTTCATCACTGCCACACAAAAGATGATGCAATTTGAATTTGACTAAAGGGCTAAAGCTGAGTTTGCATTTGGTATTCAAAGTGAGAGCTGGGTGAACTTGGGACTGTAAGTAACAATATTTTGATAAGGTTCAGACAAAGAAACTTCACTGCTGAGAACAGCACGTTCAACTTTCCACTAAACATTTAACTAGATCTAAAAATAAACAAAGTAACTAAAACTAACTAAAATGTTTCATCTTTTGGGAAATTTAATGTAACTGTACTTTGTAGTATTGCACTTTGGATGTCCAAAACACTTGATATAGAGCAGTGTTACTGTACAGCTGCCAGATCAAAATATTGCTACACAGATCCAAGTCATTTTCAGTTATTACTTGTGCTAATTAAGCAAATTAAGCTTTAAGTGTTGCAAAGACTGATTAGGTTTTGACCTTTCAGGCTGCACAGACGCCATCCTATTTTATCCATGAAGGATTATGGACACGAGCACAACGATTTTTGAAGTGAAAATGTAAATAGCACACTGTAAATATTAAATGTCTGTATCAAAGGAACTGAAAACAATTTCAGAAAGGGTTAGTGAATTAATAAAACCATCATTAATCATAGTGACCTGTTGCATAACATTATGTTGTTTTTAAAATGATATGAATGTAGAGGGATGCATGAAATATCTTTTACATTTAAGAGCCTCTCACTTCATCCTCATCTCTCTGTGTTTTCAGCATCCAAAATCATTAGCGACTACTATCAATAGTCAGTAATTGGGTACTTGACCCTAAAACTTCAGACCATCCAGTCATAATTTAAGAGACACAACCGCAAGGGCTTAAGGGAGGTGAGGTCCCACTGAGTCTAATTTGTATGTTAAGTTTAAGTTAAGGGCCTTATGAGAAATCACAAGAAACTGCAATTTTTAAAGGAAACAACTACTCTACTTTATAGAAAGAAACACATAAGCAGCGACATTACAGTGGTTATCCAACATGGCCACACATCAGATGGGCATGTCCTCCCTTTCCATCCCCTCTTTTCAGCATCATCATAACTGTTTGCCTAAATGTGATGTTCGTCATGCTGCTAATGAAAGCTCTAAAATGACGTTTAAAAAGTCATTTCCATTTATTTGAATAAGGTCCTTTGAGATAAAGAGTCTGCTGTCTGGGTAATGTTTAGCACAGGGCAAGAAGGACGAGATCCATATTTCTTCTGCTCTCATCGTCATTCTCTTTTGTACTGAAGCTCAGCTCGTCTTACCTCTTGAAATGTCTCAGGAAGATCCCAATATTCATACTCTTTTTAGAATCAAGGATTGTGACCTAAAGGGAAAAGGAACAAAAATCATTAATACAAAAAAAATAAGGTTTTTGTCTCTGTGCAGCCCTTAGGGTAGGAAGCAAAATCACTCCCAAACATGGTCTCACCTCAGCAAGTTCCTCATTGTTTACATGATTATTGTGGAACTTTTAAAAAGCAGTTCCTATTTGCGCGTTTATTACTTCCCCAGTGTGGGAGTGCAGCCATTTACCTGAGGCTCCTGTGGAAAGAGATCCATGCCATCACAGTTCCTCAGACCCGTGACCTTTGAATTGCGTAGCGAGGCCCGCTTGTCCACGTGACTGAACAGCTCCTCCATGCTTCGAATATCCAGCACGAGGTTCCTCTGCGGACGCTTGGACGTCCAGATGTTCAATTTGCCGAGGACACGCTGACTGGGAATGGTGTCCCAGTTCAGCTTTTTCATGGATCGTCGCTGATCATTACGAGAGCCAAAGGGAGGGGGAGGAAGAAGAAGAGGAGGAGGCGGAGGAGGAGGAGGTGGAGGAGGTGGTGGCGGTGGTGGTGCAGTGGCAACACACATGCTGGGAGGCACAGGAGAAGATGATCGGGGATCTGAATCTTCCTGAGCACCCGGCGAAAAAGGAAAGGAGTTTTGAGAGGAACAGCTGGGAGGAGAAGCAGATTTTAAAATGAGCACTCCCTCCATCTGTAACTCTCAAATTCCAAAAGACGATGGGAGGAAGTACCCCACTGTTGGCCACTCAGATCTGAGGAGATGGGGAAATACAAAATCTGTTTCTAAATATCGACTTCACAAGTAACAAAAGATGGTGATCACGTTTCTGTGACTGCGGCTTTGCTGACAGCCTACTCAAAGCCTCTCACATTTTAGCAAAGTGCCTTTGTGTCTTAGTCAAAAATCCAATAACTTTAATATTTAACAAAATAACTTCTTTAACCAGTTTTAGTTTGCTTTCAGTTATTTTGCGTAGCTTGTGAAATGGCAGACTTTATCAGGATTGGACCATCAGCTCTTCACTCATCACACTCACAAACAGACATTATTATTCTGTCACCTTCTCTTCCTTGAACTATAAAAAAACACAAATATAGACTAATGTCCTCCCCTTTAATTACGGTTCTTCTATATGCAGATGTAACATCATTAAAACGCCATATTATGCTTCCTTCATCTTCACAGCAAAGGTAACTAGAATTAGACCTTGTGCTTATTAGAGCCCAGTGGTTTTTTGGTGTCACGCCAAATATTCACATGTGAACTTTACTTTCAAATTTGCCTCACTTTGATGCTGATTTGCGCTGCCAATTTTCTAGGTGGGAAATATCAGGCGAACCGACCAGAATTAAATGTGATTGTACTGAAACATTTGGGTGGATGCCGTAGCCTGTCCAGAAAACGTTAACACAATACATTAGATTAGTCCGTGCGTTTCCCGACAAACAAGCATCATTAATTTGACACTGAAAAAAGACTTTCAGTGTCACCTCTTCACAAACAATCAAGGGATCGCATCCTTGTAAAACATGTTCTTAAAATCGCGTTGTATATTACTCACCTTGCTTTTAAAAGGGAGCTGTCAGATAAATCCCCGCTCCGATGTCGCCTCGTGCTCCTGCGGGCGACTAACGTCGGACTGCGTCACAAGCAGCAGGCACAGGTGCAGGCCGCGCCTCCACCAATCGTATTCGAGACAGCTTCCAGGTACGGGGACGCCCTTTTGGCGGGCGGGGAGGCTTGGAAAAAAGATGAGTAACCGCATCGACATGGAAAAAGGTCAAACTACTTTTAATCTAAACAGAAATTATTTCCTTATAAATATGTATTTGTATTATGCAATATATAACTAACTCCACATACAGTTAAACAGTCCTACATATTAACATTATTTTCATTACACTGTGGCTCAAAAATCCAAAAAAGGCAAAGTAGGCTATTATATGACGATATGAGAGAAAGAATATTATCATGTCATCTATTTCTCTAGATTAACAAGTCAGAAGTTGCACACAATTGCATTCTTACGATTGTAAGTAAGTAACTGGTGTACCTTGTGTGTGAAAATGTGCAAAGTACTCATAGTCATAGTACCTCATAGTCAGACGAGATATTTGTGATATGGATGACAACAAACTTTTGTTCGGGTCCCAGTTTTCTGAATGATCAATAGACAAGTAAATGAAAAAAAAAAGTTGCTTTTCTGTCTAAAACAATTCAAATGAGACAAACGATAAAACAGGAAATACAGCTGGAGCATTTGAAAATGTCTACTTTTAATTCTGTTACCTCAGTTTGGGGTGAGACTTTTCAGGTCTGAGTGAGGAATGAAGGCAGAGTATCACATCAATCCATGACACGACTTCATTTATCATCTTTAAATACCATTTATGTGCAATCATTCATACAGTACAACACACCAGGTCAGCCTAGAAAACATTGATTGTACACAAATAAAATATCTCATTTTATAAATCTTCTCTCTCTGCAACAATGTAAAGACTGCTAGTAAGAGTGACTTCAAATTCTTATCACAGTTGTTTTCTTTCAATTTACCGGAGCTTTCACAACTACTGGACAAAGAAAGAAATCCTATTGCCATTCATCTTGGTGTTGGGGGTTGGGTTTTCAAAAGGGCAGGTTTGGAAAAGAGGAGTCACATTTAGTTAATATTGCTGTGTGGAGGTCAAACAGACCAAAACTGGCCAGTGAAACTGCAATTTCAGCCACAAGTGAGGCCAAGGTCTTACAGAGTGACTTTTTCAGCCAGAGTAAAATACACCCATATGACACACTGACACACAAGAATTCAACACAAGCCAAATAGATCACAGAGTCCATTGTTTTTTTTGTTATTTTCTTTCATCAAATTCACTTACTTTCATAGTAGTATCAAAAGTAGAACCAAAGTTTGGATTCTGCTTCAGCCGGTATCAAAGCTGAAATCTTAAGCATGGCGTTGTGCCACTCCATGCGAGCTGGCACACAGAAGGCCATATCTGCAGGTATACTTTGGACTGCTGCCTCACATGCAAATACAGAGGAGACAAGAAGCTGGAGGACCATTAACCAACAGAGCTCTCCCTTCTGTTATTAGAAGCTCTCGTGAGTGAAATTCAGCATGGTAAAACATTCATCACCCTGGATTACCTTCATTTGACTTAATAGAGGGCTGACACTAGGAAACTAAAACGATTGCAGGTATCCTGAGGCATGTTTTCAGGTCAGTGTGTCATCTGCAAAAGACTATAAATGCCATACTCATAAACTGAGTAATTTGCGTAACCACTTGTTTCGATGTACAGTATGTTGAGTCCAACAGATTAATACACACAATAAACATAATAAATACAGTGATGAACAACAGTTCAATGTTACATATGTAGTACCATGCTGATATTTTGTGGTAAAACCTTCTCTTAATTGTCAACAACAGTTGATTGTTTACCCCCGTTGTACTAAAAAGTCAATTAAAGGAGATAAAACAAATGATGAATCATTAGACTTCTCCCATTTCCTAATGACTAATTCACAAGATATTGTGATAAAATATAAGGGTTAGTAATATTAGACAGCTACAGTGATCTGCAGTGTGAAGAAAGATAACCACAGACAGATATATTTTGTTTTAGGAGGGCTGTGAGATACCCGAACTATCCATTTTATGTCCTTGTTAACTTTAAAAAGACAAACAGAAGACAAAAACGCTTTTCAAATATAGCAATGTCCAAACAAACAAAATGTAATTAATTCCTTTCAAATTCAGTCATTTAAACAGCAATAAATGGAATAAATCCATTCAAGCTTGTTGGATCTTAACTGACTGACATGCCCATGAACTGTCCCTCGAAGCCTCCTCAGTCCACAGTGAGACTGAACCGACCAACGATGCTAAAACGACCTGCGAAAATGTAACGAGGGTAACACCTCTCTCAATTATCTTTGGGTAAATAAGATACAATTAGTAAAGTCGCAAACCAGTATAACTTTGGGAAGCTGTGACACTGTTCCCTAATATGATGATTGCATATATGAGTTGAAGTCAAAGAACTTTCAGGTTGCAACTGAAATCTGTTGCATTTCTGATGAACACATACTAAGCACTGTGGTACCTGTGGCTTACAACACCAACACATGTTGCCTAAACAGTACACTGTCCTTCACTGTGAAGCACTGGACACATAGCTGACTAGAACTGAAATAATTACAAAATAAAAGATGACGGTAAAATGAAGCAAAATCTAAACTAACCAAAATAGTGTGGTTCTTACAAGCTACAAACAATCATATTTATTTCAAAAGTGAAATAGTACTTCATATTAAATGTACATTGATCTGAAATGTCTGGACATTCCTTTCCAGTGTACCATACAACTCCGTTCAATGTAGTCTGAAATCTTTTTCCGAACTGAATCTGTCTTCCCTCGAGGCCACATTTAGTACATTAGCTCATAAATAAGGAGGCACACTAGGAGAGCGATAAGGACTGGAGGAGTTTTGTTGTAGTGTTTGGTCACATTTGAGTATGTTTCAATGGTTTTTACCTTTTTTTTTTTTCTTTTCTCATCTGCCTGTGTCGTGCCGAAGTTTAATTCAGAGCAATGGGAGCACTTGAATATAATAACGGCCAGAAGATGACTTGCACAAGCTCGTGCAGCAGAACAGTGTTGAGATAGAAGAGGCTTTAGTCAAATAGGAGAGAGGGAAAGGAGAGATGAACAGTTTCTCTGGGAACAAAACACAAAGAGAAGGTACAAGTGAAAATAAGAAGTTGGGAAGAGGCACTAAAAGCCCCCAGACTGTCCATAAAACTGGCCACTTGGTTTCCTGCTGCATTTAGCCCATTCATCAGTAATACCCAGCTATTCATCTGTCCACTCCAGACACATGCTCATCTATTATCTTCATCCACCCAATTTATCTGTGTGTTTCCTTCTGTAGTGGTCCTCTCTAAGTTGGGGGTTTCAACAGGTAACAGATGGAGGTGGTCGAGAAGGAGGAGGCAGGGCGTCCAGCAGACCCTCTCACTGCTCCTCTAACCAGGAGGGCTTGTCGGCCCCTGGGGGCCTCAACTTTATGTTGAACTGCTTCAGCGTCTGCTCCAGTTGCTGCTGGTTACCAGCAAAGTACGCTGAGATGGCGTTGTGGAAGAGGAGCAGCTGCTTATGCATCACCTTCACCTGATAGAGAGAAACAAGGAAGATTACAAGCCACTCCAAACCTGCATGCAGCTTTGTCACTGTGAAGGCTGCTGCTGATGATGATGCAGGCCTACCCAGCCCACTAACCTTATTCTCCTCCAAGAACTTGAGTTTAATGGTGACGTCTGAGCGGAGCCGTTCATACTTGTCCTTATGGAGCTGGTACTGTTGCTGAGCAGCATCTATGCGGGCCATGGCTACAGCGTCCCTCGGACCCATACTCAATTCCTCCAGGTCTGCCCTGTAGGCATCAAACTCCAGTCTGCTCACAAAAGGAGCAGAGAAAAGTTTTAAAATACACCTCGCTCTTTACTGTAAATGAAAGGACCCAACACGAGCATGATTTCAAATGATAGATTAGTATCTCTGTATTAACATGTTTGTGTGTTGTGTGCACCATTCAGGATTTAGCAATATCTGAATCAAAATCTGATGATTTTCAAATCTGATCAAACAACAAACATCCAGCCCTTTTGTGAAAAGATAGTGAACATACTGCTTGTCCTTACCTGGCATTTTCATACATCTTGATAGTCATCAGGGTGTCCTCCATGGTCTTGTTAACCAATGTGTTGATGCTGGACACAAAGAAATTTATGGCACCGAGTAAAGTCTCCCCGTTCTTACACAGCAACTTCTGAGTTTCTGCATTGTACCCAAACTCATCCTGTAAGGGCAAACACAACAACAAATGAATGCTTCTAAAGGCCGTCTACATAAACCTGATGTTATTCACCTTTCACGGTGCATCTAAAAGTTAAGACACGGCTACATAAAAGCCACATGATTACATCCTGAGGTCTCACCCGTAGCTCTGGAGATTTCTGACTGAGGTCAGCAAAGGTGTCACCCAGTGCATGCTGCGTCTGCACCATGTTGTAGAAGTGGTTGGTCAGCGCTCTGGCCAATCGCAGCACATTCTCGTACTTCCTTTTAGTGTCTCTCAGCACCTCAATCTGGGCCTCCAGCTCCAGGTCCACAGTCCGGGAACCCCGACCAAAACGCTCTGAGATCATTTGTTTTGTACACTAGAACAAGGAAGGAAGACACGCAGAGACATTAGCAACACAACTCCTCTCTGTGAGTGTATCACAGAATGCTTAAGGACACAGAGGGGGGATCTACTCGTTAGTGAACATAACAGAACTGCAGATACCTTGTAAGTGTTAATTCCCCACTTCTTCACTGTTTCTAGTTTTTCCACAGCCACACCGCGTGTTGTGTCCTCTGCAGTCATTGATGAGCTGCTGCTGCTGTGGTGCATGTTGGAACCTGAATGATAAGATCCAAATGTACAAACATGAGAACATTGTAAATAATAAAGACAAGCAGACAAGCAAGTCAGGTAGACAACAACATTAACCCCAGAAAAGAGCAGAAAATCCAAGTGCATTATAACAGTGCTCCATTCAGAAAAGATTTTTGTTTTTGACATCTCATGTCCATCACCGCCAGCCCTTTAAACCATTGCAAAACATGCAAAGGAGTGCGATGGAGTTAACGAGTGAGTGGACAGCAGGAGAATACAGAAAATGAAACTGGGAGGAAATACTGAGAAAAGCAACAGTAGACACAGAATTCTTTTATTTCATCCATGATTAAAGCTGAATATACTGGAAACTGCAGGGATATTTTGGGTCACTGCTAAAATGACAATTTGATTCATCAATGTTAAGCCTGCTTGAGCATTCACCTTCACCCTCTCTCCCCCCAACTAGTACCTTTGTATTCATTTGATTGGCTTGCTATGTGGCAGAGGAAAGAACTGCTTGGGGGAACGCTACTTCTCCTGGCCTTCATACGCAGGTCTGTGACAGTGGATTGTTGGTCAGGTATAAATGAAAGGATGGTTTAGAGTGAGTATGCATCAGGGTTGGGGTGAGATAATGGGATTTATATTGGGGATTTTGTCAGGACCAGGATTTAAAATGACAGAGTTGGATATTTAGGGTTTAAACATGCATCAATTATTGAGATTGAACAAGCGTGCCAAAAATGGAATGATAACGAAAGAGAAAAGATCGTGGGGAGGAGCAGAAACACACAAAATAGACAGAAAAGTCAGGAAACAAAAGGAGGAGGAGGAGGAGCATGTAGGAGGGAATGGTGAAAAGGAGGTGGAAGACAAAGACAAGATAAAAAGACAACATTTAGTGAATGACATTGAACAATGCAGACAAATGAGTGATGATGAAGACGGGGGCAGTTTGGAATGCAGTACTGCTGAATATGCGACAATAAATAAGCAGGATCAGCCTCTCATTACATAATTATTAATGGAAATCTAAAAGTTTATTACATGAAGATGGTTTCTGTTTGGCTATAACGGAGTTCAATGAGTTGCTTTTAGAGAAATACAAAAAAGGCAGACCCCTTGAGTTTAAAACTGTAAGACAAACCAATCAGAAAGCAGAGGAATAATACATAATAATAATAAAATAATAAAATAATAAAATAAAAGTTGTGATAGAAAAAAGTCACAATATGTCCAAGAAGAAGAGCAGAAGGCAAAAATGATTGTGCTGCTCTTCTCTCCACTGTGAAAGAGAAAATCTGATGAAAAGGACAGAGAAGTTGGACCCCAGCCATCTAAAAAAAAGACACACTCACACAAAAAAAAGCATCTTTCCAAAATGAGATAGCCATCATGTAGGAATTATTCTTTTCTTCTTTTTTTTTTTTTTTTAAAAAAAGAAGAAAATCAGAATCACATTGTGAGTGTTGGGGTTGAGTTCTTGCTTACATAAATATTCACAGACTGGATGTTTTATGTTCTATAAACATCCCCAAATATGATTTTATCACATTTTGGAAATGAGCTCTCCACTATTAATAACAACTGGGTCTAAGGAGCCACCTATTCCTGTAACTGGGATCCTTTTGTTAAACTCTGCATTATAATGCACAGCAGGGCCTGAGAGAGAGAGAGAGAGAGAGAGAGAGAGAGAGAGAGAGAGAGAGAGAGAGAGAGATACAGAAACATAAATGTCAAATAAGCAGTAAAGCGACTGTTGTTTCCTTTTGACACTTTGTATACGGCAAATGTAAATTATGTTTACAAGTTTAACAGCAAAATTTTTAAGACTCGTTTTCAGATACAGTGGAGGTCTAAGTCAGGGGTGAATGAAGAAACTGATGACCAATTAGAGAAGATGAATTGCAGGATGTTCTCATTGGAAGAAAGATCAGAGGCTGCAGTAATCAAACACTTGTCCTCTGATTAAAGTCACAGAGTCATATCCAGAGTAAGCTAAGGAGTGAACAGAAGAAGTCAAAATGGGCAGTGACAGTGTAGCTGAGAAGAGACAATATGTCAGAAATGTGTGAGAGGTGACAAACAGCGAAGTGGGACTGTACCTTTGATTGAACTGGTGGGGATGATACCTTCTGCTGTTCCTCCATAACCCCCAGATACAATGCTAGTCTCGTTGAGATTTGGACCTGATACCATCACCTGCTGAAGGTCCTGCAAGGTGGGGAAATTTAAAAATAATAATAATAATAATAAAAACAAGAACAAAGGGAAGAATAGAGGGTTTTGGGCAGGGATGTACAACAAAAAGGAGATTATGACTTGAGTGTTGAATTCAGACATTGTAGACAATGTAGGTTAGAGGCCTTTTCACTAGAGGGGGACAAACACTAACTATGTTAGCAAGGTTAGTCAGTACGCAATAAGCAGTCTAACTTCAGCCACTTATCTGGAAGCAAACAGCTAATCTATAAAGTGTATGACACGCCAGAAAACACACCACTAAAGTGCCTCGTCAATAATCAACCTAACTAAATACCTGAACTGAATCTTCTACCAAGCAAAAGGGCTACGATACCACAGCTGTGACAGTGCGACAGCTTGTGTAACTCCAAATGGTGACTCCTATGATCTGCGCCACAGAAAAATTCTCAACCAAACTATTTCCTCCTTACAAAATAATCAGAGCTTCAGTGAAGCTCTGGATCATGAGGGGGACTGAGGCACACGATCAGTTTTGTGTGTGTCTTCCTTAATTTAACTCACCGTTTTCTTTTGTTTGTGTTCCTGCTCAAGTATCAGCTAGTAAAGAGAAAAAAAATCTAAGGGATTTATTGAAAAAGGAAAATCTGGCCTGAACAGGTTTCACATTTTGGCAGAACCATATGTGACCCTTGAGTCTGACAATGAACAGATTTAAATTTAACTCCTGCCTGTGCTTTGAGAAAGTCTCTCATTTCATTCACTACAAACACTACACAGTGACTGAACTAAGTGCAAAGACCCACATGGCCCATTGTAAGACATAAGACACTTCCTGAAACCTTGGGCTTTGAAACTCCAGCAAGATGGTGATAAGGGAATTCTATGTTTTGGAAGGGAGGTGGCTGTTTCCTTTTGGTAAGTAAACACACAGAGTATGTTTGAAGCTACCAAAAAAGAAGCAAAAATACAATTGCAGTAATCTGTGCTGCAAAACAGCATTCAGTAAGGAAAAGGAAAAGCATTAAGGAAACTGTGGCTATTACAAATGTACCTAGGCTCTGCTTCAGTCTGGGCCTCATCTGGTTGTAGTGAGGATCAGATCTCTCTTGACTCTTGCCATAACACATTTCTTTTAAGGCTGAGACACCAAACAGAATGAACGCACCCATTTCACATGAGTAGCATGACATGATGATTATTTGTGTGCCACCATATTTGTTTTGCCAACCATCACACACTAACACAAAGGAATCACAATCTCAGTCAT
This sequence comes from Scatophagus argus, assembly GCF_020382885.2. Taxonomy (NCBI): domain Eukaryota; kingdom Metazoa; phylum Chordata; class Actinopteri; family Scatophagidae; genus Scatophagus; species Scatophagus argus. Next base: position 12,626,235 of record NC_058506.1, on the reverse strand, counting down.
CACAGATAAGATTCTGAATCGGATAATTGAATGACAACAGATTATCATGTAAGATGTGTTAGCTGTGAGCTATTTTGTTAACACTACACAACTTGAGGGATATCTCTCAAAGCATTATTGAGAGATTCCTTCAATCTAGAGTTAGTACGAGCTAAGTTAACACAATTCAAGCTGCACAGTGGTTTGCCATTAAAATGAAATATCTGACATTTTGTGTGATAAACCAACGTGGCGATGCGAGGCAATTTAATGCACCACAAAGTCAAACCACTGAGCAGTACTACACACCAACATAAACACACACACACACATACACAAACACACAAATGGCCTGCTCACCCTGGTGCCTCTGGAGCTCCCTAACTTCTCATCTAAGCTCCACTGCAGTTTTGCAGCCTGGACAGAGATGGAGGAGGGGAGGAACCGACAAACACAGGAACAACAACGAACAAACGAATAGAAAAAGGAAAGGAGACAAAAAAGAAAAATTCATGACAGAAATCATGAAACAACACAGAACGAAGTAAAAGAAAATCCCAGAAAAATCACTGTCCACAGACAGCAGGGATGTAGGATGGAGAGCAATGATGACTGATATAACAGCAGGTCAGGATTCATCATTTAGATCATTTATGTTAAAGTTTCAAGCGGATCATCTTATCCACTGGGAGAACATATGCTGCTGAGTGAGCTGTAGCTCCTCACTTTCCATCTATAATGTGTTACCATATCTTTGCCATGATAATTAAAATTCCATCGCTTTCTGGACAAAGAAAATACTGATCCTATTACAACACTGTGAAAATGGAGATCATGACTCATCAACAAGACATTCACAGACATTAAAAGTGACATAACATTAAGAGAAATAAATCAGAACAAAAAAATCATGAACACACACAAGCGTCCACAGAAAAACACCAAATCTGACTGCCTCAGCATATAATAATAATAATAGTGATAATAATAATAATAATAATAATAATAATCATAATAACAATAATAATAATAATAATATAACCATTCAGTCAACTAACTACAACTACAACTAACTAACTACTAACTACAGTGGAAATCACAGTCTCCAATCACAGTTTAACATCTCAACTCTGGCAAAGACTGATACTTTAACCATATGGACATTAAACCAACGACCAAAAACATCTTTAGGGACAAAGCCTGTTATAAACTACATTTTCTCCTTCATCCAGTCTCTTCTTTTAGAGAGCTGCCTCGTGGTGTGACATCTGTTCAATGTGGGAGAAAACTAACACAGACATTGCCTCCAAATTAAAAGCACCTCCGAGAGCTTGTGTTTAGCAGCATAAGCATCTTAAAATGCTGTTGACTGTCTGAGCAGACACCAGTGAGCCACTGTGATGAATCTGAGGCTTTTGCCAGGATGCTGTCACTGTCAAGCTGCCAGTCGCCATCCTTGTTCTGACACAATCGCAAATGCTACAAGATATGAAAATAGACTCCTATTCTTCCTTAAAGGATAGTTCCTTTTTTTCACTTCAAAAAACCTGAACTATCCCTTTAACCTGCCTGTCACTGAAGCTGCACGAGCAGCACTGGCTGCTGCAGCTTTAACTGAAAGCTCTGCACAGTAGATATCAATCTGATTTCCGAGGGCTTTCACCCAAGGACAAAGCACAGCCAGTTTCAGATTAATTGCAGAGTTTCCATGACAACTGGTTAATATCCAGCACTAAACAGTGCAGCTAAACACATCTGATACATAACCACATTAAAGTGAGGTAGCCATCATTTGGATACTACTGCTTCATTGATGAAGGTTCGTGAGAGGGCAGAATTTTCTTTTACAACTCATGTGGTGCCACGCGTAGTTTGGTGAGCAAATAACTGCCAGTGATTCCTCCAGGATCTTCGCTCTATTTATCCAACAAGGTGTGCCTCGGGACACAGGAAAATGAACAACCTGTTCCACATAACTTACTCTGCAACTCCACTGCCTTCTAACTGACTCTGACTAAGACACTCCTGAAAATGATGGAAACAAAATGCTGGTACTCAACTGGCTGTGCTCGAGCATTGTATTTTAATCCTGTGACTGAAAAGTCCCCACCTGAAGAGCTGCAACTACATCTGAGAGTACAGTATTTGGTTAAACACAAAACGTCAAGGTTAACCAAATACAGCAGAAATGTGTCTAGTGACCTTGAACATAGGGCACTGGGAACATAAGTTACAGCTGGCTCCCAAGGAGACAGCTGGTCTCCAACACCTGATTTCCCAGTAGGATGTCTTTTCACAAACATAACTAATGCTGAGTTCACAGTGCAGGATCGTAGCCCGGATTTTCCACCCGCATACAGTTTTTAGAGAACATCGAGAAAAGCCCTGAGATCAGTGGGGATCAGCTCACCCATGTCTCACGGACACCCTAAAAATATCAAGCAGGTAAACATCTGGTCAAGTCGAGGATGAGTTGAGGAGCCATGCAATGAGCCACAGCCAAGTTGGGGGATGGGAGGAGTCGAGAGGAAGAGATGGAAGAGCATCACAGCAGCAGCCACTCAGAAAACATAGTTTGGGGGCCAGATGGACCAGTCTGGGATTCATCCCGGTGATGGATCTTATAATGTGTGTCCGCCTGTTGCTGATAAGTCATGTAATGTGCAAACCACAACAACGTACAATAAAGTGAGAAAATAACAGTAAGTCACTAGCCACATTCATAAAGCCAGTGTTCAGGACTGACAACTTAGTAAGAAAAACAAGTCCTAAATTGAACTGTATATCTTAACATAAAGGCATATTACAAGTGCCAGCTCACTTAGCTAATCTCATGAAGGTTGAGGACAACACCCATAACCACAATGTCAACTTCAAGGACTGAAGGCACGCATTTCTCCACTTATCATTAATGTCACATAATAACACCAGTTTACTGAAATAAGCAAACGCTCAAACTGATAGTAAACAAATGCTTAAAATCAAGACATGTTAAAAGACAAAATTAACTATTACAATGGTATTTGACTTCACTTTTGTATAAAATATTTAGAAACAAGCTAAATTATGGACAATTAATAGGAAAATAAAATATTATACTGTCCTCTCTATACTTTCCTCTGTTTGCTGCAGTTTGAGTTTGAATATGTAAATGATCTGTTGGCCTGGGAACACAATTGGGTAAAAGTAAACATTTGGCATTTGTTTCCATGTGTAATAGCTTTTATTAGTAAATACAAACTACAGGGGGTGGCCTTAAACTGTTACATGCAGCAGACTGTCAATGAATACAGTAGCCGTAACCCACCTGTTCAAGGCTGTCGTCCTCTGGTAACGTCCCTGTGTCACCATTGCTGTTGATAGGAATTTCCATCGTGGCAGCTTTACTCATAATGCTATCTGTCATAATGCCCAATGTCTGTAAGGAAAAAAAAGGAGAAACAGAGAGAGAGATATAAAGTGTGGATACAACAGACTATTGCATGTAAATAAAACGAAAAAGGCAGAAATGGGAAAAACAGTGAGGCCTAAATGTGGCTTTGAAGAGGAGAGACCAAAGAGCCTAGTCAAAACAGCCAAATCATTAAGCAGATGGGAATATAATTGCCACAGACAAATGAGGAGGTGGTTTTCAAAGAGCAAGGCTACCGCTCGGCATAAAAACAACACAAAGCCCCATGCACAGGAGCCGCCACTACAATGAGCTGTCTTGTAGAAGTGGCCACTCTATTACACAGCTCATTTACAGCACCATATTAGCATAAATATCCAAAAATCCAGTCACTTAAAACTCAAACGAAAGGAGAGATAGCAAAATGTTTGCATTATCACCGTTTAATCATCCTAATATGTAAAACTGACTTAGCCCGCCACATAAAGTCACACGTTGAAGTTGTACAATCACATATACAGAACATCTGCAAAAAAAAAAAAAAAACCTAGGGAAAAAATACTAGACAATGCTATTTTTGACCTGGGTGAGGATAATAAATTGACAACTTGAATTAAGTCCCACTAACACCAATGAGAGGTCTGTGTGTGAGAGAAATATTAAGCAAAAATCTGAAGACCTGATAAAGCACTTACCGCAGTTTTCATTCCAGAGCAGGGTGTAAGTTAAACAGGTAAACATCACACTTTGTCCAGTCTGTACACAAGCCAGTAATACAATGGGTGATTCATAATGTACTTATGGGTGTTTGTTATTAGGGCCAACATAAAAGGCCTGGACACTGTAGTTCTAAGTAATGTATGTTGGCTTCATTCAGATGAAGGACTGTCACAGCTGGAGTGAAGTTAAAGCGAGGCTAAAATGTAATATGGCTGACTGCTTATGCAAGTGACTGCCAAAAATAATGAATCAAAGAATAAGAACTGGTTTCAAAAATGTTATAATACTCATATGTATAACTAATTTATCAACAAATGCTTCACAATAGAATCTTGAACAGTCTATTTTAAATTGATGATTAGGTGCTGATGAGTTTAAGACAAAAGTAAACTAAGGCAAAAAAAAATGAATTAGTTGAAAAAAGGGTGTTGTTCCTGTGAGTTATGGCTGACTAGCAGGTTTATGGCAGTTTGATCAGGTACTGGCACCAACACCACAGATGTTGTTTGAAGGAGGTACAAATGCACCTTGTTTACATTTGCTCCAACCTCTCCTTAAGAGGCTTCACCATTAAAAAACAAAAACCTGGCTATTCTCAGTCCATCTCTTGAGGATTGACAGATCTCTGTTGACTTTAGACCCTGGACGTTGTGCTCTTCTTGCCCAACAAGACTAACAAGGCTCAACAAATAACCAATAAGACAGTTAACAGCACCTGTGTCAGCTTGGAATGGAAAAAAACCGGCTTGACAAGACATCCTCCATGTTAACTGATCATATTAACTTGCATTGTTAGATGAAGGAAGCTCAAGGAAAAATCTTCTTACTAATCTGCAATTAAGAGAATAACGTTTAATAGTCTGAGGGACAGTCATGTTAGCATCTACATCTGAAACAGGCTGTGATCTGGCTTCAGTATTTAGCTTTCAATAGGTGACTCAGTCCAGCCAGTGTTAAATGGCAACGAGATGAGGTGGGACAATGAAATGTCCATTAATTTGCACTAACGTTAAAAGTGATGCTATTATCTGTCATCACTTTTTAAGGAAAGCAACGTGATTAACAGTTTACTTTTAGAGTGAGGGAGTGGACCGTTGGACTTGAAATCAGATGCACAATGAAAAAATCCTGGCAGCCATAGCAGGTGCGCCAGCACAGGTGTACAGTCTCCAGCAGGTAAGTCACTGCTGGATACGCAATTATCCATTCCGAAAAAACGTTTCACGATACGTCATTTATTGAAAATGGACATCACAGTGAAACAGTTTTAAGGGCTGGAAATGAATTTGCTTTCAAGAAAAGGCCTGCTTCTACTTCACATAATATGCAGCTGTTAAGGGGAAGGTGGTTAAAAATAGCAAAGAATCCAGTGAGTTCGCTATGCAAAGCCGACTAATTACCAATGGTAAAAAATGTAAAATCCCAAACACAGACAAAATGAAACGTTTTCGCTTTTACTTACAGGGTGCTTGGTCTCGTCGTAAAAACGGAGTTGTTCGGGTTGCTAGCGAGCAAGCTAATAACAGGCTAACGGCAGTGCATCCCAGTTCATGCGCGGCTTAGAGGAGACTGATGTGTCTTTTGTCAGTCAAGGAAAAAACTATCCGTGGAAAACAAGGCGGTGCTCTTGTTTAAGATAATTTTAATGGCATAGCCATGTAAACTCTCGTTCTAACTGCGTTTGTCCTCTGACCCCTCGTAAATATTCTTCTATCTTCTCCTTTTTAATGAAGCCTGGAGGAACGCTTTACGGAACTGACGACACCGTGGAATTCATTTTGCAGACGCGCTCCGATTCAAAGAACGTTTATTTATGTGAAGATGTATCACTCGTTCTAACGACAAAACTCCCATAGTGTTTTCTCTCTCTCTCTCTCTCTCTCTCTCTCTCTCTCTCTCTCTCTCCCTTTCTTTCTCTCTGTGTCTTTCACGCGATGAATTAGGTCAATGTTTGACCTAATGTTGTTTGTTGGTCAGTAGGCTTCGAGCGTTTTTTCCCATTCACACTTCTGTACCTGAAAATTGGAACCGAGTGAGAGTTTGTCATTTTTCCTCCACTCGCCTACAGCCCATCGTTGGGACCATCCAGCAGGTGATGTGTGCAGCGTGCGGGTTTCAGCCAGCTGCTGACGACTGTACAGTAACTTGTGTATGTGTGGATTTACGCATTCTTTTAATTATGCCCCATCAAATGGCAGGCATGGCATGGCCTCTGTGAATCCAAAGGTTGAATGCAAACTCCATTATTCCATGATACCCTGCCCCCTCGTGCCTGCAATTGTAAAAGCACTTTGATCACGTAACTGGAAATGAAGATAGTCCGAAAGACAGTTTTGCAATATTTGAATATGCTGGTATGTATACGTTTTTTCTTTTTCTTTTTTATTTTGAATGACCTACGTGCATGTTGTTGCAACAGCAAAGAGCGTACCGTCTCCTCCTCGTAGGTGAAGGATGATTAGTTGTGTGACTATTGTATGGAAACAAGTCTGTAAACGCCCGTTTACAGGCTTTACAGGCCCACCCTAAAATCAGCCTGTCATTAACATACAATAGCACGATGGGATAACTAGTGAAGTGCATTGACAATATGCTCGGGAAATGCATTTTCGCACATTTTTTAAAAATAATGTGGAGTTATTATTGTTTGTAGTCTTTAAACACATTAATAAGACAGAAATTAAACAAGCTGGGTTTTCCATTTTTTCTCCTTGCTGCTTGATTGCAAGCCTACATGCCTCCAGTAAGTTTTGAGGTTCCTTACTAGTCATCTTCATCACTTGTGTGGCGGTCTTCCTTATCCTGCTCTACTTCCAAACTTCAGGTGAGGTAAAACCACAACATATCTTCAACACTGCCCTCTATGGGTCAGATTGGGTATGGCTTTAGTCTTTAGGCTTTTCATTCACTGTACTGAGCATTTTCATAAATATCTGGTGTAAGCATAATTATTGAAACAATAAGACAATTGACAAATATCAATCAGTAGTATCAGTCTACACAGTCTGTCAGTCAGGTGCGCAGGCATACAGATTTCAGTTTTGTTCTGAGGTCAAGAACATGCTGACATTCGATGGCCCAAGTAATTTGAATCCTTGTGGTCATATAGCATTAAAGCAAACTTGCCATGTTTAAATTGAAGCACAGCCAGTATATCAAAACACTACACACATAGCTTGGGCCCAATCATAATAAGAATTTAATGCCAGAAGAAAATCAGTAATCACAGATAAGGTGCCCAGTGCCATTGATATATTTCTTGTTTTTTTGTTTGTTTGTTTTTGGATGATACAGTTCATGCCCAAGTGAGCATCTCCACAGTTTGATTCAGCCTCAGGGTAACTGATGAAAGAAACAGAGAAACTGCTTGAGCACAACACAGGCACATCGAGCACTACACTTCTTGCACTCTAGCATGAATGAAACACTATGAAGACTGTTAGCAGAACTGGACGAGATCCTATAAACACTGTCGGGCTGAGGGGATTCAAACAGCTTCTGCGGTCAATTACAGTCTGAGGAAGGAGGTGGGAAGTGAAAGTGAGGGAAAGAGTGAACATTTTATTAATGAATAAATTGGATGGTGAAAGAAGAGTGGAGCCAAAAGAAACTCTCATGGTATTTTTTGGAGGGGGCGAGAAATGCCACATGGGAATATTTTTCTAATGGAAGCGTGCTTGAATATGGTATGGATTTTCCAGCTCTCAGCATGTCTTTTGGTGCCATGTCTGCATCACTGTCTTCTCCAATCAACATGGTCTGGTGTTTCGTGCAATTACTTCTTCTCTATCCTAAATGAATGAGAAGCAACTAAAATGTTTTACAGCTTGTGAATATGTTAAAAACATAATTAGCCTCGGGTGCTGCTACTGCAGATGTGTGTGTGTGTGTGTGTGTGTCATATTCATCGTAGTCTACAACAGAGCTTTGTATTCTTTCAGTTTCTTCTAGTTATGATTGTGATTCACTGTAATTTATTGAATTGAATTGGATTAGTGGATCTATATAATTACATTAGTTCCATGTGTTTCACGCATGAGAAGGGAGATGACGATACTTGCGAGGATAACAAACAGGCTAATAATAATAATAATAATAATAATAATATTCATACATTCCTTGGTAAAATCAATGGTCAAACAAAAGCTACCTGTCCTCTTTGACCTTTGAGCTCTGAGATTCTAATAAAATAAATCAAAATATTTAAGTTATGCATGATGAAAGTGTTGTCAGTTTACCCCAAAAACTCTAGAATTCACAATTGCACGTCAGTGTGTTAAATTAAGCTGAAATTCCAATGGGATGGCAAGATTTAAACATATGATATGAAAACAACTGCTTTTTTAAACAACATATGAGCTACAGAGTGAGCTGCTTCCACAGTGACCTCCATTTGAAATGGTTCTTTTTAAAACAGCACCACAACCTTAACTTCAAATCAAGAAACATAATTCATAGCTGTTTTTTTTTTGTTTGTTTGTTTTTTGTTTTTTACTGTCTCTGCTTTTGCATTCAATCAACAGAATTTGAAAACATCAATTAAATTCTTACTTGCTGTAAAAGTACAGGATGCTGTGTCCATTTTTGACAAACATTATGTAAATTATCACTTGGGGAAAAACATTTAAGGATAGCATAATCTCACAGTACTAGTAAGGCACCACACTCACATGCCCAGCTGTGTGTGACCACTCATTGCATGAGAAAATGCAGAGTTAGCAGTGTGAAGCACAAAGGAGGTTAGTACACATCTTTCTGTTAAATGTCGTGGTTGTAGAAAGTGGTGGAGAAAGTTTTTGATGTCTGAGTTAGTCAGTGACCACAGGAAGCGTGAGTTTGGCTGAACAACGGCGAGTTACGGGAATGAGGGGATGTTATTCCTTACTCAGTCATTAGTGTGCAGACTCACCTGTTGAATCATACGACGACGCATGCAAATTTTGGCAAAGTTACATGCAAACACATTCAGAATATATGCAGACACTTTTCCACTAATCTTGAACCTAACTCATAAAAAGCAGTCTATACCAGCCTATACCTGATATGTCCTCACGATGGCACCAAATCCCAACCATAAATCCCAGCCTTATTAAGGATCACAGCTACAGTATAAAGTATAAATAAGTGAAAAACAGATTCATAAAAGCCACTGTAGACCAATAAAATGCTTTAGCTCTCATCATCAAAGAGACAACTTGGCTCAAAAAGCTGGTGGAGCAAAACAGCTCGGTTATGAACTCTATAAGGGAAAATGATGATGACTGCAGCTTTTACAATAATCTTCATGATCTGCTGGATGAGTAACATTCAGAGTCACTTAAAATCGTCTGCTGACTTCACATGTGGGCTTCTCAGCTCACTGTAAACAGGACACTTAATGAACATGCCGATCCGAGCAAGTGACAGTGATATATATTCTCCAAGAGACCACGCCAGCCTTGATTGACTTTGTTCTTCAGCTAATCAGGACTGCTGCTAATAGACTGATGTGCTCTTTTGAAGTGTTTACATTGTGGAGAGTCGACCCCCACCCTCTTTTCAAACAGAGAGTGTTTGACCTCACAGCAGTGGTTGTTTAAGGTGTATACTCCGCTAAGGTTCTGTATTCATGTAGACAAATTCCTGTGAACATGCACGCTAACACACTTTTCTTACTTGTATTTTAAGGCCATATCACTATTTAAATATTTTGACTGACCACAAAGCTACTGAAGGTAGCATGTCCCAATCCTCAATAGCAAGCAAAAATGTCCAAAAAGTCCTTCTCATCTGTTCTGCATCAAAAGCAACAAAAACATCAGCCGCTGCCCTGAGGTTTGCGGGGCCCTCTGTAGCTGTGAGTGAGCCATTCAGGAGTCACCCTGCATAAATATTACAGGTCATTGCTGTTGAAGGTTTTTCTTTTTCCTTGCAGGATGTCATGCTGCTGTTTTTGTAAAGCGTGTGTATTTGAGCTATAATATTAGCACAGGAGCTTTCTGGGCCCCATAGTGTAAATCCTTTCCTTCCGTTTCCACTGATAAGTGACTGAGTTTGTATTCAGTAACAGTAACAGTTAGAAACACCAATCCGGCATATTCATTTGCCATATTTTGCAGATTTCTGATTTTACTTGCAGTCTATGTGGAATTAAACATGGTTTAACCATGTTAAGGTCCATGCCGTGACTAGGTATTATTCTGAAGTGATATCCAAACTTTTTAAACCATGTATATATATATATAAGCCTGGCCTATGTAATGTGAAACAGCAGTTGAAGAGGAGTGATGAGGGGCAGCTGATGCAGTGGCTCAGTTGTCGTCTCATGACCTAACTGGGCCGTCTCCATGACAAAATGAGCAAACTCCATCCACCGAGGAACACCGTGAAATGCAGCTGAAAGCAAAGTTGATAAAAAGATAGAGAATTCTAATGTTGTTTTCAAACTAGCAGCTTTCTTAACTGTCCAATGCGTATTCTCAACATAATATACAATGTTAGTTGTAGTTGGTCTCTCCCACTGTAGAATTAGTACTTCATATGGAGGCTTTTGCAACTTTGGAAGCATTCAGTATTCCCATGTGTGCCAAAGATGTTATTAATGCTTCCTAAGTTTATTTTGTTTTTTAAATCAGCTACCTGTACTTGGCAGAGAACACCATAGCTTGTTAAAAACCCACACACAAGCAATGTACATTGGCATAATTAGATACACATTCTCTCTCTCTCTCTCTCTCTTTCACACACACACACACACACACACGCACACACAAGGGGCAAATGAGCCAGCTGTGATCAGAAATGTTTGCGTTAGTTGCCAGGATTGGTGTTTTACAGCTGTATTTGTTCCTGAATGTGCTGGTTTATAGTGCACTCTGGGTCACGCACCACATCTAAACACTGCCAGAGGAAAAAGGGTGCTTGCATGTACCCCTTCACCTCAACCCTGCCACACACACACGGGACTAAGAGGCCTGCCCACACACACTAAGAAGGGTACAACCCACATCAAAGCAAACACACTAATCCCGCCAGGAAACAGAGGATCCATAGGCCCAGTAATGAAAGGAGAAAGAAAATGCGTATAGAAGTGAAAATAAATAAGAGCTATCTTCTAAATATTTTCACCAGCTGTACTTAATCAGCGATTAATGAGAGTCAAGATTCTTCTCCTAAACTTTGTTTTTTCTGAGGTTACATCTTGAGAGACTGTTAAGGTGATTTGTCTTCTGAAAGATTTGCCTATAGTCATACTTATGGAATTAGTGGGCTCATCTCCAATGAGAGTGAAGACAAAAATAGGATATATAATGGCAATATATTTTAGATTCAAAGTAGACCAAACAAAATAGATCATCCATGCCAAAATAAATAAATAAAAATCAAGTTTAGAAATCCATTTGTGATTATTATTTATTTTTTTACAAGCAAGGCAAAACACAAAATGCAAATGAATGTGTTAATACATGTCTTTGCCCTAATAATGTGTAATAAATGTGTGGACGTGCATACATGATACATGTACAATTTTGGAAAAGAAAAGAAAAGAAAAGGAAAACTGAATCAGGTTCCTTTCAAACCAATATTTCAATGCAATGCCTGGGATCTTAGAGGACCTCGAACATATTGTGTACTCTGAGTTTCTCTGAGAGTACTCTGAGACTTTTTTTTTCAAATCAAGGAGCTTCAAGGCACCTCTTTGATCATTTATTATGTCACAGTGTTCTTTGGAACTGTTCTAACGAACACATAATTTTTGCAGTGAGCCTGAAAGTCCTCCAAACTGTAACCTCAGCACGTTCAGGGGGTTTGAGCACTGCAGTATCACGGTGGGTTTGGTTCACAGTGGGGAGCTGGGCAGCCACCTGGTGGGGCTGTGGGAGAGGGGAAATGGACTATAATCAAACAAGCCGCCGTGGAAACACCAAGCGTTCACTGAGTTTATGAGCCAGCCTAACAATGAAAGAGGAAACACCTTTTTCACAGACATACCAAGCTGTTCTTTGTCTGCTCCCTGTTCTGAAACTACTATGAAATGAAAAGAATATGATAAACTGAAAAAACTACAGGAGATTAATGAGTTGAATTGCATTTTTGTGGAGGAGGCATCAAAAAATTTGTACCACTACTAGACACCTCATAAGTCAATATTTCTATGGATTGCACACTTGAGTACCGACCAGCTCTGTCCTATTATTATATCCACATGCGCACACACTGGCTCTGTTGGTGTTGTCTGTGCTCTCATCTGATCTCCTTGGTGACATTTACAATATTCAGCCTCATGAGACCCATGAAGCTGACTGCATTGTCTGTGGTGTCCAGTCTGGTTTGGTGGGGAGCTTTCCATTACGCTGGTCAGCTGGAATTGTTGGGAAATACTTATGGGGTGAAAAAAAAGAAAGAAAAATTGGAAGACAAAAATAGGCCTGATGAACAATGATAGAGATAGGACCTTTGGCACTTGAGGTATAAGAACTTCAAGTTCTGTGTGAATATTTCTAAATGTTTTCCATTCTTGGAACCATCCCAACACCAACGAAAATACATGAGCTCACCAACAGTAGGAGTAGCTCTGATGCTATATCGCCAAGATGATTACTTAAAGTCGAAGGAAATTATTTGGCAAGGGCAAAGAGTGGCAACTAAAGTTAAAGTAAACATTTACTCCTGTACAAGCAGTCAAAAGATGTACTCCTTCGTGCACTGTAGCCACATTTAATCTCAAATCCGAAGCTGCATTAAGTAAGATGCCAAGAAAGTGTCTGCTTACCAGGCAACGGCACAATACAAGCCTCACTGGAGAATTTGTCTTAAAGGATAATGTCCAAATTTATGTCAAACAGACAACTGACAGGTCCAGTGTGATTGTAGGCTCTACAGCTGTTGCAAGCAAGGATACAACTGCACAGAAACAACACAAAGAATGACAAAGAATCCCACTTTTCATCAGACAGATTAAATAAACCACTTATTACTGTACATACTTACTTGATCTTGACATATTTACTAACTCTTAAGAAAATCTGCACAGAAGAAAAGAAGCCACAGAACATCTGCATGATTCAACTCTTGCCCCCAAGAACACAACATTATCACAGTCTCCTTACCTCAGTCACCCCATCTATACCTCCACCCGTAACAGCGGTGCAGCAGGCCAGATGTGTGGGACACTGAGGTGCAGAAAGATCCTATCCAGCACCACCAAGAGATTCCCAGGTCCATTTTGTCCACATGTTTCAGCCCTGGCTGTCAACCCCAGTGCCAGGCTCCATGTGATAGAGGTCTGGCAGACAGATAGCTGTCACTGGTCATGCTCAGTGGCAGCTAGTGTAAATGATTTAGAAGGTGATTTATGTGTGTGGATGCATACACAGTCTCAGGACATCTACTTTTATTATCTATACATATCTATCTATATTTTCTATCCTTTCTTATGCTATGCAGCATTTCTTTCATTCTTTTCACACAAACTCTGACAAGACATGGTCATTGACATTCCTTTGGAGAAAATGTTGCTTCAGAGACATATTGGTCTTTTCAGCAATGACATTATCCTGTAAATATGTGGTTTATATCCACATTCACCCATGTGCATACACACAAAATCACAACAGATGAGTGTAAAGTAACAAACTATGCGGTGAATACACTCCTTACATGCAACAGTGAAATGAGAAGAATTACTGTTTATCTAGTAAGTATTTCAAAAGATATGGAGCTGAATTGTGTTTTGTTAAGTTCTATAAAAACACAAAATCCCCTACTCCTGAACTTCTGATGAGTGTATTAAAATGTAAACTAGTTTCAAGGGATTTTATTAATATGGACTATATCCTCCCTTAATGTCAGTGTAATGGAAATTCCATTGTGATATTTACTTTAATAATTATATTTTTCCATCTGAGCTGGGGCATATCTGTTGGAGCTTGTGTAATCAGTCACAGGGCAGAATTGGTCCATTTCTCTTGGGCTTCCCAAACCCTGAATGTGTCGAGAGAAAGATAGATGTTCCAAGTCCTTTTAAGCCATTAAGGAGGGTGAGCAAACATCCCCTCGAAACCCTTAAAAATGACAAGACCCCCCCTTCCCACAAAAAAGCAAACAACCTCTTCCTTACTGCTCTTCCTTACTTTCCTCATATTTGTCCTCTGCTGTTCCTCTTCCTACCCCCCCTACCCCTCACCCCAATTCTAACTTATCATTGCACATAAAGTAAAAGCCAGTTGTTGAACTTTGCCCTCCAGCTGCTGTTGAGGTGATTGCAAAGAGAGAAACTTATGACACTGATATCCATCTGCTAACACAGGATGCTGTATTAATGATCCGGAAATCATCCAGTCTAAAGAATTAACAAGACATCAAAAGAAAATCAATCACTATCACTTTACTGGCCAAAATCTGCAAATATACAGGAATTTGGCAGCACTGGTTTAACAGCATATTTTATATTAGCATATATTAGATTTAGGCATGCAGGGGGGGCACAGCCACCCAAATATCCACTTCAGAAGCCTCTATACTGTGGATAATACTATTCAAATGAACTTAGCTGTCAAATCTATTAAAATGGGAAGCTAATAATGGTGCAGACCCATTCCAGAGATCCTCCACTTCCACTATGTTGACCTCTGTTTCTCTGTCGCTGCGTGTCTGCCTGGCCGCCTGTCTTTCTGTCTGTCTGTCTGTCTGTCTCTCCCTGCCCTCAGCATGAAGTGAAAGCATGTCAGCTTTGGCACGGCAGGCTGGCCTTTTCCTGTTGTGAATTTTACAGGTCAGACTTGAGCACTCAGCCCACCTGCCTGCAGATTTTTACACTTTCTCGATTTTTCCCTTCCTCTTATTCTTGTATTCCCTCCAAACCCATTCCATGTTTTATCCCTGGACTCCTTTAAGAAACAGTGTGTGCAGAGGATCCAGAAAAGCTTCTAGTGGATGAGAAATTATTGGCTTTTTGGAACATTACAGCATGATTCTGACATGTCTGGATTAAGAGCACCACATGTGACATTGTAAAATGGGGAAATTCTATCACACTGAGAGTTTTCATTGATTCCTTTTCGGGCACTCAGGCAGAGACTGAGGATTTACCCAAATGTTTTATTTGGGAAAGCGACATAATATTTCAAATAGCGTGTCAAGAAAAATAAAAAAATTAAATCAATATTTTATTGTACACAATGAAATATATTGCGTAGATGTAGCAATTTGAGGAAAACAGCCAGACCTTCTATTATATACTGTATAAGCACAATCCCACTAACAGTCTCTCTTTATCACAATCTCACTGTCATAAATCTGTCCGTTGGCTAAAAACGTATAATGAAATATCAACCATATGTTGATATTAAAAATAAACACACTGAACACATCATAAAATACTCTTGCACACTCTTGTAAAGGACACTCACTGCCATATTGAATTCCCTGTTCACAAACTGCAACCTTGATCATCACAATGACAGTCACTTAATTTCAATCAGAACATATTCCTGTTTCTAACCTTAACTCCTCAAGTCTTATCTTAACCCTAAAACTGAAAGAGTGAACATGTCAAGCAAAACTGGCCTCACTTTCTCAAAATATCCTCACTCTTAAGATCTAAAGCTCAAATTGAGCATGTACTCATGTGCACGCACACACACACCCATCACTTCTGGGGACATTACATAGACTTACATTCATTTCCTGGAGTCTTAACCACCACCTAATCATAACAATGACCATTACTTGTCTAATCCTAACAGTCACCTTAACCTGACCTTAAAGCAAGTCTTCACCCTAATGTGTAATGATTTACATTGTGGGGATTTGCATTTTGTCCCCATAAGTAAGGCTGGTGCTCACAATGTGACTGTGTAAACAGATTTTTGTCCCCACAGGAATACACATACACACACACACACACGCAGCTGCATTTGAGATTGCAGATCAGGAGACATTGCTGTGTCCTTATATGGTCATGATGTAATTTCTCTCTCAGAGCTGCTGGCTGGGCTAAATCTCAGCGTGTTTAGAGAGTTTATGAAAACCTGTGAACTTGGGTTAGCAGAGGACTTAGAAGAGGAAAAAGACACCAGAGCAGCTCTCCCCAGTGTTTTCTCTTTTTTTTTTTTTTTTTTTTGTAGCTACTCTGATGATTGCACAACTGTTGGGCATCATTTGAGTGGATTGCAGTTACTCACAGCTGATCAAAACCTGCAATGAATTCAAGCTTTTACAAGACAATTGTTGACATTACTCAACGAAGTCAAATTATCATTAATGTTAGAATTTGTTTGCACAGATACCCATAATTAGCAAACGTCACGTGTGATTTCGGGATTCTGAATCAGGGCTGCTGGCTATGTCTAAATCCGTCCAATGTCCTCATCTGACACAAAAGTTTCACTGTACCCACTTTTCTGGATGAAGTCTTGTGATAAGTTTCACTTTCTTCTCTGCAATTTTCTACAAGCTGAGAATTTTTCCCTTCTTCATCCTCTGCAACCCCACAAAGACGGTACATTCACTGGATCAACTGTAGAGATTAAACCAGTCAAAACTAGCCATAAAACCAGATTGATCCCCACATTCTCTTACAAATCCTTATCCTACTAAAGAAAAAAAGTTCAAGAAAACAGCCTCAACTTTATTCTGGGTAAGTGCAGCTTAGACCACTGCTCATCATGCTGTCCCAGAGCCTTTCATTGTGGCTTACTGTGAAAGCTGCTCATCTTAGCCCTGCTGCCGATGTTACCGAGACATCCGTCCTTCACAGTTAAGAAATATATGCAACTCAGTGTTTATTGTGCCTCCCAGCCACAGCCACCTCATCTGTATGTACAGTATATCTAGTGTAAAGCAGCAGCGAGGGGTCTTGCTATTGTATATCCATCTGTGGAAGCTTAAGAACCAGTTTAATACCTTTGACTGCTTGAAGCTCAGTAAGGTTTAGACTGCCAGCGTTGAGATACCGCAAAGGTTTTTTTTTTTTTTTTATCCTGAATTATAACCACGTGTTGTACAAAGAAAACTTCAATGTCCTCTTTAGAAACACCCTCCTCTATGGACTTTGTCTCTCCTTCTTTCTGTCACTCTGGGTCAAATGGTCAAACATGTGTTCATTAGTTCTAGATAGGTTTGATCAGTACACAAGCTTGTTGACTGAGTGTTTCTGGACAAATGAAAGGATGCACATGTTAAAAGCTAGGACCCCAAAAAGCAGACACCAACAACTTACTTCACACAAAACTATAAACACTATGTTCCAGGGAATTTAAGTCAGAGTTCACAGTCTTCTCCAACAAAGCAGATTTCAGTGAAGATCACTTCATGTGGTCTACCAGCAGGTAAGTACATGAAATCCAAACAGTCCAACAAAAATCCAGTCCTCCAGAGAGATAGGGATCACTCCAAACCAAAGCAGACAGAGCAGGAGAGGCATAGGCCAAGCAGCAAACCTGAACACAGGAGACAACAGCTAGTTCAAGGAATCCAAGTGAGCAGAAAAGATGCCTGACATGAATGCCACAAAGACAGACAGACTGAAAGGGCCAGTCTTAAATAGTAACAGCGCTGATTGGATTGATTGGCCAAGAAGAGGAACAGGTGTGCAGGAGACAAGGTGACTGGAGGAACAAAGGGACTACCCAGCTCTGCTCTGAATTGGCCGAGGTGCGTACACGCCCACCAACACAGACACACAAAGGAGGGAAAAAGAAGGAGAAACAGACAGGATATACAGGAAAGCATGCAATCCTAACAGCATGTTTCTTCATCCACTCTCCTCCCTCTGTGTCCTGTTTCTGGAGTTTGATAAATGGATCAAGGGAGACACAAACACAAGATGCATTCACACAAAGTGATGTATTTGTTGGTGACAGACTCAACATTTGTGATGCACAGATAACAGCCAATGCAAGTTTTTCTTTTCCAACTTGCTGGACGTCGTAAATATGACAAACGGCTTGCGTTTTGTTGAGCCTTTTGAGTCACATTTGGAAAAAATATTTTTACCTAAAACAGATGCACATGTTGCCTGATGACTTTCTGTTATCAATGCATAATGGGCGGGACGGGCAGATTTGTAACCGGCTTACATCTGTATTCCCAATACAGCATTACTGTGTTATCGTCTCAGTCCATATTTTTTACTTGTTTTGATTTTTTTAAAGGAATTGTGTCATGTTGCTTTAAGCTCATGCAGAATTTTTTGGATTCTGTTGGATGGCAGAAAGCCAGCATGTTCAGACAAATAAAATCACGTAACAAGCAACAGTGACATGACACAAAAGGCTGGCAAAACAAATTCAACTCTGACATTGTTCTCCACTCTGGATCAAATTTTGACATTGTCTCCGCTATGTTTATGTGACTTTCTCTCGTACAAACTGCAGAGGCTGTAGATGGTTATAAACAACTGTTGATGTCTTGTATGCAGAAACTGCTCGGTGCAGGATTTGGTAATGGTAATGTGAATGTGCATCTGTTTTATGTTTGTAAAAATGACAAACGGCTTATAGGATGTCACAGACATGCCCAAGCCAAATCTATAACAAATTCTCCACAGTTACTCAGTATGTCCTGTTATTCTCAGGGTTTTTTTTTTTTTTTTTTTTAATTCTGTAGAGTGAAGGCAGCATATGTGATATGAAAAGTCAGGTGTGTGAAGTCTTTCCTGGTATGTGACACAGAAAAGAAAATATCCTACAGAGATAGAATGTCTTCGTTTCAGTCATTCTGCATTTTGACCTTTAAGGTATTTAATACTTTTTCTGACTTTCTCCACATTTTATACATATTAGCTCCAAAGGGCATCAGGTTACCAGTTTGGTTTGTTTTCTTTTCTCTCATAGTCAATCATCCTTGAAGTCTTTCTCAACCCTCCAAACCTCTTTGCATTTTGACATTTGACCTCTATATCCACATCATGCAGATCCTGTTCCCTGGGGGATGTCTGAGACCCAGGATGAATATTAAACAAAAGAACGCAGAACAAAATCAAATTAAATTAAATTAAGCAAACAAATGGAAGAAAACGTGACAAACACGGCATGGATCTCCTTTTTTCTTCTTGTGTGTTACTGTTCTTGTTGTTACTGATTCATAGTCATCATTTGTCACTTCATTCTACATCTCTGAGTGTTTTTCAGAGGGGACTAACTTATCTGTTTGATTTGACTTGTTTGGACCGATCTGGGTTCAACTTAGCCAACCAGGAACTCCATAGAGAAATCTTTCCTCGCTCACATGGGGTTGGCTGACACACAGACAAGTAAATCAATAACTGCGTAAATTGCTTTCTCCTTACCACAAGAGGACCCAAAGGAGAAATAGAAGAGAGGGAAGGAGAAGGGCAAACGTGCATCTCTTAAAAGAAAACTGGTCCTGAGCCAAAGCTGCACGGGCTAGTTTTGCTTTAATGAATAAAGGCTCTCTTTCTGAATTTTGAATAAGCAAGAGAGAGAACGCAGAGGACAACAATCAAGAAGAGGAGCATCACCTCAGACCAAAAGATTACTTCATGACTTATTCATGCACCCTGTGTGGCTGGTTAGAGTCCCAGGGGAAGAATTAGATGGGAGGCAGTGAACTTTGCCTGTCGATGCAGCACCACGAGGTCACATGTGACCCAGCTTGTAGGCAGAAGCTCAGTGAGTGCAGGTCTGCCCTCCACTGACCTGTAATAGCAAGTCAGAGACAGACAGTTAGACTGAACATCAGTAAACAGAATTACCTCCTCATAAATAAACAGTAAATGTCACTATGGGATATGCGGTTGGCCACAAATTCATCATCCTCTCTTTGTTCAGCAGATGTCTTTTCAGATCCATGTGGACTTAAAGAGCATTTTATTCATTTTATGAATTATTTGTATGGATGTAGAACTCTTTGTTCAGCGCCCAGCAACTCCAGTCGCCCCCCTTTGGTGTCTGTTATTTGAAACTCAAACAAACTTAACATCAAAACTGGGCAGCGTTTGTTCAGATAAACACAAACATGGCCTCCTTTGGCTACGGGCTGCAGCGCATGCCTGGAAGTTAGCCCAGTAATTGCATTGGCTGCTGAGTGTGACAATCTAAACCGTACCATGCAGGGAGACGCAACACAAGGCAGCATGCTGGAATGACATTAACAGATGGATATAACTCACTGTATAGGAGCTCTCTCAGGTGACGGTGAACACGTAGACACTTAAACTTGGGTTCAAGCGGCTCTTGGTTCACCTCCAGTAGCATTGGAGCTGAAGTGCTTTTTATCGCTGTGAGAATTTAATGGGACTCAAAATTGTGGTGTTGACTTGATGGGATTGACTTGGTTTAGTGTGGTAACTGGTCGTTATGGTAGGGCCCTGTGAGTACAGACTGCATTCAGCAATTTTGTTTATCGAACTGATTGGAATATTTAGTGGTTGTTTGCGAAGTGCACAAAGTTAAAAACAAGTATGTTTTTTATAAATGTCGTCTTGGCTTCAGAGACCAACATTTATGTGATGCAACCTCAGAAAACCATGAAGTGAATAATACTTAACTTAATCAGATTATGACCCTAAAGGCACTTAAATGATACCTTATGATGCCTGAGTCACAGAAAACAAAACAAAACAAAAAAATGTACCCTCTCTCTTCACATATCCCATTTATCAACACGTCTTTAGTTTAGGAGGGCAGAGCAAGTGGCCACTAGTGGACTACTGATGTAAAACACATATGTAAAGACACTAACTGTTTGAACACATGGAAATAAATGATGATGTGATCTGGCTCTAATTATTTAATAGGCAGAATGCTCTTTCTTTCAGACAGATGAAAATGTCAGCAAAGTGAAAGCATAAAAAAAAGAAATGTTGAACTGTGAAATAAAATACAATAAAATCACTTTTTGAGAGCTTTTCTTTAACCAGTTAACATTTCATTTTCCCCTCAAGTAGATTTAACTACAACTAGCACTTCATAATTGTTTTCCTCCAAAATATGAAATAGTTTTAGCAGAGGAACAGACACCAGTCACCAGATATGCACCAATAACAACAAGACAGCCAAGAAGAAGGTAAAAAATTATTTGAGTACACATAAATAAAAAATAAACCCAAGTGTTGCATATGAGAGGGATTAAATCTGACCTTTGCTGGTGACATTTTAACTCAGAACACCGTGGGACAGTTTTATTTGCAACCAGAGCGAATGGGATGGGAGTGGGGGGGGTAAATACAGTATAGCCTGCTCACATTTGACTCAACTCTGCAAAGTTCCCGCAAAGTAACAATAAAGAGAATCTGTGTTGCAGATAGGAGACACAGAGAAAAGACTTTGGACGAAAGGGAAGGATGGATAGAAAGAGAAGGGCAATAAAAGTGTTCAGGAAGGGATCTTTATTTAGTTTAGGACTCAGACTCTAAAGTGAAAGCAGATGGAACTCTCGGCTGGAATAGTTTCCACTTGAAGTCTTGGACTCGTGTTTGCCCTGCTCGCTGTTTCTAAGGCAATTCCAGTTTTCTTCAGCCTGTGTTTCTGGGCCTTCAACACGAGGTTTTGAACCGCAAATAAGAATGTACACAGATATCCTGCTTGCGCTTACAAGAACGTAGATACGCGCGCTTATGCAGACATTTAAGCATGTGTACAAAGCTGTGCAGGGAGCACGATGCTTCATAACAAAGTCCGTGTTCGTTGTGTGAGGTCAGCTGAGTGGTATTGAAAGGACCCTCCACAGTGACAGTGTGAGCGTGAGAGAAACCCCAAAAGCAAAAACAATAAGATGTCTGGCTCAACACTACAGCTAAACAATGCTGAGCGAAGTTCACAAGAGGTCAGCTCACTGTGTTGCTGGACTGGCAACACAATACTTACAGTAACAGCTTACAATGCTGAGACAGTTTATTTTTTTCCTTCTTTTAGATGACAAGAATGATGTTTGCAACATGCACATCTGTAACGTGACCCATGAGTAGTAAGGTCGGGGAAATAACTAACCCTTGTATTTATCTTTTTGTAAATGGACAGTGCACTTTGGCATCGAGCTGCACAAAGGGTGCGGGCCAACTGCGTGATCTCAGCTCACAGAGTTCCCGAAAACAAGCATCTACGATATGTTCCCCGTCTGCATCCTCCATCTGACAGGCAAGCCATACTCCCATTCATTTAACAAGAGTGGGTGTCTCAGAGCCCGTCTTAAGTTTTGAGCTGACTGTAAAAAGATCCATATATGTATTTATAGCCAGCTGTAAATAAAGTACAATCAGCGCCTGCTGGGTTCTCCAAACACACACAGCCTGAGCCATGAGTGATAGTGTAGCGCTAAAGTTTGGCTCTTTGAAACATATTTATGTCTGCCTGCGTGTGCATTTGGCTACACAATGCACACACACATGCACTGTATGGAATGATTAAGGTGTTTTCAACATCTCTAGCTGTAGTCTCCCGAGAGTCACTGTTTTGGTCACCTTCTCCATCACTTAGAGTTGTGCTTGTTTAAGTTTTATTTTTAGCCAGTGATTAATGGCACAAGCTACTCTTCCGTGAGCAGCCTCCCTTATGCCCATTATTCAGTGGAAAACAAGAGCCCAAGAATAAAGTAATTCTGCTGCTGTGTGTCCGAAATCACACAGTGCAACTCTTTTCACATGTTATACTATTCACGAGACCGGATGACTTGAACCCAGTTCAAACAGCCTCATGATATGCATTTTTCACAAAGTCTGCTGCCCTGAGGATTATATTATTCTCAACCTTCAGTCTTTCTGTCCATGTCAAAAGCCACAGTTTGTGAGATGCCAGCCTTGATTGTGGCTGCTTCTCTTCATTTCTACCATTTTAAAAGATGCAGTTGTTAAGTATAGCTTAGTAACTGTAATGACTTGTTCAATCTGGAGCAACTCAGTAATTTTCATACTGTGTCTCGTAATAACAAAATAGGTCCCCACTAGTAGAAAAATATCTACAGTTTAAATTATTTTTAAATCCCAGATTGTTATAGTTAACATTTTCTTCCTTAACTTCTCTTCTTGTTCCCTTGTGCTTTTAACTATGTACTGGTACACCGTTGGTACAGAAAAGGACTTTTGTTTCTGCTTTTCCTTTTTCCAATCCTGTTATGTCCTATTCTAAGTTAGAACTTAATGGCCGTTGGTTGCAGCCTTATACCTAATGAACGGATCTTAGACTGGTATCGATCCACTCATTGAACATTGTACTCATTGCAGTGATCACTAATATCAGCCAGTGGACCCTCAGGTATACAGTACATCTCAGTGGTAGATTTAAATGCCTGAAGTGGCTCATGTTTGAACCCAGCTGTTGATTCACATGTTCACTACTACAGATGTGGAAAAGAATCCATAGTAAGCACAAAATTCTTTATGTCAAAGGAGCAGAAAAAACTAAACTGTTTTACTCTCAGCGGCTTCTGTAATGAGATGGAATTCTCACCTCATCCATCTTATTCCAACACACAATCTCTTGGGCAAATTTCTCTCCGTCTTTCTCTCTCTTTCTCTCTCTCTCTCTGCTTCATTCATGGCTCGCTAGTCTCGACATCTTACTGCTCCTCCGAGTGACATGCCACGCTATCAGGAATGCAGTTCATCTGAGCTATGTACAACCACAAACCGTATCCTTTACAACCTGGACAACTGGCACAGCGGGGGCCAGGAAAGCGAGAGAAAGAGGCGGACTGAGGTTCAGCACTTAAGGGGGGGGAACGACAAAAGAGCCAAAGCAAAACTTGCCTCCTGTCAAAATTCCCCCCTGCTGTTTCTCTAAAATATGAGGTTAGATGTTCTGTGTTTACTTGTATGTCTACAAATAGCAACCGCATGTGCTGAATGATGGTGTTCTGGACAGAGAGAGCTAAAGAGAATGTCACGAGGCTGACGGAGAAACTGCTGGATGTTGCTCTAAAGCTGGGAAAACTGCACGATACAGAAGACAAATGGTGCCCTGACTTGGCCGTGACAACTGATTTTCAACATCCTGCTGTTTTTTTCTGTGGGCAGATCCCCATGGAGGGTCAGTAAATGTTATCCTGCGGTTTGCAAGAGTCTAAGATTCAAATCTCTGACCACTCGACTCAGCACAAGAAGTTTCACTTCACAGTTATATAAAAAACAGATAACTTTCTCAGGAAACGTCTGAACACAAACTGAATTTTCCCTGTAGTTAACAAGCAAATTCTGACAATTCCATTGGTGCAAAATTTTTCAGTGTCGATGTTCAGGGTTCAAGGTTTCACCATTTGAAAAATCCTACTTTTTTCATCTTATCAACTGAACTGTAACCATAAATCAATAATAAACTATTAAATAAATATGATATGGTGAGGTCTCATAGGGATAAAGGAGATTAATGAGGTGAAAGAGTGTTTTTTTCCCTTATGAGAAAGAATTTGGTTGACAACTGAGTAAATCAATATTCTTCCAACTTTCTCCATGTCAGCATGACCCATGAAATGGTTTAATCAGGTATAAATACATGGACCTCTCTGCACTGCGTGTCCACTCCTCTGGCACAAAGTCATGTTTACTATTAAGGATTAAGCCAGCGAAGCCAGCATCCAAATCTCCCCTGTCTTTCCAGGGGGAAGAGTTGCTATGCAGTTATCTTTCACACTGACACGGCTGGAAAACAAACCTTGAAGTACTGACTGGTACCATGTTTCATAGCGTGAATAAACAGTGTGTGAGAAGAAACCAGCCAGTGTCACCACAACTGCAGAGAATCAGAAGGAGATAAGAATGGATCAAAACGGCACATTGACTTGCAAAAATGCCTTCATTTTTCTTGTTACATTTTTTTCCGTCCTCCCCTGCCACCAGAATCATACCAGCTTTTGTTTTTCTTCTTTCAGCAAATATTTCAGCCTGTGTTTTTCCACGTTAGATATCATTCAAAATGACAGTACACTGTAAGGTGCGATACCCTTATGCATCTATCTATAGCTGTATGATTATCAGAGTTTGGTGAGAGAGGAGGTAAAGGGAGTTAGCAACAGAGGACACAGCAGAGGAGGTGGTAGTGATGAGAGTGAACTCATGCTGAGGTTAGGCAGGGAGTCTACTTTCTGGACACGACAGGAAACGTGGGAGCCATGGGGGACACCTGAGAGATATCCACAGCGCCCCTGTAAATCTTCATCATTCACAGCTCACTGTGTCTGATATCTCTATTATGTGGTCTGTGGCTATCATCGTTGAAGAAGCCAAGCCAATTTTTCCACAATTCAACCATTCATTATAAGGCTAAAACAAAACAAAAAAAAACAACCTTGTTCTGATGTGACTCATTTAATCTGCAGCTACGCCACCCACTTTGACTAGGACAATCTGTTCGGATCTTTTGACCCTTCGAGCTCATAAATGGCAGCGGAATAAGCCACTGTTATAAATCAGTGAAAGTAATCCAGGTTTCATATCAGCCAGAAAACCCAAAGCTTGTTAATTTATATGATTTTTCTCTTTCTTTGCTCCAACTCTCTCACTCCATTCCGTGCGAAAGAGAAGAAATGTGGTTTCATTACTCATGCAGGCCAAAACAGATTGTCCACTTTTTTTTATTTTTGATTCACAGAAACAGCCTGTGAGAGACACCCTGGGAGACGTGTGGAGCCCTGAGACACTGGGTTCTAATCAAACACAGGAGCCACAGTGTCCTGACTCAGCTACTACTACTACTGACAGCTGCAGTGACTCAGTCCTTTCAAAGAAACTTTCAGCTGCAGTTTACAGTAATGATTTATTGTAGGTGGTGCCACATTTCAGTGTATCATCAGTTTTACCTTTGTCAATACAATAATGACATGGAGACAGCCTGTTCAAAGAACTGTGTACTTTTATAATACTCAACAGACCTTAGCCTGGGTTCAGTGTCCATGAATCATCACAACACCTTCTTTCTGGATGCGGATCAGCCTTACAATCGGCTCCCAAATGTCTGATTGAGTTGGAAACAATTTTGTGGATTGCCATTCAACAGCAACAAGGATGCTCAATGAGGCTGGGGCTATATTTCCCCATGCTGCACATGAACAGCAAGAGGTAAATAAACTAATGAGAAATAAAATAAATAATAATAAGAATAAGAATAAATATAAATATATCCCAAACATAAACTTTTCAAACCAGGTTCATGTTTGAGTTCAGGAGTCTCACAGCCTGAGGGCACAAACTGTTCAGCAGTGTGGTGGTCGTACCACAGGGGATACTTCACTTCCTGTTGACAGACTGCAGGAGGGTAAACATATTGTGACTGGAGCGGGTGTTGTCTTTTAGTGTCCTTTGGGCTCTGTGCAGGGATCTCACCTCTGCAATATTACAGATACTTGGTAGAAGGGTGCCAGTGTTGTTCTGGGCAGTTTTAGTAACCTGTTGCAGAACATTTCTGTCCTGGGAACTGTGGCAGTTTGTGATGTTTCCAGTGAGGATGCTTTCTATTGCTCCTCTGTAAGAAGTGTCCTTTTTCCTTTGCTTTATATATATATGTACATAGGATTATACATAGGATCACAATAAATTGCCATTTAAATGTTATGTTTAGATACTCCCCCATATCCTTAGCCATCAGCTCAGTCACTGTGCAAAGGAGCATGATGCTGCTGCTTGAATGTGTGTCTTTAAAAAAAAAAAACCCTAAAGACTTTAAGTCAATTTATTTAAGTGCAAATAATGTGAATATAAGCTACAATTCTTAGCAATACTTTCCTCCTCTAACTTAATCTAAACAAAGTGTTGAGCAAGTGTTTCATGCCTAGAGAACTTAAGCAGTCCCATGCGTTAAGCTAAAATGACAAGCATTTGGCCTGTCTCAGTGATAAGCCTGATCCACGTCCCTTCTTGGCCAAAAACCTCCATACAACTGATCTCTCCCTCACTGTAAATACTCCCTAATTCCCTGTTTTACTTCTCTACTTTGGGCAGACTCATCTGGATGTATAAGACTTGTTCTTATTGAAGACAGAAAAATGGAGCAGCTCTTCTGCACTCAGCAGCAGGAGATTTTTTGGTCTGAAGACAAGCAAAGTCAATGAGAAAAAGCTTAAGAGCACAAAACAAACAACAATTATTCATTTTGTTCCATGAGAAACATTTTGAAATTCTGTTACAAAAATGTGTCTGTTATTAACATTTGCTATTAAACATAAAACTTACAGCATACATGTTTTTAATCGATTTCCAACATTAATATTTCATTTTCACATAAAGTGTCACTTAGAGAGTCCAGAATTATTCTGTTTAGGTTATAGACAAAATAATTCCCCAGAATTTAAAAGAAAAAATCTGAATCTGTGAATGTGCACACTTCACAGGCAGAGAACTCTTCGAATGTGACGCCTTCGAATGTAAATCACTGCTGCAGAATAGCTGCATATCAATGTAATTCACATGAGACACGGTCTGGAGAAAGACAGGCAAGGAGGGAGAAATCATGAATAAAGTGTAAATAAATGAAACAGGAGAGAAATTCTGCTGCAGCAGACACCTGATAGATTTAGCTGCCATTTTAAAGTAAATCTGAATGCAAATCATTAGAAAAATGAACTAGATTCAAAGCTTTGTGAAACAACATCCCTGTGGTTTACACTGGCCGGTCCGATTTTGAAAGAAATTCAAAGTTAATAAAACTAAAGGACACTAGATGTTCCTCTCCTTTATGTCCATTATTTTCTGTTATCCGGGAATATTTACTACACACGTAAATTATGTTGATTACAGGGTGAACTACTGCCTCTGACAATCTAACATCTGACTACTTGTCTCTCCGAGTAGATGTACAATAATCCAAGCCATAAAACAGCTGTACTTCTCACTGTGTCATGCAGAGTCTTCCAGGCTGACGGCTACATGACAGAAGACAGAAGCTGTCGTGAGTGAACAGAAATGGCCATAAAGCAACGCTGCAATCTGCTTCACTACTGGAAGCTAATTATGCATGTCTTGAGTTTTTCTTAATACATTCTAATCAGACAACAGACAGTGATTACAATAAAACAGGAAATTAATTAAAATTAGACTTGCAGAGAACACTGTGACTTTGGAAAGCAACTACTTTCTGCTATTGTTTTCAATGAGTGTGAACACAAAACAATAAGTGAATGCTTTCCACTCTGCAGTCTCCACTGATTTGCTCCCCTCTTACTGAACCCATTACGAAAGTTTACACGCACGAGACTTTGTTCAGGACTGAACACCAGATGAATAATCTGGGTGGAATGCCAGTTGTAACCCCCTGGCCGTTACTGTTTTTATTTGAAAAATCTGCAGAGGATAATGCCTGATGTTTCCTTGACAGTGAGGGGTCAGCGACCTACACCTCGTAACAGAACTTTGGGTTATGCTCCACACACTGTGGAAAAACATCAGGTGTACACGTGACATGCAGGACCACTGGGAAATAAATGGGCAGCTGTGGTGTTTTAAAGTGCTGAAAATGCTCAGAGCTGAACATAGAACTTTTTCCATCTAAGAAAAAGCTTGACTTGCAGTCTGTCAATCTATCAATCATAAATCAACATAATGGCTTGCAATACGAAACCAGTTTTTCCCTCCACCACAATCAATTTTTCCCTTTTAAAGAAAGAAGTGGTTTTGTTGTCCTGTTGCTTTTCCTCGCTGCCTGGTGTTTGTTTAACCTTCCTGATTGAGGGCCCCGAGTGTTTTCTTAAGTTCGGTATCTCCGTCAGACCTTTGGCTCACATTCTGGACACAAATAAAGAGGGAAAAGAAGAACTGAGGCTGAGAGAGAATGAGAGAGAAGGGTGGTATTGTGACAGTGGAATGGAGAGAGGAAAAGTAGTAGTAGTTTAACATTGGACACATGAACACAGACGGATTATTGGACTGAAAAATAAAAGGCCAGTCAGGACCTTATTGTGAACTCAGGGTAAGCTGCTGCTGACATTCTGACAATCCTCAGTGACTAACAGGCTGACAGCCAATCGGACCAGGACCAACTCTCGCTCTGCAGTCGCCTACTGTAGAAGCACAGAGCGAGAGGGAAAACAGAGGATAGTGAACAGAGGGAGGGGACGAGGAAGAGAGAGGTATGGAGTTCATTAGTACGCAGCAGGGAAGACTGAACAATCCTGGCTCACTCAGATTCCCTCCCTTTCCTCTGTACCTTCCAAGTGGGTGTCATCCACACGACCTTTGAACTGAACTACTAAGACTTGAACTTCTTGGTAACCATCACCCGTAATTCACGAAACTAAAGGTTTACTAACTAGAAAAGGCACCACACCCTACCATGGTTTAGCTGGCAACACCACAGTCTGAGCCTGAATGGCTCATTCAGGCTCAGACGTGAGACCATAATTTAAGAGTTTAGTGCTCCTAATACACAATTAGTAAACGCAGTGGATGGCTACGACATGGGGCTGAGGTGTCAAAAGTTTATTGGGCTTCTGCAGTCTGGTGATGAACCTAGTTTTATCTCTGACCTTATTCCTTTCAGTTTACAAAACACATAAGGTAGAGGGATTATAGAGGCAAACGCCATTAATACACTATAATGGCTTGGGTGGGTAGGATTCACAACCTGAGGATAAACTGTTTGCAGATCTGTTCTTAAGTTTATGGCTTTATAAACTTATATTTACACTCAAATTTTCATGATAGCTGTACATTTGTTACGAGCTCTTGGAACAGTTTGGATGTGATTTATATTTCATGTCTTGCCTGAGGTACTTCCAGCCCTCTAAAGGCCAACAGATTGATTGACTGACCATAAACTGAAATGTTTGGACTCTCACCAGAGTATTTGACACCTGCACACTCGCGTGGAAACATTCAGGAGCTATGGGGAAATTAGATTTCTTTAAACATGTTGTATGTTGTTGTTTTTATACATTCAATCTTTGCTTAGGTAACTGATTGCACTGTGCTGCAGTCCACAGGACAGTTTGTTTTTTTAAGATTTAAAAACTTAATTAATGGTGCTATTTTAAAACTTGGGTCAAACAACGTGCATTAAACACTCTGTCAAAATGGCAATTAGAGAGGCTAAAACGGCATCAAACTCTCAGTGGAATAATTCCCTTCGATTCTTGTAATTTCTCACTAATTAACAATGTGGCAGAGTTCAAATACTGGACTTATTTTGGCTCTATAATGCAGAGTCTGATTGCATCGATAAATCCAAACAAGTACTGTGGTACACTGCTTTTTGTTTTTCCTTGCCATCTCTACCATTCTCCCCTCCGTCTCGCTCTCCTCTCTGCTGCAGTGTGAAGTGTGAGTGACACTAGTGAGGGAGTCCTGTAAAGCAAGGTCAGCGCAAATGAGAACCAGACTCACACTGACTCAGCTGGCTCCTTTCACCTGTCATTTTTTCTCCGTTTGACACCACTGAAAAAAAAGTACAAAATCACTAAAAATAGCAATTCAGAGGCCGTGAGCCAAAGAGCTCCAGTGACTGGTTTTTCTCCATGAATCCAGTTGGTCACGCAAGACGTACAGCATAAAAACAGAGCAGAAATTAACCCACTATTGATTTGAGCTGCTTTAATTTTGCTAAATGTTACAGCTTATCTTTGGACTGTGGTTTTAGAAAATTCTGCACCTCTTTGGGTTCACAGAACTCTTTAAAACACAGTTGGATCACAGTGATCAAGTGTATATCAAGGCTGTTTCTCAAAAGTTGATTATGCATAAGTTTATCACATGACACAATAGATGTGCAAACACGCCACAAACAGGAAGGCACGCAGACACAAACACCACACCTTCTCATCAAACACAAAACGCTTCCCAACAACCTTGTGAGAAGCATTTCCTTCACCAGCAGAGATAACAACTGATAAACAGCATGAAACTGGATCTTGGCACTTGGAACGTCAGGGTGCAGGGATGTATGTGTTCATGGTCATTTGCTGGGGTGGGGGATGTCAGATAGGGGAAACAGATTCTCTGGGGCCCGCCTGACCTTGGAGTTGAAGTTGCCTTAACCAACTTCCAGAGGTCCAGTCAGACCAGTTCAAATTGATATTTTGGGTGTATTAAATTTTTTATCTAAAACTTTTTTTTATCTAAACAACAAGTACACACCAGGTTTAATATTGCACTTCCATAGTGTTAGTGGACTTACAACAGAAAAATCAATCACAGTCAAAGATATCCTGACTTCCACTGTGGGTCCAGCAGCAGCAACAGTAATCCTACATTTCCCATAATGCAATTAGACCTTCCCTGCCTCCGATTCTGATGACATCACCAAAGGTTATTTTTTCAAACTCTGGAAAGCTCCTTCCAGGGTAACAGAGGACATTATAAAAAAAATTACTTTCTTCTTTTATCACAATGAATTAAATCCAAGTAATAATAAGAAGAATATCCTCCAGGCAAAATTATTCAAATCTTTCATATGCTTTCAATCTTTTTTGTACATAATGCACAAATTTGCCACACGTGTGTAACAGACATCACATTTGGATCTTATGGGAAACTTTACTGTTTCTCTGACAAATAACAGCTCAAAAAAATTTCCTGCAGGACTTCAAACTCATATGAAAGTTATAATAAAGATTGTCATTTTCAGAGCTGTTCCTGTTTTGTTCAACTTTTTAAATCATTTTTCTCTATTGCTTTCTCTCTCCCCCCTGTGAGTGCCTTGACCTACATTCTTGAATATTATATGTGGTTTGCTGCATCAGTATTGAGTCTCACGTTTTACAATGCGCAATACTTCATACTTAACACTCGCACGGACCTTTTGTATTTTAGCAGCTGTACATTAATGTGCATGTACTGATTCACCATTTAATAAAGTTGACCTGATCAAAGTCAGAATGAGGGAGCACCTGGACACTAACTACAGCGTGGGCCAAGTCTAATGTGATGTTTACAGGCTTCATTCCCAGAGAGTGCAGCTGCAGATTACCCCGAGCCTTTGCAAAGAAAACATGTTCTCTTTAACCAAGGGTGCTCTTTTGCAATGTTTCTTCAAGACTGACATTTGTGGAGAATAATATTTATCAAAGTACATAATTGTGTTTCTCCAAAGCCTTCACTTCTGCTTCAAACTCTTAGGTTGACTTTTCTGGCAATTATGATTAAACAAATTCCAATAGCTGTCACTGAAAGTGTGGCTGGAAGTTCTGTATGTGTTGCACTGTGGAAGAAAGAAAAGCAACAGTGATAAACTGAAATGCATCCACTCTCTTTTTCATTAAAAGTTGTGAATTAGTCTTTCTCAAGCATGTAAAGCATTTGTGATACAATTCTGTTATGCCCTCCTGATCTTAGACTTGCTATTTTACAGTGATCTTTTATATCATTTATCTATGACATTATGCATTTATGACTAAATACTAAACTACCTGAAAGTATCTGAATCAGGAACTTCTTTTATTATTATTGATCAACAGTTTAACACACACAAACTAATTTACTTCAGAACTGGTGAGGTAAATAAATAATAATAATAAAAAAAAAAACTCTCGCAACTGCGGCAGAACATTATTTATTCACTCTCAACATTATTTGACCCCATCTCTCAGAGTAAGAAAATGATGGAGAAAATAGGCTTCCAGGATTTGAGAGCACATAAGCAAGAGTTAAGGTAAATGAGACAGCGAGTGTTTAAGTGAGTGTACGGGATGCATCTTTTAATTGGTCTTTTTATTGGCAACATATTCATTTAAAGGGTTTGAGAGGTTTCTAGTATCATGGTAAACAATTACTTGAACACTTGATGAATGGGATGTACGTCACTGGAAACACATGCGCAAGCACGAGCGCGCACACACACACACATACACACAAATGCACACACATCATATCATACAACAACCAACGAGGACGTCACAAGAAAAGAAGGCTGAGAACTTCTCCAGGGGATAGACTTCTGCTCTGGACAGATTTCTCCCAGATTTTGCAATTAATGAACATGCCAAGTATGTGCCTGTAGCAGCTGGACCCGAGCCAGTATCAGCTGGGGAGATTGTTGTGGGCCATGTGTGTCACTGTGCAGTAGCCTCTAAGTACATGTGTATGCGTGTGCATGTGTGCGCTTGTGATTATTTAGAGTTGTGTAAGGTGAGTGAAGGACTACACTACACTGCAGTCTTAGGACAGCAGGCTGTAAACACAGCTGTGTGTCGAGGTGAACGAGTAAGTGAGGGCAGCAAGCTTTGTTCTTCTTCTTTTCTTTTTTTTCCACAGGCAAGACTGTAGTTCTTAAGATGACCAACAACTGTCTGTATAATATAGGATGAATATACTGCATATATCTGTGTAATGATTCTTTGAAATATACAACTGAGCTTCAGCTGAACTGAAATTAAATATTGTTCTCCATAGAAATAACACAAATATTTCAAATGTGCCATTCATCAGCCCCTCCCATTTCAATAAGAAGTCTTCAGTGTCTCACTGGTACAACATGAGCATCTGTTTCTTTCCCCTGCACCGTATCCACCTTATGTAAATCCATGTCCATGAGTTCTTCTGCACATAACAGTAACAGAGAAACACTGCACAGCTGTGTGTGATGACCAAATGAGGCAGAAATCCCCAGCAGCTATGCAAACATGTCTTTGCTCCACATGAAATAAACATTTTTGCAATTATCCAGTTACATGAACATTGTATGCCTTATATGAGCTGGTAGATCTGAATCCACTGTTGACTGGATCTTGGCTGGATCTTTAGTAAAAGCCGCTAAAAGCAAACCTTTACTGTATCTTGTGATAGAATTGTGTTTTTCCCATCGCTTTAACCGAGATACTTACTTGTGAAAAACAAAGAGGAGATTGTTGGAGGTCCACATTTTTCAGGGTGTGGAACAAAAAAGGAAAATCAAATGCCATATGCAAAAATGTATTTTCACTGTGTTCATTTTGTCATCTTTTTTCTTTTTATGTTTTCTTTTTATGTTCTTTTTTAAGTCTTCTTATTTTAACTCACTTTCACACTCTCTTGGATTCAATTAAATCAGAAATGCAATTAAACTAAAAAAGCATGTAAAATCACAATGTTGGTATCAACTCATTTTGTATGTAGGGCTACTGTTAAGTTTTAGCTTCAGGTGAGTATTTGCTGTTCTTGGAAGCCAGAAGGTGACCATACAGGATGTATGTCTGTCTCCTGGCTCACTAACCTCATACGGTCTGTTGTGATTCTGCCCAAATTCAAGTCTGCCGCTCCCTTTCGTAATAACCTTCTCATAAATGACTGAGGTTAACTCCAACTCTTCAAACATACCATTCAGTGCCCAGATAACTGGAACACTGTTAAACTTTAATTGCTTTTCAGTTCTTCCCTCATAGTCTTGGTCTGAATTCTAAAAAACGATGAAGTCTGACTCCAGTTTGTCAAAAGAGATCAGTAGGAATTTATTATTTGCTTGAAATACATGTACAAATCTTTTTTTCTGCCATCGCGCCACTGATCAGTCACTGGCAATCATCTCAAACTGAACTCCAAATGGAGGTTCTCCAACACTTGCATGTTTCTGAAACAGCATAATTATGAGTCGAGGGCATGTTGTGCCGAAATTAGGGTCATGGCATGTGTATCTTTCAGCTGCAGTGCCAGCCTTGCATCAGGCAATTTGTAGGGTTATACTGACCAAAGAACAGAGGTAGAAGTCATCTTTTTAAAACAAGAGGACATCCAATCACTGAAATTACCCCAAAAGATTAAAAACAGACCAGAAGGATAAATATTAATGGAAGAATGACGACAGTCTTAAAGTCTTTTGCTACACAAGCAGGTTGCTAGAACTGGAATGAGGACAGGAACGGATGATGAGTTTAACACATGGAACCTGAAAACACCTCATCATGTTAGTGAAAATCATTAGTGAATCATAGAAATAAAATGTACAGCACAGTGAGTTAACACAGAAAATAAATACTGCACCAGTTGCTGAATCCTTGTACATTCATCAGGGCTCACGCATTCAGGCTTTTGCTTCCGAGTCGTCTGGCTCATGTGCTACATTGCCACTTAAGCCACTTTCCGATGAAAATTCCAGCCTATTCATAGCATGTTATTTTTGTCGTGCTGAGATGAAGAACTTCACAGTAAACTGCATTGAAATTAAAGAGTGATGTAATTGACTTCAGGAAGCACTTTCTTTCAAAGACACAGAGGTGATCAGCAAAAGTGAATTGTCCCTGAATAACAAAGGGAATGTGCTGTTGTACATAACTTTACCACAACAGAGTGCCAAACTGCTGGAAAACCAGGCATTTCAGTTGATCACAGATTTTCATACATTTTCTGTTTTGAATGTGGGATGATCTACAACTTGACAAAAAAAAAAAGAAAAAAAAAAGAAAAAAATACTTAAGGTAATAACACAGCATAATGTGAGCTGTGTTTGGCTTCCTACGATCAAAATGTGGCAGCAAGTCCTTTTTTCATATAAATAATGCTAAAAACACAAAAGTCTCCCTCTTACTCACATCAGAACTGTCACAAGAGTCTAAAATCCTAGGAGACACAGTACATAGTGTAGCCTGCATACATACAAATATACATATATGCAAATACACAAAAACATTAACCTCCCCATGTGGAATAATGACATTTCTGGAACTGAAATCATAATTTCATATAAAAATATATAAAAATAAAAGTAAAAATCAAAAGAAGTGTCACCTGTATTGGTGAGAAAAACAACAATCTTCACTGCTCTTCCACTATGTGACTCATTGGCATTTCAATGATTCAGTGTCTTTATGAACACGCACATTTTCTGTCCAGGGGATTCACACACATGTCCAGAGGCCATTTTAAAAGCAGCCACTAGATGAGTTTAATACTGGAGTGTAAAAATGTCCACAGACACAAAGAGAGGAACAATGTCCTTTACTCTCTGGCCAGCCAGCGAGGTAACATGAAATCTACAAATCTAACTATCTACACACTAAGGGATCTCTGACTGCAGGGTATGGTAAGTGCACATTCCCATCAAGAGGTCAGTTTACCTCTCAACCCCGATCAGTTCATGGAGTCCTGCGTCACTGTTGACAAGGAAGGGTAGGTCTGTCCTGTCCACCCAGGCACATGTTCCACTTTTGTGTATTCCGGTAACAAAGCCGACCAACGTAAACACTTCAAAGAATGCAAATATTCTACCAGGAGAAGGTTAAGTATGTTTTTGTGGGTGTGTTTATTGTCATATGGTCAAGCACTTGAAACAAAGGTCACCATTTGGAAAAAGAACAGCCAAAGGATGCTCCATCATGCTTTGTTCGGGTTGTCTGTCTTTAAGTTCTTCCTTAAATAGTTTTCTGAATTTTCCATCATATTCTCATCTCATGGTCAGGACTCTGGTCCAGTGAAGGCTCCCTTGTGCTGATCATAGATGCTGAGGGCCCTTGGTTGACTCCAAAGGGAGAAACAGCCGGAGATCGAGCTGCCAGAGGGGACAGAGAAGGGGAGAAGCTTGGGGACATTGCTGCTGATGAAATAGATCCTTCATGACTGATAGGGGACCTTCGGAGTGAGGCCAAGTGGGGGAATGTCCGTCCAATCACAGGAACCTTGGGGGGAACTGACATGGCCCCTGGGTGAGCCACTGATGTGATGAGTGGTGGAGGGTCAATTCTAGGTTTGGGATCCATTTTATGCTTGGGTTGGAAGGGCTGGCGAGGGTTCTGGCTCTGCTGGGCAGTCTCATCTTTTAGCCTGGCAATCTCTGTGAAGACATTTGCTAGAGGCTGGAACTGAGGGCACCAGTTGAGCAGGTAATCCCAGTTATAGCTTCCACGGAGCTCCTCATCACTGGCAACTATAGCTGTGAGGGAACCATCAACCGAAGGCTTACCATCCTCAGGGAAGG
Organism: Scatophagus argus; assembly: GCF_020382885.2. Classification (NCBI taxonomy): domain Eukaryota; kingdom Metazoa; phylum Chordata; class Actinopteri; family Scatophagidae; genus Scatophagus; species Scatophagus argus. The sequence continues at coordinate 12,589,404 of NC_058506.1, read as the reverse complement.
CATAATCCTTGGGGAGGGAGATGTTGAGGCCACGGCCTACCCCTAGGTATCCACCTCCCTCGTCCCTATAGACTGGGAGCTGGCCGGAGAGCAAGGTTCCACTGAGGCTACCTCCAAGTTTCTTTCCTTTGAACCAGGTGCTGCCCTCCAAAGCTGCAGGCTCACAGGAGATATCAGAGAGCTGGTCAGCATCCTGTTGAATTCCAGAGTCTGGTCCTCTGGCTGAGATGTGCTCCTGCATGGATGAGGTGATGGAGGCAACGCGGGGGTACTCATTTATCATTCTGATCTCATCATCCTCTGCTGCCTCAGCTGACCCTCTTCCACTGGAGTGAGAAGGATCCAGAGAGCCACCTCTAGTGTAGGGACCACTGCCAGGCCCACCTTGATCTCCAGCATAACCTGGTAAGGCCTGGTGATAGATTCTCTCCCCTCCTGGCCCTGAGTTGCAATCATCCATTTTCTGCAGAGCAGTTCCTGAGGCAACAGTTCTGTTCCCTGCATCCTGACCTTTTTTTCTCCTCCGTGACTTGACAAGGAACACCACTACAGCCATGACCACAAGCAATATGATAAAACCAAGAGACACGGCAATGATGCTAATCAGCAGAATGTTGACATCAGGGGCCAAGCCAAAGTTGGTGTTTGTGACATCGATAGTGACTTGGGCCGTAGTAGTGCGAGATGCATCCAGAGGACTGTGAGCTTTCACGTCCAGGTTCATCAGCCTGGTTTCTCTTTTGGTCCGGCCAGAGCCGCTGTTACTACTGCTCCCTGAACCATCCAATTTCAGGAAAATCACCCCCGTGGTTTTGTTTACATCAAAGAATGGAGAGCTGGTGGGAAGTGAATAGAGGACAATACCATCCACCCCTCCATCCTCATCATTTGCCTGGACTTGTCCAATGCTCTGACCTTTTTTAGCTCCCTCTGGGACTTCAAAGGAGAAATCAGAGGATGAGAAGAGTGGGTCATACTCATCCTCACCTGTGACAAAGACCTGTACAGTTACACTGGCTGAGTGGTTCCCTGAATCTACTGCAACTGCTACAAAGTTAAAGGAGTTGATCTTCTCATAGTCAAATGAAATTTTGCTTCTGATTTCTCCTGAGTTCTGATCCACAGTGAAGCTGTCTTTTCCTGCACCAGAACGCTCCATCATAAAGTACTTGAGTTGGCCAAAAACCCCTGTGTCATGATCTATGGCATGTAGAACAGTCACAGCTGAGTTTGCTGGTTGGTTTTCTCTGATACTGGCTGTCAGGACTTCCACAGGGAAGAATGGATGATTGTCATTTACATCTTTGACTTCAACAATGACTGGAGCCAGTGCAAAGTGACCCTGTCCATCTGTGGCCTGGATGATGACAGCATGAGTGGACTGGTGCTCACGGTTGAGTGCTCGCTGAAGCCGCAAGGCTCCAGTCCACTGGTCAATTGTAAATAGGTTCACCTCATCACCAGAGCTGATAGTATACTGGACCTCAGCATTGGGAGTTGAGTCTGGGTCTGGCAAAAAGACAACAACAGAGTACAATAAACTAACTGAGAGACAATTAAGAAAGGAATAGTGCAAAAGGATGAGCAACTGAGAGATATCTGGAAAGAAAGAGAAGACTTTTGCCCACCTGTAGCAGTCAGTCGTATGATCTCAGTCCCAGCAGCAGCTCCCTCACTCAGAGATACAGTATATTCTGCTCTACTGAACACTGGGGGGTTATCATTCACATCACCAATAGTTATCACTGCAGCAACACTAGAGCTTCTCTGGGGCACACCACGATCTGACACCACCACAGTGAGGTTGTAAAGTGGCTTGGTTTCAAAGTCAAGAACCTCTGCCAACAGCAGAGTCCCAACTGTCTGAAAGCCCCGCCCCTCCAGGAAACGCACACTGCTTTCAATCTGAAATGTATTTCCTTCATTCCCATTGGCAATAGCAAAGTCAAAGCCACAGTTTTCTCGGGAAAGGTCACTGTCAAAGGCGTCAAAAGTCAGGACTGTTGACCCTGGGATGGTGTCCTCAGAAACTGTAGCCCTGCAGACAAAAGAACATTACAAATGTAAATACAGCTGCTGAGGTTATATATATGTTCAAAAATCTAACGAATGTAGACTGACCTGTACTCTGACTGGTGAAACACAGGTGCATTGTCATTGACATCAGAGATTTGGACTTGGACAGTGGTGAGGGAGGAGAGTGATGGCGAACCTCCATCACAAGCTTCAATGACAATACTGACTGATGGACGTTCAGGATTAAACTCAGCTCTATGATTTATGAACAGGGTTCCTGGATACAGAAGGTAATGAGAGGAAGTTAGACATCATTGTGAGAAAGTTACTTTCAAAATGTAATGAAGCCAAACTATACCAGGAAGGAATCTGAGTTTGTTCACCATTGTTGGGGTCAATGTAGAAACCCTCCTGGGTTGATGACATAACTCTGTAGGTGATCTTTCCGTTCTCTCCAGAGTCCCTGTCAGTAGCTGTTACTGTAATAACTGCACTTCCTGGCGGTGTGTGCTCAGGCAGAGTTACCTGGGGTGCAGAGATATTAATAATGGCATTTGAACATAAGAGCAAAAGAAAGGAACTAAATTCACAGAGGGGAAAATTTCATGTTATGTTGTAGTTCCTGCTTTTCTTGAGCTTGTGCTAATGTTGAGGTCATTTCCTAAGACAGAGAAGTAAATATCACACAGACAAATCTCTGCAACAGTTTCCCATTTAATATTGGGCAATTAACTTTTATCACCTTCCCTGTGTGCATGTTGGGAATGTACATGGGTGTTTTTTACAGTGTGCGTTCATATCTCAATCAAGTAGTCTGCTAGAGAGAAACTGTTTGTGCAAAATAATTGCTATGGATAGATTTACATTGCACACATTTTATTTGGCAACATGAATGTAATCAATGTACCTTGATTTAAAAGCCATCCTACCTGATAGAGATCATTGGTGAATGTAGGTGCATTGTCATTAATATCTTCCACCAGTATTGTAATGTTAGCCTCCGTTTGGTGCTGGCTGTCTGTGGCTCTGACAGTCAGGGTGTACCATGTCTTCTCCTCAAAGTCAAGAGGGGCAGTGAGTGATATGCCTCCACTGTAGCGATGAATCCCAAACTTTCCTAAGGCTGTTGGGTCAAGCCGCAAAGAATAGGATAGAGCAGGACTGGAGTCGACATCATTGCCGGTCACAAGAGTGATCTCTGTGCCAATCAGCATATCTGATAGAAAAAAAAACAAACAGTTATACAGTTGCACCACCATGATGTAAATGTAATGTATTTGCTGTAAACTGGCCTACATAAAATACATAGAAAGAAAGTACAAGGTTACTGAAAACATTAAATACTTACTCTCTGGGATGCGGACTTCCTGTGGCAAGGGAATAGTGGGACTGTTGTCATTCTGGTCAACAATGATCACTGTCAGCGTGGCCGAACCGGCCAGTCGTGGGCTTCCTCTGTCAGTTGCTGTGACTACTAGCCTGTGGGTGGGAAGTAAAAAGAGGTTGGCTAAAAAGTTTTCTTGTCTCCAATTACAAGTGAGTTCTAAGAGTTAAATTTTAACACTGGTGATGATAGAGAAAAGTAAAAAGGAACATTAAACAGATGTAGATCTATTTGATTTCATATTATTTTACCTTTGGTTACAAATTCTCATATTGTTATGAAAGCAACACACAGAAAGTTATGACAGTGTTACAGTGAACAGCAGTTGATTTACAGAGTTTGAGCGGGAGCCCTGATACATCCGGCAGACATCTTTTTGCACTGACGGTTTTATCTTCAGCAGACTATGTAAACCTAATACTAATACAAACTAACTAAATATGATTCTTCTATACATGTTTATTTGTGTGTATAATGGACTTTTGAATGGACTTTTTGATGTAGAGCAACATGCAGCAACTCAATCATTTATTACTAGTAAAATATGCATCCTTCATCAAATTGGATCTTGGTGAGGTTTATTTAACCACAGATCTGTTCTCACTTGGTCTGGGTAAAGATCTCACGGTCCATGATGGCTGCTGTAGTGATGCTTCCTGTCATCGGGTCAATCTTGAACAAGCCACTCATGCCTGATGACTGAATGGAGTAGGTCACCTGACCATTTTGGCCCTGATCAACATCCTCAGCCACCACCTGGGAGAAAATGGAGGACATAGAAGAGGATGGGAGAATGATGGGAATTTATCTTTATCCTTAGAAAAACTCAAGGAGGCCAAATACTGGTGTGACTTTGTATTATTTATTGTGCAGTTTCTATATATGGAAGTACCTGTATTATTGGCATTTCATATCCCTGTGCTTCTCTCATGTAGGCCACATAATTCTGCAGCTGGAAGCGTGGAAGGTTGTCATTGACATCCTGCAGGATCAAGTTGATAGCCATGAAAGATGTGGAGGACACAGTTTCAGCTTTTACAACTAGTCGAAGTCTAGGAGTGTCTTCAAAGTCCAGCCCCTTGGAGCTCTGAACCCGGATATCTCCTGGAGGACACAAATTTGAGTGGAAAGGATGAGGAGATCATCAAAGATAGATTAAACTCACGTTTGTGTTCAGTTAAAAAAAATTCACTTCTCAGTAACATTCTGTAATTCAAACCTGAATTTCCATCCTATAAGACATAATACAAAATATTATGGTGCTTTATTGTGAGCTTCACCTGTCGTGGAGCTGATGGTGAAAGCCTGCCTTCTGTTCCCACTGAAGAGGCTGTAACTTATACCATTACGTGTGCCATCTGGGTGTTGAGCTTGAGCTTGAGCCACAGCTGTGCCTGAATTTTTAAAGTAGAGCAGTAAAAATACTTTACTCCTTTACTGTGACGACAGAGTGATCTTGAAAGTGTACAGAGGGACAAACTGACTGAGATGATTATTAAAATAATGTAATGTCAGACCTTTTGCAGCATTCTCCTGTATGCTGACATCTCTGGTGTTCCTAGAGAAGCGAATACCATTGTACTCCACCTCCTTCACGTAAATAACCACCACTCCCTGTGCAGACTGAGCTGGACTGCCCTGGTCCATGGCCTCCACTATCAGGGTTCTCTGAGCCTGGGTCAGATCGCCCAGCGGCTCGGTGGCCTGGATCTCCCCAGTCAGTGAGTTGATGCTAAAGCCCTTTACTGGCATGGCAAAACGGTAAAACACAGAACCGTTGGCTCCAAAGTCCTTGTCCTCAGCCTTCATGGTGGCTAGAACCCGCTGGGAACGCCTGCTAGACACTTCAATGACCAGTGGATCCTGGATGAAGAAGGGGGTGTTGTCGTTGACATCCAGGATGGTCACTGTCACCTAGAAGGAAGAGGTCACATGTGTGATAAAGGCAAAATTTATTGTAGTAATGCGCATCAAATGCTCATTAAAAAAGCAAAAAACCCTATTTTTCTCCTTGGTAGTCGGTCAATTGAACACCCTTAAAATCTAACCTTCATTTACCTGAGCAGAGGAATTCCTGGGTGAAGCAGGTGAAAGGTCAACTGCAAACACCTGGAAGCTGTATGATGCCAATTTTTCCCGGTCCAGAGGTGCTGATGTGGTGATAACACCAGTGTTCTCATCCACAGTGAATGCTCCATGTGCCTCTCGGCTAAGGAAGTACAGAACCTTTCCATTCAGGTCTTCATCACTATCTTTCGCTGACACCTGGAAATAGATAAACATATTTTTCTGACCGATATGTGAGGACTTCTGTTTTAAAAGAGAGATATAAAGTAGTATGTTGATGAGGCATTTGAACAAAGCACATGTTCTGATCCTCCGATCATCTAAATTCCCATTTCTACTTGCCTCCAAAACTTTGGTCCCCTCTGCAGCAGCCTCTGACACCTCAACAGTGTAGCTACTTTTGCTGAAGACAGGGCTGTTGTCATTGACATCCAGCACTTTGACTCCCACTGCAACAGTAGTGCTGAGAGCAGGGCTGCCTCGGTCTGTGGCCACCACCTCCAGAGTATATTTAGCCCTTTTCTCCCTGTCTAGGCCACGTGAGGTGGAAAGGGCTCCTGTGCTAGTGTGGAGGTGGAAATCTCCATCAGGGTCCCCAGCTGGATGGGGAGTTCGTGTGGCAAAAGAAAAGAAAAAAATCTTTAAGAATTTCTGTGGACTGATTGTTAAAAGAAGACAGAGAAGGGAAACATCTGTGCCAACTATTCACTTAAGTCAAAGTTTAATGTGCTCCAGACAGGTATATGGAATGCACTACATTTGACATAAGACAGAGGAATGTCAGGAGCAAGCCGGATGTAGCTGTATGCAGATCTGATCTTTGTTGAAAGCAATACAGTGGGCCAAATTCTGCATGTATCCCCTCCTTACTAGGTGAGAACAAATCTGTTCCTGCACACTGTCAGTACAAATCACAAATCACCAACGATGGTCCAAGCCAACCTTATGGGCAAGACAGATGTGATTTAGTTGCAATCACTGCATGCATATGCGCTGAGTGCCAATTGTAATAATCTGTCAACAACCTGTAAATTTAAACTCAACCATTTTAAGCCTGAAAAACACCAAAAAATACAAAAATTCACCCACACTGGAACAGCAATTACAGCAACTCCAACAGAATTGCTCATTAAATGCATTCTAATAAAACTTTGGTTAGACACACAAAACTGTTTCTCACCAGTGATTCTGTACTCCAGCTCTCCACCGGGACCTGAGTCAGGGTCTGTGGCCTTGAGAAAGCAAAGCTCCACAGGCTCCTGATTCTCTGGCACCTCCAGTCCGTACCACGGCTTTGCAAAGACAGGAGCATTGTCGTTCACGTCCTTCACCTCCACACGGATTACAGCCTTGGCAAAGTTGGGAGGCAGCCCTCTGTCCCTGGCATATACTAATAAGAGATGGCAATTGTTAAATTGATCAGATGAGGTGTTGGATCACACACAAAATTTTTTTACTGAAAATGAATGAGCTTGAGCTCAGTTGGCATATGACAGCTTTAACAACAGATGTAGTAGTACCAGTGAGTGTATAGTGGTCCCGTATTTCTGTGTCCAGTTCCTTTGTGGTGGTGATGACTCCTGTCACAGGATTGATGATGAAGCCTTCCTCTGTCACACCTCCATATGTCACTTGACCATTAGAACCTATATTGAAACACAAAACAGACTCAAATAAAAATAAAGAGCTTTGCACACTACAAGACAAGCAGAGAACAGGCTGCATTCAGTACATAAAAGGCAGCAGTATTAATGAATCCAAAACTGCATAGCGCCACTGGCAAGGCCTATTGAAAGCTCCAGAAATATTAGACTCTGGATGATGACTGTAACCACACATTTTCATTAGCATGAGCTTGTGGTTTGGTTTAAAGTTATTTGGTTTGTTAAAACCGTTTATGAGTCCATTGTTTAGTTCTCTGGCCTTCCTACTGGAGGCATGCTGTATATCAGCTGGACCCTTTTACTCATCCATCCTTCATGTCAATCCTTATTATCCATGCTCATACCGGCCAAGAAAAAAAAAAAAAAAAAAAATCAAAAGCATCCCTGTACAGGCTTATATGAAATACAGATTTACTATTGTACTCCTATTACTGTATTATTCTGTTGAATTCTTGCACTGGCACAATGTTTTTTCCTGGGTTAAAAGACCCACATTTGCTGACATAATCATTATTATTATTATTATTATTATTATTCAAAATAAATGCTTGTATGTCCACACTCTTGAGCTCTTAAAATGCTCATAAAATAATTCATTTATACTTTAAATATTGAAATGACATAAACAAACCTTGGTCCCGGTCAGTGGCAGTGACCGTCAGTACGGTTGTTCCTGGTCCTTGGTTTTCCATCACCTCAGCCTCAAACTCTGCTCTCTGGAACACCGGAGCTTCATCATTCACATCAATCACCTGCACAGAGAGCACCTGAGAGGTGGAAAGCTGAGGAATCCCGTGATCCTCTGCTACAATGGTTAGATTGAAGACATCCTGCTCTTCCCGGTCTAAAGCTTTAAGGATGGAGAGAGAGCCTACAAAAGAGAAAAGCATTTGGTGAGCAATGAATTAGGACTTTTTATAAAACTTTCCACATTACTTAACACCTCGATTCTCATGTTGGCTTTTTTTTGTGTTTTTTTTTGGTCTTGAAATTTGTGTATGCGTGTGTTATGTGTTTGGATTATATTTGTGAGCATGTAATTTTGTGTACCTGAGAAAGGCAGTATTTGTGTGCCTAAAGGACCAGTAAAAACAAATTTGCTTTATGAGAGTTTCCACAGTAAGTGAGAAACCACAGTTAACTCTCACTAGTTTTTCTGTTCTGGCAATGAAATGCAGTGCTCTATCAGTGAACACATCAGGAAAATACAGAATCCCAACTACAACCTGGCAATAATTGCAGAATAAATAAAAGTACCACCTTCCCTAAAATTTGTTTATTGTTCTTTATATATATATATATATATATATATCTTTACAATATTACAGCATCTGCTAGCATTAGATCACATGTGTTTATGTAAATGGGGCTGAACCACCACTTCTCAGACTCTGGTTTCAGATGCTCTCCTGCCCAGGACTGAAAAGAGGGTCAGCCAAAGTGAGAGGAAGTGTGAGGCGTGTATGTGCATTTGTGTGTGTGTGTAGCTGGCATGTGGTGTCTGACAGGCTTGCATAATTCACAAATGCCACAGCATGACAAAGACATGCAACGTGTGATGACCAGCGGTCTTGTGAGTTTGAGGCTTGTGAGGTTTTACTAGCTTCCATGTTTTAGCCAAATGCAGACATATGCAAAACATTTACTGTACTATTTAATTCCGCACTGTAGCCAGTTTAGTGTTACTGATTTGCTCTCAATCATATGATAAAGGTACTCTTACCCTCTCTGGAACGACTTTGACCAAACTTGTATTAAACTACTTAAGTTATTTAAAAGCTGATCTCAAGATGATGACGTTGTTGATGATCTCAAGATTTCCAGAGAAACAAAATATACAAGACAGGTTTTTTCATTTAATGCATTATGAAGAGAGCTGATATCTTTTCATGGGAACAAGCAGATATAGAATATAATACCTATGCTCAAAAGCAGCATTTTATTAAATTTTGAAGCTACTTGTGAATAAATTAAAGAGCTTATAAGAAACATTAACTTTAAAGTGGTTAATAAAAGTAGCAGTAAAGCAACCGTAATGGGAAATAACAGAAAGTTCATGTTGGCAGCACAGACATGTAATTTATAGGCTGTAATCAGGTTAATGACACCCCCCACACTAGCCGGCAGTTTGGTAAATGTCTTTTCAGTACAATGCTAATCCACTATTACAGCTATTATTAACCATAGGCTTGATACCCCACAGTCTGAGAAACAAACCAGAAGTGACCCAACCTCTGCTAATACACCAGACACTTGACAGTAATGAAGTAAAGACTTTCTTCCATCTGGAAGCTGCATTAAATGTCTGTCTTGTGGCTTCTACTCCCATCTCAGCCAGATCTGAGCACACCCACACCACCCAGCTCCGATGATGAAGAGATCACACATACATACATATAAGATATCAAAGGCTGTCCACATCCCAAGCCCAATTGGTTCCCATGAACAAATCCGTCAAGAAAAGAACACCAAAGCATTATTCAAGTGAAATATTGCTCTAAGGCATTGAAAGACCATCTAGTAAAGCGGGTTATGAGGGTTATGAGTGTTTTAGCAGTTGAGACCCTGTAGACCCACTTGAGTGGTAATTACAATCTTCTGGAAAGTTTTGTTCATCCAGGGGGCTACTATGGTTGGGATTACTGATTATCTATCAATCAAGAACCCCCATAGAAAAAGACCACATAATACTCCTGTTGTACTGAATCATTCAAAGCAGGATTATAAATGCGTGAAATTATGTGAATTTTACCCTAATCATCTCTTGATGGAGTGTAAATTGGGTATTTAGGGGAAATCCCCAGTCTCTCTACAGACTCTGTTACGTTATTATAACATTATTATATTTTAAGATGTTGTGTCTCACCCAAATATACTATAAGCTTACCAGTGTTGGGGTTCAGACTAAAGCGTCCAGCGCTGTTGCCTGTCTGGATTCTATATGACACTCTGCCATTTTCTCCTTCATCTTCATCTCGAGCCATCACATACAAAATCACAAACCTGTTGACAACCATATAAACAAATTCTCATTTAAAATACATTATACCAAACTTAAGTGTCTTTGGTTTTCTTCCCTTGTGGCCTGATATGTCAAAGCAATGACTGAAATGTGCATTTAGTAACATAAAACAGACTACAGTTAGACATGTCACTCACCCCACAGGCTGATCCTCCATGACGCTGACCGCAGACGGTGAACTGAAGACTGGAGCGTTGTCGTTTTCGTCTGTCACAAACAGTCGGGCGGTGACAGAACCCCAGCGCCTCTGAGAGGGATCCACTGCCTGGTCTGTGGCCCGCACCACTAGGTAAAGGGACGGTGTTGACTCACGATCTAACTTCTGCCCCAGGGTCAGGATTCCACTGGAAGGGTCGAGGATCAGGAGGTCAGGCATATCAGGCCAATAGTGCTCGACGGAATAACGTAGCTGACTGTTGGGTCCGCTGCCATCCTGTAAAAAGAAAGAAGATGAATTACACAGTGAATGGAAAGTTTGATCCAGCACAGAAACACACTTAAAATCGCAACCATGATTTTAGTAGTACGAGAATATCCATATTAAAAAAATGGCAAGTATTAAACACTGGTTAACATTATTTTTCTTTTTACCAGGTAATATATTCTTTTTCACACCTGATCCAATGCCTGGAAGGTATATATGGAAGCCCCTGGCTCTACGTTCTCTGGGATCACGATGGTTACGGGATCTTCTGTGAACTGGGGAGCATGGTCATTGCTGTCCTGCACATTGATATCCAACTGCACAAGGTGGCTGCTGGGAAATGCCTGGGAATAGTCAGACACCTCAATGTGAAGTGTGTACCTCGACCCCTTCTCATAGTCCAGCTCGCGTACCAGGTACACGTCGCCCTTTAAACGGTCCACCATGAAAGTCCCATCTCTGTCTGTCCCCCCCACTACCAGGTAGGTCACTTGGCCTTCCAATAACGAAGATTCCTGCTGGTCATGTGGGCGGACGGAGCCGATGATGGAGCCTGGAGTAGCCCCTTCAACAGTGTTCAGGGTCATGGAAAGCATGTTGGGCTTGAGGTTGGACCTGGAGGAGCTGAGAACCTAGAAGAAAGGAAACTAGAGTCAAAAGAGCTCATTTTAACTCATATTTGCTGTAACTGCTAATCATGGTGACTCAGTTCATTTCATGCAATTTACAACTTCAATACATAGCACTACTTAAGCTAAGCATAGATGTGTCAAGGCCAGCATGGTGCTGTGTATGTTACTGGATCTTATTTCCCTTGGTATTCAGCAGGCAGTGAAACTATATGGCTCTGCCTGCAGCCTATCCTTAAAAAAGTCTGTTTATGTTTTGTTGCTATTACTTTAATAACCCTCACTGGCATTCTCATTGTGCATGAAAACATTATTCAAAATCCCTCAAGTAAATGTCTTGACGCTGCAACATTCTGGCTTCAACATGAAGGTCAGAGTTTGTGACCTGTAACAAAATAATGAAGGGTGTAATGGGAGGGAAAATGTAAATATTCCAGTTCAAATAATGCAAAGCAGTAAGTGTGGCCTTCATATGCTGCAGTCCGGTTAAACCAGAAGTGCATGCCAGAGGGCTCTCGCCACTGTGCAATAGTCTCAGGGTTCGATGTTGCTCTGGGACAGATCAAAAAGCTCCGAAGACAGCAAACAAAAGCAGATTTTAACAAGCTCGGGTTTCATCATCAAAAAATCCATGCTTCTCGCTTTAGTAACCAAGTTCTGTTGCACTGAATTGCATCTTTTCTTTATCAAATATGAACGGCAAGGAGAAATCTAGAGGAAGAGGGATGTGATGTGGATGATGTTTGTAATTTAGTCCCACATGCTCAAAGACTGACCCTGTGTGAACACATTTGGAGCCACCTGTTATCGACTCCTAAAGCCAGAAAATAAGATCATGTCTTACTGTTTTTCATCTGTGTTTCATTACAGTGATGCAGTAAGTCAGTTGCTCAAGTACATCCCAGTGTCTCATATATCTTCAATGCAATACTTCACCAGACAGTGCCAACTGTTCTGTACTTTACTATTTGTACTTTTCCTTGGTTTTTCCTGACGCCTGTTTTTTTCTGTACTAGCTAGTGTGTACTAGTTGGGGTGCAAAACAATATCCCCATGTCTGACTTTACCCACAACTATGTGAAACGTTATCTCAAAATCATTATATGGAAATGTTAGCTCACGGGAGTATTTGAACATGTCGTTACAGTGAGTGTGTCCGCGTATATGTATCACTGCCTGCTACCGTACAGTGGCGTATTCCCTTTCTCTCTGTGTGATTTGATGCAGCTGGCTCTCATCAAATCTCATCTGGGAGCATTTGATTCCAAGGTGCCTGTTTCCCCTCTGTCTAATCTAAGTGTTGCACAAGCAGGGTGCAGGCAAAATCTAAGGCAAGCACTCCTGCTGTAATTAGCATCCTTTTCCTTTCTGAGATCACATCACACAAAAACGCTGAGCTCAAAGCTTCACCGTCAAACTACCACACTTCTCTGGCTAAATGCCTCTGTTGCAAACCGTACTTTCCTGCTTTTGAATTCCTGATATTATACCTTGATATGCAGGATTGACCCCCTGACAGAAAGTTCAGAACAATAACTCAGTCCAGACCAGCTCCCTCCTGCAGCTCAGGGTTTCTCACCTAAGGTTTTGGTTACGCCACTAACTTTTGGAGCAGGAAACACACACTAGATTGGATAGATGCTTTTGTTTGCACAGGCACAGGTTCAGTTTCTCTCCTTCTCATATTTATCTCCTTTTCCAGTTCCTTTGACGGTTATACCGTTTACTTTGTGCACAGTTTGAGGAAATTACTCTCAGGAAGGAATGCAAAAGGACTGAGGCAATGTATACATGTCACAGGCTTAGGTTTAGTCACTAGATAAACCTTTGTTTCCAATTGTTTTCTTAGAAATGATTTGGAGACACAACAAATGTGTAAGCGCTTGCGCATGCAGGTGGAGAATAGATGTGGTTGTGAAAACGTAAATATTGTGTTTACCTCTATCCGTAGCTGGCAGGTGGAGCTGAGGCCTGGTGTGCCGTGGTCAGCAGCAGTGACGGTGAAGGCGTACTCAGTCCGCTCCAAAAATCTCAGGGGGGAAGCGGTTCTCAGCTCGCCACTGGTTGGACTAAGGGAGAAACGCTCTGCTCTGGGGCCTTGAGAGGATGCAACAGATAAAAATAGCCCAAGTTAAGTTAAACACCAAAAAAAAAAAACATACTTTTTCAATCAGATGGCCCTGCAAATGCTAAGGGAAATGTTATACGTAGAAATACGCTCACCTGATAGCGAGTAGTATACGGTACCATTTTCTCCTTCATCTGGGTCTTTAGCTGTCACTGTCCCGAGGACTGCCCCAGATGGGAGCCCTTCCATCACCTGTAATGGAGAAGGATTGTTATCCGTATTAATGTACCTTATCTACCTAACCAAATACCTTATCTTATCTTTGTTTTCTTTCTACAACTATGAGATTTAAGATATAAAAAATTGTCTAAACAGCTTAGAATTGGTTTTCCAGCATCCAAAAAGGAAGAATAACTTTGAGAACCCGCTGTTCAATTTCAAATATTTATAGCAGAAATCATATAAGGCAAGTTAGTCTGTCATTCTCACCTGAAGGACCAGCTCCCTGTCCGGTCTGGCATGGGTGAAACTGGGGGCGTGGTCGTTTTCATCCAGCACAGTAATATGAGCAGTGCCAGTGGCGCTGCGCGGAGGCGTACCCCCGTCCTGTACGACCACAACAAGCTGGTAGCTGGACTGCTGCTCTCTGTCCAGAGCCAGGCGGGTGCTGATCTCACCTAACATAAACGAGAAAGAGAGAAGTCCTTAGCTTGCATTACTTGCAATACTGGGGGAGTAACTGCCATGTTCATTCAATTGACAAACAGCAAATCATTAATTTGTTGCAGTAAATCATGTTGGTATTATTGTTGCTCATGAAGTAACTACATTTCACACAGTGAAACACAACTACAACAAACATCAACAATAACAAACTGCTTCAAGCGTATTATTCCTGTTCTTAAATTTAAATAAAAGTCACGATGTTTATCTTTATTACTGTTCTTAAATTCAAATAAAAGTCATGGTATTTATCTTTATTACTGTTCTTAAATTCAAATAAAAGTCATGGTGTTTATCTTTATTATTGTTCTTAAATTCAAATAAAAGTCATGGTGTTTATCTTCACCTGTCTGAGAGTTAATCTGAAAGTGTCTATCCGTGTGCAGCAGCCTGTAGGTGAGTCGAGCATTTAGTCCGGCATCTCTGTCCATTGCAGACACCCTACCAAAGCCTGTCCCTGCCAGCAGGTTCTCTCTGACAGCCAGGAACACCCTCTCCTGGCTCAGTCTTGGGGAATTGTCATTCTCATCGGTTACCGTCACCCTGACTGTGGCACTGCCGGTTCTTCCTGCTCCTCCTGGGCCTGATGTGGCCAGGACAGTTAACAGGTACATGTCCTTGACCTCTCGGTCCAAAGAGCTACGGACATACAGCCAACCGCTGTCTGGCATGATGCCAAAACCAGCAGCATCACCGTCAGGCCTAAGGCGATAGGAAATGGGGGAGGAAGATGAGGAGGAGCTTCCACCATTCCCAGATGCCTCTATGTTGAGCGCCCGAACTTGGAGGAAACGTGTATTGAGAGGTGTATTTTCCCGCAGCTCCACACGGTAGGTCAGGGTGTCAAAGTTGGGGCCCTGTGCATCTTGCGCTTGGATGTGGACCACAAGGGTGAAGGTAGAACTAAGCTGAGGTGCGCCACCATCCTTGGCAACCACCTGAAGATCATAGCGTGGGACACTTTCATATGACAGACTCCCAATCAGGCGTACCTCCCCACTGCCCCGGTCAACACCAAATGTCCTCTGGCCACTGCTGCCAGCAGCACCAGCAGAGACCAGATCGAAGCTAAGCTGACCATTATGACCAGAGTCCTTGTCAGTGGCCTGAATGGTGTAGATAACAGTCCCCATTTTGGTGATCTCAGGCAAAAGGAGGGACTCTGATGAGGAAGGGAGGAAGGTAGGGGCGTTGTCATTGACGTCCGAAATGGTTATTCGTACCCGGCTGGTTCCATAGGCTGGAGGAGACCCAGAGCGTGCCTGAATTTCCAGGTCAAGACTAGAGCAGGTTTCATGGTCCAAAGGAAGGGCAGTGCGAATGGTACCAGATCGACTGTCCACAGTGAAATAACCATCAGGGTCTCCAGAGGAGATGGAGTATAAAATGTCCTTAGAAACACCTGCATGGAGGACAGAGAGAGACAGCAAAAGAAACAAAAACGGTTATCATAAAAATACAGTGACAAAGGGACAAGGGGGCAAAATTTCATAAGATAGTTAAAGGGCATGTCATAAAGCCTCGAATAATCAAATTTGGCAGAACTGTTGCCATTTATGCTTGATAAATGATGAAAAAATCTTTGCTTCAAGAGTTTCAATATACTGTATAGAGCTTTCCATTATCCACTCCTCTTTAGCTAAATAAATTCACTATCCATGACCAAAAACTAAAAAAAAATCACAAACACATCCATATCTACTTTTAGTAGACAAGGATTTGGTGTGTTTATTTATCATCAAAGTATGAATGAAGGTCTGGACTCACTCATCGTGGGTGAGGATACAGAATCACTGAAAGCCTTGTACAGTTACACAGACAGAGATAAGTGTTCTCTGTCCACTATACCGCTGAGAACACTTCATCCTGCTGACTCCCACTCAGAATTACAGCACCATTCAAATCTATTTCTTCACCATTAATACTGAGAGAAAATAAAAGTCTGGCCACAGTAAAAATAATTCCCAGCACAGCCCACGCTGTGTGATGGATGTGATTTCTTAATGGAGTATATGCTCTTAGGTATTTGTGCAACTGCTCAGATGAGAGGTAAGATATCATACACTTCCCTACCCATTAGTGCATTTTTGTCTCAGTACTCAGTACTCAGTCAGAGAAACCAGGTAACTTAGAAATTCATATAAATTGAACGCCTGGAATGACCAATGGTCACTAACAGGGGAAAGAGATTCCAACAGAGAACTTGAGAGTAAAGGCTCAGACTCCTCACCTGTCTTGGCAGCAGCACGGACCACTCCCACTGCTGTCCCCCTGAGCCCGTCCTCGGACACGGTGAAGAAATACTGGGCCTGTTCAAACACGGGAGACGCCACTGAGCCTCCCACCACACTCACATTTACCCTGGCATTGACCGGCGCCGTCAGGCCACCACCATCCTCGGCCGATATCACCATGGAGATTACTGTGTTGGCTTTTCCATGGAGTGAGCGAGAGAGAGAAATAACGCCTGCAGAGGCAGAAAGATCAGTACAAACAGCAAATTTCACAACAGTTGAAATTTAGCACATCCATATTTGCGCAGTACGTTGGAACACCTTAACATGCCATAGAGATGTACAATATACACGCACATACCTGTATCCTTGTTGAGAGTGAAGAAAGCAGAGCCTCCTCCAGGTACCGTGCGGTAGGTCACCCTGCCATTTTCCCCAGCATCAGGGTCATTTGCTGTTACCTTGACGACGGAGGTTCCTGGGGCACTATGGGTACTGAGACTGACTGTGTAGAGGACTGGATAGAAGGAGGGCCGGTTGTCATTGATGTCCACCACCGAGACCCTCACACGGGCTACTGAGCTCAAACCACCCTGAAAAATAAGATTAATCAGATTGGATTTCAAAATTTCTGTATTCAAATATAATGTTAGTCGAGTAAGCGAGGTTGCATCAGCAGAGGAGGCACAAAAACTGTAATCACATTAAGGAGCTTAACTGAGTGGTCCTATGAGACAAAGAGGGGCTAAATCATAGAAATAGCTAGCTTTTCGTCAATCTACATCTTCCAGTCCTTCCTGTACTGTATATCCCTGAAGACAACATTCAATTTGTTTTCTATCCCTTGGTGAAAAGCAACAGTAAAGGACTTTCATGTTATGAAACTGTGACAATAGATTTATGTCACCCTGTTAAGACAAAGCAGCTATAAAGGAGAAAGCATCAGCTCTCTGCTGAAGATCCTTGATATATGGAGCCAATCAAGCATAGTATGCATCTGTTGGTGAGGAGAAGAGTTTGCACTCATTACACTGAATCTGCAGGCTCAGTTTTACAAGCCCATTAAAAACAGGGATAGTCGAGACAGAGGGAACAGACATCAGCTGGACTGAGCTGGGAATGTGCTGGGGGAGGGAGAGAAAATGCCTTGTGGGGGTTGGGTGGTAAATTAGAGACCTGAATTAAATCTTTACTTTGGTATACAAAGACAATAAGAAATATGAACACTACCAGTACTATGTCACTGTCTTGTGGAGATTCATTGCCTATTTAAGTGGATCCATTGTGATTAATTCACACTTTATATGGGATAATCTGACAGATGCTGAAGCAAAGAGTGTGTAAATGCAGTCAAGTGAGAGATGATATTTACCTTACATACTACAGTAACAGCTTATTTAAACCAACCGTTAAAATGGATCTGTTTTCCTACTTCTTTACATTTCCCCTCCCCACTCTCCCTCTGTTTGCTCTGATTGCTTTGCCATGCTGCTGTGGTTCCCCTTGATTTGTCTGAAGATGCACAGTAAGAGACAGGACGCTGTCTTCTTCAAACATGTCTCTGATCACATTTACTTCAGTGCAGCTGTGCGCACCTTTAATTTCCTATCAGCTTGAAGCTTAGATCTGAAGGAGCATTACACCCTCAGCAAGCAATGTGTTGGGTCATGGAGCAACACAAAGAAACAGTACTTCAACTACAGCATAGTTTGAAGGTTTGGTCAGAGATTAAAGTGCTGATTGCTATTGCTTTGAGTTCCTGGTAAGAATGCTCTTACTCCATCCGTTGCAGTGACGGTCAAGTCAAATTTGGCCAATCCCTCATCTCGGTCCAGAGCCGTGCGGGTACAAAGCTGGCCAGACTCCTTATCTATGGTGAAGTGGGTTGGTGGTGTGCTTCCAGAGCCAGAGCCAAGGGTGTATGATATGGCACCAAAGGAACCACGATCCTCATCTGTGGCTGACACCTGTGAGAAAAGAGACACGATTTGAGACACGAACAGTCCAGCAGTTCCAAACAGCCTGTGAGACAAAGGGATTTCAAAAGGCATCGCACGAACATGCCCAGCAGGTCCAGAAATCTGCATGAAAGAAAACCTACACGTGTTAAAATTATTATATACGAGCTAAGAGCCTTTCTGTTATCACAATAATGTCCCATAATACAGTCATCTCACAGGCCCATACATCTGCAGTTGTCCAAATATCACACACCATAGCACCACTTGTTATGATTTCCAGGGTACTATAAAAACTGAGCATCTGTGAGAGCAATTCACTTTTATAGATCACAGATATAGGCTATGTAAAGAAAAAAAAAAACCCTGATAGATCTCCCACTTGGTGCACTTAAAAACTTGGCAAAGAGACTGGTGGTGGTGTGGTCTTTAAAAAAAAGAGGAGAGTTTTGACAAACATGGTGAGTTTGGTTCATGGGTCAACAGAGCCACTTTAAAGAATGCTGGTTTTCAGCCGGCATTCAAATGAGATCCACACTGACTGAATGGGAAAGCCACTTAAAGACGCACCTCAGACATGAATCCTTACTCCACATTACTCCTACAAAGTACTTCAAACTGTTTACACAATGAAAAGAGGTCTTGACCCAACCCTTGACCTCATTTGTCTCATCATTTCTCCTGCACACACAAAAACACGCACACACAAGCAAACACACACATTGTATACTCCAACTAATCCTATAAAATATCTAAAAATCCAATAATAAAGCAAAGATTTCCTTGCAAAACACAAAAGGGAAATGTCCTCTGTGTAGGGTTCTGCCTCTGACTGAAGTTTTACGCTGGTCCATGATATTGTTTGGTGGCGTTTATGGTGCTAGTTAAAAGTAGCATTCTGCCTCAGATCTTGCCTCGCCTTCAAGACGAGCCAAGCTCCAGGAGGGCTCCCTCTTTGTCATACTGCTACATTCATCTGATGTGTTTTATTTCCTAGAAATCTTCACAGTAGTTTCAATTTTGTTTTGTGTGAATGCTGTCTACATGTTTATTCTGGCAAAGGAAGTCATAGTATTATCCAATAATGTTCTCAGTTGTTAAGATACAAGTTGCAGTATTTCAAGAATAAAGTTGTAATCCTATAAGAAACACATTTTTGAGAAAATGTAAAAGTGAATACATGGGAAATAAAGCCCAAGAAGTGATGACAAAGCCTAATAATGACAATTAAAAAAAAAAATCATGACTTTCTAGTAAAATTTGACTTCATTCTCTCAATGCCACTTTTTACATGACCACAATGACTACAGCATGAATATTTTATATCATTCTCGAAAATCTCATTTCATTGCATTTTTCAATAGTAGCCTCAATACTCTGTTGTAGTATCTTTATACGGGTCTGCTTTCTATAGAGACACACCAACAGCTTATAATAGTATTTTCCACCCTAAATGACATCTCAAAAGACAGTAAATATTGAAAAAGACGTGAGCAAAAGACACACTTCTCTATGATTTCATCATAAGTATGAGTCCTATATCTGTACGTGCTCTGGCCTGGCCCTGAACCCCACAGAGCGCAGGACCACCGCAGCAGACATCCGGCAGCAACCTTCCTCCCATCCCAGCAACACGTCTTCACCATTACACTTACCTATTGGCTATAGACAGACAGACAGAAACACTAGTACCTCAACTCATACGGACACTCCTGTATGGAAATTAAAACACAGGAATATTTAAACAGCTCCTTCACGGTTTTTAGGCATAACATTACCCTGGCCAGACAGTAACGCTAGGACTGTGGTTACTGAGGGGGTTACACTGCACCTCCTCCTTTGGTCAGTGTTTACAGCTGGGGGTTTTAGATCATTGCCTGGACTTCCCAGAGAGTACAGTGTTGAGACTATCTTTGCAATCTAGGCTCATGTCTGGCTGTTCCTCATATCCTTCTGACTGATGGATTAGCCACCTGCGGTGATGAGAACTTGAACAAAAGTGTACGTGCTCACACAAACACAGACACTTGCATATGACCCCATCCTTTTCACTAAATCTAATTAAAGAGGTTTAAACACCCACGACCGCCCACCTGGCCATAGGGTGACTTCATCCTCACCTTTGTCTTTACCCAAAAGAGTCTGTAGATCAGAAAGCCAAGAGACATAACTGTGTTTATTAGGTTTATATAAAATATGGTGCTCGACACACTATACCTAAATATGCTTGGACGTAATTTTTGAACTGGAAGGAGGATTGCATAGAGACTGGGAACAAGAAGAAGAGCAGGACATTGATTCTCCACACAGTCTAAAACTGAAAAAACCCTCCACAGTATGGTATGGATTCTTCATGCTGGAAAAATATGCAAGACAAACACAAGGTTGTGAAAAGAAAATGCTTGTGCAAGCACACTTTCATGGAAACCTTGGGAGCCATAAAATCAAAGGTGTAATGATGTGAATTCTTCTACTGCAACATACTACACAGAATACAGCGGTTACGTGGTTCCAAAGTTGAAATGCTGAAGTAGAACAATGAGAAATTGCAGAGGGACAAAACATGGAGACAGACCGCCAAGGCTGGATTACATGAAAGCATTGTCAAAGCATGACGGTTTGAAATTATGTAGCAGAAGAAAATCATATCAACTCTGCGGAACAGACAGGAGCTTGTAAGAATCAATTCTGTCATTGGTACATTTCTCTTCTGTAAATCCATCTGACAGCAAGGCACCAATGTTCAGTTCACACTGTAAAGGCTAGAAGGTTGGATCAAACCAACGTGCTAATCTGATACCAAAAACTTCCATATTGTTGTCGTATCCTGCTTTTAAATCACTTACCTCTACTATAAATTAGCACAGTTTTAATGCCAGTAAGATAATCTTGTAAACACATACACCCGACATGTCTTCTTAAATTGAGGGATCTCGTAGGCCAGCGAGGGTGTTTGCCAGAGACTAATTCCTGCTACACTGGAATCTGTTCTCTGATCCATGACCAGCCAGCCAGCCAGTGCACACCTATTCCTCATCGTACTCTCAAGAGGTATCCCATCGTGATAAACATACACAGCAACACATACCTTTCACCATCTGAATCGCTCTTGCTTTTCAGTACAGGCCTGCATAGTGCTTGTCTCTGTGATTTTAGTGGCTGTAACAAAGCATGGATCCTTCTGTCAATCAAAAGGTTGCTTTGTCATTACAAGGCCTGGTTTTTAACTGCAAGGTCAAAACAAATTTGGTCTTCATGTTTTTGTAATGGTCTAGAGCATCTTGCTCAAGACCACTGGATCACTGAGTCTCTTCAGTGCATCATTAATCACTCTAAGTTGTTTTGGATGATGTAGCATTTACAGATAAGAGTTTCAGCTGAGGTCACGTCCGATGGTTGTAATTATTATATTAAAGGACCATAATGGTGGTTTTGCAGACATGAACTAAAGAAGGACTGGAGTGTGGTTCACTTTGGAAAATGGTTTGCAGTAAAGCTAATTACACACAATTTGTACTTAATGGGCTTAAACATGCAAAACCAGCAAGGTTTTTTTTTCTGTGGGAGCTCTGATATCACACCTGATGAGATCATGAAATGCAGCAGTGCATGAAGAAAATTTAGTAAACATGCACAGCATCAAAAGCATGCATGGTAATAGTCTAATAAGAAAAATAATCAAAGAGGTCAAAATTTTATATTCACTCCAGTACAACCAATAATTATAATGAAAAACAAGATGATATCCAGCTTAGGTTGTTGTGATCCATTTTAAACTCCTAATATGAACCAAATAAACTTGATAATCACTTTATGCAATATCTGCAGTACATTGCTGTGCAGATTTCTTTTTGACACTGAGGATATGTACTGGCTTTCCAGACAAGCTATCAGTGGAAAAGTCATCAGATGCTTAAGCATCTGCCAACCATCTGAACTTGTAATACATGTAACATAAATGCTTGCATGCTTTCAGTTTAAGTTTTTCTTTCAGTACTTTGATTTACCAATGTAATACCGTGTAGTGCACTGACCGACTACTATATATCTGCTAAAAGACATAGTCTCACACAGCAAAAGTCAGTCTGGTAAGCACTATGTGAAAAACAGTAAGGATGAGCGTGCCGAGTATCGGATTCAGCCAGGACCCAGGCCTGGAGCTTTTTGTCCATAGAGAGCCATTCATCCCTGGCTGGGACAGTAGAGGAGTGATCACTCACTGGAGCATTAGCAAAGATCCAGACCTCATCATTCACTTGCCTCACTCTCTCTTTCTGCCTCTCTACCTTTCCACTTAGCCTTTCTCTATAGTATGCTAGCATTGTCACTCTTCTTCTGCTGATACATGGGAGGATGACTCTCCAAGGATCCACTTAGATCTCAAACACACCTAACCTTTTCCTATCTGCAACTCGAGGCTGTCACCCATCATCCAGAGTCATCTGTCAGCGGCATTTAATGCTGCAGAGGAGTGTTCTCCTGTCTGTAATGGGGTGCAGATTAACAGGTAGTGCCTAATGATACCAGTGGGTCAACATCTACCCCACAAACTCATGAGTGACAGGTATGACATCTGCTGACCGTTTGTTTTGTCGGTTCACACCCTTTTCCTTATTGTCCTTCTCTCGTTTATTACACTCATGGTTTTTTCCCTTTTGCTGTACTGTATCTCCACTGTCCCTTCCTCGCCACTATGCTCATCTCCTCCAGATGTGGGCGCTGGTCCAGGTAGATCCTGCTGTTCTCTGCAGTTTGTCTCTGTAAAACATCAGTTAGTGTCAGAGCGAGTCCCCGCATGGCTTCTCGGATGCAGCTGCGGTTCTGCTGCGGATCTGGACTTTTATAGCTTCCCATGAAAGAGAGGGAGAGAGATGCTTTGGGCTTTCATAGTCAAAACTGTAAAACACAGAACTGTCCCAATCTAATCTGATCTAATCTTCTCTTCCCTTAATGTTTACAAAGCAAGCATCATCTCAGAGGTAACGTAGGCCAAGAACCGAAGATTAATGCAAATATTGTCCCACCGTATGCACAATTACAGGACAATTCTGGTTTATTACACCTTGGATCTTACCTTTATAGTTCTGGCTTTCATTTCTACTGGCTATGTGGTAATTATGATTAATTTTGCACTGAACTGACATTGATTCTTAGTCTTGTTTTACTTATTCTTTGAGGAGATATTTCCTCATAGACTGTAAATTTTTTTCTTCTCTTTTTTAGTTCTCATTGCCCGTTTCAAGTTTGGTTGAATCAGGAAGATTGTTTACCACCTGGCTGATTTTTCGAAACAACTGCTCATGGTTCTTTCCCCATCTTACTTATTTTTAGGAATGCTGCTGCATTCCCAGATCTCAGGGATTAACTCGAGGAGTGCAGTCATATTATTAGTGACCTAACAAATACCAGAGACTATGAAAACAAGACCAAAGCTGTAATAAACCTGAATTATCCTTTAAAGGAGCAGCAATGTTCCAATTGACCTGGAACTTGTGAAGTGAATGCATCATTGTTGGGTAATTACACAAGTTGAAGTTATTTACAACCAACTGAAATAGCGGTCTAGGAGTCTTTAAAGGCAATGACTGTGTTGGAGTGTCAGCTAGAGCTAAAACATTCATTTAACTTTGTTGCTCAAAACATTTCTTTACTCTCCAGTGAGCTGCAACCCTCCCATTAGGCATTTCCAAGTCTCCAGATCAATTTCTTCATTTCTGTTGTCGATGAGTTGAGGCACTATGGGTACAATTAAGACATATTGCAGAGAAGAAGAGAAGGAAGGAGAAGGTGGGAGAGGGGGGGGGGTAGTTTGGCAAAGGAACAAAAGGCAGTGTTAATGATAACATGAGACCTTGAAATGGGAACGAGGAGGACCGACGCTTCATCTTGTGTCTTGTTCAATCTCCATTTCTCCCTTGGCCTCCCCTTTCCTATTTTGTGTCCCCCCTCTTTTCTGTCCTCTCCCTCGCTGGTTCTTTCAGCACCCTATTACGGCAAGTGCTTGTTGTCTTTCATGTGGAGTTCATGGCTGGAAATGATTAGGAACATCAAACCACTGAAGGGAAGAGAAGGGGAGGGAGGTGAAAGAGACGGAGCAAGTAGGATTGACTTCTATATTTGGAAGAAAGAATGCTAATATTATTAATGAATGTAATGAGGGACGATGGCCATTAGAAGTGCGTCTTTCTGCCTCCCACAAATGTACATGCATACATACAAACACGGCTGAAGACATTTTCAGATGCTTCACGCTCAAAGTTAAACAATAAAATACACCATGGCGTTGTATCTTTAGCCCACGGAGTTTAACATGTGGTGTGTGTTAAAAGATTTATCTTTGGGTTGCGTCTCATGCTAAAGGACACAGGAGCCATTGCTTAGGCATTTTCACTGCTCCAAAGTCAAAATATATCACATTTATATCTGATATTTGTTTAATTTTTTTCAGTTATATATGAGCCTGTAATGCTTTACCCTACAGACACACTTCATTAAATTAAAAAAAAAAAAACTTTGAAATGTGTAACTGGAAAAGCAAATCATCAGAGGTGCAATCTGTTATAAATGAGAATACTTGACAATGACAACCCAGCAATTATACCAGGTCTGTTAGCATTAGCTCTACAGATCAGGAACAAGCTGTCACCTCTTTTCTGGAGAAAAAAAAAAAAGGGTAAAGGGTAGAGGGAGGGAGTGGAGGTTAAAAGGTCAGAGGGAGATAAAAAGCTGGTTACAGGGATGGACAGAGGGATAGAGCAACACAATGAGGGATGACATCACCCTACTGGATTCAAAGGAGTGATAAGAGACACAAGGGATTTAGGTGGTACTGATCCTAACTTGTGCAAAGCCCTGCAATGTGGCAACTCTTAACTTGGGTGTGCAATTTTGTGTGCTGGTCTTCTGTATGTGTGGTGACCCCCACACACACACACACACATACCCTCTTTAAAGATTCATTTCAAAGTGAACCTTGTGGGCCCTGACTGACAGCTGGCTTGATCAGCGCAGAAATCAGCCCTGTGTTTTTACTTACTGTTAAATATTTATAGCTGTTTAAACCCCGTCTCTCTGTCTGTGTCCGAGGCCTCAGTGAGACTCACTCTGGCTGGCACAGCAGCTGCGAGCAACAGATCTGCATATCTGTGAAATACCAGGGGTTTTATTGTCGCTCTCTGCTAACAGGGAAGCTAACGAGGCGGTCGAGGTCAGGTGTCAAAGTTGAAGGGTGAATGCACGCATTCATCACCCACAGAGAAAAGTAACTATTGTTAAGATATATATTCATGAATGTGGTAATTAAAAGGTTTTAAGCCTGCAAAAGAAGAAGAGAGAAGGAATACAGTCCACATTTATCTTCAAAATCAGATGAGAAGCAGAGTTTTCCTTCAAAGCATAATTCAGGAAATCAACATTGCACCCTTGTTGATCCTTAGTCAGCAATCAAATTCAAACATTTGTGAGCTCCATGAAGCTCAGCACTGTTACATTGTCAATGAGTAGTGCAACTCCCTTTCTTTATGCATTTTAAAAAAAACATACCACGAAAGTGAAATCAAAGTTTGAAACATAGAGAACAAAATGCATGAAAGAAAGGTTTTCTCTCTGCCATTAAGTTTGATTTACACAGTGAGGTCTGTCATACGAAGTGAGCGATGATAGTCACTTATTGTCTTCCAGTTGTAATTTCGCTTCTCTCCGATGAAGAGAAAACAGTAATTAAGGAGTGAGAGAGCACAAAGACGGTATGGTGCTGGACCTCAGACAGGGGACAACTGTCTGAGACTGTCTGAGCTGTTGGGTAGTTGGATGAATGAGAGGATGAATGATTCAGAGTGAGCGGCCCATGGTTGCCTCAGGGACACCACTCTTTCTCTCCTCTAACTAGCTTAAACAGCAGTATGTGTTTAGGAGGATGCATTTTGCGTTCCTGCGCAGCATTTCTCAAAGGATGGCAGACAACATATGTGAGTGTGTGTGCGTGTGTGTGCGTATAAATTTTGGGCATTTCAGTGGTTTATCCAATACAAACATGACAAAGAGATGGAGTGAGTGTGGAATCTGTTTTGATTTTTTTTTTCCTCCACTGGGACACCACAGGATTTTATTTTCTCTTTGACGAGGGTGTAACTCTTTGACCACTGTTAAGAGTATATCATCGGGAGTGGGCATTTGGAATTTGAGGGTTAGCATCTTGTTGACAGTTATTGTTTCTAATTTGTTTTTTATGTTCAAAACATGTCTGCCTGAAAAGAGGGGGAGGGAGAGAAATGGGAGAGGAAAAGAACGTAGAAGATGTTTCATATAAGAATAAACTCTTAAACAGTTTTTTTAAAATGTGTATCCTTTGCAAATTTGTATCCTTTGCAAACTGGCAAATGTTATGTTACGAACTAAATATATGTGTGTGTGTGTTTCTGCGTGTGTGTGTTTTGGGGAGACAGAGTGAGCAGTGCTGATTTTAAGTATTGATTAGTCCATCTGTGAGATCAAAAAGTGCACAAATGAGGAGATCAATAGATGCAATTAGAACAGCCTCTCCTCAAAACAGCTGCTGAAGGAGTGAAGAAAGTCAATGTCAACTTCCTCCAGAGATCTGAAATAATCTAAATGAGTTTCTGTCATCAGCAAAAACCACAAAGTGTTATCAAAGTGAGGATAAAATGTTGGGAAAAAAAAGTTAATGCTTTGAAATGTTAAAAAAAAATTGGGTACCTCAGGCTGAGAAAACATCTGTCGTCTTCATGTTCACATTCTGTGGGTGAGTCGTTTCTGTTAAAGCAGATGTCTTTAAAGCTACATTATTACCACCATCACTATATTAGTTTGTGGCATTTAGACAAAGTTGTCCAACCTGGGATCTATGGGCAAAAACTCCTGGCACATCAGTCACATGGTTCAAGTTAATACACAAATAAAGACACACACAATACCTTCCAAACATGCAACATAAAGGCTGAGGCTTATCCCTGTTGATTGCACAGCTTTGCTTCACTGAACTAAAATAGTGTCCTAAGCCTCTGTAGCCCTCCACCCATTTACTCATGCTTCCTGGATGTGATCCCCAGAGCCATGGGACAGTTTCATCATGGCCTTGTCAGTCATCGTGTCAACAGTGAGCTTGAACAATATGGAGGTAAGTTAACTACAGACTGCAGCCAAATAACTCAGAATTTTGACAGTAGCACATACATTTGTCTAACAGCCAAAATGGTAACCATCACCATTTAGTTATCCAGGTTGTGATTGGGCCATAATATAATGTTATTATTTATGGACATTTGCTGTGATGATATGATCATATTGTTCACTATTACGGTTCACAATCAAAGCAAATTCTAAGAGCAAAGTAACAAAGTGGTCACTGAAGGTTTTGGTTTACAAATTCGAAATGTTTTAGCTCATTTAAAATACATTTATATATTTGATACAATATGCTCTTTTGAAAGTGTAACTGGCTGGTATAACATCAAAGAAAACTGGGAATTTTTTGATGTATCAATTCATCGTGGCAACTAGTCTTGAGTAATTTTCTTGTGAGGTGCACATTTGTTTGAGCAGAGATTCCAAACATGAATCACTGAAAAGCCACACTACCACTCCCCACTCCCCACCAAAGCTCAAAACATGGCAGATAAAAATGGCTGGCCTCAAACAAACATAGAGGTAAACTCCACAATTGTGGAATCATTTTGTCACTGCCACAATGATTCCTTGTATCTTACGCCTACGGCACTGGCGTGGTTAGGGCATTGTCGTAAGTTGCCAGATGGAAGCCTTTAACTCAAAGATTTATTACATTATTTATCTATTACTATCTCTGCCTCGGGGCTAAGAATACAATAAATCTAGCCAAGCTTGAGTGAAAGGATTCTACACTGACATGTTTCCAATTCGAACTAAATCACGGGTTTATAAAGTAAATCTGATTGGAACCAAGTCCACCCTCTGTAGACCAGCAGGCTCTCTTTAGATGTATACATGCTTCCAGGCTAGTTGAAGCCTGATTTTCTCCATATAAACATTTATGTTTCAGTGTCATTTTATTTCTCAATGTGTAAACCAACACGCAAGCTATGTGGGAGGCTCACTCTAATAATGCAGAGTATGTTTATCATTGCAAGTAAGCTTGGCTTTATTGGGTTGAGGCTAAACCACATTTTTGCTGCCGTCCAGAAATGGTCATACGAAGAGCCAATGCTGTGTGTCCGCGTATCTGTGATCAAATCAGCGTGAGTCTTGAGGGTCAAAGGTGAGCCAAACTTCCAGCTGCGCCTCTCCTTCCATGACCCCTGGAGACAAGTTTGTGTGTGTTTCTGTGTGTGTGTGTGTGTGCGTAACAGGTCACCCATGGAGGAACAAGAACGTATTACAGACAGACTAGGAGGGAGTAACAGCTGTTATCTTGGTAAAAGAAAAAAAACTGTGGCGGCCTTGATTACAGGGAATCAGAAACTTGTGCGATGTGGCAGTCTAGAGTTCAGCAGAGCTAATCTCACTTGTGTTTTGTGTCAGCACACAGGACGGACTTAACCAGCAGTATGCATGTGTGTTTTCTTTTCTCTTTGTCTGCCTCTGCCATTCACATCTGAATCTCTTGCCTACATCTTTAGTTTCTCCTTCCTGCACTTGTTCTTCTTTATGTCACACAGTTAGCAACCTCTAGCTCCGGGCAATGACAATAGTAAAAGATAGCAGAAGCACCCCCTGAGCTTTGAGTTAACATCTGGTGTTGGGTTACTTTGATAGTTGCTGAGTGCAGAAAGGCACAGCAGCTTCGAACCGGAGGGTCTGCGTGTGTTTGTGCATAGTTTCATACAGAGTGTGCAAACATCAAACAGCAAAGCAGCAATCAGTGAAATGTAAATGAAAACATTTTGGATGCAAGAAATATATTTGCGCAAAATAAGTAATGAACTGGCAGTGACGTAAGTGATTTTCATTCGATAAGCTGTCTTTAAGCAATTCCTCCAAAAGGCTTGTCATTGTTTAGTGTAGCCAATTGAATTACAAGCAATTTAATATTCAACTCTGGGGGAACAAATTACTTAAAATGAGATTAGTGTCATTCTTGTTTCCAGAAAAAGAAAATGACATTTACTTGAATCAAGTCAGCACCAGACAATCCAATCTAAAATCCACTCAGGCCAGATTTTAAATACAAATACATGTAGGTGTGCGCATGAAACCACAGAAACATTTTACCGCAAATGACGCTCTCAATTTTCAAATGATCATGAAAAAGGCAGAATTACACCAAAACAGATGTTGATTAAATGTGAGAAATTTAAATAAGCTAATTAAATGGACTGGCAGTTCGCAACTTGGTTGGCAAGTAAAAAAAGCAACTCTGATTTTGGTTTTGAAAAAAAAAAAAAACACATTTTCAAAACATTTGGCTTGATAAAATGACAAACAGTAAAATGTGACATAGTCCCAAGATGTTTGTTCCTAACAAGATTATTAATTCTTTTTAAGATGCTCTTGCCCTCTGATGTTGATGCTTCAGCACTGATGCTCCCCTTGATGTTTGTATTGCAGACATCTGTTAACAGCTGGCAAGATTATACAACCAAAACTCATGCATTCCAGTTTATGTTACAGTGATCTGCTGTACTGTACATGGCCTTGACCTTTCTACAGTCATGTGCATGATAAGGGTTACACAAGCTTAACAGATGCTAATATTGGACCTCAGACTGACAATGGAACTAAGGTGATTGTGCAGTTAGGAGCAGCAGACAAGCTCTGATAACTAAATTAGCATCTCATTGACCTCAGCCTGAACCAAAGCCAGAGTCAGATTCAGAGATGGGTCATCTGTATGGTGACTCTTGAGAGAACATATAGAGGTTTGTCTGTCTGCATTAGTGCTTGTTAGCATCAGGGTCAGTGGCAAGATGAAACTTAACACAGTTAGCAAATTTAATGTTGAGAAGGTTAAACTACTTGGGTCCCACACAAGACCCTGAAGGTCTCGAACTCTGCTGCTGTATACGGTGTGTTAGCGATTCAAAGACCCATAGCTGCTGTTAAAACACATAATTCTCATTAAAGTCCACATGCAAACACACACACACACACACACACATACACACACACATACACTATGCACTCATAGTGACACATGAACTGCTGAATGGTCAGCTTGCAGTCCAAGCAATCACATCTTAATGAATTCTATTGATTAGCTCCATTCTGCTGAAGGTTCAGGAGCCAAAGCCTGGTCTGCTTCGCACACACACACACACACACACGCAGTATAACTAAGTTCTGGTTAATTGAGCCGCAGAGACAAAAAAAGACTCCACGTGTATGTGTGCGTGTGGGGATATTAGACGCTGTGATTACATATTCATACACAGCCTGAGGGGTTGAAAAACTAGCTTATCCTTGTTAAATTAATTTCCTGACTCTGCATATGTGAGGTGAATTTGAGGAAGTGGTGAAAAACACAGTTCTGATTCCTAAAGCACCTGTTAAATTACAGTTCGAGGGGGACCGAAGCCTGATGCTCAGACTTACGACTGTCCTTAGAAGAGGCAGCCAAGTTATTCTCAGGATAAACTGTTCTGTCTAAAGCCACTGCTCAAATCATCTTTTTCTCTCTCTGTTGTTTTTCCTTTAGTCAGTCCTCACGCTTTTTATCTGCTATCATCATTTTTTGAGAGAAGATTAAAGTTAATTGCTCCATTGGGTTGGCAACTTTCTCTGTCATTTGTTACTCCGTCCCTCTGATTTCAGCAGAAACAAAAGACAGTCGGTCCGATTAAAAAGTGCACCGGGGGCCTCACAAAACCCAAAACACACTTGGTAAACCAGACTGTCAGTGATGTAAAGCATCCATTAAACACACATTCATAAGCGCAGAGCTAGCTCACATGTGCTCAGCCTTCCTCCCCATTATCATCCCATTCTCCACGGCTAGCTCAGCCAACTGGAATTTCCAAGAAAAACAGGTTGGCTAGGCATGATGCAGCCCTGGGGTCAGAGACATAGCCAACTCCTGCAGAGAGCGAATCAGGCTGCAATGACGATAAAGGGGAATGGGAGAGAATGTGAGGGGGAGGAGGGAAGAAGAGGGAGAAGGGGGTTAGCGTTGCACACCTACAGACGTGTGGAAAGAAGTCTTAAATCAGTTGCACGTCCGCACTTCATCAGTCAGCTCACTGGGAAATGGCTTCTCAACACAAAGACCCACTGCGAGCACTGAACAGCACAGTAGTAGCTTCAAACACAAACACTGCAGACATGAACTGGGCAGACAGGACCTGAGCCACAGATTGCTCCATTGTTTCCAATAAAAAAAAAACAAAAAACTGTAAAAGCACACCACAGGTACTTAAAGGAATGTTGAATGCTTAGACATTTGCTTTATCTGAATGATGGGAAACTGACATTTTTAATTGCTTGAACAGAGGCGAAGAAGCAGAGATAAGCTGGGATGAAGATTAATTAAAAGCTGAATGGTCTCCACATTGAGAGACTTTAGCTTCAAACAGAAATAATGAGACTCCAGTGACTGATTAATTGAGGGGCCGTTTCTATCTTCATCACTCCATCTTTCTGTATCTCTGCTGCTTTCAGTCACTGTGCTGAATCATTAACACGGCCTCCCTGACGTCATTACAGCATAGAGAAAAACTGCACAGAAAGTTGTAGCAAAGAAAACGCTGGATGGACTTTAAAATGTCTCAGACTCAGTCGAGGGAAAAAAGGAAGACCAGCAGTAACACAACAGCAACCTCCAACATTTCCAATGGAGTCCACATCTCATCATCAGCCGCAGCACTCTGCTGCGAAAATCATAATGCACCTGTCATTGCCTTCCCAGAAAAAAAAGAAAGGTGGTGTAAACAGATGTCAGGACTGAAAGGGATGAAAGAGAGATTCCACTAACGAGAAAGACTGAGAGATGAGGTGATGATGTACCGGTGAAATTGCTGCATACAACATGTATCGGGAGGAGTGGAAAATGTTAGGATAAGAAATGTGTGTGAGGAAAGGTGGATAGCAAGGGAGGGAGAGAGGGAATTGAACTAATGTGGTGTTTTGGAGACGTGAAGCAGAGGGTTGAGGAAGGCAAAGCAGAGAGGATAGACAGAAGTCAGAGAATTAACACTTGGCCCAATAAAGAAAATGGCAGGCAATGTGAAGTGTGCTTGATAAAAAATGGGAACTGTATTTTTTAGATGTCAGTCGTCTATTTTGGCATTGTTTTCACCCATGAAGAAAGGGAGGACAGGCGATGAAAGTTGAGAGGTTTAGCTGGGAGTTAGAGGGGAGATTAGCTTCAAGTCATGGGGTAAATAGACCTCCAGCACAGCAAGGCGAGGGTTTCAAGGTAGGAGGTGCTGACTAAGATGCACTAAGCCACACAGTAATGGGAAATGATGGGGTCCCTGCTATCACATGGCTGGTCATACCGAGGGGGGGTGAACTGGGGGTGGCGTGGATTATTACCCAGATCAAAGCCAGATTTGAGTGGATTTGTGCTTAACAAATGGGAGGAGAGCAGGGGCAGACTGTAAGATGAAGGGAGGGCGGAGATCTAAAGTTACAATAAACAGTATTTCAAAGAGGTTAAAGTAGCCTTGTTAAATCAGAGCCCAAATTTTCCTTTCCTGTGTGTACTGTAAACCCATATCATTAAGTAAAAATAGATTTGCATATGCTACTTTTCCCTATAACTAAAGCCCTAATACAGAATTTATTTTTTTTTCAGCATGCACCTGCTCTGACAGATTTGAATCCCGCTGCACCCCACTTTCCCAACCCCCACTTTAATGCGCTGCTGCCAAAAACAGCTTCTGCCAGTGCTTCCTCTCTGTTTGCTTACCCTTTAATGTATTTACTTGACCTCCTAGAGGCATCCACATGATGCTGTTTTTCTCACCCCTAAACTCCCCCTCTCAGCTCAGATAGCAGCTTCGTACCTTAGCCAGCAGAGCTCGCCATCATCAGGGTCACATTTAACCCAGCTCAGCACTAACAAAGGAGACTGACAACTGAGGGACAACTGATACAACTGCAACAAAAAAATAGTGGGATAAGATACAATGGCATAAAGAGAAAGACAGATGGAGGGATGGAAACGACAGAGGGATGGAGTATACAAAGCCTGGGGGAGGGAGAGGAAAAGGGGATCCCTGTTGTTTTTAAAGTCTTATTGGTTTTCACTTTCATTGCAGACACTGTGTTGACTCTGCACACTGCCTGACCCCTGTGGATTAACTACACCGCCTTGATAGACGCACATACGCACAATCAATCTCTGCTGAAACATGCATGAGTGTATATGTGCAGACTCATGCACATTTTGTTATATGGCAACAGTTTAACTTCCTTTTCATTTATGACAGTGACGTAAAAACAAGACGCATCAGTACAGACCGGATGGTCGCAAACCCCCAGCATGCAGCGAGTTGCCTCCGTGTGACTAAAAAGGTAAATATCCCTCCTGTGACTCTTCTGAATGAAGCATGAAAGGAGAGGAAAAGACAGCAGCTTCTTGGACGATGTAGAAACAAAATGCCCCTGTAAATTTCTATCTCAAACACATTGCTCCCCGAGGGGCATGTCAAAACAGGCCTGTCAAACCCAGTTAGCAGCCCACTATAGACGCACAATGGTGCCTTGTGTGTGGGGGCCAACCAAAACGTTCCCCAGGTTGTTGGCCCATCTCCGTACTGACAGGGTGTTTCCATGTAAGCCTGGTTCCTTTTTAAAGCCTCCATTTCCCTCTTATCACTTCCACCTCTCCTCTTTGATTCTAATTTTCGATCCTTGGCACCTCAATCTTGTCTTTGTGGCCTCTTGCTGTCTCTGTCTCTCCTGTCCCTATTTTATTGACAATTTGTCTCCACTGGCTTGAAGTCTTTAGGCAACGTGTGCAATATTCTTTGCAGTGAGCAAAACCTGGAAAGGTTAATCGTCTGTTTAAGTGTTAAACAATTTGTTTCCCTTTCCCCTCTTTTTGCTTCAACTTAGTTTAATTCCATCCATCCAAATCTATTTTCATACATGCTTCTGCATTTCAGATATGTAGACTTTTTTGATTTGCATTTTTCAGTTTTGGTTATGGTTTACTGTCTGTTTCTTCACAGACAGGGTGTGTCATATTCATTTCTGAAGTTTTTTTACTTCAGTAAACTCTCATTTTTGGTTTTGACAGAGGAAGAGAACCCAAAAATATTTCCGGTTGATTTTTTTCATATTTTATTTTTGTTACATTTGGGTGCACTGTGTTTCCTCTACCGTACATCCTTTCTGCAATTGTGGCACCGCATTGCTGCGCGTTTTAAGAAAAATCAGACAGATAATCTTCAATGTCATTTGCCTTCCCAGAAACACTTGCAGAACTCGTATGTGTACTTTAATCTCATAAACATTTAAGCTTGTTATGTCTCTGAATTGCAGCCTGCTCTGAAAGTGGAAATGGGATGGTGATGTGGTTTGTAAATGGACCACAAGCCAAAATTGACTCCAACTTCTGCTGTTCCAAAAGGAGAAAACACACACACACACATGCAGTGCGCATACACCACACACACATACTGTAAACAATGGATTTTGGTGATGAACAGATGGAAATGTTCACTTTTCTTGAGGATTTTATACAAATTTCCACCTTACTTTCACGCCTTCTTCACAAAATTCTGGTTAGATAGTTAAGGATTAGGTTAAACATTCTGTAGCGGATTCAGTATTGCATCTGTCAAGTTGCTCAGGGACAAAGACTCAAAGCTTGAGCCTTTTATTTCATTCTAATAGTGACACCCTTCTTTTCCTATAATCTGTGTAACATTAACATCCTTGTGAAATGTTGTTTTTAGATTTATCTTCTTGGAACACATAACCCAACATTGGTGCAATTGATGCCATTACTAATATGAAAATGTGTGACATCATCTGGTCCTAATGGACAAAAGAACAGCCAAAGAAACATTTTAAAGCAGGAAAAAGCCTGTTAAGCCTTCATTCCTTTCTCACTCTTATCCCTGCCAGGTCATTTTATCCCCAGCGTTTTTAATCTGTGTTTTTCCTCTTTTGTCTTCTGCTTCCCACTCTCCTCCTCCCTCATTTTCTCCATACTCCAGTCAGTGCCAGCCTCCGCTCCCTTTGTTCTCCGCTAGGTGTGGCCGATGACAGAAGGCTAGGGGGCAGTAAACTCAGGCGGTGCTCTAGCACTGCTTCACTGATTCCCTGCTTTGATACTCTCGCTAATCTCCAGCATTCACTGTGGCACAAACTGGCACAGATCTACACAAGCTGTGACTACACACATGCACATGCGCACACACACAACTGCTGTGAACAAAGGATAAAGATACAAACTGATTCAGGCTGTACAGTTTGTACAGTGAGACTGAGCACGATCACAAAGACGTCCACAGAGTTCTAAAGAGGACGCCTGCAAACTTACTCACGTCAGAACAATTTCTTCACAAAACAATAAAGCAAAATCTGATCTTTCCATCAGCACAATGCAAATGGACAATTCATATTTAGGCTTACAACAGCAAATTGCCAGCTGCAGTGCGCCTTCCATTACAGAACTGGCTCCATCAGTAGATGCTGTGTTTCCCCTCACTCGGCCAGGACAGGGAACAGAGCAGAGTCAGGTTCAGAAAGCAAAGAATGAAGAAAGGCTGAGTGGTCACACATCCTGCTGCAGCTGGTTACCAACTGACGATGACTACTCATCTTCATTGCCTCTGACATCTCATAAGATCTCATAAGAGGACATGATTATACAGACTGAAACACACAAAAGCTGAGGAGCTAAATTCGCTGTACTGATGGTTTACAACTATACAAATCCCGAAGAAAGATACGTAGTTACAGAATTCTAATCCAATATGAGTTATCATTAA
Source organism: Scatophagus argus (assembly GCF_020382885.2). Taxonomy (NCBI): domain Eukaryota; kingdom Metazoa; phylum Chordata; class Actinopteri; family Scatophagidae; genus Scatophagus; species Scatophagus argus. Next base: position 12,553,339 of record NC_058506.1, on the reverse strand, counting down.
ATAAATGTATGACTAATATTATTGTGAATAATAGTAATGACTGCTGGGACACAATGACAGCACTGGAAATGAAATACATTTTTCTGAAACAGAATCTATGAGCACATTCTGAGTCACTATTTCAGTGCCAACAGACACAAAAAGTGTCACTTGCTGACATCCTCAATTCAGGTCTTGATGATCTAATTTAATCTTTGGCAGACAAGTGTAAATACTGAATTCTCTGTCCACAGTCATCGCAATAGCTGAATGTAAATCCAGCTTTTTTTTTTTGTGGATTTTACCTTAAAACTGAAATCCAGCAATTTAAGTCTAGAGCCTTAAGGACATTATTAACTGAATTGTTATTTTCTACTATTTAATTTAATTCATATTTATGTTTTTGTCATTCTGTATGAGTCGTTTAGATATCAGGTCCTGCGCTTGATCCTGTTGAGCCCTGAAATGAACGATTCAAAGATTCAAAGCATTTATTGTCATGTGCACAGTAAGGAAACAGGTTTCCCTGTACAATGAAATTATTACTTTGTTGTCAATGCCAATAAAAGTTTAAGGTATAAAAGAGAATAGAACAAGTTAACAAAATAGAGAAGAGAAGAGAAGTAAACATAAAATATAAACTATGAATAAGAACATAAAAGTAAAGCTATATGCATAAATGTGCTTCTGTGCTACATCGGCTGTTGACATCCAAGTGTTCTAAATACAGTAAAGCAATTGTACATTTACATTACGCCAAATTTTATGATCACATACTCTACGATGGAGGCTAAATTCAGCCAGGAAAATTACACACAATCAGTGCACCATTGCCACATGGCACTACGAGAACCGCAGGCAAGATGAAACGTAAAGGAAGTTCTCGACAGAACAGCACAAGAAGAAATCATTCCCGCTCAAGTCCTCGTCATTACGTCTGGGTTTACTTTGCTTCATATCTCTGGCATGGGAGTGAGTGTTGGATGAAGAGCAGGACTAGATTAACTTGTCAGCAGTGTGTTAGTTAGGCCTGTCCTCCTCTGACCTGCCTGCACACAGTTACTCTCTGCAGCCTTCACCACACTCTGCAGCTGCTGTAAACAAGGCTCTGGGCCAGGTGTATCAGGTGACCTCTCTCTCAAACCCTGCAGAGGGATTCAGCCTTACTGGCATGAGTTAATTCAACAATGATGAAACACAGCCAAGTGGAGCACCAAGATTTTGTCATTGCTGAGTATCCCTGAATGCTTGCCTTACGTGGGCTTCGATATAAAACCACAGACGAGAGAGGGAAAGCGGCAAGCTGCTAAAGAGTTGGAAGGGTGGAAGAGAAAACATGAAGATGGCTGATCGTCCCTGTGAAATCCCATCTTGACATCCCTCCTCAGCAAACAGAGGAGTGTGAGTATTATAGCCGTCACTCTTTTGTAGTGTCTGTGGAAATGAGTCCAAAGGTACACATTCAGGCGTTCACACGTATATAGTGATAGGTATTGATTTTATAAGTTGAACTGACTAGTATGCTTGGTACAGTTTTAATACTGATAATTTATTCTTTTACTTTCATGTAGCAAATCCTGAAACCCTGTGAAGTTAGATGTGCATAACCTTCATTTTGCTTAGTAAAGGAAAAGGTGGTCATTTGTGCCATAAATAATTGACCTAATTAACGGAATTACAACGCAATTTGACATCACTACATGCCATTTAAATGAGTGATACAGGACAAATTGTCTAAGAATAAGTTGAACATTTGAATTTTCTGGTAAACTCACACCATGAAGATGACCAGATTATGTCTCTAGGGCTGAATATAATGTGAACAAGGACATGAGTTCATGTTTTCCTACAGTTTACTGAAAAGAACAAATGATTTATGGCGTATAAAATCACTAAATTAAATTTATAAAATTAAATTAGCCCTGTTTGATACTTCAACTTTTACCCTGTCCTTGATTACTTGCTGGGTTAGGGGTGGGTTTCCAGTCTGTTGGACCGGACACTGTGGTGTGAGACAGTATTAGAACCAAGACAGGAAATGATGCGATAAACCAGGAAGTTGCCACTATTGTTAGGACCACAAACGGAAGTTCTGCTTGGAACGATATGCTCAGGAACTGGACTTCTATGCAGAAATCACACAAGAATGCACATGGAGACACCAAGCACACACACACCTTCGCACACGTTTCTCAACATGTCATTAAGTTATTAATTGACATTCCTCATGCTTTGTAGTGTAACAAGATGGAAACACTGAGGTCAGGTCAACATACTAATAAACAAGGCCAACAATGAGCTCATTGAAACAGGGACGTGGTTTAAAGCTCACATAACAACTACAAAAGGATGATCATATATACAAAAAAATCCCTTCATAGATGAGACAGGCCAGTGACTTTTGACAAAGGAATAACATATTATTCCACAGAGCTATTAGAAATGAGCTGCTGACTATTTGTGTCTGGGTAATAAACATTACTGAAAAGTGATAGCGAGCCAAACTTTTGCTGCGACTGTTGGGTTGATTTCAGAGTTTATTCAAGCTTTACTAATAAGAAAAGGAACAAAAAGCTCACCAGGTGATGTCCAGGTCACAAATCAAATAACAAAACATAACAAAAGATTTCTCGTTTTCTCACATCACATGGTAATTCATTAAAGGTCACATGCAGACAAACAGTTCTGCCCTTGTTTATTTTTTTTATTTGCACTTCAAAATTGAGGATGGCAGCCTGGCAGTTATTTTGGTCTGATTCAACAATCGCCACAGTTATCTGAAACACATTTCACACCTCTCCTCCAGATTCAATTAAACCTTTTTACAGTAATACCCCTGGAGAAACACACACATCCCTCTCCTCTGCTTTTCAGCGCACCCCTCCTCCCCTCATCCTTCCTGTCACACACATAAAACGATTGGTGACAATTTTTTTTATTCTCTCACATTCAAGTATCCATGTTGTAGAGCACTGATTTACACATTTAAGCTTGAACTTCTTATCAACATCCCAAATTCTCTCACACAGACAGATAGACAGACATGTGGAAAATACAACTGGCATACACAGCATGGAGCCTTCAAATGGCTCCAAGCGATCAGATGTTTTTCCGTGTTGAGTATGCTCTCTTTGTGCGTCGCTAACGGACCTGTCATCTCTATTCACCAGACAACCCTCATTATGAACAAGGACAAAAAGGATGCATGTCAATCACAACATGATTAAATGGGATTTTTGCACGCTACCCACAATGCCAGACAAAGTGTGTGCGTTCACGTGCGAGTGCAAATTTATGAATGTATTTGTATAAGTGAGGGGCCGACAGTGACAGCCAGACTGTACGAGGCGTCAGGGAATAGGTATGAAAACCAATCTCTACCAGCCGTGTCCAAAGCTCTGTAAAATAATAAAGAAGAAAAGCTTCGCAGACAGAGGCTGAGATGAAATAGGCCTTTCATTGGTTCATTATGGGAGTCGACTCACAGGAGAACACATCTGGATTACTCATACAACCTTAATCAAACAGCTGGCCGCGAGTACAACTGGTTCAGAAGGAAACTGCAAGGTTAATATACGTCAGCGTGAGTGTTTTCATGTGCGCTTTCATGTTTCACGTTAGTTTCATACTGCAGTGTGGCTAATTGTGTAAAAGTTGATGTTTCAGTCATGGTGAAAGTCAGTTTGGAGATGGGAGAGAAGACCCACCCCCCCACCTGATGTGGTTGTCTCCCTGCTTCCTTGTTGCAATGGCAACGAAAAAGTCAAACAGAGAGACCGTCCCACTCATAAGAGCCATGGGAATGAACTCGGTCAGATGCTATTAGCAAAGATACTTCATTTGCTTTGCTCATTTGTTTGTTTGTTTGTTTGATCTCGCTTGGGTTAAAACACCAGTAGGAAATTTTGGGGTATTTTGTTTAGGGAACTGAAAACACATCTTCAAACAAGCTTGATGAAATGAACTCTAAGTCTTGTATTCCCTCTTGCTCCTGTTATCAAAGCAAACAGCAGAAATAGTACAAAATATAAACCAAACCTGGTGTATTGAGATATTAGGTGACACATACTGCATAATGTTAGTAAACATGAGTGACATTAATAATATCCCTGCCCTCAAAACTGTGTGCTGATGTGGTGTAGCTTGTTATGGTTTGTGGCACAGTTGTGTTCAGTAGGCCAACTAAAATGAGTTCAATAAAAGAGATTTTGTGACAGTCAAAATACTGGTGGTATTCACTTTATTTGGGGGGCTACGGGCAAAAACATGAATCCGCGTCTCTGTTGACAGCGCTCAGCACATTACACAACAGCATCTCACTGCTTGTGATTCTCTTGGACTCCTCAGTCATTTATTCAAAGGAAGGTTGTTTGATACTCTCAAATCAAAGGGCCTCTCTCAGTATGGGGCTCACAAGTGAAGGAATGAGACACGAAACAGAAATGTAACACAGCTTTGATTCCATCAGATAATTTTGAACCTGGGAACACAAGGAGGATGCATAATTTTCTTGACAGAAAACTCTCTCTTCAGACATGAAAAGTCAAGCTCCTCATATCAACTCGGGCAAAACAGAGCCAGGAGGAACCGAATGGGGTGATTTGTCTCTTGAGTTCGGGAATGAGAGAAGTCTTTGAAGCAAGGGCAATTCCAGGTAATGATTTCCAGAGTGGTTAAGTTCAGATAGATGTGGAACAATCCTGGCACTTGCCAAGGTTAGAGCTACGCACTGCGATGCACATGGACTGCGAATATCCCAGCCAGATACTACAGCAAGTGGACACACTGTATAAACATGGCTTTTCATGCCTTGTGTCTGGTTTTGGGAGGGTGGTCTTCTCAACTGCCCCTTCATACCAGAACATGATCAATAGGTTTGTAAATGTTTTAGCACTGGTGCTACATGAGGCATAAATATTGAAGTGACAGAGTGAAACACAACCTCGAGGGATGAGGGATGTATGTGTGTCTGTGTGCGGAGGGCTTTGGAGAGCCATTCAGTATTCAGCAGCTCCCCTATCAGTCACTGTGCACCAGTGTTTGCATGAAGAGAAGAAGTGAGACAGGGAGGAGAGATTGTTCATGTCTGAACAATTTGGCCTAAAACTGTTTCCACAACTAGTTTACATTGATCTTTAAGTTAGCAAGAGATTGGTTTTCTGATAAGAAGATAAACCATATTTCATTTTTGTCATCTCATCAATAATTCTTGTCTCTTTCCGCACACATACACATCAATAATACTTGTCTCTGTGTGACTAGACACAAAAATACACAGAAACACAGGCGATTCAAGGAGATAATGTATTATTTATTTAGATATATACCATTACATAGCTCAAACTCTGGCTTCCCATTCAACAACTGATGACATGAGAGATTAACTTTGAGTACCCCTGTTCCACCATCCTGCACACTTACAAACACTCGACTCGGCTCAGGCTCCACATGATTTACCTGAATGTATATACATGAAATGAGCTCAAACCCAAACATGTCTGCTCATACACTTAGTAGGCACTGCACACGCATGTATACTTCTGGGAACTTCAGTTGCATCCAATTGTGCGGAGGCGGAGTGGACCTCAGGTTACGATGGGTGTTAAATGACAACTGGGCACGAGTGACTGGAAGTTGAGCCTCAATACGAGTCCAACTTTATGACAGGGGTAACATGATAGGCTGTGTTTATGACAAAGGAACTTGATCTTGGCTCAGTGGGACACTGGGCAAAGCTGGGCATTGAATCTTTCAAGGAAAATTTTGGTTCATTAAAACCTGCATCTTATATTTTGGTAGTTTAGCCATAATTTCTATTGGTTATGATAATATTTGACATGGCTACAAAAAGTCTGACAGGGAAAGGAACACGAGAAGTCAAACAGATCAGCCAAATTTACTTTCAAAAGAAACCAAAGGCAACTCTGAAAGTAATAGACCACAGTTTTCCTTTTAGCTGCAAAGGAGCAAAGAAATGAATGAGTGCAAGTCCTTTTGCTGCTATCTATGGATTTTGTCGCACCCCTCTGAACGTGCATGACACCTCCAGCAAAGACTCAGAAACATGCATGCTTATCTTCTCAAAGACAATTTGTCCAAAGTTTTAAAAGCCCAATTCTAGTTTGGAATTTTTTTTACCTTTTTGCTTACAATCACTGTCATTCCTCGGTTAACTCACCATAGCAGCCTTCAGTGTCCCGTATGTTAATCTTAACACCGATGACAGATGAAACCCAATACATAGCACTCAAGAGAGTAAAAAATTCACTGATGCAAAAGCATGACATTCTCTCCAAAATGAGTTTACACAGGCATTATAGCCATGAAACCTAATCAGCACATAAATTAGCGTGTAACATTTAAATGCAGGAAAAACACAACATAGTTTTTCCAGTAAATCTTAGTGTTACGTAACAGGAGTTTTGTCTGAAAGGTTTGAGTAGCTCTCACTTTGCGTCTGCGCGTTGTACATTATGTGAGAGAGACAGGCCTGACAGATGGCTTAGGGTCCAAACTCACCACCTCGCGTGAGTAGTAGGCCTTAGACCCAGCTCTCAACCTACTCTCTGCCCCAGGCCCAGACCTTAACCCAATCACAGGAATGGATAAACCAGACACACACACATACACACATATATATATATATATATAAATATATTCACATACATCTGTTTCTATCCCTCATGGGCGCTAAGATTGACCGGATGAGGCAAACAGACAAATAGACTAACATTGAGGGGTGGAACAACCAAGACCAAACAAACTGGGAAAATATTAATTCATAAGCACTGTCTCGCTCAAGTGTTCTACCATCCCTACTCCAGATCAAAGTCCTCTCCTCTCCTCGTCCTCTCTTCTGTCCCCCGTGTCCCCGCAGCAGTTAGCTGCTGCAAATTCAGCTCAGTAATTAGACTAATTTCCTCACAGCTGACTCACCCTAGAGGTGGCCAGTATTAAACTGTATGCCAGATGGAGAATACAGTGCTGAGATCATTGTTGATAATTCACTTTTTCCCACCATTCAATACACGAACTGAGTGATGGAACATGTGGGAGTGTTCGTGTGGCTTTGTGTGATTGCTTCCAAGTGCACGAGTGAAAAAAGCAGAAGAGAAAATGGGGCAAAGATGGTCAAAATATTCGGCGACTTATCACAAATAGGTTTTTCTTACTTAAAAGGAAATTTTTCTCATTTAAAAAAATAAACCAATTCAAAACCAATTTAATTCAAATCATGACGAGTGGAAAAAATGTACATTCTGTATGGAAATAATTAGCAGAATAGTGAAATACCGGCACTACAGAACCAGCACCACTGCAGATATGCAGAAGTTTTAGTTGATATGCAGCCAACATTCAGCTACACTCTTGTCCACATTTTTCATCACGCAGAAATTAGGCAAGAAACTGCTGCGCTGCCAACTTTACCGTGACCAAACTGGTCTGAGAAGATGGAGTGAGAAGGGAAGCTGGAGGCAGAGCTGAAGGAGGGGATGTGCCACATGTGATTATCAAAGCTGTAATTGATCAGGAGACTGGAGTGAGGTCGAGGGGGGCACCAAAGTTAAAAACAGACAGGGGTGCGTTACAAGAGATTTTGACCTTAACCTCAGAGACCCTGCAGGGAAATACTACACAGACCCATGTCTGTACACAGAGACCCTGAGGTTTACTGCATGTATAAACACACCTCATACTGTACTGTATATGGAGGTTTGTTCACTGAACTCATACATGTGTACGTCTGGCTCAGCGCACAGGTACGATAAGACAGACAAAGTGACGGAGAAGAGGAAAAAGAACAGACCCAGAGACGCAGACAGAAAGCATGGACTATTTGAGACCCGTCCACAGTAAATCACAGTAATAGTTCTCTTTGAAAATCCCCATAAGAGAGGACGCTGCTGGCCAGCTTAATAGAACAGATTAAATCTCTATAGCTGGACTATAAACGGACGGCTCTCTGTTTCCATAGGTCTGCTAAAGCCTGTATCTCACATTACCTCTGTCCTGCCTCTGTGGTCTGCCAGCTAACCAAAGCTGACTCCTAACTTCTATGTCTCTCCGAGGTAACGTTCAGATTAGAGCAACGGGGTCCAGACACCACAAGGGTCACTTCAGGGGCCGCTGAAGGGTCCACAATGAGATGAGGAAAAGTTTGTCATTTATATTTCAATGTCTGGAGGTTTGAACAATGAAACGACCTATAAGGATTTCTTTAATTAGCGTAATTAGTCCCGAAACACATTCATTTCAAAAGACACAGACATAAAAATTAGCTCCAGTGTACTTACATGAAACCAAATAGTTATGACTGCAGACTGTTTACCTTTTCATCTGTCTCTGTTTGTTGACTGTATTTATCTCCCTTGATGATCACATTTTACACTCTGCAGGCCCCGAATTCTTAATTTAAATCTGGTGCCATAAAAAAATGGTCTCCATACTGAATATCTGTCCAGCACGCTCCACATATATCTGACATTAGCATGATATCTTATATCCTACATCCAGTGTCATAACCAATATGGGATTTACTTTGAAGTTTTGAGCTCATTTGGACTGACAGTAGAAAAGGCAACTCCTGCATGTCTGTCTGCATTCTCTCACATATTTCTTTTCACATATGCTTCCTTCTGTCCAACATGAATATGAATTTGGGTGGAAGTTGCGGCTAAGCCTCGAGGATGGAGCTGTCAGGTGTAATTCTGTCACAGGTGTTGGGATGTAAATGTTCCATTGTCTCTCCCACCTGAAAAATCCCTATACATCTGACGCACTCATCCTGATTTGCCCAGCAGAGCCCAACCCGTGGCTTAGTGCAGAACACAGGGGGAACCCCACCCCTCTTCTTCTGCAGATTTCCAAAAGTGGGGGAGACTGATGGCTAAACCAGACAGTAGCTTATGTTTACACCCCCCCGATTCAGGTCTCCTCCATCGCTCCACCCAACAGTGGAATCCTAAGGCGTCTGTCTTGGTCTGGGGACAACCCAGAGAGACGAAAAGGTCTGAACTGTGGCATTTTTGGTACCACACTGAGGTCACTTCAGAGGCCAGCAGTCAGCCATGAAATCAGTGTGTGTTTTTATGTTTGTGTGCACACTCCAGCCAAGGTGACCTCTCAATGAACGTGATTATACAAACCTCTATGTTTCTATAATCACACATGCATGTATGTGTGTGTGTGTGCATGTGTATGAACATGTGTGTAAAGGTCAGCAGTGCTGGGAAAGGGGGGAGGATACACAGTGAGTGCATGCATACAAAAATGAGTGAATGACTGATTTATTAGGTGTATAATTGCCACAGCTCTCCTGTATCTTGGCTATGGATCTCTGTTGGATGTTCAGTGTGTGTGTGTGTGTGTGTGTATGTGGTGTGTGAGTGTGTGTGGGCAATGTGCAACATAGCAGGATTAATGGAACACTCAGCACGTTACCTCCATGCAGACCACCAGCATTGCATTACCAAGATATTGAGACAGAAAGACCATGAAATCGTGTGCATAGCTGAATATGAGACTGTCTGCGAGTCCACCTGCATGCCTGTCCATCTCATTTTCATCTCTCATTCCTTTCTTCGTTCTTTTTTTCCCATTCAAGAGTATGCTTTTTATCTTGGCTGGATATTTTAAAACCTTACAAGTTAGATTTTCTATTCACAGATGATTAGGATTTTAGCTTTTATCCAGCATTTTTTCTTCACACTCCCCCTGAAGAGACGCCTGTATAATTTTAACTGACGACTCAGTGTATCTTCAGCCAAACGCTTTCTGGTGTATATCATGCCTCACTGATGTGAGTCGATAGAGAAAGGAGCAAAGCTCACACACACACAAGACAGAGAGCGGTGCCAGAAGAAGTCTTATTCATCAGACCTAACCCTGTGAAAATGTGGACCTGACTATAGTTCTCTAAATCACTGGGATGAAATGGCAGGGCAAAGAAGAAGCCAAATCACTTTATTACACAGTGCACAGGCTGCGTGGTATTGGAGCCATGACTGAAACCAAAATGAGATGACATGAAAAAGGGTGGTTAGGAAAATAGAAAGCTTTCCTCCAAAAATAGGACAACCTTTTTTGTTTTTAGAATAAATGTAAATCTAACTGAAGAAAATGGCTTAAGCTCATTGACAAATTTCCTTTGAAAGATTCTAAGATTTATTTGTCTTATTCTAACTCTCTGCAAAGTCCTACCCATAGAAAAATCTACACCTGCTTCAGAAATACTAAATGAACCGCTGATTGGGCTTCAAGCAAAGATTCAAGTCCTCGTTCTTTTGAATATGAAACCAATAAAGACAGCACTGAATTCAGAACCCTAATTATGTGTCTTCAGGGCCATGCAGCAGGAGGACATTAATTAAGCTAAACAATCCTTCCTCTACAAAACATCTCGCAGCATTCATCAAGAACCAAGCAGGCGAATTGTTCCCACTGTGTGAAATATAGGTGTGCATTGTACGGAGCTGTGGGCAGCCTGGAAAACGCCACAGGGTTCACATCAGCTCCACTATGAGAGAGAGGCAGCTGGAGGAAAGGCCTAATGTGTAAAATGGAGGATGTGTGATTGGATTGAGAACAGCATGTCTGCTCTGCAAATAAATATAAAAGAATAATCACCCACAGGAAAAAAAGAAAGAATGAAAGAAAGAAAGAAAAAGCACCCATTCTATTCCATGTAGTAGTTTTCCATTTTGGAAGGCAGGACCCTCCCTCCGCCTTCATATTTCACAGACAGGGCTGGGATGGATGGGGCTTTCTAGTGGCACACAGGGATTAGAAACACACACATAAACACACACACACACACACATACACGTGGTTGTCCTAACATCTACATGTTCATGAGCACTATCCATGCTTAAAAACACACACACACATACACAAGCAAGACACTGAGGCAGCCTGTGAGGTGATTGTTACCAGATGAAGGTGGTCGTCCATCCAGCCTTACTGTGACAGACAAAAGATCACACTTTTTCTCATCCTATACACTCTGTGTGTGCATGTACACACGTGTGTGTGTGAGAAAGAGAGATATTCCAAGCATGTTCAAGGAGTTTTCAGGGGGAAGGGTCTCATGTTTGAAATGAATAAGGGCTAAATCCCCCATTTCTCCACTGAGTTAGCTGGCAGCTGGCATATGTGTGTCCCATTCAAAGAGAGTGACATGTTTAATTTGACAATTAAGAAAACAAAGGATTCCATTTAGAGCCACAGTTGGAGGCTGTGTATACTGCGTGTGTGAGTGTGTGTGCCTGCCTGTCAGGAATCTCTGCTGAGTTGAAAGAGACAGAAGGGGAAGTATTGTAAATGCAGCAGCCCAAAAAGCTGAAGCAAACCTGAACCGTCAGCTTAGATGAGCAAGAAAACAAAAGAGATCATGAGTAAAAGCAGACAAGAACAGAATGAACGTGAATTTATTTTTCTGCTAATTCAAACCACTGGGCCAAACCTACTGCTGTGCCAGTCAATCTGGCTCATGCATAGAGTATTTACAGCTGCAGAAAGCAGCAGTTTACCTCAAAGCACAGGGGCAGACCACAGTGATTTTAAGGTGATGCAAATAAAACCCACACATGTTGTTTCTTTTCAGTCGGCTAAGGATAGTTAAACTCACATTAAGCTCACACTTTTGGTGTTGGAAAAGCAAAAAAGATCTCTCACACACGTACGCACATATTATCCGTCTTGCAAGTGTGCGTGAAATCATGCTACGCGAACAAATTGCTACACACATGCATACAAAGTGTAGTACATTTCCTACATGAGCAGAGCTGCACAGTATCAGAGTCTGTATCCTCAGAAGTGGATGAAGAAGGTTCCAAATTTTTGGCTTCAACAATCCACCTCTGTACCCACTTATAAAGGCCTATGGGAACTGTCAAAAAATGTAAACCCGCATGTAATTCTGTACACGGTTTTAAGCTGAAGGGCATGAAGAACTGCAGCCCAGTCTGGAAGGATTTTTAATTAGCTTTAAATCTAATTTGTCATGTGGCCAGAAAAACCAAACTGCATTCCACTTTTTGCTTTGCGTGGAGCAGATTTACATCATCACATCATCGCTTATCATAAGATACAGACGCCTACCCCGCTCCTCATAATTCCCTCCATCCCCCCCCTCTTTCCCCCACTCCTTCTCCTCTCTCTTCCCTCCCTGCAGTCCTGAGAGTCCTGTTACTATGGTTACCACTGAATGATGGCTCCAACCCTTTGAAAACCATCATGCTCCCCCCACCACACGCACACATTACATACACATACTATCTGTGTGAAGTAATGGTGGTCATCCTTCACATGGGCGAGTGTTCATATGAAGAGTCTGCCTGCTCCTCCGTGTGCCCAGTTACAAAAACATGACCCCACTCTTCTCCTGACAGCAATGAAAGATACCTTTGGGTGGAAAAATCCTCTCTTGTACACACACACACACACACACACACACAGAAAGAGGAGAGAGGAGAGAGGGAGTCCAATCTGCATTCATTCTCATCTGGTCCTTTTAATTTGCAAAGACAGATAAGAGTCCCCTCAATGCAGTCATTAACATCTAATCAATAACACTTCTAGTGAAGCCTCGTGGTATTTTGTGATACCATTCTCAGTCTGCATGTTGTAGAAGATAATGTCTTGTATACAGTGGAGACAATGACAGGCTGCTCAAGGGTAAAGAATACCGAAACTGAACATTTATCTTCTTTTAGTCTGTCTCTCTCTTAGGAAAAATGCTGTGTTAGATGACCTGCACGGCTGGTCTGCCCACTCCCAGTCTGCTCCACTTCCAATTCTCCATGGCATTGCTCTACTTCTTTTATAAATATATGTGTGAATGTGTATGCAAGCAGAGGGTACAAGAGAGAGAGAGAAATAGCCTGTTTCAAGGGCATACTCAGACAGACAGAGGTGAAGTCAAACCAACACACAAGAGTAAGCGTTGATGAATCGGCTCGGCCCCACCTCCCTTGACCTGCTTCTACGTCCCTCATTGTCATGGTAACCATCAGCACCTCAGCTGCGTCTTGCATTCATGCTTTCACACCACAAGCACACACCCTTTTCATCACTCCCTCTTTTTTTGTACACCCTCTCACCGTCTAAAATGTGCTGAGTTCTGCTCTCTCCAGAGCTCGCTCCTTTATTTACTATCAATCATCCATATCTTCGACGCTAAGCTTGTCATTATGAAATATGCAAGAACATTAAGTTCTTTCCTTGTATAGCTCCACACAATGGATCGTGATTTTGCATATGATTATATTAGTCTTAAAACATGCACATGTATTGGTTTCCTGTTTCTGCATGGATCACCTTATAATTTCATGCAAGTAGGTACAATTGCATTACACTCTGTGGTACCATAAAGTACCAAACAGCCATGATTCCATGATTCTCAGCCAAGATCAGACTCTTGCAATGCATGCATGCTTCATTACAACATACAGTGTAGAGTGTACATTGTGTTAAATGTTATTCACAAAGTAAGCAGTATCATCTGTTCAGCACTTCCTGTGATCACATTTTCTCCATCTGCATGACTTGAAAGAGCAGTTCTTCAGATAAGAATGAAAACGCCCTACGATGGATTCACATTAGCCCTTGTATCCGGTATTTGAGCAGCAGATCCGGCACTCCAAGATTCTTGCAATCAAGGAGCTCCTCTATAATCATCCCCTGGAGCGGGGTGAAAAATACTCTTAACATCCCGCCAGTGGTGCGATTGTTTATCAACGCGCACATGCTTGTGTGTTGTATATACATGGGTATATGGGTATACATGGGCATGCGTACATGTGGGTGAATGTTTGTGTCTCTATGCATGTGTGTTCATATTCGTGAGCACAAGTTGACATCAGAAAGCACTTCCAACTTTCTAAATTGATATTCCCTACAGACAGTCGGACACTGGCCAAGACACCAAGATCTGTCTCTGTCAGAGATACAGACAGACTGCGTCACCAGCAGAACAGGGTTCCTCCATTAACAATCCTGGCTGGCACAGTCCAGAGAAGAAGGTTGGTATGATCATTAGCAGACACAGACACAACTGTAGACTATCTGTTCACACTGTGTATCTCATCCACTCAATATACAAAAGAGCCAACGCTAACCTGTTCAGAACTATAGACATCTTTTTTGTCTGGTCCTGTTTTATCTTCCATTTCTGGTCTTGTTTTACGTTGGCCTTGGCCTAATTTGCGCATAAATTTGCAATGATGTGTATATCGATGTAGACATGAGGTGTAGGTGGTGTAGGGACAGTACTTCAGGTAATTTACTCAAGCAAAAGCTCCTTTATTAAGACATGGCTAAGAATAAAACCATTCTTTCTTCCTCTTTGTGCGAAAATGAATGAGTAGCACGTCAGATACAATGACAAACGTGTTCTTTTTCATCTTCCAACCAACCAGCTGCACCCACTTGCCACAACAGTCCCGCTCTGCTGAGCCATGATGTGAAAACATTAAGCTGTGATGAGTGACAGCAGCTAGGACACCAGATGCTGACATTTAAATATGGCTAGTGCAACTCCCTCCTGCTGTCCGTTCCTTTGATCCCTTCAGTCGGAGCAGAGCAACATCTTCAAGTAAAGGCAAAGGTTCAGTGTCTGACTGAAGGTCCAGACTCAGACCTGTGACAGACATGCATCGCTGTTTACAGCAATGTACACTTCTTCTTGCCTTTTTTTCTCAGGCCTGTGTACTTTGACTTCAATACATCACATAGTAGCACTTTCTCTGCTAAATTCCGCGAGATGGACGTGTTATTTCAAAACCAAGAGATTTATTCCAAGTACTATAAAGAACTTCCTAAACTGCACACTGCACACTGGGGTGTGTAAGGCCGCAGTAAATCTGATCCAAAACCACAGAGCTGAATTTGGGCCACATGCACCAGAAATGTTGGTTCTCCTAAATTGACATTAAATCTGACACATCCTTACTTTTAAAGTTAAATTGCTTACAACAGCCAGACAGAACACAGGCCAAATCATATGATTTACCCAACCTCAGCCAACACCTATCAGACAGGCCAAATGCCTGTAAATGTACTCGCTGTGAGGTTAAAACAACACATAGTGACTACTGTTTTATGTCAGAAAGATTCATCTTGGAGTCCTTATACAACTCCAACACAAACTCCTTATGTATGATCTAACTGCAGAACATGTTCCTAGTCCTTACATGTCCTGTCCTTAGAAAACTGTTATAGTCCTTTCAGGCGCATCTTCCAAATTGCAGAATGGGAATACTGAAAGGCACAGTGACAGGCAAGATGAAGAATCCCTTTTCCCAAATAACGAGTTACAATATGGCTGTTCAGACAAGGGTAGACCACCCTGAAGCACATGAAAGTGGCAGAATTCTGACCAGACTATAAAACCTGCACGCCTTGTCAAGAATGTTTAAACCCAAGAGCTTAGAGAAATAATCGAAGTCATTATTGATGAACGGCAAACTCAGAGCCATGTATTTATAGGTATACTATTACTGTTATGTATGTTATGAGTCATGCCAGCAGAGCCTTACAAATATTAGCGCAAGTGTTCATTCAAAAGATTATCATTTATCATTTGTCCTGAAATGATTGATAAATTAGACCTTGGAAAAAGGGTAGATGAGGCTGTAATAAGCACAGTGGTAGCTTCTAAAAGGTCCAACCCACACTGAGCTGGTTGTCAATTTAAAATGGAAAAACACTGAGGTTTGGTCCTCATCTCAAGGCTGCTTATTAAATTAATATTCTGCTTGTCCTGCATGGACGGGTTCACTCAGTCCAGAAGGCTACAGCTCAAAGGATCCTCCAGAGCATGTCTGAAGATGGGACCATCCGAATTATCAAGCTCAATAAATACATTTTTCTTGCGTAGATTAATTTTCAGTTCCAACATTTTTTTCCCCTTCCTGATCACCTCTCCATTCACTGTCACCATTCTTCCATCCATTCCAGTTCCATCACCCTCACAGCTCAAGATTTGTACAAATCACAGCAGTTGCCCATGCAAACAGTAAAGCTATTTCCACTCCTATAGTCCT